>NC_091951.1:171445229-172062729 GCF_031021105.1 Erythrolamprus reginae | reverse complement strand
ATCTTCTTGACTTCAGTTTGCTTAATGTTGACAGCTTGAAGGATACCCAGGTATTGTAATGATCATCTTCATCCAGACTCTTGATATTTCCATAAAGTGTCCTGATTCCTTCGGTTTTCACTATTTTCCCTCTGCGGAGGGTGAGAGGATGGCATGTTTATCCAGTCCAAATTCTACTACTAATCCTTGTAGTACATTGGACAGTGTTGAGCAGTGAGACTATTTCAGACGATGTTTTTCCATACAGGTTCAGATCATTCATGGGAAGCAGGTGGGGTAGCCTTGTTGCTTGATAGCCATGGCCTGAGTTATTCAGCATTGTTTGCAGAAGAATCAGTGCAATGACAAACGGTAGTGGTAAGAGTGAGTTCCCTTGAAAGATGATATTAATCTTCCCCAATATATCACCACTGACTAGCAACTATATCTTCCGTTGTGGCATTGATCTTTGCACAAAGCTTCTGATGTTTTCACTGACTCCTGCTGTTTTAAGGCACTTGATTATCCAACCATGTGCCAGGGAGTCAAATGCCTTCAATCCACAGTGCATTCAAATCAGTCTTCCTTCTCTTGCAATGTTTAAAAATCATCTTGCCAGTTAGGAACTGATCTCTTGTTTCTCTGCAATTTGGGCAGCATCCCTTCTGCTCAAGTGGAAACAGTTTGCTTTCAAATAGATGCTGTTGGACCGCATTGATCCAACCAGTTAGCAATATGAATAGTAAGAACGCAATTGACCTTCAGTTTCCTGCTGCCATTTGTTGGATCTTGCATTGTTAAGTAGGTTTTGCCAACATTAACTGATCTTCCATTTTACCTCCTTGAAGTATGTGGTTATGTCATGGATCAATCAGATGCTTCAACTAAAAACCGTGTCGTTCATCTTCTCCTGGTGTTGGCCAATTCTTGATCTTGGTTGCCATTTTCTCCACCATTTCTGCTGTTATTTTAAGTGCTTTATTTTAGCTTCATTTTAATCCTTGTCCACCTTCTTTCTCTGAGGTACATTCCTATTATATTTCTTTGCGTTGTCTCATGGCTGTGCCCAAAACTACACTGTTTCTTCTTTTTCAAATGTTGACTGATTCACTGCTGTCTCTTAATTAACGGATTGGTCAAAATGATTCAGATTCGCTTGAAACTGGAGATTCTGTCAATAGTGTGCAATTCGATCTTTGTATCTGCTGATCTACTTGGACATAGCTGTTATTTACTGCTCAGCTTTATAGTATCCAGTACTTCTCTACTCTTCCTTGTTTCTTGATGACATATTGTTTCTAAATGAAAGTATTAGTGCCATTTTATAATGCCTTGATAAGGCCACACTTGGAATATTGCATCCAATTTTGGTCGCCACGATAAAGACGTTGAGACTCTAGAAACAGCACAGAGAAGAGCTACAAAGATGATGAGAGGACTGGAAACTAAAGCATATGAAGAACAGTTACAGGAATTGGATTTATCTAACCCAGTGATTTTCAACCTTTTTTGAGCCGCGGCACATTTTTTACATTTACAAAATCCTGGGGCACACCACCAACCAAAATGACACAAATTAAATAAATAAATAAATAAATAAATACATACATACATACATACATACATACATACATACATACATACATACATAACCCCCTCGTATATACAATCCCATGTAACATCCCCTTATAAATACAGTCAATCATCAATCATCCCTACTCAACTTTATATCTCATTTCTGGGTACTTCTCCTGTCTTTCCCCCTTTTCTCTCTCATGTTTGTCATTTCTCTCTCTTCCTCCCTTTTTCCCTCATTCCTTTTCCCTCTCACTTCTCTTTTTCCATCCCTGTCTCTCTCCCCCCCCTTATGTGTGTGTGTGTATACACACTGGAACCATTTCCAAAACCAGTTGAGGGCTGGGGTTTTTTCTCTTTTATTCTTTTCAAAAAGAGGTGTGGGCTGGGGGGCATTTCTTATTATTTGGGTGCTTTTTACCATATGCTTCAAGAATCACCCCTCTCTCTCTCTTTTGTTTCTCTCTCCTCTCATTCTCTGCCTCAATCATTTCTCCTTTTTTCTCCCCTTTTTGTTCTCATTTCTCTCTCCTTTCCTCTCCCTATCTGTCTCTCTTGCTTTCTCTCTGTCTTGCTATCTCTTTTTCTCTTATTTTCTCTCTCTCTCTCTCTCTTGTTCTTTCTCTCTCTCTCTTTCTCTCTCCCTCCCTCTTTCTCTCTTTTTCTCACTTTCTCTCTTGTTTTCTCTCTCTCTCTTGCTTTCTCTCTCTCTCTTGTTTTTTTCTCACACTCTTTCTCTCTCTTGTTCTCTCTCTTGCTATCTCTTTCTCTCCCCCCTTTCTCTCTCTCTCTTTCTCACTTTCACTCTATCTTGCTGTCTGTTGCTGTCACTCACTCTCGTTCTCTCTCCGTTCTTCTCAGCGGAGGCCAGCGAAGGTGATATTCAATGTCGGGAGCGCGCGAGCGGTTGCGCGTGCTCCCTACCCCCCTGCTAGCCGCTCGGAATATTCAAAATAAGAAAAGCCTTCACCGGCAAAGGTTTTTCTTATTTTGAATATTCCGAGCGGCTAGCAGGGGGGTAGGGAGCGTGCGCAACCGCCCGCGCGCTCCCGACATTGAATATTACCTTCGGTGGCCTCCGCTGAGAACGGAGAGAGAATGAGAGTTGGGCCATTTTTTGTCTCCTGCGTTCCGGGTGCGGGAGGAGCCACGCCGAAAGGCAGGAGACAGCGGAGGAGGAGAGGGGGCGGGCGGGGGGCAGCGCCGAAAGGCCGAGGGGGCCGGAGGCACCGTGGGGAGGCAGGGGCGGCTGCGGCTCCCTTCCCTTCTGCTGCCGGCGCCTCCCCGCCCCCCCGCGGGCTGGCAGGGAGATGAGGAGCGCGCTTTCGGGGAAGCGACGGTGCTTTGGGGAAGCGACGAGAAGCCATGGGCGTGAGGGGGCCGACTTTCAAAGCAACCTTTGCCGGCCTCCCGTGGGAGGGTGCCAATAGCGGCGGCGGCGGCGGGGGGGCAATAGCGGGGGGGGCCCGAACCGCCTCGCGGCACACCTGACCATATCTCGCGGCACACTAGTGTGCCGCGGCACACCGGTTGAAAAACACTCATCTAACCAAACTAGGACTAAGGAGAAATTTCTTGACAGTGAGAACAATCAGTGGAAAGCTTGCCTTCAGAAGTTGTGGGTGCTCCATCACTCTTCTTTTTAAAGAAGAGATTGGAAAAATAATTTGTCTGTAGTGGTAGAGGGATTCCCACTTGGTCTGCCGGACTCTCTGGTAGGAGCCTCCCAAAAATTCAAAGGTATAAATTTCAGACACACACACGTTTGAAAATTCAAAACAATGTTCTTTATTACAAAATTCAAAATAAACTAAGCACTCTTTTTGTATTGCAAAGAGCACTCGTCCCAAAACAACCTGGTAGTCTGTACAAGTCCCTTACTCAGTCCTTAATTACTTAGCTTGCAGCTGTGAAGAAACGTCACAGCCCTTCTTCTTCCACGAAGTGAAACACCCACACACTTTGCTCTGCTTTGGTTTCAAAGTGGTGAAAAGTCAACAAAGGCCGGAGTCAGCAAGACATTCATGAAACACAATGATCAGATAATTCTCCACAACGGCCAAACCCACACGCTGCTATTTATAGCAGCAGCACTAATTACAGCAGCCCCACCCAACCACAGGTGGCCTCATTTACTTTTGTAATAATCCTTTAGTTGTTGCTTCCTATGCATCACTCTATGCATGCGTGGATGTGTCATTAATTCTTGTTCAGAATCCAGAGATGATACAGATGATTGATCTCCTCCTGGGCTGTCTACCAAACTCTCCTCCTCCCTGTCACTCAGGCCTCTTTGGTCAAAGGAGACTTCATCGGCAGATTCCACTAGGAGCAAAACAGGCATGCAGCATGTGGATGTCTCCCCCACATCCACCGGCACATTCCTTGGGGCAGAAGCTGGGCCAGAGCTAACCACAACACCACTTAAGCAGAGGATTGGACTAAAAGACCTCCAAGATCCCTTTTGATTCTATTATTCTGTTGTTTCTTAGAAACATAGAAACATAGAAGTCTGACGGCAGAAAAAGACCTCCTGGTCCATCTAGTCTGCCCTTATACTATTTTCTGTATTTTATCTTAGGATGGATATATGTTTATCCCAGGCATGTTTAAATTCAGTTACTGTGGATTTATCTACCACGTCTGCTGGAAGTTTGTTCCAAGGATCTACTACTCTTTCAGTAAAATAATATTTTCTCATGTTGCTTTTGATCTTTCTCCCAACTAACTTCAGATTGTGTCCCCTTGTTCTTGTGTTCACTTTCCTTTTAAAAACACTTCCCTCTTGGACCTTATTTAACCCTTTAATATATTTAAATGTTTCGATCATGTCCCCCCTTTTCCTTCTGTCCTCCAGACCAGAGATTTTGAACCTTTTTTGAGCCGTGGCATATTTTTTACATTTATGAAACCCTGGGGCACATTGAGCGGGGGGGGGGGAGTGTGGGAGTGTTAAAAAAAGATTGGACCAAAAAATTCTCTCTCTCTCTCTTCCTCCCTTTCGCTCTATTTCTCTCTCCTTCTTTCTCTCCCTTCCTTCCTCTTTCTTTCTCTCTCTCTCCATCCCTCTTTCTTTCTCTTCCTTCCTTCCTCTCTTTTTTGCTCTCTTTCTCTCTCCCTCCCTCCCTCTATGTCTTGCTCTCTCTTGCTCTCTCTCTCTTGCTTTCTTTCTCTTGTTCTCTTTCTCTCCCTCTTGTTCTCTTTCTCTCGCTCTCTCTCTTTCTCTCTCTTACTTTCTTTCTCTCTCTCTCTTGCTTTCTTTCTGGAACCAACTCCCCCCAGAGATCAGAATTGCCCCCACCCTCCTTGCCTTTCGTAAGCTTCTTAAAACCCACCTCTGTCGTCAGGCATGGGGGAATTGAGATATTCCCTTCCCCCTAGGCCTCTACCATTTATGCATGGTATGTTTGTGTGTATGTTCGGTTTTTTAAATAAGGGTCTTTTAATTATTTTAAATATTAGATTTGTTATATGTTGTTTCATTATTGTTGTTAGCTGCCCCAAGTCTACAGAGAGGGGCGGCATACAAATCTAATAAATGAATGAATGAATGAATAAATAAATAAATTTCTCTCTCTGAGCTTCGCGGCACACCTGACCATGTCTCGCGGCACACTAGTGTGCCACGGCACACTGGTTGAAAAACACTGCTCCAGACTATACAGATTGAGTTCATTAAGTCTTTCCTGATACGTTTTATGCTTAAGACCTTCCACCATTCTTGTAGCCCGTCTTTGGACCCGTTCAATTTTGTCAATATCTTTTTGTAGGTGAGGTCTCCAGAACTGAACACAGTATTCCAAATGTGGTCTCACCAGCATTCTATATAGCGGGATCATAATCTCCCTCTTCCTGCTTGTTATACATCTAGCTATGCAGCCAAGCATCCTACTTGCTTTCCCTACCGCCTGACTGCACTGTTCACCCATTTTGAGACTGTCAGAAATCACTACCCCTAAATCCTTTTCTTCTGAAGTATTTGCTAACACAGAACTGCCAATACAATACTCAGATTGAGGATTCCTTTTCCCCAAGTGCATTATTTTACATTTGGAAACATTAAACTGCAGTTTCCATTGCTTTGACCATTTATCTAGTAAAGCTAAATCATTTACCATATTACAGACGCCTCCAGGAATATCAACCCTATTGCACACTTTAGAGTCATCGGCAAATAGGCAAACCTTCCCTACCAAACCTTCCCCTATGTCACTCACAAACATATTAAAAAGAATAGGACCCAGAACAGACCCTTGTGGCACACCGCTTGTAACCTGACTGCTCAGAATACTCGCCATTAACAATAACTCTCTGATGTCTACCCTTCAGCCAGCTGCAAATCCATTGAACTATCCAGGGATTAAGTTCAATCTTCACTAATTTATCTATCAGCTCTTTATGTGGAACCATATCAAAGGCTTTTCTGAAGTCCAGGTAGGCAATATCCACGGCACCACCTTCATCCAACACCTTTGTGACATAGTCAAAGAAATCAATGAGATTAGTCTGACATGATTTGCCTTCAGTAAAGCCATGCTGATTTGGGTCCAATAAGTTATTATTTTTTAGGTGCTGATTTATCCTCTTTTTGAGTAGAGTCTCCATCATTTTAGCTACCACTGATGTCAAGCTAACTGGCCTGTAGTTACCAGCTTCTTCTCTATTGCCCTTCTTGTGGATAGGCACAACACTGGCCATTCTCCAATCCTCAGGAACTTCTCCTGTTAACAAGGATTGGTTAAACAAATCAGTCAGGGGGGTAGCAATGACAGATCTGAGTTCTTTAAGAACTCTGGGGTGGATGCCATCTGGACCCATTGCCTTATTTATCTTTAATCGTTCAAGTTCTTCTAAGACATCGGCTTCTAAGATCACTGGAGCTGAATCTGTACAGCTGGAAGCAATGTTATATCCCTCTATAGTATTATTTTGTAAGGTGTCTTTTGAGAAAACTGAACAGAAGTAGCTATTGAAATGGTCAGCGATCTCCTTATTCCCATTAATGCATGTATTATTCCCGGTACTAAGCTTCGTGATGCCGCAGTTTTTCTTCTTCTTATCACTAATATATCTGAAGAAGGTTTTATCCCCCTTCTTTACAGATTTGGCAATTTCTTCCTCTTTTGAGGCTTTAGCAGCATATATTATCTGTTTTGCCTCCTTCTGTCTCATTTTATACACCTCCCTATCAGCTATACTTCCAGACTCTTTATACCTCCTATAGGCAGCCTTTTTTTCATTGACTATAGCCCTTACATCATTGCTAAACCATAGCAGTTTCTTCTTCTTCTTTCTTTATTTATTTATTTATTGGATTTGTATGCCGCCCCTGTCCAGAGACTCGGGGCGGCTAACAGCGACAATAAAACAGTGTACAATAGTAATTTGGTATTGATGATTAAAAATCAATTAATATAAAAACCAAACATACATACATACATACCATGCATAGAATTGTAAAGGCCTAGGGGGAAAGAGGATCTCAATTCCCCCATGCCTGGTGGCAGAGGTGGGTTTTAAGTTGTTTACGAAAGGCAAGGAGGGTGGGGGCCGTTCTAATCTCTGGGGGGAGTTGGTTCCAGAGGGCTGGGGCCACCACAGAGAAGGCTCTTCCCCTGGGTCCCGCCAGGCGACATTGCTTAGTTGACGGGACCCGGAGAAGATCCACTCTGTGGGACCTAACTGGTCGCTGGGATTCATGCAGCAGAAGGCGTTCCCTGAGGTAATCTGGTCCGGTGCCATGAAGGGCTTTATAGGTCATAACCAACACTTTGAATTGTGACCGGAAACTGATCGGCAACCAATGCAGACTGTGGAGTGTTGGTGTAACATGGGCATATTTGGGAAAGCCCATGATTGCTCTCGCAGCTGCATTCTGCACGATCTGAAGTTTCCGAACATTTTTCAAAGGTAGCCCCATGTAGAGAGCGTTACAGTAGTCAAGCCTCGAGGTGATGAGGGCATGAGTGACTGTGAGCAGTGACTCCCGGTCCAAGTAGGGTCGCAACTGGTGCACAAGGCGAACCTGGGCAAACGTCCCCCTCGCCACAGCTGAAAGATGTTTCTCTAATGTGAGCTGTGGATCAAGGAGGACGCCCAAGTTGCGAACCTTCTCTGAGGGGGCCAGTGATTCTCCCCCCAGGGTAATGGATGGACAGATGGAGTTGTCCTTTGGAGGTAAGATCCACAGCCACTCCGTCTTGTCTGGGTTGAGTTTGAGCTTGTTGACACTCATCCAGGCCCTAACATCCTCCAGGCACCGGCACATCACTTCCACTGCTTCGTTGGCTGGACATGGGGTATCATCGGCGTATTGATGATACCTCACCCCATGCCCTTGGATGATCTCACCTAGCGGTTTCATGTAGATATTAAATAGCAGGGGGGAGAGGACCGACCCCTGAGGCACCCCACAAGGGAGAGACCTAGCGGTCGACCTCTGATCCCCTACTAACACCGACTGCGACCGACCAGAGAGGTATGAGGAGAACCACTGAAGAACAGTGCCTCCCACTCCCAACCCCTCTAGTCGGTGCAGAAGGATACCATGGTCGATAGTATCGAAAGCCGCTGAGAGGTCAAGAAGCACCAGGACAGAGGACAAGCCCCTGTCCTGGGCCCGCCAGAGATCATCCATCAACGCGACCAAAGCAGTTTCCGTGCTGTAGCCGGGCCTGAATCCAGACTGCTGAGGACCTAGATAATCGGCTTCTTCCAAGGACTGCTGGAGCTGAAGTGCCACCACCTTCTCAACAACCTTCCCCATAAAGGTTTACCTTTAGTTATTTGTCTTACATACAGTCCAGTGGCTTTTAAGATGGCCTTTTTTAATACAGTCCACTGGGTGCTCGCTCCTGCCATTTTATCCCTCCCCTTTAATTCATTATCTAAATATTCCCCCATTGCATTAAAATTTGTTTTTCTGAAATCCAATACTTTGGTTGCATTATAGGATTGCTCACAATGAGTTTTTACATCAAACCACAAACATAGATGGTCACTGCAACCATCTTGATCAGGCATTGGTCTTCTTGTTCTTCACCCTCTTTTCTTCATCTGTTCTAGCTTGCTTACAACTTGTTCCTAGCACTCTGATTTTATTTTCCAGCCTTAAGCTACCATTTTGGTAGTCCGCTATTTGTCTTTTCTTTCTGGTTTGTTGATTTTGCACCCAAGATGATCAGTTATAACCACAGCCGTGCTGTACATTAGTTGGTTTGTGAAAATACAGTGGTAAAGGGATGGGAAAGAATTTCAGGAGCCACACGCTGCACTCTTTCCCTCCCTTGTTGCAAAATTGAGTGTAAATAATTCCTTCATCATCTATCTTGTTTGGAAATAGGCTTCAGAAGCATTTCAAAAGCATATCTAGCTGTGGAAAATAAGCATATTGTAATAGTGTTCCATTACACATTTCTCCCTCAGGCGTGAATGTATTTGAGAAAGCACAGCATGCATTGTTAGGACACAATCTCAACCACTTCCTTCTTTGCATGCTGAATAATCCAATAAACAATATTAAGGAAAGTGAATATTTAATGAATCAGAGGATGCTTTTCTTTTTCTTAATCCCTTTTCCCTTTTGCATTTTATCCATCTGCCTCCACTTTTAATAACCAGGTTATTAAAGAAGCTGCCGATCAGCTGCATGGGGAAAAAAAGCAGGATGGCTTTTCTTGTGTGGGGGTGTGGGGGTGTGGTTGGACTTAAAAATGTGCCAGGCCACAATAAATTCCCTATTCTTTCTGTCAATGCTTAAGTATTTGATTAAAAAAAAACCCAAACAAGAAATCAGGCAGTAAGTAAATTACGACCATATGGGAACTCTTCTCCATATAGTAATGAAAGGCCCTTGATAACCAGTGATTGCAATTCAATGAAATTTTGTTGCCCTGAATTTGTTGGAGAAATAGAATTTTGCTTCACACATAATGTGAGACTGTTACAAAGGTCCAGAACCATAGGGTAGCCTGCTAGCCGAAAAAATACCTCCAAAAAAAGGTAGAAACAAAGTAGTACTGTCCTCTACTGCTATTCTCATTTTTAGTTATCTGAGTGAAATACCCGCTATGAACATAGAAAGCAGGTAGAATTTAAATTGCACCACTATGGACACTATTTTGACTTTTTGGACCTGATCTATGGATACCCCTGTGCATGTCCTATGTGTTTTCAAACATTTGTCCATTACATCTATAAAATGCGTTGACCTAAAACAACTGTATAAAAATAGTTATTCTTTCTGGGGACTTTTTCTGAAATTAAATTCTATGATGTGGAGTGTTTCAGTTTCCTTCTGTCTTCTTCTCCCTCTGTCTCTTCCTCACCCATACACAGGCACCATATAATAATAATAATAATAATAATAATAATAATAATAATAATAATAATTATTATTATTATTATTATTATTATTATTATTATTTATTGGATTTGTATGCCGCCCCTCTCCGTAGACTCGTATGTAGAAGTAAAAAAAAAAAAGAATAAATGGAAATAAGTTGTGCTGCAGTATAGTCTTGGAATTTTTTCATTGAAATTATTGAAATAAATCTCAAAAGTTTACATGCTTGTTAGGTATGATAAATACCAACACATTTACCATTGTTTGCTAGCTATGAGGAATATTTAGATATTTTTATAAAATCCTTTATACACTGCATGCAAGGGCATTTTCAATTGCCTAAATCAACACTTTTCCCTTGATGGTAATAAAATATAGTAATATCCCTTACCAGATCACCTTTGCATTTGTTCACATACTAAAGCTGAATCCATGATTCATGCTATTAAACTACCCTTTATTTTATAATTGGTATCTTAAGGTCAGCTTGCCACATGTTAGCTAATGTTCACTCCAGTCTAGCCAGCATTTACAGAACAATTAACTCATTGAAATATTTAGAAAAACTGAGAAATGTCTAGTTTGGTTGTGGTCACTGGTCATATGTTGAAGACTACCCATATTATTTTTTATTTATTTTTATTTATTTATTCTTTGTCCAATATACAATACATATGGAAGAGAATAGACATTAAGTAATATATATAACGATAGAAAGTAAAAAGAAGAGAAGTAGATGGGAGGGAGAGAATATATATGATATAAGAGATAAGGAGAGAATATATATGATATATGAGATAAGGAAAGACAATTGGACAGGGGACGATAGGCACATCAGTGCACTTATGTACGCCCCTTACCGGCCTCTTAGGAACCTGGAGAGGTCAATCGTGGAGAGTCTAAGGGAGAAGTGTTGGGGGTTAGGGGTTGACACAATTGAGTCCGGTAATGAGTTCCACGCTTCGACAACTCGATTGTTAAAGTCATATTTTTTACAGTCAAGTTTGGAGCGGTTAATATTAAGTTTGAATCTGTTGTGTGCTCTTGGGTTGTTGCGGTTGAAGCTGAAGTAGTCGTTGACCGGAAGGACGTTGCAGCATATGATCTTGTGGGCAATACTTAAATCTTGTTTTAGGCGCCGCAGTTCTAAGCTTTCAAGACCCAGGATGGATAGTCTATTTTTGTAGGGTATTCTGTTTCGAGTGGAGGAGTGAAGGGCTCTTCTGGTGAAATATCTTTGGACGTTTTCGAGAGTGTTGATGTCTGAGATGTGGTATGGGTTCCAGACAGATGAGCTGTATTTGAGAATGGGTCTGGCATAGGTTTTGTAGGCTCTAGTCAGTAGTGTGAGACTGCCAGAGCTGAAGCTACGTAGGATCAGGTTAACAACTCTGGAAGCCTTTTTGGCGATATTGTTGCAGTGGGCTTTGGCACTTAGGTCGTTTGATATTAGTATTCCAAGGTCTTTTACTGAGTGTGGGTTGGCTGCGAGAATTTGTTTACTCAGTTCATATGCGAGGTTTGGAATTTTTTTGCCGATGTGGAGGGTAGAACATTTGTTGGTTGATATTGGAAGTTGCCAGGTGTTAGAAATAAAATGTACATTGAACAATAAACCGGAGAGCAATATAAATAGACGTTCTTAATTCTTAATCTCAGAAATGGATTCTGACTGAAACCCTCCAACTTTTCTCCTTTGTCTTTACAGAATCTTGCAGGTCCAAGTGCTGAGTAAGCCAAACCACGCAGTTAATTCGTATTTCTTTTATTGCGTTTGTAGTCCCGTCATCATAAAAGAGGTTGCATAAATCAATACAAAAATATGTAGTGTGGAAAGCGATGGCTGGGTGATTACTCATTTCAATTACTCATAGGTCTCTTGTCTCGCACCTACCGAGGTGCTAGATAACATTGTGAAATGATGACAAGATCTAAATTTACTCATAAATTTAGAGGAAGAATTTTATAGACTATGCCTTTCCCAGAGAGGCCCTCATTCCAAAAGGTGTGATTAGAGTTAGCCCTGGGTTAGGGTCTAGGGCAGTGATGGCGAACGTATGGCACGTATGCCACAGGTAGCTCACAGAGCCATATCGGCTGGCATACAAGCCATCGCCTTAGATTATCTCCAGCATGCATGTGCGCACTGGCCGCAGGGGTGGGCTACTGCCCAGACGGGGGGGGAATGCAGTGGGGTAGCAAAAATGGAGCTCAACCCCAGAACACCCAATTTGCACTGAAAGATGTTGAAAGAAAACGCATAAGCCATGCCCACAGTGTGGTAGTGAAAATTTTGGTAGCCCATCACTGACTGGCCAGCTGATTTTTGGCTCGTGCGGAGGGTCTGGGAGGGCATTTTAGGTTTCCAGATGGCCTCTGGGGGGTATATTTTTACCTACCCAAGCTCCAGGGAAGCCTCCGAAGTCTGGGGAGAGTGAAAAACGGGCCTACTAGGCCCACCCAAAGTCGAGAAACAGGCCATTTCCAGCCTCAATAAGCCTCTGGGGACAAGGGAGGCTGTTTTTGCCCTCCCTGGGCATTGAATTATGGATGTGGGCACTCGCCTGTGCATGATAGAACCTGTGCATGTGCTTTTGGCACCTGAGGGGAAAAAAGGTTTGCCATCACTGGTCTAGGATCATCATGAGTTAGGTGGCTTATAAATAGGATTTAAGGGGGAAAACCCCACTCTCCTCCATTAGCAATGGACAGAAATATCTCAATCAGGGCAGTTTTCAATATTGTGCATTTCTAAGGACTCTACAACAGAGTGGCACTAAAATGCTGTTATCCAGGGTGGAAGTGGACATAAATGTATGTAAGCTGAATTAATTCCCTGTCACATTTCAAATCCCTATTTTGCATGAAAGTGGAGATTTCGAGAGAAAAGCAGAGAGGAGAGCACCTCCTTTGGGGCCAATTACTAGCGGTAGAATCTGGGATCCCACAACATGATCTCGAGAATCTTCTACTGCTAGTAACTGGACCAGCACCAAAGGAAGTGTTCTCCTCTCTGGTTTTCTCCGCAAACCCCAATTTCAATTCAGAACATGGATCTGAAAAAGATGAAGAGGAATCATTTCAGCTTTCATATATTTGTGTCCCCTTCTGTCCTGGATAACAGCGTTTTAGTGCTGGTATTCTGTTGAAGAGCCCTTCAGCAGAGATGTAAAATATTTGAAACTACCCCGACTGATATGTTTATGTCCAAGGCTAATGGAGAAGAGTGGAGGCTTTTTTAAATATAAATCAGATTTGTAAGCCACCTAACTCGCGATGACTCTGGAGAATCTCATTACAAGAACATTTAAACAGAACTTTTGAAGTTTTTGGGATTTCATCCGGGAACATTAAGTGTTCTATTAAAGCCACAGAAAGTATTGTTTCCTCGTTCTTTTTCTTGCTGTAACATGAGTTGTTTGTTTTTGAGGTAGGCAATTACAAGAATAATTATCTAGAGAGATGTCAGTCGGTTTCCCATTCTTTTTTTCTTTCATCACATGATATTATTTAGTGCTTTTATGCTGTATGTCCGGATTAAAGGCTTTTCAGTACAATAAGCACCTAGACAGGATACAAGTAATCAGTATATAGCCTGAGATAAATGAATAAAAAATGAAGATAGGTTTGGGAGAAAATGAAGAAGATTTTAAATGCTGTTTACTCCACTCAGCAAGTATCACTTTTAAAAACCTTTTTACTGGAAAATGTTTGGTTTCTATGGCATCTACATATTTAAACAAAATAGCTTATTACAGGTAGTCCTCCACTTATGACCTAACATTTCTGTCACTAAATGAGAAAGTTAAGTGAGTTTCCCCCCATTTTTCTTCCTATGATGCTTAAGTGAATTACTGTAAAGTTAGTGACATGGTTGTTAAGTGGATCAGGATTCCCCACTGACTTTACTTGTCAGAAGGTCACAAAAAGTGACCACATCACCCCAGGACACTGCAACATCATAAATATGAGTCAGTTGCCAAGTATCTGAGGTTTGATCCTGTGACCATGGGGAAGCTGCAACAGTTGTAAGTGTGAAAAACGGGTCAAGTCATTTTTTTCAGTGTTGCTGTAATTTCAAACGGTCACTAAATGAACTTGTAAATTGAGGACTACAGTGGTATCTCTATGTAAGAACTTAATTCGTTCCGTGGCCAGGTTCTTAAGTAGAAAAGTTTGTAAGTAGAAGCAATTTTTCCCATAGGAATCAATGTAAAAGCAAATAATGCGTGCAAACCCATTAGGAAAAAAAACAAAAGCTCGGAATTTGTGTGGGAGGGGGAGGGGGAAGAAAAGGAGCAGGACAGTCGCTGCCAAAGGAAGAAGGTGAGGTGACGGGAATCAAAAAAATCCAAAATTTTAAGGCTTAAAAAAAAAAGAGGGACTCTGAGGCGGCGAGGAGGAGCACATGCTTCCCATACACCCGGCGAGACTACCTCCCATACACTGCGCTAGAGAGAGAAACCCAGGCAAGTGAGAAGGGGGGAATCTCTGCTCCTTTGACCGAAAGGTGGCTGCTGCTACCTGGTATCTGCTACCTGCTTCCTTTTCCTTCCCATGTTGAAGGGCTCCCCTCTTCTCTTGCTTGCTTGCATTGTAGCCGGATCCTTTCCTTCACTGTGGTGACTCCTTGGTTTGCTGAAGCCGAGTTGATTTGGCCGGGGTGAAGCACCCCCTTTTGCCTTTCTCTGCCCAGACGCTCCAGGAGGCAACCTCGCGCCGGGTGTGTGGGAGGCAGTGCGAGGGAATCATCACAGCAAAGTGGTTTATTCCCTCTCCAAGTGCCTAGAGAAAAGAAAACGCTCTGTTCTCTCTGGGCTGCCCAGAGCGAAGGGAACGTTTCTTTTCTCTGGGCGTTGGCAGAGGTTTATTCCCTCTCCAAGTGCCCAGAGAAAAGAAAACGCTCTGTTCTCTCTGGGCTGCCCAGAGCGAAGGGAACGTTTCTTTTCTCTGGGTGTTGGCAGAGGTTTATTCCCTCTCCAAGTGCCCAGAGAAAAGAAAACGCTCTGTTCTCTCTGGGCTGCCCAGAGCGAAGGGAACGTTTCTTTTCTCTGGGCGTTGGCAGAGGTTTATTCCCTCTCCAAGCGCCCAGAGAAAGGAAAATGCTCTGTTTGCTCTGGACTGCCAAAGCCTCCTTTAGTGCCACTGAAAGGATCCTCTGGCAGCCCAGAAAAACCCGAGATGGCTGGGATTAAAGAGGGAATGGCAGGAAACTGGCCGGGCCTTCATGCCACTCTCAAATTTCCTGGGAAATATTTCCGGGCTCAGGTTTCTTAAGCAGAGGCAAAAAAGTCTTGAATACCCGGTTCTTATCTACAAAAGTTCTTAAGTATAGAGGTGTTCTTAAGTAGAGGTATTACTGTATCTCCATTTCCCTCATAGATGACTGAGCAGTGGGGAGCAGTAGAGTGTTTAGAATTCTGATTGTCCCCCACCATAAAATTATTGGTTTTGTCAGCCTTCTCACATCTCAATTTTCTGATGTGTTATAAGTGGTCTCAAGATACGTAATTAAACAAGAATTTTGTAACAGCAGTGGGCTTGTAATACAGTATATATTTATTTGATTATATGCATGCACATCATATTTGATTTATGCGTTTAAACCATGGATACTTAAAGAAAATGAGATACCTGAAAAGACCAGTCAAAATCCTGTAAAATAATAATTTATTTCAGAAAAATTATGGCTAGTTCAGAAGATGTAACAGACTAGACTGAACTAGAATGGAATGAAATGGAATGGAATGGAATGGAGTAGAATAGAATAGAATAGAATAGAATAGAATAGAATTCTTTATTGGCAAAGTGTGATTGGACACCCAAGGAATTGGTCTTAGGTGCATATGCTCTCAGGGTACATAAAAGAAAATACATATTTGCCAAAAATCATGAAGTACAACACTTAATGATTGTCACAGGGTTCAAATAAGCAATCAGGAAACAATATTAATACAAATCGTATGGATACAAGCAACAAGTTTCGGATTTGGAGCAAATTTCTAATTCAGTGAATTAAAGTAAAATTCTAATAAGGTAGATATGGGATTTCCATGCGGTAGCATGATCCAGTGAAAATAATGTTTATATTTGAGGAGAGGGGATCTTATTTAATGAGGTGAATAGGCTGGTAA
This sequence comes from Erythrolamprus reginae, assembly GCF_031021105.1. Taxonomy (NCBI): domain Eukaryota; kingdom Metazoa; phylum Chordata; class Lepidosauria; order Squamata; family Dipsadidae; genus Erythrolamprus; species Erythrolamprus reginae. The sequence continues at coordinate 172,046,697 of NC_091951.1, read as the reverse complement.
TGCAGAAGCCACCCAATTACCTGTGGAACAGAGGTGGGTTTCAGTAAGTTCTGACCAATTCTGGAGAACCGGTAGCGGAAATTTTGAGTAATTTGGAGAACCGATAAATACCATCTCTACTGCCACCTATTCTCTGCCTCCCGAGTCCTGGATAATTGGGAGGAAATGGAGATGTTCCAGTAATCTTCCCCTGTCAGGTCCACCTAGCCACATCTGCCAAGCCGAGCCACAACAGCCCAAGCCATGCCCACAGAACCCACCACTTTCCCCAAATTTGGGGGGGGGGGAGAGAAAATTCTCCCCCCACATCTACAGCAACCAATCACAGCATAGATTGCCTTACACAGGAGTAAGTGTGAGCATTCTCCAACCAATCAACTACAATTGTGTGTCCTGGCTCATTGTACAACCCCACTGTTCCAGCTACTAAATTTAAATATCTTAATAGGGGGTGTCCCCCCCTCTTTTTTCTTTCCTTGAGAGGCTGCCACTATTATGAAAATAATTCAGGGGTTAGCTAAATCTAATAATGCAGTACCTAGAAGCAGTGTTCCCTCTAATTTTTTTGGGGGGTGGGCGGAAAAGTATAGTGTCTGAGCGGCAGTCCCTTCGGGACTGGGCGGCACAGAAATAATAAATAAATAAATAAACAAACAAACAAAAAACCCACCCTGTTTTGCCTCAGAGAATTTCAAAATAAAATACTGTACTGTGTGTCTATAACAGTGAGTTCATAATAGGGCAACTCTATCAATATCAAAATGCCACTTAAATAGTTGAGCTAGTTTCAAACTAGATTTTGATTTTCTTTCTCTCTTCCTTACTCCCATTCTTTTTCTTTCTCTTTTCCTTCCTCCCTTTTTTCTATCTGTTTCTCTCTCTTCCTCTCTTCCTCTCTCTCTCCTTCCCTCTCACTCTTTCCCTCTCGGCTTCTGGGCAGGTTTGGAAAACTCTGAGTTGATGATGATTTTCAAGTGAGCGATTGCTCACTGCTCAGCTTAGAGGGAACTATGCCTAGAAGTCAGAATTTTCAGTGCTTCTGAGCAGGAAGGTACTTTTTGACAATTAGAGTATAATAATTATTGAATTGACACAAGCGGACAGGTGTCACCAGCAGACAGGTGACTGACGGCGAATTATGACTGAAAATTCAAGGAAGCAGACATATTTCTGGCACTGTTGCAGAGAGTCCCTTTTGCTTTCCTAGCATTTTAATTGATTGCGTTAACCTGTGCGACTGCTGTATATCTTTGCTGCTTGTCTTGTTATTTTCCTAACAGGCTCTTTTCTTGTTTTATGTTGTTGGTTTTTTCCTCGTCACACTGGGATGATTTGCATCACATTCTCCCATTCTCCCTGAAGAAATTAAAGGCAGCTTAAAAAACGGTTGTACATAACAAATGATAAATGACATTTATTGTTGAGGCCGCTTGCACCTCAGCCTCCTTTCATTCAGGACAAGGCTTACAGGAGTGTGATTAGTTTGTTTTGAAGTTGTTTGGCTCAGCTTGAAGCAATTACCCATGTACTTTGTAGGCAGTGAAGGGCTACCAAAATTTTCACTACCACTCTGTGGGCGTGGCTTGTGCATTTTCTTTCAACTTCTTTCAGTGCAGATTGGGTGCTCTAGGGTGGAGCTCCATTTTCGCTACCCCACTGCGTCCCCCCCCGTCTGGGCAGTAGCCCAACCCTGGTCGTAGGCAAGAAAGGAGGTCTGGTCTTTGAAATCTTGGAGTACTCACGTCCAGTGGCAGGTTTCTCTTACCTTTTACTACCGGTGTGCTTAATAATAATAATAAATAATAATAATAATAATGATTCATGATTCATGATTGCGCTTCATAATGTGCAACCCTAGCACAATTTTACTTCCGCGCATTCTCAGAGGGATGATTTTGCTTCTGCACATGCTCAGAGAGGCGAAAAATCACAAAAATTTACAAAAAAAAGATGGCGGCTCACACTGACCAGCAAAGACAGCACCAGAGCCGGTGTGCCGAAATTGCATCACTGGCGGGCCAGTACCGGAGCATGCGGACCAGACCATACCAGTAGGAAACCACCTCTGCTCATATCTAATGATCTAACTGCCAATGCCTCCTGTAACAACATTGCCAAAAAGGCACTAAGAGTAGTCAGTCTAATCTTATGTAGCTTCTTCTCTGACAATGTTACACTGCTAACTAGAGCATACAGTACATTCGCTAGACCAATTTTCGAATACAGCTCACGTGTCTGGAATCCGCACTGCATGTCAGACATTGATACAATCAAGAGATTTCAAAAAGATTTCACGTGAAGTGTCCTTCATTCATCCACTCGCAACAGAATACCTTATTCCACCAGACTTGAAATTTTGGACTTAGACAACTTAGGACTACATCGCCTTCGAACCGATCTAAATATAGTTCATAAAATTACCTGCCACAAGGTCCTACCTGTCAATGACTACTTTAGCTTCAATCACAACAACACACATTAGATACAAACTTAATGTAAACTGCTCCAAACTTGATTGCAGAAAATACGACTTCAGCAACAGAGTGATAAAAGTCTGGAATGCTCTACCTGACTCTGTGGTTTCTTCTCCAAAATCTTTAACCTTACACGGTCTACTGTCCACCTCACCCCACTCCTAAGAGGTCTTTAAGGGGCGTGTATAAGCGCACCAGTGTGGCTACTGTCCTACTGTCCTCATTTATCTGTATTTACTTTTTAATGTTTATGTTTATACCCATACCTGCTATCTTGTACCTGGTTGACAAACAGACAAAGCTTGTACAGATGAGTAAGCAACATCACCAACCCAAAATGCTAATGCTGTAGTATTTCCCCTTGTGTGCTGAGTTAAGTCTTGGCAGCTTTCTACAAGCAGATGTTAACAGAGCGGCAGTCAATAGGAATAAAGGATTCTCAGAAATGTTTCTGGCAACTGCACTGGCTGCCGATCGGTTTCCGGTCACAATTCAAAGTGTTGGTAATGACCTTTAAAGCCCTACATGGCATTGGGGCAGAATACATCCAGAACAGCTTTATACCGCATGAATCCCAGCGGCCGATAATGTCACACAGAGTTGGCCTTCTCTGGGTCCCGTCGACCAAACAATGTCGTTTGGCGGGCCCCAGGGGAAGAGCCTTCTCTGTGGCGGCCCCGGCCCTCTAGAATCAACTCCCCCCAGAGATTAGAACGGCCCCCACCCTCCTTGTCTTTCGCAAATTACTCAAGACCCACCTTTGTCGCCAGGCATGGGGGAGTTAGGATATTCCTTCCCCTAGGCCATTACAAGTTATGTATGGTATGTTTGTGTGTATGTTTGGTTTTTATAATAAGGGTTTTTAGTTGTTTTATTAAATTGGATTGCTACATGTTGTTTTTTATCATTGTTGTTAGCCGCCCCGAGTCTGTAGAGAGGGGCGGCATACAAATCCAATAAATAATAATAATAATAATAATAATAATAATAATAATAATAATAATAATAATAATAATAATAATAAAAAAAAAATTGCACAAGAGTGTTTATTCTATGCGAACGCCTATGTGTGCATTTGGAATATCCCATATACACATACTCTATTAGGCTTGTGGGATCTCTTAATTAAACGCCATCAAATTGGGATCGCTTCTGGTCATCTCATTCATCTGTAGTGATGATCATTCATAGCTCAGGGATCTGTTGATATTATGTGGTTCTGATTTTAATTTCTCCTTCTACCTACCTAGCTACTACCGTGTTTCCCCGAAAATAAGACCCTGTCTTATAATTTTTTGAATCCTGAAATAAGCGCTTGGCCTTATTGCCCTGCACTTAAAAGCCTGATTGGGCTTATTCTCAGGGAAGGTCTTATTTTGGGGGAAACGGTACCTGCACACCTCTTATTTATGTTATGACGATTGCAGGGTCCTTGGGTCAAGTGATCACCTTTGGTGACTTCCTGACGAGCAAAGTCAATGGGGAAAGCCAGATTCAATTAACAACCATATTGCTAACTTAACAACTGCAGTGGCTTGCATAACAACTATGACAAAAAAGGTTGTAAAATGGAGCGAAACTCATTTAACAATTGTCTTGCATTTTAATTGTTTTCTTTCCTTCTTCTTAACTGTATCTTCAGATGAGTAACAAGAGGTCCAATAGCTTCCGCCAGGCCATTTTGCAAGGGAACAGGAGGCTATGCAGCAAGGCCCTCCTGGAGGAGACAGGACTCAGCCTTTCTCAGCGGCTGATTCGACACGTGGCATATGAGACGTTACCTCGTGAGATAGACCGGAAGTGGTACTACGACAGCTACACCTGCTGTCCTCCACCATGGTTCATGATTGCCATCACAATTGTAGAGGCAAGTACTGTCAAATGATGTGGGTGAGGTTTACCTAGTCTATTGTATTCTCTTTGGCCTGAAAATGGTTACGCTTGCGAGCCATCAGATAAAGTTGGGTGTCATCTAATCCCTATATAATTTAGACCAGGGGTGTCCAATCTTGGAAACTTTAAGACTTGTGGATTTTAACTTTAACAGAATGGCTGGCAGTTGAAGTCAGGTTGGGCTGAGAACTTCTGCAACTCTTCACATGGAAGTAAGATGTTCTACAACGGGGCCTCAAACTCAATTTCATTGAGGGCTGCATCAGGGCTGTGATTGACCTTGGGGAGGAGAGGGCAAGGCCAGGGTGGGTGTGGCCAGATTGACATTATTTGTGTTGGGGGCGCCTGTGGTAGCCTGAGCTCTCTGCCAGCGAAAATGGGCTCCCGAGCTCAATTTTTGGCTGTGATGGCCTCCTGCAACTCTCAGCCAAGGAAAACAGAGCTCAGGAGGACCACTCATGACCCTCCCAAGCTCCGTTTCCACTTGCAGAGGTACCAAGGGATTGGTCCTTTGCAGTTTCTAAGGCAGCCCTGCAGGCCATATCTGACCCATGGGGCCTTGAGCTTACAAGGTTCTTGTCAAACCTTGTTCTACAAGGTTGGTTGGGTTTTTAAAAAATCCATCATCCTTTTTACATGACAGTGAAAAAAGTCATGTTAGCAATTTTTGAGGGATAAGCAGCTCTGTTCCACCATAGACCTTCTGAATGGCTAGATCACATGAATAATATGATGTTTAAACCAAGGAAGTCCAGTCCAAGGAGTTTTAAGACGGGAAACCTGGACAGTATGATTCACCTACAGTTGGATAAATTACTGACTCTGAAGGACCATGGCGTTTTGGAGAATCAATTAAATGAATGAATGATGCCAAGTTCAAGATGAGGTCTCTTCCTTGCCACGAGGGAAATGGAAATAACATACAGCAGGAGTAAGCCTTTGGCCCTTTAATTTCTTGTTCGGTCCTTTGATCTCTCAAATAAAGCTTTATTTAAAGTTCAGCATAATGCTGAAATATATCTTCAGGCATTGCTTAATGGTTTTAATTACTTTATATTGAGCAATTAAACAAAAGTAATGGGATTGCAGTAGAAAGGATGACAGTTCATTTTAAAAATCTGAAAGGATGCAGATCATAACACTATGTTTGTAGAAGGTTTGTATAATGTACCTTCGGGTCTACCATGTATTTGTGCAATGGGTCAGTCTAGCATACAGGTAGTCCTCAACTTACAACAGTTCATTTAGCGACTGTTTGAAGTTACAACAGCAGTGAAAAATGTGAGTTATGACCCGGGCCGGGCAGTCGCGTCATGCCGTGGACGAATCTGGTCAATGTGCCTTTTCCAGAAGCGGCCGTCCAGAAGACCAACCTCATAGGACCATGGCTCCAATTCCCTGGCTATGATGGCGGGTATCCATGCTGGCCCCTCAGCATAGGAGCGAACAAAAACCTGAGCACCCACAGTCAGGCCCCGAGGGGAAGGCTCTGACCCTGAGAAGCCTAGTGCATACTGCGGGTGAAGTCTGTCCAGGACAATATGCAATTTGTGACCCATTAAAGTTCTGCCGGTGACTTGTTTGTGGTTACGCGGGGCGTGGAATACTGAGCTAACAGGACCCATTGGATTATGGTAGACAAAGTGGAGTCCCGAATTGAATATTTAGCTACATCAGGAGCCGCCAATGTGAGGGGGTCATCTGTGATGGCCAATACAGTGGAGGCTGGAGCCAGATCCACAAGGAGGTCTGGAAGCGGACATCGGCTTAAGGCATCTGCGTGAGCAATATGTCTCCCAGGCTGGTAAACTAAGTGATAGTAGTTAGCTAAAAATATAATCCACCGAGACATGCAGGGCGACAAAACAGCTGGGCTTTGATGGTTGCCTGACAATAAATCTAAAAGAGGTTGATGATCTGTCACCAGCTCAAAATCTCGGCCATATACATAGTCGTGGAAACGGCGGGCCCCTGTTATGAGCGCTAGGGCTTCTCGGTCAATCTGACCAAAATTCCGCTCTGCTTTGGCTAAGGTACTGGAAAAGAACGCCAGTGGTGCTTCAGATCCATTAGGCAACCTATGGCTAAGCACCGCGCCAACCCCAAAAGGGGTAGCATCACACAAGGCAAGTTTGGGGAATATTGGGCCAGTACTGCATTGGAGGTAAGTATATCCTTTACGGCCTTAAAAGCGCCCACCTCCCTTGGTCCCCAAGACCACCTGGCATTCTTATCTAAAAGGCGGTGAAGTGGCTCAGCCGAGGAAGCCTTGTGAGGAATAAATACTGCATAAAAATTGAGTAAGCCCAAGAAAGCTTGTAATTCTGCCTTGGAACGTAGTACCGGGGCATTTCTAATGGCCCGTGTCTTCTCAGATATTGCATTTGGAATATCTGCTGTTTGGGCGTTTGGATTCAAGAGTGCAAAGGCATCTCAGAATATTTATGAGACAACCTGCAATTCCTTAAATTGCATGTGCTTTTTCCCAGGGTCACAATGTAGGTCCACGATTCCAGCATGTCACAGTGATCACAATGTAATCTCACAATTCCAGGGAAAAAGGCAGCTCTTTTAAAGACTTGCCCGAAGGTGTCTGTGTGAAAATTCCCTCACATTCTGAAGCACCTTTCCTCCCTCCGATTAAAAGCTTTATGGGTTGTTGTTTTCTGGATATGCAAATAGAGTTTGGTTAATTGTGGGCTTTCCCTGCTCTCCTAGGTTGCCTTCTTTCTTTACAACGGAGTGGTCCTGGATAGGTTTGTGCTGCAAGTCACCCACCCCTTCTATCTGAAGAATTCATTATTATATCATCCTCAACTCCGTGCCCAGGCCTGGAGGTACCTCACCTACATCTTCATGCATGCAGGGTGAGTGCTGCGGAAATGTCAATGTCTCCATTGTGACACAGTATTAGGGTAGGGGGGTCAATCTCACAGCGTCCCAATGGTGTCACATGACCGTGTCGGGGTCACCCGTCCCCCCCTTCACTAAACCAGGCGTGGGGGTGGCCAGCCTGTGACAGATCTGGTTTGTGGCCTGGGAGTTTGACAGCCCTGAATTAGGGGAAAGATGGCAAGGGAGACTTGTGAGTGGCATACTTGGGCAGCCCTTAGAATCCAGTATCACAGCATGGCCCACTGCCCCTCACCTCTTTAAAATTATATTATTATTATTATTATTATTATTATTATTATTATTATTATTATTATTATTATTATTATTAATTAATTAATTAATTAACTTATTTATTAGATTTGTATGCCGCCCCTCTCCGAAGACTCGGGGCGGCTCACAACAATAATAGAAACAATATAACAGTGAAACAAATCTAATATTAAAAATAAAAACATATATAAAACCCCAGCAATTTTAATTCCCTGCTGTACCCCTGCCATAATTCCTAGTCACCAATGGTTACGTACCATCCGAATTTCTGGATTTTCACAACTGAACCATAAACTAATCTGATCGGCTGGGTCCCTATAGCATGGTAGGATAAAAAAGGAATTTTTATTTTTATCTAATTTGAAGTTCAATGTCCTGGAAGTCCTTGACTTACAACCATTCATTTAGTGACTGTTCAAAGTTACAACAGCACTGAAAAAAGTGACTTCTGAGCACTTTTCACATTTATGACCATTGCATCACATGATCAAAATTTGGATGCTTAGTTCTGGCTCATAGTTATGACGGTTGCAGTGTCCCTAGAGATCATGTGATCATCTTTTCTGAGCACGCAAGGCTCCCAATGGGGAAGGCAACCGAGATGGCTCTCATTGCAAGCGCCACATTGTTCTCTTTGGTGGCCGGGGTGGGGGGAAGAAAGGTGGGTGCTCTGAATCTCTCCAAGCAAAACCTACCAAAGGAGAGAGGCGCCCATGCAACGGAGGACAGAAGCCCAGATTTCCCCCATGCCTGCCAAGTTTCATTGCCAAGTGAGACATTTGTTAAGCGAGTTTGCCCCATTTTATGACCTTTCTTGCTGGAATTGTTAAGTGAATCCAGCTTTCCCATTGACTTTGCTTATCAGAAGGTTACAAAAATTTCCGGGATCCTGCAATCGTCATAATATGAACCAGTTTGCCAAGTGTCCAAATGTTGATCATGCAATCGTAGAGAAGCTGCAGTAGATTGTAAGTGTGAAAAATGTTCATGTTCTTTTTTCCAGTGTCCTTGTAACACTGAATGGTCATTGAATGAGCTCTTGTAAGTCGAAGATTACCTGTATTTACACACCAGAGATGAAATGCTTCCGGTTCGCTCATGCTTGTCGGTCGTAGGAGAGCCAGTCATGAAGGAAGCATAAGGCTCTACCCACCTGCCCGGATGCGGTCATTTGGGTTCTTTTACCCTCTGCGCATGGACAAAACCTTCTGTCCAGATAGGTGGGTGGAGCCTCACGTTCCCTTCACAACTGGCTCTCCTATGACCGGCAGGCATGAGTGAACCGGGAGCACTTCACTCCTGTTACACACCCTAAGTTTTCACGCACTTATTATAATATCTGGCTTCACCCTATCATTTTTTTCTGATCCTCCAGTTTCTAACTGGGCACTACAGAAACCTAACCTCAACATATGTGAAGAAAACCAAGCACCCTAAATTCCCTGGGATTTCTTTGAATGAAAGGCATTGACTTACTTTAAACACAGCCAACCACCCAGGAACTTTGAAAGATTTCAAAGCACTTTAGACATATTGCAGAACACTTTTCTTACTCCCAAAAAGCCAACCTTTGCCTTCACAAGTATCTCGTTGCCACTAGGCTGCTGTGTGGCTTGAAAAATGTGCTGAATCTTTTAATTATTCCGGGGTTTGGGGTTTTTTGTTTTTTTTTAACCCTTGGCTGGTTTCCAGGGAAATCTCTCGGAAGATCAAGTATCCAAAGTCTGCGGTCTGTACATACTAGACTGAACCGGCATTGGGTGATTATATTTTTTTGGCAGATTCTAAACCCTTTGGAAGTGCAAACCATCCCAGCCACACGGATATTCTCCACTTGAGAAGCAATGGGCGTTACGGATAGTAGTTTCTAAGAAAGCTGTGTAATATTTAAAGTGCTCGGCAATCACTTCCAGCCAAGTTGCCCGAATTAAGATTATTTCACCCAGCTGGAGAACAAAATAATTCTCAAAGAAAGTAATAATGGCATTTGTGCTTTTTAATGGCGAGGCCATTATTCTGCTCCACACCCTTCCACCAAAGGGCAAATGGACACAAAAGTGGGGGAAACTATTGTTGCCCTGCTTCCTGCTGTGACTTTAAAATGTTAATGAGGATCTCTTAATTTTTTATGCTGATCTGCCTTTTTTTGGGATGGGGGGGGGGGGACATGACAGCTAGAATGTATTCTGGGAAAAGGGGGAGCTGCTTAGGCTTCCCCAGAGCACCCCGAACCATGTGCTGTTCATGTTCCAGTCCTGACAAGGAAAAGGCTTCTAAGCCCCCACAGTTGTAAAATTTAGCTTTCCCTTTTTAAGGCAGAAAGCCCATGAATGATCTGTGAGGGCCCCATGCAAGGGCCCGCTTGCTTGGTCCCAAAGAAGGGGAAGCCTGGATAAATCAATTATATTGTCATCCAAAGAATGACACATTCAGAGCATGTGAAAGCTAATTATGTTTTATGGGCCCTTATTGACGAAGGGGCTCTGATGCGCTTGGCTGCTACAGGAGCTGTTTAGCTGAAGGGGAGGCTCGTTTTTAAAGGACCAGCCAACCACTGGGCAAGCAGAAACATCGGGCAGAAATAAATCACTGCACTTCAAGAGATCTGATTTAAAAGACGGTTAAATTCATTGTTAGGGTAAAACCACGAAGCTTCCCGTGACGTTTCTTGTTATTTAAGTCTGCATTTAGCTGTGATTCTTTTAGTATAAGGGGAAAGCTAGTATTTAAAATCTTGTTTCAAACTTTCCCCCTCATTTTCACTCTAAACAATATGTTTTGGTTAAATGTTATGATCGGTGATTGTTGCATAAGGATGCACACACAGAGAGTTTGCAATCCGCCCCGCTTCAACTTAAACAATTATGATAATCAGCAGGATTTTATTTTATTTTTTAAACTCCCCAGAAGAAAATCTGGGCCTGACATCAAATGGTAAATCTTGAACAACCGAGCTGTTCAGTATTCTTGGATACATACCATCTGGCTCGGGAGATTGGCAATTTTTTAATTAGTTCATTTATCGCCTTTATTTGTGCAATTCAAGCAGAATGGTTGATGGATCCAACTTTTTGGGGAGAGAATGAAGTCTGGATGTAAAGAATTCAATCTTTCTATAGTCTCCATCTCTTCTTGTAACGTTCTTGTTAAATAATGAAGTAGCAGTTTCCTTTTTCACAAGTTGCTTAAAATCCTGTGTACTTTACTGGCCACATTATACACTACACAGTGTTCAAACCATGTGGGGTTTGTACTTCTGGAGTTTAGGGGGAAAATACAGCTGTTTACATGTGCAAATTCTCTTAACAGAGAGTGTACATTTTTCTTGTTAAAATTGATTATTCAAGAAGCTTTTAAAAAACAAAAGCAAATAATTCTCCTTTCATTCTTTGATATATAAATTTCTCCAATATGGACTTTTAAAAGTCAATCCTCCAGGCGGTAGAAGTTCCCCATGGACGTTTTAAAGCCACAGTTGGGTACTGCGGGCGTGTCCCCCTATCTATCGTCCCCTACTCTCAGATCCTATTCCCACCCCACTAGCCCTTATAATAGCGAGTCCTGCATCAGTTGTAACTGGGTCTGGCCAGTGTCTTGTTGCAGAGAGCAGGTTGCACATCTTCCCAAGCAATCAAGGCACACCCAGCACCAACAAGGGCTGGAAGAAGCTCCAGCAAGAATGAGGCACCAGAAAATCAGCCCCAGACGCTTCTCCATCCCCTGCCACTGCTCTTACCTTCTCAGGCTAGGCAAGGAGTGACTGGGAGGGGAGAGCGAGGGGCAGGAGTGACAGGGAGGGGAGGGTGAGGGATCAGCCAACAGAGAGCCACAGCAGAGGGCCCAAAAAGCCGGATGTGGCTCTAAAGCTGCAGATTGCACACCCTTGGTCTAGATTATTCATTCATTCATTTGCTTGTTTGTTATTTTCACATCTTTGGTGTAAAAGTTTTCCACCCTCTGCGAGATAGCAGAGCAGGGAATAGTACCTTGCATTGCCAGGAATTATCCAGTTCATTCGAGTTCAGATTTGTACCAGTCCATGGTCTTAATTACTGATTGATTAATAGTAACTTAACTGTGATTAAGATATAATAATTATGGTTAATTGAGCTGGGTGGTTAAACATGTAGCGTTCAAAGACAGACTTCTTAAACCGTAATTATTACATTATTTTTAAATTAAGGAGCATGTCTGTTGGAATACTCTTTGGAAAACTAAGAAGCCAGACAGTCTAGTGCTTTTAAATTGTCCTTTAACCTAAATAATATTTTATCAGGGTGGCTATATAAAGGCTTTGATAATGTTCTTGCAAAATATCACTCGGGGAATAATAATAACAATAATGAAAATAAAATAAAATAAAAGGAATAAAAATAAACAGTGCTGTTTCCTCAGGATAGAACACCTTGGACTCAACGTAGTCCTTCAGCTTCTGGTTGGCGTTCCCCTTGAAATGGTTCATGGTGCGACAAGGATTGCATTCGTCTACATTGCTGGAGTGATCGCAGGTAAGCTCTGTGACGGATACTGGTGAGCCATCATTATTTTGGGCCCCACGGGAAAGTTTAAAAGCTTCCCGCTGTTTTCCATTGCATCAATTAGAAAAGCATTTGCCCTCCATCCTAGTCAACCTCAGCATTTCTGAACCAAGGTTGTAATTCTGGAATTCTTTAACTTGGGTGACTGCCCTTGTCAATGAAACTGAGAGTGTTAATATTCTTTTATGTGTCTGTCATTCAATGAACTCTACAATCATTTAGTGAACCAATTGTCCGCAATGGGGCTTTTTTTTTTTTTTACTAAAAACAACAAGAAAATGCTAGCATGGGAAACAGCCAAAAACACAGACTAGTTGCTGGGCACCCAAAATATGGTTTTATTTATTTATTTATTGGATTTGTATGCCGCCCCTCTCCGAAGACTCGGGGCGGCTAACAACAGTAATAAAACAATGTGCAATAATAATTCAATAAATACTAAAAATGATTTAAAAACCCCATTAATATAAAAAACCAAACATACATACAGACATACCACACATGAAATTGTAAAGGCCCAGGGGGAAAGAGCATCTCAATTCCCCCATGCCTGGCGGCAGAGGTGGGTTTTAAGGAGCTTACAAAAGGCAAGGAGGGTGGGGGCAATTCTAATCTCTGGGGAGAGTTGGTTCCAGAGGGCCGGGGCCGCCACAGAAAAGGCTCTTCCCCTGATCCGCGGAGGTAGGAGGCAGGCAGCCTTTGGAACTTCTAATACAGTCTGTAAGTGCCTTTTTGGCATCCATCTATCATAACTGAGGACTGCTTGTGGGGTTTTGGTTAATTTTTTGGTTAGAATGAAAAGGCAATTAACTTGCTTATAACCCAGGAATCTATTAGAATAGATGAGAGTGTTTCATACACTGATTTTTACATTTGTGTTACACTTGTCCTGTTAGTCTATCTTTTCTGTTTTTTTTTAATTAAGAGGTTTTTTAAGTTGAAAGATGCTGGGTAGGTGAAAAATCTAAAATGTAATTAAAACAATAAAGCCGAGCAAGGTGTGTTCATTTGTTATGTGGCTTGAGACATGATCTTTTGCTGTTATTCCTCTTTCAACCTCCCCTGTCAGACCTTCTTGTCTTTGCGCTAATGAACAAATGATGTTTTAATAAAAGTATGGTTTAACCAAACAGAAATAAGATATTTTCTGCCATGTGAAAATAAACAAAGGCTGAAAGTATAATTGTTATAATGGGATGGCAAAATTATAAATGGGAGCTCAATAAACATCTGAGGATTTATAACTTGGAACCTGGATATCTGATGGCAGTGATGGAAATGGCAGGATTTATGTTGAGAAGGAGAGGGAGGCCAGGAGAAAAAAAATGAATTTGGAAAATTCACTTTGCATAGTGGGAAGGATCCTCCTTTATGGCAGTGGTCACCAACCTGTCAGACCTCAGAGACCACTAAATTCATAATTTTATATCCCGTGGACCACTAATTAGATTTTTTTAAAAGATAAATAGTATTTAGTGTGATATAAAAAATGCAAATATTTTTTCTGCGGTCGACCAAAATTTTCTTGTGGACCACCAGTGGTCCACGGACCATTAGTTGGTGACCACTGCTTTATGGAACATGCCCTTATAGAGTTCTCTTTTCAGGTCGAACCAATTTATTATTATTATTATTATTATTATTATTATTATTATTATTATTATTATTATTTATTAGATTTGTATGCCGCCCCTCTCTGTAGACTCGGGGTGGCTTACAGCAATGATAAAAACAATATACTGTATAATGACAAATCTAATAGTTAGAATCTAAAATAACAATAACACATTTAAAAAGTCTAAAAAACAAGAAAACCCAATATAGAAAAAACATACATACAGTCATATCATACACAGAAAACTACATAGGCAGGGGAGATGTTTCAGTTCCCCCACGCTTGACGACAGAGGTGGGTTTTAAGGAGTTTACGAAAGGCAGTAGCTAATTGAGAACAAATGTTGAGATGAGGCTGCAATGTAAGCATATTTACAGACTTCACATATGACAATTTCTTCTTCGCCTTTTCCTTTCTCTTATTTGTTACCTATCTGAAATATGTCCTGTCAGCAGGGTTATTTCCCTTCCCGAACAAATTTTCTCTGGAAATGAAAGTGACAGGAAGAGCAATGGGAAGAACCAGGAAGCTTTTAAAAACAGAGAGGCTGGTGTCATCTGGGCCACTCATAAAATTCTGTTAATAAAACAATTGCAAAATAAAAAACCCTCTCCTCCCTTATTCCTTTTGATTTTCTGACATTTTCTTGTTTGTGGTATTAATGAGAGCCGGTATAATATAATGGTTAAGTTGCTACTTTGAGAATGGAGAACGTCATATTCATGTCCCCAGACATACACTGGAGTGATTATGGGATGACTACCCTCTCTGTCTCTTGGGGCACATTTCCTTCTGTGGAGATAAATTAGGGGACCTTATAAATATTGCCTTGAGCTTCCAAAGGAAAAATGGAATACAAATGCAAATGCTAAAGCTAAAGCTAATAATAGTAATAGATGGTAAATGATGCAGTGGTTTCTTCTCTGTTTAATTTTAGGGAAGAACATTATGTACATTCAAAGCCAGTTTGGTATCGTGGTCAAAGTGCTGGCCTAGAAACCAGGATACTGGGAGTTCTAGTCCTGCCTTAGAACCATGAAAATCAGATGGGTGACATTGAGCCAGTCATTCATTCTCAACCCAAACCACCTCACAGGATTGTGGTTATGAGGGAAAGAGGAGAAGCAAGGAGTATTATGCATGTCCCCCGCCTTCAGTTATTTATAAAAATAATAATGGCAAGATGCAAATAAAGAAATTATCTCCCTGCTAGCGGTCAGAAAGTCACTCCCCCAACTTCCCGGTGTTTTAAAGGGGCCTTCAGCAAGCAGGACTGATGCCCCCTTTACTTCCTCTTCTTTGTTCCCATTTGGGTTTGTTGTCTCTGCCATTTTTTGCTCTTTTTTGGCATTGTATCATTTTCTTGTTTTAAATGTATTTAACAATTTGAATACTGTACTGCCCAACATCACCAGGATGGCAGAATGTACATTTAATAAATTATTAGACACCATGATATGACATTCTTATTCTTATTACTATTATGGCTTTTTCCTAGGAGCCTGTGGGTAACAAGTCTACCTATATTCATTGTACGCACATAATTGTGTATATTCCAACCTTCATATCTTTCACAGGTGATACGGCCCACTGCAGTGATGGCGAACATATGGCATGGGTGCCACAGGTGGCACGGGGAGCCTTATCTACTGGCACATGAGCCATTGTCCTAGCTCAGCTCCAAAGTGCATGTGTGTGCCTGCCAGCCGATTTTTGGCTTGCACAGAGGCTCTGGGAGGGCATTTTTGGCTTCCAGACAGCCTCCAGAAGGATGGGAGAAGGTGTTTTTACCCTCCCCTGGCTCCAGGGAAGCCTTTGGAGCCTGGGGAGAGTGAAACACAAGCCTAAAACCCACCAGAAGTTGGGAAACAGGCAGTTTCCAGCCTCCAGAGGTTCTCCAGGGGGAAACTGTTTTTGCCCCTCCACAGGCATTGAATTATGGGTGTGGGCACTCACACATGTGCGATAGTGTGCACGCATGTTCTTTCAGCACCTGAGGAAAAAAAGGTTCTCCATCACGAGCCTCACATTACAGGTGGAGACAAAAGAGCTTATAGGAGGGAGATTCAAAAATCTATCCACACGGTGTTTGGGAAACAACCTGCACCTGAACATCAGCAAGACAAAAGAGATGGTGTTAGACTTCCGGAAGAAGAGAGAGGAACCTGCCCCTCTTCACATCGAGGGGGGCTGTGTGGAGAGAGTTTCCTCCTTTAAATTCCTGGGAGTCTACCTCAGCGAGGATCTCACTTGGAAAATCAACACAACCCAGGTGCCCAGAAAAACCCAACAGATACTCCACTTCCTGAGGGCCTTGAGAAAGAAACAAAGTGGAACAACAACTGATGACCTCCTGTTGCGGGTCCACAATAGAAAGCGTCCTCACTCAATGCATTACAGTGCTGACAGCCGCGGATAGAAAGACATTACAGAGGGTGGTGAGCACAGCACAAAACATTGTGGGCTGTGCCCTGAGAACACCAGAGGACATCGCTAGGGCTCGCTGCCTTGGAAGAGTGAGGAAAATCCTCAGGGACGACACACAACCTGGTCAGCACTTCTTTATTCTCCGCACACTGGGAAGGAGATATAGAGCCATAGGCAGCCGTACAAACAGGCTGAAGAACAGTTTTTATTCATGGGCTAACAGACTTCTGAATGGAAAATAACTTTACAACATCGTACGACTGACTTGCAGGGCTGACGCAATGTACAATAAGCTCACGTGGAGCAGTAAGATTGTGTGTTTGTTAGTAGGATTCACTGGGCCAGGGATTTTTTATCTTTCACTGTGAGTTGTATTGGGTTGCACGAAGAGAGGCCAGCCAATCCCATTGTACACATGTTGTACTCTGACAATAAAGGTTTGAATTGTACTGAATTTTGAATAGTGTCTGTTCTTTAGACCAGAAACATAGAAGGTTGGATGTGGAGAGTCCCAAGAAATAAATAGAGTAGTCCTGTACTTTCCACTATCTTTTTCTTTATCTTGCATGAAGCCTTTTTTCTGGGTATGAATTTGTTGTTGCGCCAGCTTTGACTTGGTGTGCCATCCCTCCAGTGAAGGGCTGCAAAAAATTTTACTATCACACTGTGGGCATGGCTTGTTTTGTGGGTGTGGCTTGCCAGCCATGTGACTAGGTGGGAGTGGCTTGACAGTCATGTGATCGGGGTGGCTTAAAAGTCATGTGACTGCTTTAAAAGTGGCCAAGTTAACATCACTCACATCAAGGGTTTGGGTTAGGGTGCCTGGCCTCTCCTCAAAGAGATACAATTTCCCTATCTATTTACTATTACTGAACATCCAAAATATACTATTTAATTCTATGTATATATGCCATATGTGTACATACATATTACACACAGGCACACAAAATTATTTCTTTGTTTGTTTGTTTGTTTATTTATTTAATTATCTATCTATCTATCTATCTATCTATCTATCTATCTATCTATCTATCTATCTATTTATTAGATTTGTATGCCGCCCCTCTCCGTAGATTCGGTAGACTTATCTACTATATAAACTGTGTGTATGTACACACGCACACACAGCTCTTCTAAAATTATACACATCCAACCTCATTTACTGTGATAGGAAAAACATACTCAAAGCCCAGAAAAGGGGGGGGGGGGGGTTTCAAAATTTTTCTACCAGTTCTGTGTATCTGACCCTACCCATAGGAGCCCATCACTGCATCCCTCCATTATTTTATTCCCAAACGTTTATTCGACAGGAAGCCCTGTAAACCACCTTCCAACAAGGGACCGTGTTATTGCATGTTATGTCACAAATGATCAGTGTACTTTTCATTTGATTTCTAAAGCTGTTAACAAGCACATGGCTATCCTGGCAATAACTACAGCAAAGACAGTCTTGTTGCAATTAACTTCAGTGAGCAATAACTCTCCCCTGAAGTGATTTTTTTGCAGTGTAATTTACCAGTTGGTTGCCCATAAACTGTTGGCTGGTTGCAACCTGGAAATTTTTATTCACTTAATCAGAACAACCAAGCGGAAAAAGAAAACTCGAGTCTCGTGGTTTATTATTGTGGCATTTTCTTTGGGCTTCTTAGCTGGGCACCAATAGTTTCTCACACAACACTGTGCATGATTGAAACGTCTTGTGCAAGGAAGTTTTTTTTAAAAAAAACACTAAACAACATACCAACAGTGACATTAGCTCATGATTTCTGTTAATGTTATTTTTATGGAATAGGCTGAGATGGCCTGAGGCACTCATACTGCTAAGCCATAAATTATGTTTTATAAACCCCAATAGCTTCTAGGACATCGCAAAAGGGATGGGCTGTACGCAGGGCCCAAATTACTGCTACGTGCCTAATAAATGTTGTGATTCCGTCTGAGGCCCCTCAGGGAACAGCTGATCCTCTGCCGGCTTCCTGCTCAGAGGGGGAGGATGAGGAACAGGAGGTTCAGGCAGACAGGGAGGAGGAATCTCAGGCTGAGGGAGAGGGAGGACAGCTAGAGTCCTCCGAGAGGGAGCTCTCCCCAGCAAGCAGCCTGGATTCCTTAGATGAAAATGCACAAGCAATAATCGATCTCCGGCAGAGAAGAGCAACACAACGAAGGGGACAATTAGCCAGGTACTTTCAGCACTAAAGAGGCAACAGCTGGGTTTGGGTGTGGTGCTCTCTGGAAAGGCTGAAAAGGCAGACCCACCCTTCATGGCTTGTGGAGTATTATCTTTGGGAGTCCTGGGACCTGGCTGTGATCTTTGGCATCTTGGAATTCTGGTTTGTGACTTTGAATACTGAAACCTTGGGGGGAAAAGGTGTGGGTCTTATTCTCTACAGTGGTGGGTGTGCCAGCAAGAAGTCTGCTGTATTGTCTGGCCACCAGGACTCTGCTGTGAAGTCTCATAGCCTGCCTGTTGGGAAGAACAGGTTTTTCTCTGTGTTTATTTTTCAAACTATAAAGTGCTTTTGCTTTTACCAGCGTGTCTGGTTGCTTTTTCCAGTTGGTGTTGAAGTCTGGGGGCACCCAGACAGAACAATAAAGTTGTCTCTTATTGCCGTTGCTAAACTGTTTGCCACCATTTTGAGGCAAGACTCATAAATACACTAATGAACATTTAAGGAAAGAACAGGGCCTAAAACCTACACGCTTTCAAATGAGCTTTTCTCACATTATGTGTTATCAGAGCTCTACCCAGCCCACTCTGACCTTCATTTTCCTGAAATATTTTAAGTTTAGCTATAAAATGTTTATGACTGGTGAGGGACAAACACCATCTCATGACCTGTTTCTGGCCTCTTACTGCTTATTGAGGCCCCCAAGCAGCTGCTGGGAGAGATCATATACTGCTCAAAAAAATAAAGGGAACACTCAAATACCACATCCTAGATCTGAATGAATGAAATATTCTCATGGAATACTTTGTTCTGTACAAAGTTGAATGTGCTGACAACAGCACGTGAAATGGATTGTCAATCAGTATTGTTTCCTATGTGGACAGTTTGATTTCACAGAAGTTTGATTTACTTGGAGTTATATTGTGTTGTTTAAGTGTTCCTTTTATTTTTTTGAGCATTATATATTGGACCAAGCAGGGAATTGTTTGGATTCATTAGGTTTAAGGAATTGTCCAATGGGGGCCCCCCACCAATTCATCTATTTAACATCATTCCTCTCTTGCAAAAGGAGCTGATCCAAGTACCGGTAGTTTAAAAGCTATAAAAACACAAAAAAGTAAACAATATTCAAAGCATTTGTACATGCTCAGGCTCACAGCAACAACACAGTTGACCCTCACAACAGTTCATTTAATGACTGTTTAAAGTTAAAAATGGAACTGGAAAAAAAGTGTCTTATGATGGTTTTTCACACCTAGGACTTTGCAGCATCCCCATGGTCACACGGTCAAAATTCAGATGCTTGGACAACTGATTCATATTTATGATGGTTGCAGTGTCCCAGGGTCATGTGATCATTATTTGCAACCATCTGACAAACAAAGTCAATGGGAAAATCATCTTCACCGAACCATCGTGTTACTAATTTTACCAAGATTCACTTAACAACTTGTGGCAAGAAATGTCATAAAATGGGGTAAAGTTCACATAACAACCGTCTCGCTTATTAGCAGAAATGTTGAGCTCAGTTGTGGTCGTAAGGCAAACAAGGGTATAAGAATTAAGCCGTAGCCAAGTTAAATGCCTATGTTTTTCTCTGCTAGTGGAATGCACTCTTCCAAAACAGGATGGTAATCTAAATTCTGGAAGCGGTATAAAAGAAACTGTAATTATATTTAATACATCTGGCAAGCAGGCTTGCTTTTAAACTCATTAACAACTCCCCCTCAGGATGTAGGGCTGAAACACACTAATTTTAAACCCATTAAATGCTTTATATATTTTTACTTTAAATAAAAAATAATTTTTTTTTTACAGATGCTTAGGACAGTGACGGCGAACCTTTTTTGGCTCAGGTACCAAAAGGGTGTGCACGCATGTGATAGCATGCATGTGCGTGCCCACACCCATAACGCAATGCCCTAACCCTGCGCATACGCACAACCCCCACGCTGCCCTCCCCCATGCATGCACACAAGTCTCACTGAAGACTTTGGGCTTCCAGTAGGACCACTGGGCTGTTTTTCAGGGTTCAGTAAGCTTCCCTGAAGCATGGAGAGAGTGAAAAAAAGAAGGCTGAAAATCAGCTGACCGGCGCACTGGAGCTGACATAGGGCAACGCCTCACATGCCCTCAGATATGGCTCTGCGTGCTATCTGTGCAGTGAAGCGCTACCAACATTTTTACTACTACACTGTGAATGTGGCTTATGCATTTTCTTTCAAAATCTTTCAGTGCAAATTGGGTGCTCTGGGGTGGAGCTCCATTTTCGCTACCCCACTGCATTTCCCCCCCCCCCCCGGTCCAGGCAGCAGCCCACACCTGCATCTGTGCTACATGTGCCATAGGTTCACCATCATTGGCCTAGGACAGTGATGGTGAACCTATGGCACGGGTGCCACCGGTGGCACACGCAGCCATATCTGCTGGCACACGAGCCATTGCTCAACTCCAACGTGCATGTGTGTGCTGTCCAGATTTTTGGCTCCCGCAGAGGCTCTGGCAGGGTGTTTTTGGCTTCCAAAGAGCCTCCGGGCAGGTGGCGGAGGGCATTTTTACCATCTTCTGGCTCCAGGGAAGCTTTGGAGCTTGGGGAAGGTAAAACGTGAGCCTACTGGGTCCGCCAGAAATTGGGAAACAGCCGTTTGCGGCCTCCATAGGGGCCTCTGTGGGGTGGAGGAACCTGTTTTCTCCCTCCCCAGGCAATGAATTATGGCCGTGGGCACTTGGGTATGCGTGATAGCGCACGCGCACACTCTTTTGGCACTTGAGAGGAAAAAGGTTCACCACCACTGGCCTAGGACATCCCGGAAAAGCATGTAGTGGAGTCTAGTAGCTGAAAGGGAAGCCAACCTATTCTTATGGTGAAAAATATATATGATCCCCCTATTTTGGAGTAGGGGCACAGGTGGGCTACTGCCCAGACGGGGGTTGAGCTTTCTCTGCAAAGGCTGAGTAACAGGACAACTTATTGGACAGTAAAATGATATTAGCCCTTCCATCACAGCAGATGGCAGTAGCTACCCAATCTTGGCTGATCTCAAAAAAATTAAAGAGGGATTGATCTGGTTGGATATAAGACCAAGAAGAAATCCTAAAGTTTTTCACCTGACTGGGTAATTGAAAATATATCTATATATATATATTGGTAGAAGAAAAATGCAAACTGTTTCTGTTTTGTTCACATGTCCATATAGATTGGGGTTTGAACTCTCAGAATCTTTTTCTAGAAAATACAGATAGTCTTTGACTTACAACAGTTCATTTAGTGACCATTCAAAGTTACAACGGTATTGAAAAAAATGACATGACTCTTTTTTTCATACTTACAACCATTGCAGCATCCCGATGGTCAAGTGATCAAAATTCAGATGCTTACTGTCTCATATTTATGATGGTTTCACGTGTCCCATGGTCATGTGATAAGCTTTTGCAACCTTCTTTCATGCAATGGGAAATCCAGATTCACTTAACAACCGTGTTGCTAAATTAACAATTACAGTGATTCACTTAACAACTATCCTAAAATGGGGGCAATACTCAAGAACTGTCTCACTTAGCAGAAGAACTTTTTGGGCTCAATTCTGGTTGTAAGTCGAAGACTATCTGTATTCATAGAAAAGCAGGGAGTGATTTATTTGGCAGTCATTTGTACTTACCTTTATTTTTTTTTTAATTTCTCCAAGGTTCCCTGGCAGTGTCCATTGCTGATATGACTGCACCTGTTGTGGGTTCATCTGGAGGGGTGTATGCTCTTATTTCTGCTCATTTAGCCAATATAGTGATGGTAAGCCCTGGATTAAGTAGAACAGATATTGCCTTTGGGACCAGAATGTGCTGTTTATTGGATATGGATTCATTTATGTGACAGCTGAACTGTGGTTTTCAATCCAGCCTGAACAAATAATATCAACATTTGGTTGTTGGCATTATTGGTTTCTTTTTTGTTACGCTTATGTTGATTATTAGCAAGTAAACAAGTATCTCACATATTTCCATTTACAATAACAAACAGATCTGATTTTATGTTATTATATAAGCACAGGAGACTTAGTTCTCATATAGTCAATAAAAAATAAGACAGTAATAACTTTGACCATTACCAAAGCAAGGGACAGATGGAAACCATTGGCTATCAGCAAAAGAACTGGGTAGCACATTAAAAGCACAGAATATTGTTTTTATATATAAGTCTGTCAAATGCATAGCATAGAGCCCATTTCCATCAAACTAAGTCAACCAATTTGGGTCTATTGACGTGGATAAGCTAAGTCAGTATCTGAAAAGCTGTGAATTATGGATTTTTTGTTTAACACCTTCAGAGGAGGCCAGGTTGGGAAAGGGTAGTCTATGGTAAAATACAGCCAAAGGAAGACTACTATTAGATTTTCAGGCGCCAAAAATCTGCTGTGTACTTACTTTCTTTCTTTCTTTCTTTATTTTGTTTGTTTGTTTGTTTTGTCCAATACACAATGAGGGTTTTAGTGGGTATATATCTATATACACATAGTAAAATACATGATGAAGGTTATAGAGGAGATACTCATAGTAAAATATATCTAAGAAAGAATAGAAAAGTAGATATAGGAATAGAACATATCAATGAAAGAATAGAAGAAGAGATATAGGAATAGAAGAAAGGTATAGGAGATATAGGAGAGCAATAGGACAGGGGACGGAAGGCACTCTAGTGCACTTGTACTCGCCCCTTACTGACCTCTTAGGAATCTGGATAGGTCAACCGTGGTTAATCCAAGGGTAAAGTGTTGGGGGTTTGGGGATGACACTATGGAGTCCGGTAATGAGTTCCACGCTTCAACAACTCGGTTACTGAAGTAATATTTTTTACAGTCAAGTTTGGAGCGGTTAATATTAAGTTTAAATCTGTTGTGTGCTCTTGTGTTGTTGTGGTTGAAGCTGAAGTAGTCGCCGACAGGCAGGACGTTGCAGCATATGATCTTGTGGGCAATACTTAGATCTTGTTTAAGGCGTCTTAGTTCTAAACTTTCTAGGCTTTGTATTTCATTGCCAAATATATATACAGTTATATTTATCTCATTGTATTCAGCCCTGCCAATTAAAAAATATAAATAATTCGAGCTTAATGTTAGTGAGGGAGATTCTTGGATGATGAAAATGATGCATTTGGCACTCTAAGCACATTCATCACAATATTTGTTACACTTTGCTTTGTTTTTCCTCCTGAGAGGCTGACTCCATCAAACCTTTTTATTTTCCCTGGAAGTCCTTGAATAACTGCAAATAATAAAAAATGCCCATGCCTTTAGAATGAAATATTCCTGGAAATAAATAAAGGGAGAAGAATCATAAAGCAGTTCACCCTATGGGAAATAATAGATAAACAAACCAAATAAAAACACAAGATTTAGCAGTAACTTCCACAGTTTTCCAAGTGCATTATTATCTCTGTGGAGAAATAAACCAAAGATGTCTTCTAAAGATGTCTTTTCCCCAAAAAACTGGATTTATTTGTAGCATCTTTACTGATGCTTATCTAAATGTTTGTACTTCATTTCCCAGGATTCCTACCTATCATAAAAAGGCACAAGGTTGAGCAAGGGTCATAGATGATAGACAAAAGACAATTTCATACAACTCAGAAATGCTTACAAATGGTTCAGGTCACATATTGAAATATTACTTTAAAGGCCTGTATGTAACACTCTGGTTGCCTTTGTGAATTGTCAGACTGATTTCCAGGGCACAACCATATTGCATCAGTAACCACAGTTACTTACCTTGACTGACAACCACAATTTAGCCCAAATTTTCTGTTGCTAAGTAAGACATTTGTTAAGTGAATTTTGCCCCATTCTTGCCAGAGTTGTTAAGTGAATAACTACATTTGTTAAGTTAGTAACACAGTTGTTAAGTGAATCTGGCTCCCAGAAGTCACAACAGGTGATTAACAGATTAAAATTACGGAAGATGAAAAGTAATCTTTACAAAACCATGAGTTTGGAGCAGAGCACTGTTATTACATCCACCATCTCCAGCCTAGATCTTCTCCTAGACCCCATCATCCAAAATACCTTGGCTTATGGGATCTGCAGTAGGCCTCTACTACCAGCATGGGGGCTGGCCAATAGGATCAGGAGAAGACAGATCCTCAGATATCCTGGACCCACACTATAGTGGTGAACCTTTTTTCCCTTGGGTGCCAAAAGAGTGTGCGCGTGCACTATTGCACACATAGGAGTGCTCACATCCATAATTCAATGCCTAGGGAAGGCGAAAACAGGGCCCCTCCCTGGAGGCCCCCTGAATGCCGGAAATGACCCATTTCCTGACTTCCGGTGAGCCCAGCAGCCTTCACTGGAGCCTGGGGAGGGTGAAAACGCCCCCTCTCGCCCCTCCAGAAGCCAGAAACGCCATCCCAAAGTCTCTGTGTGAGCCAAAAATCAGCTGGGAGGCGTGCACATGCGTGTTGGAGCTAAGCTAGGACCAGTGAAGGGCTACCAAAACTTTTACTACCACTACCACACTGTGGGTGTGGCTTATGCAGGACGCCCTGCATGTTCTTTCAATATCTTTCAGTGCAAATTGGGTGCTCTGGGGTGGAGCTCCATTTTCACCACCCCACTGCATTCCGCCCCCCCCCCCAATCCGGGCAGTAGCCCACCTCTGGCTAGGACAACGGCTCGCAGATATGGCTCTGCATGCCACATGTGGCACTTATGCCATAGGTTCGTTATCACTGCTATAGACGGTTTTAAATGTGATAAGCAACATATTGAATCGGACCCAGAAGCAGATTGCAATTAGGGCAGCTTGTGTAACAGCGGTGTTACATGTACCAATCCAACTTAGGGGCCTTTAAAACTGTCTGCACTGCTGCATTTTGGAATAATTGTAGTTTGAGAATACTCTTCAAGGGTAGCCCCCTGTAAAGCGTATTATAATAATCCAAACAGGAGATGATCAGGGCATTAGTGACTAAGTGCAGAGGCCCCAGGATCCAGAAAACAATGCAGTTGGCATACAACATTGGAATCAAATCTCCCCAGAGATTTGCACGGTCCCACGCCCTCCTGGCCTTTTGAAAGGTTTTCAAACCTTTGCCAGCAGGCCTGGGACCATTGAGCATGGACATTATGCTGCGTGACTGAGATGAGCTTGGATGAATTGGTTTAAATGTTTGGGATTTTAAGATTTGGGTTTTATGGCTGGGGTTTATAATTTATATCTTGTATTTTGTATTGATTTTTATCTTGTAAGCTGCCTTGCATCCCCAGAAGGGTGGCCTAGAAATTCAGATTATTTATTTATTTATTGAATTTGTGTGCCGCTTCTCTCCGAGGACTCGGGGTGGCTCGCAACGTATCAAAGAAAATGACAATACATCTGGATCCAATTAATATAATTTAAAAAGCTAAAAGTTCTACTAGTATTGAAAACATTCATTACCATTCACTCTGTGAAATTAATTAATTTCACTCTGTAATTAATTAATATTAAGTTCTCTTAGCTTTTTGAGCAGGTGTTGCAAGTCTAGGAGAACACCAAAGTTAATAGCTATAAAAGTAGATAATGGTTAAAATGATTAAAGTGTTTATGGGTAAAAACATACTATTTAATTATTTCCTATTTTAAAAGTAATTAAGGATCATACTAAGGTACTAGAGAAGGAAAGTCAATTTAAAAACGATTAAGTATTCAAAAAATAGTGCATAAACTTACTACCCCCACTGGGGGCAGCAGCCCATTACTGGGACTGGTATGGAGATAGGAGGAACCCGCCCCTGGTAATGGTTCAGCTTTGCTTAGACAAATATGTTCTAGCAATCCAAAATGAGTTCATTTTTCCATTAAACAATGGGGCCATCTCCACTAATGTATTGCAGCAGAGGCGGAGTAACGACACGGACACAAGAGCTGGATTTAAACTGGGTCATTTTTATTAATTAAATTTGCATAATTTATTTAAATCAATTTGCATAAATTAACTATAACCCTAAACAAGGACCCGCAGGGTCAAACAATTGCTTCTGGGGCGGAAAATGACGTAATAAAAACTTCCGGGGCAACTATGGGCGTAGCTCCATGCTGATCCAGGTGAGGGGCCACGCCCTCACCTGATTCACTGCCATGCACTTGCATGTGGGAGGTCCCGCCGTCTATCCCATACAAGGGGACAGCAATGGGCGGGACCCAAAGACAGGTTCCCCCCAATTGCTCAGGTCGCTTACACCACAAGTCTTTGGAGAGAACCTGTCAATCATCCCCAAAGATGCCCAACGGAGAACACGCAGTTGCTAAACCACCACCCAGTTTTTCGCCCCTAACCTGCCTACCCAAATGACCAAAGGTATGCCAATTAGCCTGCATATGGGCGAAGCACCCCCTAACCGCGCATCCTTCACCGCAGTGTGGTATAGGCGAAAAAACGGTCGCAGAAAATACCGTGACCACCAAAAATTCCTATTCGGCCCCCCGAGGGGCGACCCCACTGGCACACTGAAAGATAGGGAGGGCGGGTGGGTGTTCTCCTCTTGTCATCCAGGGCGAAAAGGAGGCCCTGGAGCCTGCCCAGCCCTTTTATAGGGCTGCAGGCTCCGCCCCTGGATGATGTCACTGGGAAGGCCGAAGCCTCCCAGGAGCTGGCCAAGTGTTGTGTCTCCCTGGCCCTGCAGCAAAACAGGCCGGAGATGAAGTCACCAGCCAGGTATTCTTTTAGTATTGTGATTCCATAGCACATTCTCTGGCTTACTCTTCAGGAACTATGTTTCCCATAATGCTTTCCCCCAATTGAATTATATCATCTCCAAAATTTGTTTTGGGGTGTGTGGTTTTGAGGTTGCAAAACCCTTTTCCCCAATCTTTTGCTTTCGATCTCAAAGCAGAGGGAGAAGGATTTGAAGACAGGCAATGCATGGCCCCACGTCTTACTTCCAAGTTATTTTTCACCGTGTACCTATAGAAGCAGGCTGCTGAAAATAATCACAGCCTTGATTCTTAAACCTGTACTTATGTGCCTTTTTAATGACAGACAAGTGAAAGAGAGGAAATTAAAATTATCTGTTTATTTCACTTTGCCTGCAAGAGGATTTAAACTTCTCTTGTAATTTCAGCAACGTGGTTGTGGGTTGTGCCCCTCATCCCAAGGGGAGAGATCCGAGCTCTAAGACCCTCTTAGTTAGCTACTATGTCCCCAGTAATATTTAACTACAGAAAAACCAACAACAGCTATTTTTCCCCTTATCCCCAGAACATTGTTTCATTTGGCTCCCAGCATATTTCTAAAAGAACATTGTCAGTTCTACAGATATTAAAGTAATATTTTTCCCTTTATTCCAATGCTGCTGTACAAACAAGCCTCGAGGTATATGAAACCTGTAGCCTTTGTCATCTATTGTTTTGGAAGGAAGTCAAGTTACCGGAACAAAGTTGTTTTATAAGAATTCCTTCTCACTAACCAGAAACTTAATCTGAGAGGGATTCATGGTGTCCTGTCCATCTTCACTAAACAGTTGTTAGCCTGGTAGGAGGGTGGGACTTCATTTCCCAGACAGATTGAAGTACAACTAGGGTTTGATATCCACGCGACGTCCATAGATCTCGTGGACATTATGCGGATGTGACTAGACCCACATATGGCACAGACCACACTTGTATTTCTATTGGGATGAAGTAGTGGCACTTCCTATAATTCAGGGAAATAGCCTCTTCTCTGGAGTCAGACTGGCAGTTTTTTAAAAAAACTAGATTGAACAAGAGAAGCAATATTCTTGATTGGGGGATTAGGCTATCATGTTATTTTTATGGTTTCATGTTATTTATTGTTCTGTCCAATTTTTATGATACTGTTAACTGTCGGAACTGGAACTCTAATAATGAAACTTCTTACGGCAGTTTTCATATTTGATACCTACACAGAATAGAATAGAATAGAATAGAAGTGGGGTGGAATGAAATGGAATAGAATAGAATAGAATAGGTTTGTATGCCGCCCCTCTCCAAGGGTTCGGGGCGGCTCGCAGCATATAAAAGAGACAGTAGTAAACAAGCCAATTAATATACATAAAAACAATTCTTAAAATTTTAATTAAAAAAAAACACTTCCATTAACAATTCATTCAACAATCAGACTAAGAAACATTCATTGGTCAGGGGGAAGATCTAATAACCCCAGGCCTGGCGACAAAGATGAGTTTTTAAACTCTTTCGGAAGGCAAGGAGGGTGGGGGCAGTGCAAATCTCCAGGGGGAGCTGATTCCAGAAGGCCGGGCCCCCCACAGAGAAGGCTCTTCCCCTGGGGCCCGCCAGACGACATTGTTTAGTCGACAGGACCCGGAGAAGACGAACTCTGTGGGACCTTATCAACCGCTGGGATTTGTGCCGCAGAAGATGGTCCTAGAGGTATTCTGGTCTGATGCCGTGTAGAGCATAGGTTGTCCTCAACAGGAGGGATTAATATTAGGGATCTCATATCTCCCCTACATGTGAAACAAACAAGTAACCAAGAAAGTCCAAACCAACTTCCAGTTAGAGGTTCTTTTGTTTATATTTTCTTCAAATGCACAGGTTTTGCATTTGGAATATCTGCTGTTTGGGCGTTTGGATTCAAGAGTGCAAAGGTATCTCAGAATATTTATGAGACAACCTGCAATTCCTTAAATTGCATGTGCCTTTTCCCAGGGTCACAATGTAGGTGCACGATTCCAGCATGTCACAGTGATCACAATGTAATCGCACAATTCCAGGGGAAAATGCAGCTCTTTTAAGGACTTTTGATGTGAACATTCCCTCACATTCTGAAGCGCCTTTCCTCCCTCCAATTAAAAGTTTTATGGGTTGTTTTTTTTGTGGATATGCAAATGGAGTTTGGTTAACAGCTCTACGCCATTTCAGACAAATGGTTGTCTAATCTCTTCTTAAAAATTTCCAGTTTTGTAGCATTTACAACTTCTGGAGGCAAGTTGTTCCACTGATTAATTGTTCTAATTCTCAGGAAATTTCTCCTTAGTTCTAAGTTGCTTCTCTCCTTGTTTAATTTCCACCTACTGCTTCTTGTTCTACCCTCAGGTGCTTTGGAGAATAGTTTGACTCCCTCTTCTTTGTGACAATTCCTTAGATATTGGAACATTGCTATCATGTCTCCCCTAATCCTTCTTTTTATTAAATTAGACATACCCAATTCTAACAACTTTTCATATGTTTTAGCCGCTAGTCTCCTAATCATCTTTGTTGCTCCTCTCTGTACTCTTTGTAGAGTCTCCACATCCTTTTTACATTGTGGTGACCAAAATTGGTTGTAGTATTCAAAGTGTGGCCTTACCACCAACCAAGGCATTATAAAGTGGTATTAATACGTCACGTGATCATGAGTCTCTCTCTCTGTTCATACAGTATTTTGTATGACTTAGCACACTATGACTACATATTGTGCTAAATCATAATGTGATTTAGTTTGGATAGTTGGATAGTTTGTTTTAGGAATGCAATCACTGCAGTTTATAAGTTATGGTTTATAGTTTGGGGTGAGTCCAGAAAATTTAACAAATAATGGCTTAGTGTAATATCTCAACCACTTAATTTAAGTCTACATGGCATCGGACCAGAATACCTATGGGACCGCCTCCTGCCCCATGAATCTCAGTGACCGGTTAGGTCCCACAGAGTTGGCCTTCTCCAGGTCTTGTCAATTAGACAATACTGGTTGGCGGGGCCTAAGGAAAGGGCCTTCTCTGTGGGGGCCCCAAAACTCTGGAATCAACTCCCCCCAGAGATTCGTACTGTCTCCACCCTCCTTGCCTTCCGCAAGAGTCTTAAGACTCACTTATGTCACCAGGCCCGGGGCCGTTAGATTCTTGCCCCATGGCTGATGAATGGACTGAGATAAACCGATTGAATGGGAATGACTGGTTTTTTAGGGTTTTTAGTTTTAGATTATATATTTAATTAATTGGACCCGAAATGTTATGTATTGTTTTATTATGTGTTATGAGCTGCCCCGAGTACTCAGAGAGGGGCAGCATAGACGTCCAATAAATAAATAAGTAAATAAGTCAAACCAGTTTATTGGCCTGCTAATATTTCTTGTAGAGCCATCTGTACATAAGCAGATGGAGAGACAAATATAGACAGGCTTTCAAGGCTTGCAATCCTTATAGCTTACCCAGTTGAACCTAATACTTCTTACTTCTAAATAGATAATATACAAAATTGTATTGTTCACTGTATTTGGTAATGTAGGAGAGCGTTTGCATGGCTAATCTGAGCATCCGCTGGTTTAGAATAAATGTGACACTTTTATCAAAGCCACTTATTGGAGTGATTAACTCTTGTATTACTAAATTCACAACCAAAAAGGGCCTAACACATGGTTGTCTAAATAAATAAAAAGAAAAAAAAATAACCAGGATAATATTTTCAGGGTGGGAAACGAGAATCCGCTTATAGCAGGGGAAACATGCCTGTATGACAGATGCTTTGGCCTAAAAGTCAATAGAAGTCTTTGTAGAATCTATCATTTTTGTCAACATAACTAAAGCAGTATTGTGCCAACATGTTGCAAGTTGTGTACATCTCCACCTGTCATCTCACAGACACTGCTAGATTAAAAAAAACAAAACAAAACATTGAAACTGAGCCAAACCAAGGAAAATCAGATTTTGATAATTTGGGGCAAAATTTAACATTCCTTTGCCCATTTATATAAAAAATAATACATCTGTGCTTTTGTTTTATCCTTAATTATTTTTTCTTCTTCTTCAGAATTTATCTTATTAATATATCAGGCATTAATTCTTGAAATACTTCTTTGTGCTGCATGTTAATGAAATGAGAGACGTATTCACTGTCAAATAATCTGCATATAGCATTTATAATTTCCTAAAATAAGAGCACCAATGATCTTGCAGTCCTAATCTCATCTTGCTGTTGCTCGAAAGGTCACAGCTACAGTTAGCTACAATCCACATTAATTTTGAAAGTGGGGAGAGATTGGGGGAAATGAAAAATATCATTACTACTATTAGCAATGTAGCATGGAGCAACTTATGCAATTGGGCTTTTAATGCCACCCTTTTCACTTCCAAATTGTCAGAGGCAGTTTTTTTAAAAAGCAGGGTTTAATCTTCATTGCTTTGCAATCAATCTTGCAGGAACATAAATGTTCCCACTCCATGCAAAAGGGAGGGGGGAAATGTTTAGAAACCACATTGACTTGCATTTTGCAGTTGGCTCCTCACTTGCCAAAGGAAAAAGGAATTATTATTAATTTCATCCCTGGTCCTTTTGTTTGGTCTGCTGAGTGGGAACCGCAAAGCCACCATGCCACCATTTCCCTTAAAGGTCCCGAATTCCAGGAGCCAGAAAAGGTTACTGAGGCAAGAGCAAAGATAGGCAAAAACAAAACAAAACAATTGTTTGTTTCACAAGCATTTTAACTACATGCCCTGCAGCCAAGCAAGAAGTAGCTCTCTTCAGCTGTCAAACATATAGAGTTTACTTTCAGGCTGGCTCAGAATCCTCATGTGACCATCGGTCAAGGGTGTGTGTAACTAGCACTGAACCTGTTGATGTGTGAATGAGTATTTGCAAGAGCAGCACGTGAACCCTTCTGCCCTTATAACCCCCAAACTAGAATCACATAACTCTGCCGTTCAGGAAACGAACACAAGATAAACTGAACAGAGAATCAAACAATGTGTGATGTGTTATTTAAAGTTCAAAGGGCCAAGGGAAAACATCAAGCAATTGAAATTTCAGTAAAAATTGCTATCTCTATTCAAACGATATGCGTGCTTGATATTCCACCACCCTTATCCATTATTATTTAAATCTGCATTATTGCCCATTTTATCTTGTTCTGTAAGATCAAGAGAAATATGCTATGACCCAACCCTATAATATAACAAACAAGGTCCCATTAACTACCTATTTAGATATACAGTGTTCCCTCGATTTTTGCGGGGGATGCATTCTGAGACCGCCCGCGAAAGTCGAATTTCCGCGAAGTAGAGATGCGGAAGTAAATACACTATTTTTTACTATGAACAGTATCACAAGCCTTTCCTTAACACTTTAAACCCCTAAATTGCAATTTCCCATTCCCTTAGCAACCATTTAGATTATTAGTCACCATGTTTATTTATTAAAGTTTATTTAAAAAAATAATTATTAAAGGGAGATGAAAGTTTGGTGATGACATATGACGTCATCAGGCGGGAAAAACCATGGTATAGGGAAAAAACCCATGAAGTATTTTTTTAATTAATATTTTTGAAAAACCGTGGTATAGATTTTTCACGAAGTTCGAACCCGCGAAAATCGAGGGAGCACTGTATTTCAAATGACAAGGGTTATCCGGAAAGTAAGGTTGCAAGCACATAGCTCTCATGGGGGAAGTTGGTATTAGTATTGTGTAGCAGGGAAGCCAGCGGACGTGAACGAGCAGTGCCAGTGGTCAGTAGATCATCGACTGGCGTCGTGGTGAATGTTTGAGATGAGCATCTTCATTCAGTTTCCCTCCAAGTGCAAAGTGCACACTGTAATATGCTACCTGAAATTTAAGGGCATGAACACTGCTGTGATGGGTACCCAAGATTTCTGCGCAATGGGTGCCCAAGATTTTTCTCGCCAATTGCTGAGTTTTGAATTTTGGGGATGAAGGAGAATGAGTATGGTGCCACTGCATTGATTGACGTTTGCTGTCTAGAGCAGTGTTTCCCAACCTTGGCAACTTGAAGATATTTGGACTTCAACTCCCAGAATTCCCCAGCCAGCATTTGCTGGCTGGTGAATTCTGGGAGTTGAAGTCCAAATATCTTCAAGTTGCCAAGCTTGGGAAACACTGCTCTAGAACATGGTGATACGCCCAAGTTTCATCTCCTGTTACTATACAGTTAAGAAAACCTTCACCTTCAATCTCGAAATGTCAAGGAATTCTTGGGCGGCACTGACTTTGTTGATTCTGTGCCCTTCAGTAAGCATCTTGGGCACCCACCGCAGCAGCGTTCATGCCCTTAGCATTCAGGTAGTGTATTACAACGCAACTTCACACATGGAGGGAAACAGAATCAGGACACTCATCTCGAACCTTCACCACAACATCAGTCAATGATCTATTGATCACTAGTACTGCTCGTTCTTTTCCACTGGCTTCCCGCTACATGATAGTACCGTGTTTCCCCGAAAATAAGACACTGTCTTATATTAATTTTTGCTCCAAAAGTTGTGCTACGCCTTATTTTCGGGGGGTGCCTTATATTTCTCAAATAAGACAAATTCACAGGCAGAAAAGCTGACACCCCCAAAGAAAGTGTACCGTACGGTACACTGATTATGGTACGGTACCTGTCAGTATGGCACCCACACACACAAACGACGACACTTATATGGTACAACAGTATACTCCCGCTATTGCAGCTTCCGGCCACCAGAGGAGCTACAGTCTACGCACTGTAGTGGAGACTGTAATGGCGGTGAGACAGCAGCAGACTGTGTCTGCTGTACTGGATGGTACAAAGCGATGGAAGGGGCCAGCAGGGGACGCCACATTATTACGGTACTGCTATGAACAGCTTTGAATGGTACCGTATGTTTTTCCACCGTACCGTATGTAAACTTGACTACGCCTTATTTTCGGGGGGTGCCTTATATTAGCAAATTCTGCAAAAACTCTGACATGCCTTACTTTCGGGGTACGTCTTATTTTCGGGGAAACAGGGTAGTAGCAATCTCTCCCTCAAACATTCCCCGTGAGAGCTACCTGTCTTGTAACCTTACTTCCCAGATAACCCTCATACTTTTATATTTACATTTTCTCCCCCTGCTCCAAATTACCACAGCCCCACCCAACCACAGGTGGCCTCATTTTCTTTGATAATAATCTCTCAGTTATTGTTGCCTATGCATCGCTCTCAGCGTGGCTGTATCATTAACTCTTGTTCTGAATCCAAGGAGGAGCTAGATAATTGATCTCCTTCTGAACTGTCTGCCACACTCTCCTCCTCCCTGTCACTCATGTCTTCTTGATCAGAGGAGCCTTCATCAGCAGATTCCACCAGGGGCAAAACAGGCCTGCAGCATGTGGATGTCTCCCCCACATCCACAGTCCTTGGGGCAGGAGCTGGGCCAGAGCTAACCACAACACTAGCCGAGGAATTCAGAGAGTTAAAGTTGCCAAGACTGAGAAACACTGCTGCAATTTCCTTTCAAACAAGACTGCTTGTGGCAAGACCACTGCATGTAACACTTTCAAAGGAGATAATATTCCCAACTTCAATGGGAATCCTGGTGATATAGTGGTTAAAAGTTCGGTCCTGATGGGGCGCAAGGTTGATTCAGCCTTTCATCCTTCTGAGGTTGGTAAAATGAAGACTCAGATTGTTGGGGGCAATATGCAAATAATACTTCATTGTAAACAGCCCGGAAAGTGCTTTAACACACTATGGGATAGTATATAAGTCTAAACATTACTGCTATTCATGCCTATGAATTTCTTAGAATGATCACTGAATTTAAGAATATCCTTCACAGCAATGCTGCTTTGCTGACTACATTTCAGAATTTGGAAAACAGAGAGAAATCAATAAAAGGTCTGCTTGGGAAGAATGAATCTCCTCTTTTAACCAATCTAATGGCAGCGTTCCAAATGTCCTCTTGAGCGTTGTTGATTAGTTAGATGAGATCTGAAATGTAGGTCCAGTATCTCTCTCCCTGTCTGATATATGATGCCATTGACCTGGAGGATTCTTAAAAAGAGATATGAGGAGCAAGGTGTTCTGGCCTGAGAACCCAGATTTTATTGAGCAATAATTCCTATCATCCCAGCCTGTCCAATGTTCAGGAAAGAGCAGGGTTGTAATCACTGTATAGGCAGACTTTATGTCCCAGCCAGTGACAACTCCATCTTTCTTGGTCCTTGAAATCACTTTACCTACAATGCCTCTTCTTTGACACCTGGAGTTGTAGAAGCTGACATGAGAGGCTAAGGTTGCCTAGCATTGACCTTGAATGACCTCCTTCCTCCAATTTCTAAAATCTCCACTTTCCTTCTCATTCCATAGGGATGCACAATATACACTGTAGAAACATTCAATTGCAATTTTAATGCAACATGTATACAATTCCATAGACTGTTTTAGATTCCTTTATAATTTCTTCATTAATGGATCAGATTATTTTCAGTCTTTTTTTCCTTTTCCTGTAAACATAATGTTGTACCTTCAATAATAATAATAATAATAATAATAATAATAATAATAATAATAATAATAACAACAACAACAACAACAACAACAACAACAGATGAGCCGGGGTGGCGCAGCAGGTAGAGTGCTGTACTGCAGGCCACTGAAGCTGACTGTAGATCTGAAAGTCAGCAGTTCAAATCTCATCACCGGCTCAAGATTGACTCAGCCTTCCATCCTTCCAAGGTGGGTAAAATGAGGACCTGGATTGTGGGGGCAAATATGCTGGCTATGTTAAAAAGTGCTATTGCTAACATGTTGTAAGCCGCCCTGAGTCTAAGGAGAAGGGCGGCATAAAAATCAAATAAATCAAATAAATAAATAAACAAACAAACAAACAAACAAATAAATAAACAAATAAACAAATAAACAAACAACAACAACAACAACAATAATAATAATACAAGTGGCACATCCAAAGCCTCCTGGGGGTTTGGGGTTTGTAGTTGTTCCTTCTCTGGATCTATGCAAGAGATGAGGTATTGCAAAATAAGCTAATGGACCATCTTGCATCTGGAGAGCAATAGTTAAAACTGTGAATGGTGAGCAGACAAGTGCCTGTACTATGAGAACACACAAGAATGACTTTACTTATTTTTATTTTTTTATTTTTGTTTGTTTTGTCAAGTACATATTGGTGGCATATAAAGATATGATAATATTCATATACATGATACTAGTAAAAAAGAAACATTAGGACAGGGGACAGAAGGCATGATTGTGCACTTATGCATGCCCCTTACTGACTGACCTCTTAGGAATTGGGAGAGGTTAACAGTGGATAGTCTAAGAGTAAAGTTTTGGGGGTTAGGTGAAGATACTACAGAGTCTGGTAGTGAGCTCCATGCATCAACTACTCGGTTACTAAAGTCGTATTTCCTGCAGTCGAGTATAGAGCGGTTTACATTTTTATATTTCCAAATGTAGAGAAGAGCAACAAAGAAGATTAGGGGACTGGAGGCTAAAACATATGAAGAATGGTTGCAGAAACACATGTCTAAATTAACAAAAATATAAGGAATAAGGTTGATATGACAGCAGTGTTCCAATGTCTCAGGGGTCAAAGAAGAGGGAGTCAAGCTACTCTCCAAAGCGCCTGAGGGTAGGACAAGAAGCAATGGGTGGAAATTAATCAAGGAGAGAAGCAACTTAGAACTAAGGACAAATTTTCTGATAGTAAGAACTAATCAGTAGAACAATTTGCCTTCAAAAGTTGTGAATGCTCCAACACTAGAAGTTTTTAAGAAGATGTTGGATAACCATCTGTCTGAAGTGGTGCAGGGCTTTCTGCCTAAGCAGGGGGTTGGACTAGATCCCCAAGGTCCCTTCCAACTCTGTTATGCTATATAGATTTTATGGTTTATAGCTGTGATTTGTGACTAAGTATTGAATGAACCCAGTATTGTATAATTTTAATAATAGTAGCTCTCACCTCAAATATTAGAACAATTAATCAGTTGAACGACTTATCTCCAATAGTTGTGAATTCTCCAACGTTGGATAAGAAGAGATTGGACAACCATTTGTCTGAAATGTAGGATTTACTGCCTGAGCAAGGGGTTGGGCTACAAGACCTCCAAGGTCCCTTCCAACTCTGTTATTCTGTAAAGTATTGAAGGTTACATCATAGTTTAGCATTGCACAGATCACCCCATTACCAGAAATCCTCCATACCAAACCTGCTCATGTTTTCTAAGAGCTCATTAAGGGAAACAGCAGAAGGTTTCACTGCATGGAGAGCAACATTTTTTATAAAAAATATCATAAAATGAGATAGTCTTGAGCAATGCAAAGGATATAGCTAGAGGTATAACAAGCAGGAAGAGGGAGATTGTGATCCCCTTATATAGAGCGCTGGTGAGACCACATTTGGAATACTGTGTTCAGTGCTGGAGACCTCACCTACAAAAAGATATTGACAAAATTGAACGGGTCCAAAGACAGACTACAAGAATGGTGAAAGATCTTAAGCATAAAACGTATCAGGAAAGACTTAATGAACTCAATCTGTATAGTCTGGAGGACAGAAGGAAAAGGGGGGACATGATCGAAACATTTAAATATGTCAAAGGGTTAAATAAGGTTCAGGAGGGAAGTGTTTTTAATAGGAAAGTGAACACAAGAACAAGGGGACACAATCTGCAGTTAGTTGGGGGAAAGATTAGAAGTAATGTGAGAAAATATTATTTTACTGAAAGAGTAGTAGATCCTTGGAGCAAACGTCCAGCAGACGTGGTTGGTAAATCCACAGTAACTGAATTTAAACATGCCTGGGATAAACATATATCCATTGTAAGATAAAATACAGGAAATAGTATAAGGGCAGACTAGATGGACCATGAGGTCTTTTTCTGCCGTCAGTCTTCTATGTTTCTATGTTTCTATATAAAACCCGAATTCACATCTTGATTTTGAAAAAAAAAACTTTTTTTTTCTTCCGGTCAATATTCTGGCTGATTTAGGAAA
The DNA here is from genome assembly GCF_031021105.1 of Erythrolamprus reginae. Lineage (NCBI taxonomy): Eukaryota > Metazoa > Chordata > Lepidosauria > Squamata > Dipsadidae > Erythrolamprus > Erythrolamprus reginae. The sequence goes on along the minus strand of NC_091951.1, from coordinate 172,008,732 downwards.
GAACGAATTGGTAGCTTTCAGAAGGCAAGTCTTTTAATTTATTTCTCAGGGTCTCCTTACCAAAGCTGGAATGGGTGTGCAATGAAAAAAGATGAAGGGATGGATGTGTATTCCAAAAGCCAAAGACATTAAATGAAAGGAGAAGGGACCCAAATTAAGCCCCAGGGAATCAGGTCTGTCTCCAGATATTGAGCAGATGGGGAAAAGAATCACTTGGATATTCTTTGATTTCTTTCTCAGAACTGGTCTGGAATGAAGTGTCAATTCAAGCTGCTGCGCATGGCCGTTGCCTTGATCTGCAGTAAGTATCCTCATTAAATGATTCTCATTAGCGCACCTGCTATGCTTAAAGATAGTCTTGATCTCATCTATTCTTTTTTCAGATTAGTAGCCTAGAGATAATAGTGGGAAATTAGAAAAAAAAAATCAATCTTGGGACTGTGCCATATAGAACTGCTCACTTTGCTTTCTAAACCCTGTAGAACAGTGTTTCCCAACCTTGGCAACTTGAAGATATTTGGACTTCAACTCCCAGAATTCCCCAGCCAGCGAATGCATTCTGGAATTCTGGGAGTTGAAGTCCAAATTCTGGGAGTTGAAGTTCAAATATCTTCAAGTTGCCAAGATTGGGAAACATTGCTATAGAGGATGTGTTGAATCACATCTACATTTGGGACCAGACTGGATGGCACAACAATTAATTTGGACAGTGCTAATGACCAATAAGTAGATCAACTTCTTTGATTGGGCTTTTTTTCCCCAGAGAAAGAAACCAGGAATAAATTATGGCTTCTTGGAAATTAAGAATAAGTTGGAATTCCTCACTAGCTAAGCAAGTGGTGGCCACTTGTGAAGGCTTTAGAAAGTCTCCCTCGCTGACTTTACTGGCCTTCAGGAAGGAAATTAAGACCTGGTTCTTCCAGCAGGCTCTGAGTCAGACTTATCGGTGCCCTTTAGGCAAACCCTTGTCCTCTGAGTTGCTGCATGGCAGTCATTTCATTACTAAATTAGGTAACATTTTCAGCAGGGTTTTACATGCGCCCGTTAGCGTTTCTGTAATAATATATCTTGTCATGTTTTGCAATGTAGAACAATCTCAGCTGAGATTGGATCAACATCACTCAGCTGTAACTAGGGTGACCTTTGCACAGGTTCGCCCGGTGCACCAATTGCAGCCCTACCTGGATCAAGAGGCTCTTCACATGGTCACTCAAGCCCTTATCATCTCACGGTTGGACTATTGCAATGCGTTCTACATGGGGCTACCCCTGAAAAGCGTTTGGAGACTTCAGCTGGTCCAGAACACAACAATGCAAGCTATTGTGGGTGCACCTAGGTGCACCCACATCACACCAACTACTGGTTCACTGGTCAGGCTCCAGATGCAATTCAAGGTGTTGGTTATCACTTATAAACCCCTATATGGCTTAGAGCCACCTTCTACCACACATCTCCCAGTGACCAATAAGAGTCCACAGGGTTGGCCTCCTCCAGGTCCCATTAGCTAAACAATGTCAGCTGGCGGGGCCATGGGTAAGGGCCTTCTCTGTGGCGGCTCTGGCTCTCTGGAATCAGGTACCTCCTGAGATATGTATGCCTCCACCCTACTGGCCTTCCAGAAAACCATAAGGACTTGGTTTTTCTGGCAGGCCTGGGGCCATTGACCACATAAAGTATCACCTAGATCCGGCCAAGAGAGATATGCATGGTCTAATATGAGTTTTTTAAAATTATTTTTAAATTGCTCTTTTAGATGTTGCTCTCTCTGTTGTAAACCACCCAGAATCCTCAGGGAGTTGAGCAGCATATAAATTAAATTAATAATTTTAAAAAGAGTAATCAAGTTAAATACAATCATACATTTGTGCTCCTTGAAGCCAAAATCAGGGATATGGGACCTGTCCCTTGGTTTTTCCCACTTTAAGACTTGCTTGCATTTTTTTAATGGTTCATTAGAAAATTTGGACTAACCAGCAATTGGCTTAAGTGGAAAACAAGGGAACCTCCATAAAGTTCTGGAGAGGCTGCCTAATCTTTCCTAATCTATCTGCTTAATCTGAATCGCCACCTGTGTTCCACTAGTCTTTGGCAGCAGAGATTATAGCTGAACTCTAATATGATTTTACATCCCATTATGATAATAGGACTAGGTACAAAAAGAGAAAGGCAGATTATTTTCTCAAGGGGAAAAGGGATGGGGGAAATGAAAAGAAGATTCATAGAGAAGGCTCTTTAAAAAAAATCTGTCAGTAATGGGGGGGGGGACTTTTTTTTTTTAGAACTAGTCTGTTGTGTACCACTGAATCAATGGCTTTAAAGAAGTCCATGTAAATTGCATCTATTACTTTGCCCTGATCGAGTTTCATAGTCCATACGTTTTTGCAGTGTAGAAGTTGTAGATTACAGGACAATTTTTTTCTGAAACCAAATTGTTCCAAAAGAAATATTTTATTTAAAAAGATAAAGTTGTCAGGGACTTATTTTCAAGTCATTGGGTGAAATTCTTGCGCAATAATCTGTTCTGTTCCTTGAAAATGTTGCTCAAAATAGTAAGGAACACAGCATAATAGCATGGGATTCTACGGGAGAGTGAATGGACAAAGCTGTGCAATTTCTGATGAATTGTGAGCCTGTGTGACTTCCCACTTCGTCTCTCTTTCAGTGAGCTTTGAATTTGGAAGAGCTGTATGGCTGAGATTCTACCCATCCGCTTATCCTCCGTGTCCTCATCCCAGTTTCGTTGCCCACCTCGGTGGGGTGGGAGTGGGAATCACCCTTGGCGTGGTTATTCTAAGGAACTATGAGCAGAGACTTCAAGATCAATCAGTGTGGTGGATCTTCGTTTCCATGTATATAGTGTTTGTTCTCTTTGCCATCTTCTGGAACATTTTTGCCTACAGCCTGTTGGATCTAAAACTACCTCCACTTCCTTAAGAGCTTGGGCTAAACAACAGACAAAGAAGTGACTTCCTATCGTCCAGCTTTATGGGCAAAATAATAATAATAATAATGAAACCAGAGGATTTATTTTTTTATGAATGTGACAGGAGGGGAATGTATCCAAGTTCTAGAATGACATTCATCAAGGGAGAACTATACAAAATGAATATTAAGGACGACTCCATGGATCCTTGCTTGGAAGATGTTTGGGTATGAAGAATTTACAGGTACCATGATTTTTATGAGCCACACCTTGTGCCCTTTGCTCATATAACCTGTTTGGTGCTCTACTCCAAAGGAAGATTCAGCCCCCTGGATGCTTAGCCCAATGCATATGGGTGAAATGTTCATGCACCCAGCGAAGGCTCATCTGGATGGTTTTGTCTTTTTCAGCATTCACAGTTAGAAACTTTAGAAGAGCGTTTCTTAGCTGATGTCCTCCAGATGTGTTGTGCTATAAACCCTTCACTTTGGTTTAAGATGATGGGAACTGTAGTACTATTATATCGGATCATGCCAGACAATCTTCAGTCTGTTTGGAAAATATATTCCTTTCTTTAGTGGATGGGTTGTAAGGCAGGGCAAAAGGAAGGCTTAGAGACCACATAAGGCATGCCAGCCGAGTATCCACTTTGTAGCTCTACAGAGCCATAAAGTCTCTAAGTCCAAATATTTTAGCCTTTCCCCCATTGGTCGAGTTGTCTGGATAATTATGAGGGGAAAATAAATGGAGGATTCTGAATTTAGATGTTCACTCGTGACCACTTGCAGAGACTGGTTTTCCGCTAAAGAATCAACTAAATCATAGTGAAATATTTGAAGGTGCTTTAGTCTGCTTATAAAATTCAGCTGAATATTTCATTGTTTTTTTATAATTGTTTGTGGCTGGGTTTTTAGTCATCTCAGACTAGTTGAAGCTGTTGAATCTTACAATAACTATATTATTTCCTCTGGGCCTTTAGTCCTTCTGTTTATTTTAAAGCAGAATCTGCTGCTTGGAGAAAGATAGTTAGATGGTCTACTTTTTAAAAAGAGTTCTTCCAGAATTTCACAACCCATTAAACAACGTAATGGATATTCTTGATGTTTAGCCTGCCTTTAACAAGCTCTGCTGCAGTCTTCTGTATTTGCAAGATCTTGATCAACCAATTTTGGAAGAAGTAGATGTGCTCCTCCAACAAAACATTCTACCAATTTTGGTTTGCAAAATACAGGTTTGTCCTTTTGCCTCTTGTGAATGCAATCAGCAAAATTGTAATGATCTTTTGTTAATTGTTCAACATATATTTTATTGCAGCCGTTCTCAACCTGATGGTCTCTAAATATGTTGGAATTCAGCAGGACCAAAGGAATTCTGCGAACTGAAGTCTTTAATCTACGCACAATTGAAAACACTCCCCCTGTAGAAGTGGTTTTTAAACAGTTGATATGGAGGAGGCAGCTGCACGATCGAAGTCCTGCCTCCTTTTTACATGCAGCAATGCACATTAAAAACAGGCAGAGTTTCTGTTGAGTTGTCACACCTACCATATTGGCATTTTACTCTTGCCCTGTCAACATCTGTGGAAAAAGTTGGAGAGATGTGGTTTATTCAGGGCTACCAATAATTTAGGCTGAGAAATCCAGATAACTAGAAGGCAGTAAGGAGAACTTTTAACTACCTGCTATTGTTTAGGAGTCCTCTATTCACCTGGAATTCAGAGTGTTTTGGTCTCGTTATAGTTTAGGACATGAGTCTGGGGAGAATTGCTTTAATGCAGGGGTTTCCAACATTGACAACTTTATGACTTGTGGACATCAGCTCCCAGAACACCTCAGCCAGCAAGTGGCTGAAGAATTTTGGGAGTTGTAGTCCACAAGTCATAAAGTTGCCAAGGTTGGAAGCGCCTGCTTTAATGGATCAGGGATGTGTTTAATAGTAGTACTTCAACAGGTGTGCAAGCCTGAGTGAATTATTTATGCAACCTCATGGGATGCACTTCTTCTGTCAGGAGGGGGAGATTTTGTGTGTGTGGAAAATATCTCTGTGGATTTAAAATAATTAAATCTACACCGCTGCTAGGAAGCAAATAATAGTAGGACATTTGTTTGTTTGTTTAGTCTAAAGAAAAACCAGATGGGATCGCGCCACATACTGGCCTGGATTAAATAAGATGAGATACTTTGAAGCTCAGTATGTAATGAAATCACTAGCATGTTGTGTGACTCTGGGGATCGCACTCAGTCTTATTCAGGTCTTCAGGCATAGCTCATTGTGATAGCACAGCAGTCATATTTTGTTGATTTGGGGTTTGAGGTTGGTGCAGGGGTTTTCAACACCTTAGAGGGGGCAATCCCTGTTTTTTAAAATCCAATCAGCCTTGTGCAGGCAAAATGGAAACAGCAGAATTTCCCTGGACTTTGCTACTGATTTAGACTGTCTTAGTTTCAGTGGACAGTTGTTGAGAATTCCAATGAAAATATACATTAAAATGCAATTACAGGTAGTCCCTAGGTTATGTCATCCCCGACGTACAACGTTTTGTGGTTACGACGACCCGGGGACAGTTTCGAAGCCACCGCTGTCACCACCGCCTCCGTTTGGGCAAAGGGATCTCCGCGGTGGGCAGCAGCTTTGGAGACCCCGCAGAGATTTCCTTGCCTGGAGGGGGCGGCGGCTTCAAGGAACCAACAGCCGGTCCTTTTCAGTGTTGCGTTGCTGCAGCCTCCGAGGCTGCCGCCGCCACCGCCTCCGTTCGGGCAAGGGGATCTCCGTGGTGGGCAGCCTCGGAGGCTACAGCAATGCAGCACCGAGAAGGACCAGCTGTTGGTCCCTTGAAGCCGGTCCTTCTCGCCGCTGCGTTGCTGTAACCTCCGAGGCCGCCCACTGCGGAGATCCCCTTGCCCGAACATTCAGCAGGAGGCTTCGCCGGCTGTTGGTTCCTTGAAGAAGCTGCCGCCGCCACGTAAATTGGAATATTCGTGTAAATCAAAATATTCCGACTTACACCAAACTCGGCTTACGATGGACCGTGGGAACGGATCCTCGTCGTAAGGCGGAGACTACCTGTATTAAAACTTCCCCTAAAAGAGGCTGAAAATTTGGGAGCATCTTATACTCTGAATGTAGCTTTTTTGAAGCTTTCCCACCCCAGCCCTAATGAGGTGCTAATGATGTTCCCAGCTCTTCCTGCCTTGCAGGCTTGTTTTCATTGCTACTGGCTCCAAAAAAGGGTTTTCAGCCCTAATGAGGTGCTAACAATCTTCCTGGCTTCCAGGACTTTTTCATTCATGCTCCCTCTGAAGAAGCTTTTTTTTCCAGCCCCTAAGTCTTTGCAGGCTTGTTTTCATTCCAACTTCCTCTGGAGAATATTTTTTTCAACCCTAACCAGGGGATAAAATAATGTGAATAATGAAGCTGACCAGACAAAGGACGCTAGCCAGATGAATACCTGGTAGGTAGATTTTTTCCTCCCATGTTCCTTCCCAAAAACTAAGGTCCATCTTATACTCTATATCAGTGTTTCCCAACCTTGGCAACTTGGAGATATTTGGACTTCAAGTTCCAGAATTCCCCAGCCAGCAAACGCTGGCTGGGGAATTCTGAGAGTTGAAGTCCAGATATCTCCAAGTTGCCAAGGTTGGGAAACACTGCTCTATCTTATACTCTGAAAAATGTGGTAATTTCTTGTTCAATCCTAACTCTGATAATTTAGGGGAGTGTCACACACTTTTTGGGGTTATTTTAGATCTTATTATTAAAAATAGCTTGAGAATCCCTCGTTCAGCCGATTGTACGAACCCAAACATATAATGACATGAGTTGCCAGCTCTAGATTTCAGGGATAGCCCTGGTTTGTCCTCTTTCTGAAACCTTGGCTTGCAGGATGCTTAAACCATGAGACCATACCTAACAGCTGAAGGTCTTTCTCCTTTAACAAGAAGTTACAAAATCCCAGCCATCTGTCAGCAGGCATGGTTACCTGAGAAATGATTGAATTTGCATGGTGACATCATGATGCAAATCTCATCATCACATATTTATGTCCCAATGCCCAACACAAGTATATAGGTGATGTGGCAGGATGCACATTTTCTCACCTGTCCTTCTTTGATCCACTCTCCCCTGCTTTTCAGATTATCAATATATCTTTGGATTCTAGTAAAGCAACCTGGAAATGCCAATCCTGCATGGCAGATAAACCTGAAATTACGAGCACATATTTCAATAAGTTCCAGAGACCGCATTACATTTATTTATTTATTAATAGAGTTGAAAGGGACCGTTAGGTCATCGAGTCCAACCCCCTGCCTGAGCAGGAAACCCTACAGCACCCCAGCCAAATGGAAGTCCAATCTCCTCTTGAAGGTGTCCAGAGTTGGGGAGTTCACCACCTCCCCTGGCAGGCAGTTCCATTGGTTGATCGCTCTGACCGTCAGGAAGTTCTTCCTTATTTCCAGGTTGAATCTCTCCTTGGTCAGCTTCCAACCATTGTTCCTCGTCCGGCCCTCTGGTGCCCTGGGGAATAAAGAGACCCCCTCCTCACCGTGGCAACCCCTCAAGTATCTGTAAACTGCTATCATGTCCCCTCTAGACCTTCTTTTTTCTAGGCTGTCCATGCCCAGTTCTCTCAATCTCTCTTCGTAAGTCTTGGTTTCGAGTCCCCTAATCATTTTGGTTGCTCTTTTTTGCACCTTCTCCAGAGTTTCGATGTCTTTTTTGTAGTGAGGTGACCAAAATTGGATGCAGTACTCCAGGTGGGGTCTGACCAGGGCATAGTAGAGTGGTATTAGTACTTCCCTGGTCTTGGAGCGTATTCCTCTGTTGATGCAGCTTAGGATTGAGTTGGCTTTTTTGGCTGCTGCTGCACATTGCTGACTCATGTTTAGTTGATTGTCCACCAAGACTCCAAGATCTCTTTCGCAGTCACTACTGCTGAGTGGGGTATCTCCCAGGCTGTATATATGTCTAGGGTTCTTTTTGCCGAGGTGGAGGACTCTGCATTTGTCGGTGTTGAACCTCATTTTGTTGGTATAGGCCCACTGTGATAGTCTGTCTAGGTCTTCTTGTACTCTGAGCCTGTCCTCAAGGGTGTTGGCTACCCCCGCCAGCTTGGTGTCATCTGCAAATTTTATTAGTTCCCCTTTTATTCCCTCATCCAGGTCGTTCATGAAGATGTTAAAGAGTACAGGACCCAGGACAGAGCCCTGTGGTACTCCACTGTCTACTTTTTTCCATGTGGATTTGGTGCCGTTGAGGACAACTCGTTGGGTGCGGTTGGTCAGCCAACTGTTTATCCATCTACATGTGTAGTAATCTACTCCATTTTTTTCTAGTTTGTGGATTAGGAGATTGTGGTCGACTTTATCGAAAGCCTTACTGAAGTCCAAGTATATGAGGTCCACTGAGTTGCGTTGGTCAACTGACTTGGTTATGGTGTTGAAAAATGATATGAGATTGGTTTGGCATGATTTGTTTCTGATGAATCCGTGCTGGCTATTGGATATGATCTTGTTTGTTTCTAGGAAGTGGGTAAGTTGTTTTTTGATTATTTTCTCCAGTATTTTTCCAGGTATAGAGGTCAGACTGATTGGTCTGTAGTTACCTGGGTCGGTCTTTTTGCCTTTTTTGTGGATGGGGACTACGTCAGCTCGCTTCCAGTCCTCCGGTAGGTCTCCAGTGATCCAGGATATTTGGTAGATGAGGAGGAGTGGTTCCGCTATGGTGTCTGCCAATTCTTTTAGGACTTTGGGGTGAAGTCCGTCTGGCTCTGGTGATTTGTATTCGTTGAGTTCCCTCAGGTAGTCCCTCACTGTGCTTTTGTCTATGTTGAGTTCGGTTCTGGGGCAGTTTGTTGCAGTTAAATTGCAGATTGGTTGGAGGGAGGTTCCCTTTTGTGTGAAGACATATACAGGTAGTCCTTGACATATGACCACAACTGAGCCCAAAATTTCTGTTGCTAAGTGAATGAGTTCAACCCCATTTTATGATCTTTTCTTGCCATAGTTCTTAAGTGAATAATTACACTTGTTAAGTTAGTAACAGCCTTGTTAAGTGAATCTGGCTTCCCCATTGATTTTGCTTGTCAGAAGGTTGCAAAAGGCAAATATAGGACCCCAGGACACTTCAACTGTCCTAAATATGAACCAGATGCCAAGCATCTAAATTTTGATCATATGACCATAGGGATGCTGCAATGGTCGTAAGTGTGAAAAATGGTCATAGGTCACTTTTTTCGGTAGCATTATAATTTAGAACAGTCACTAAATGAACTATTGTAAGTTGAGGACAAGCTGTCGCAAACCACAGTACAGTATGTTGTGTGTTAAACAATTCTGGATGCCCAGCTAGTACATTTGTATAGCAAATGGTTTTTGGAATCACGGTCCGCAACTTTGGCAAAAAAGAGAACGGTATCTTAGGTAGATATTTAAAATTGTAAAGTGTAAAAAGATGAGATAAATTTCTGGGCTGGCAGCCTATTAATCTTAAATGAGTTTTCCTGGCGAATCCCAATTTGATGTTTCTATTTGTACATTTTTGGAAGCTGAAAGCATTTGATGATGTCCGTGCAAAGTATATTGGTAGTCCTGGACTTACAACAGTTCATTTAAGCATTGTTTGAAGTTACAATAACACTGAATAAAGTACTTATATGACCATTCTTCACACTTATGACTGTTGCAGCATCCCCATGGTCACACAAACAAAATTCAAATGTGTGCCACAGTTGGCACGCAGAGCTATATCAGAGGACATGCGAGACTTCACCCTGTGTCAGCTCCAGCGTGCATGCGTGTACTGGCCAACTGGCTTTGGGCCTTGGGAAAGGCCGTTTTGCCCTCCGAATGTTTCAGGGAAGCTTTCCAGAATCCTTCGGAGTGCAAAAAACCCCACCCAACAGACAAAACAAAAGTTTGGAAAACGCACTTCAGGTTTGCTTTTGTGCTGTTTTTTGCACTTTGGAGGGTCCAGAGAAATTGCCTGAAGCCGCGGAGTGCATAGAACAGCGCAACAGCAAAACCGGAAGCACATTTTTTTTCATACTTCCGATTTGCCTGTATGGCCGGTTTTTAACGTCCCAGGCTTCAGTGAGGCTTGTGCACATGTGTGTGTGCGGGGGGATTGTGTGTGTGCGTAGGGGCAGGGCATGGGTGGGGAAAGGGAAGGGATGTGGGCATGTGTACGCATGCTGGCACACCCACACACTCCCTGTTGGCATGCGAACCAAAAAAAGTTCACCATCACTGTCCTGGGGTCATGTGACCATCTTTTGCAACCTTACGGCAAGCAAAGTCAATGGAGAAGCCAGATTCATTTAACAACTTCACAACAACTATGATTCACTTAACAACTGTCGCACTTAGCAACATAAATTTCAGATTTAGTCGTAAGTAGAGGGCCATCTGCATAGAAAAAAGAATGAGATTAAGGCTGCAAAATATTATCGATCATTATTTCAGAAAGCACATTCCAGAAATTTACACATTCTTGCCTTACTGTACCGAAAACATGCTGGAAAGATTTAACACAACAGCACAACTGTGTACAATCCTGGGTGGAGAAAAATGCTTCTAAGCTGCCAGTATTTCATCGAGGGACAAAATATTTTTCTCTTGTTCTAAAATTATTTTGTCACCTTTTTCTATTGATTTCTTCACCTGCTATGACCTGCCTTGTAACTTAGCTTGGAATCGACTGCAAAATTAACATTCTTTATCATCCAGGGGGAAAGGAGACATGTTTTCTGAACGATCCGCTGCTGACTTCTGCTGTTAGCTTGTACCATTTACACATGTCTCAAATGTATCACAAATTTCAGTCTTCAGGATCATTGTGGCAAAGAAAGGTTTGAAATGCCAAGCATTTGCTTCCCCAAACAGGAAGGGATCAGAGTATCAAAAGCGTTTGCAAAAATGATTAAAAGGGAAAAGGTCATTAAACAAAACAAAGGCTTGTCAGGAGGATTTATTAATATTAAAGCAGTGCAGTTTTAACATTAACAGGTTTTTGCAAATGCATGATCCGAATCGTGGGCTTTGGGAGACTGTTAACACTTTGCGTGCAGAGTTTTCTACATCTCTTGCAAGGCAGAAAAAAAGGTTTTTAAGAAAACTCCATAGAATCCAAAATGTTTGGAATAAATAATGTCAGCCGTGATGCTACTGTCTTCCCTTGGAAAGTGCATACGTTTTTATGAACCATGTGGAATGCCTTTTAATGAGAGGTGACAGCACAGTTCTGGATCAACTCCACCATCGGTAACCCTAGAAATTAAAATTCATGACTCAGAAGAGAAATGAAATCCTGCAGAAACCCTGAAAGATTGCTTAATATTGTCATTCTGATTGGTCGCTTAACAAAAAAATGAAAATTGACATCATCATGTCTTGTTCAGACATTCAGGTGAATGGAGAGAGCAGGGGTCGGCCACCTTAAACACTCAAAGAGCCGTTTGGACCCATTTCCCAAGGAAAAGAAAACCCCGGGAGCCACAAAACTCTTTTGACATCTAAAATGAAGATAATACTGCATATATCATTTTTTACCTTTATTCTACATATAAAAAAACCCTGCAGTGTGTTGCATTTATGAAATCAGTGGCAGAGAAAACACTTTTATTTCTGCATGCAACAAAACATTTTGAAGCCACCCACCCCCCAAAAAAATGGGTTGAAAAACTCAATAAATCACATATTTTGAGCAACAGGGAGCTGCAAGCAGAGGAATGAAAGAGCCACATGGGGCTCCAGAGCCGCAGATTGCAGACCCCTGGGATAGAGAATTTGGAACTGGAAAGAAACTGATAGGAAGCACCAAGTGGCCTTTCCCATTCTCTCCCTTGATCCCCATGTATTCACTTGAAAGTCTGAAAGTGAGCTCTGCTTGCATTCACGTAGAGCTTCTTTCCACATGCAGCAGTTTGCAGCATACTTATGGCATGCTGCCCAGCTGTGTGGTAGCATGTGGCTGATCTTAGCCGATCTCCAAAATATTGTAAACTGAGACCTGGTTAATATTGGAACAGGATATTGGCCAGAGATAGCAAGGTTGTAGGTTGCTCTGTGTACCTAAAAACAATAACAGCCCCTCTTTGGAAGAGGACAATAGCAAACCACTTCTGTATGACTGCCCGGAATCAATAAGGAAGGATCCATGAAGTCCCCAAACACTCAACTCAATTCAAATCTGCCTTTATCTTTCCTTACTTTGATCCACAGAAAGTGAAGTAAATGTGATGCACATGGTCTCCCTGTAGGAAAACAGCATCCTGTCAAATATAGAACTAACAAACTTAGAACTAAGAAGAAATTTCCTGACAGTTAGAACAATTACCATAATTAGTGGAACAACTTGCCTCCAGAAGTTGTGAATTCTTCACACACTGGAAGTTTCTAGGAAGAGATTGGATGACCATTTGTCTGAAATGGTATAAAGTTTCCTGCTTGAGCAGGGGGTTGGACTAGAAGACCTCCAAGGTCCCTTCTGAATCTTATTCTATTCTATTCTATCCGATTCTAAATCTGATCTCCTTGTCTTTATAAGAAACCAGCCCTTAATATGACAGCAAATGGAATTTCCAATATAATCCAGGTCTGAATTGATAGAAGCAGCGATTAGAGAGGGAATCTGTTTTCTGACCATTCATACATTCCTTACCTTACAATAGGCCATGAACCAGGAACAACATTGTTTTCTCCCACATCAAAGGCAACGTAGTGTAAAGGGTTTCTCAATATAATATACAAATTTGGCTTTCAAGCCTTCCTTCCACCCTATTCTGAGAGAAATTTACTATTTCACTCTTCCAGTATCACAAGATGGAAGGACTTTGGAGTTAAACTTGCATTTAGTATCAAATTATTCATTGTTGTTTCAGTGAGTGGAATATTTCCCCCTAAAGGTCCAAATATTCTGGGTAATTTATAGAATTGATCTGGCACGGATAGATTTTGCATCCTGTACTCCTACTCCTTCTTAGCATTTTCACAGCACTTCCTGCTCTGGTCAGGTTCTCTGATAACTACCCTGACATACACATTTTAAACCGCTATACTGTATTGCTAATCAAAAAGAGAGATTAAGAACACCAGTTTGGGACAGAGTTGCATCTTCAGCTACGTTTTGCATGACCGGCTAAGAAGCAGAAAGTGCAAAATCAGACAAGCCCTTTTCTTTCATAATGAAGAATCACAGAGCATTTTTAAAAGCCACTGAAACAGGAACAGGAAAGGTCATGGAAAGGGAACATTGCTTGAGCGTGGATATCATCTGGCCAATGTAATATGTAGATACTGTAGGTCGCTATCTTACAAAGAGCTGCATTCACCATTTTTCAAGCTGATGTTTCATGGACACAGCCTGCTCTTAAATTGATGCCACCTCTCCAAGGGAGTGAACATTACTATCATTTAGTATAGTGGGTTTCTTAAAATTATGCTAGGCAGAAAGATAATCTGTATATGAAGGGCTTTTTGTTTTGGTAGAAACATTCGTATGATTTTTCTTTTTAACATATTGTTCCAGGAAGAGATATATTCTTCCCTATTGAGGGATTGTGGTACACACAACCCAGAAGCCTTCAGAGTGGTTTTGAGATCTGTTATAACTTCTGGAGGTCTTTTGAACTGAACAACCCCCTTCCCAAAGAGAAAATGTTGCCAGGCTTGAACAGCTTTTGATAGCTGGTTTACAATCAGGAGTACAATTTGCCAGAGGAAAGGTATGGATGAGAGAGCTTAATCCTTTGTCTATATACTGTACATGTTCTTCCTTTCCAGTGTTTTGGTTCTGTCTGTATTTTAACCAATGGAAGAAAATGAAACTGTGTACTCAGTTTTGTTTCTCAGTAAAGGAAGGCAAGAAAAGATTACATAGCTGCCTTCTTTATAAATTATAATTTGGTGCCTTTTTGGGGTACAGATGCGATGATCAGTAAGTCCTAGATGTGTGTTTAGGGTTGGGAACAGACTAGAACTGATTCTGGTCAGACATCAATGGTTTAGTGCCATATAAACAAATGCTGTATCCTCAAATAATAGCAAATTCCAATCAGAGGTGCAGTTTTTTTAAAAAAAACAAACCAGATGCCCAAAGGCAAGAAATAAGTCTGGATCCCCAAATACATCTTGGTTCCTATCTGTAGCATGAACTGTTTAAATTAGATGAAGGAGAAACTGGTTACTCTTTAGATGTTTCTCAGCTTCATTTGTTCCCCAAAAAAGCATAGTCAACAGGAGCCATAGTCCCAAGCATCTGGTTTTCTACCACTACTTTAGTCTGATTCAGATATCTTGGGTAACTGGGGTTTAACAAGGAAAAATTCACAGATACAAGAGAACTGTTCATAATATTTCTTCCCTTTATATCTGAAGTAGTTAACTGTTCCATTAAGGTGTAGTTAAACAACAGTTTCGATGTTCACTGCTTATTCTTAAATAATAATTTCAAATGTGTTTAAAATATACCATGTATACTAAAGTAATGGCAGAGCAGCTTATCTCAGGAAATGATTGCAAAGGTCTTCAGGCTGGTTTTCTATCATTTAAATGCCAGGTTTCTGGACAGGAAACATAGAAGACTGACGGCAGAAAAAGACCTCATGGTCCATCTAGTCTGCCCTTATACTATTTTCTGTACTTTATCTTAGGATGGATATGTGTTTATCCCAGGCATGTTTGAATTCAGTTACTGTGGATTTATCTACCACATCTGCTGGAAGTTTGTTCCAAGGATCTACTACTCTTTCAGTAAAATATTTTCTCATGTTGCTTTTGATCTTTCCCCCAACTAACTTCAGATTGTGTCCCCTTGTTCTTGTGTTCACTTTCCTATTAAAAGCACTTCCCTCCTGGACCTTATTTAACCCTTGAACATATTTAAATATTTCGATCATGTCCCCCCTTTTCCTTCTGTCCACTATACTGATTGAGTTCATTAAGTCTTTCCTGATATGTTTTATGCTTTAGACCTTCCACTATTCTTGTAGCCCGTCTTTGGACCCGTTCAATTTTGTCAATATCTTTTTGTAGGTGAGGTCTTCAGAACTGAACACAGTATTCCAAATGTGGTCTCACCAGCATTCCTTATAGCTGGATCATAATCTCCCTCTTCCTGCTTGTTATACCTCTATCTATGCAGCCAAGCATCCTACTTGCTTTCACTACCGCCTGACTGCACCGTTCACCCATTTTGAGACTGTCAGAAATCACTACAGCCCTAAATCCTTTTCTTCTGAAGTTTTTGCTAACACAAAGGGGAAAAGAATGGAAGCTGATGGGAAAAGACATTGGGGCAGGGTTCCCCCCCCCCTAATTTGGGAATGGGGATTTGCTGGCAGCAGTGTACCTCAATTCTATGTAGCCAAATTAACCTTTCAACATGAGTCTCTCACATGCAAGAAAAAAAAATGTGAGAGTTTAAACGTGCATGGAAAAAATAGTTACCATCCGATATTATGCAACATTAAAAGGAACACTATAAAGGTCCTGCCGGGGCAGATAAAGGAAACTAATTTGTCAAATTTAATTTAACTGGAGTGGTCATTTATGGTCTCCTAGTGCAACGATACACACTTTTGAATGCATTACAGAGCAGCCATGAATCTTCTCTCATTAACCAACTTGCAAAGGTGAAGCAAAATGAACTCAATCTGTATAGTCTGGAGGACAGAAGGAAAAGGGGGGACATGATCGAAACATTTAAATATGTTAAAGGGTTAAATAAGGTTCAGGAGGGAAGTGTTTTTAATAGGAAAGTGAGCACAAGAACAAGGGGGCACAATCTGAAGTTAGTTGGGGGAAAGATCAAAAGCAACGTGAGAAAATATTATTTTACTGAAAGAGTAGTAGATCCTTGGAACAAACTTCCAGCAGACGTGGTTGGTAAATCCACAGTAACTGAATTCAAACATGCCTGGGATAAACATATATCCATCCTAAGATAAAATACAGAAAGGGCAGACTAGATGGACCACGAGTTCTTTTTCTGCCGTCAGTCTTCTATGTTTCTAAAATAGAATAAGCAGCTTGTGCCGGCGTTAACAACTCAGGGATTTCTGAATATTGGACCTGTAGGATACTCTTAATTTCTCAGTGGACTGCTTTCTAATATCTTCGTCGTCAGATTCCCTCCAGATGTGCCAAACAACAGTTCTCTTAGGAACGGTGGTCCTTGGTTATGCTGGCTGAGAATGTACAGATGTTGCCCATGTTGTGGGAAGCAGAACTCTGAGGGTTGTTTCCTGATTTTGTATAGATGGCTAACATAATCCTGGAGCTGTATTAACATCCCTATGTTTTTAATTCAAAAGATATTGATGATACGAGAGAGGAACGTTGTAGTGATTTCCATTTGTTTGAATGTGGTATAAAGCATTAATGGTACAATCACCATCACCACGTTCACCCGACATTCCAGTTACGTTCTCCCTCAACTGTGTTCTTCCATCCTCAACCTTCAACCATTCATTTAGCAGCTGCTTGAAGTTACAGCGGCCCTGAAAAAGGGTCCTTACAGTTGCATGTGATGGAAAATTCAGGCACTTGTTATTTATGATAGTTGCTCTGTTCCCAGTCATGTCATCTCCATTTGCTGCCTTCCCAGCTTTTTTAACAAGCAGTTTCAACTGGAGAAGCCGGATTTGCTTAACGGCAGCCTGAGTTGCTTACACAGCAACAATTTAGTTAGTGATCGTGAGAAGGAAAAAGGTCATAAAATTAGGCGTGGCTCATTTAATGATGGACATTCTGGATCCAATTGTGGTTGTGAGTCAAGGACTACCTATATCAATCTTCCTTCCTTTAAAAAAAAAAGATATTTTAAAGCAGTGGTTCTCAACCTGGGGGTCGGGACCCCTTTGGGGGTCGAACGATCATTTCATAGGGGTCGTCTAAGACCACGAGAAAAGAGAAATTTCCCCTGGTGTTAGGAACTAAAGCTTCTATTTTGGCACCTTGGAACATATTTTTACAATCCAACCAATCAGGCGTTTACAGTGGGGGTGTCCCTCTGACTGTCCTGCCAATCAGCTTTGAGCTCTGTTGGGAAAATTGGCGCTAGACCTATGGTTGGGGGTCACCACAACATGAAGAACTGGATTAAGGGGTCGCAGCATTAGAAAGGTTGAGCATCATTGTTTTAAAGGAAGAATTAGTAGTAGTGGTAACTACCTAGTCCAGAAGTCTTCCAGCTTGGCAACTTTAAGACTTGTGGACTTTAACTCCAGAATTCTCCAGCCAGCCTAGCGTCCTAGTCTGATGGCACCCAGTTTACTTTTTTCCAGGTGCTAGTCTTGTGAATTCTTGTGAACTTTCCTGACTACCCGTGTTTCCCCGATAGTAAGACACCCCCGATTGTAAGACGTATCGGGGGTTTCAGGGGGGTCGGCTAATATAAGCCGTACCCCGAAAGTAAGACATATGTCGTACTTTCGGGGAAACACGGGGTTGCCGCCTCCCTCTCGTAGCTGCGCGTCGCCTCCTGCCCACGTCTACTCTACTTATCCCTCCCTCCGTCTTTCAGGTTGTCCCCACCTCTTCGGTACCTTTGACGCCAGCGAGGCCCCTTCCCTCGGTTGCTTCCTCCAAGCTTGGCCTTCCGTGGGGAAAAAAACCCCTCCAACAAAGCTGATAATTTGTAATCCCCCTTGGTTTAAAATCCCCCAAGTTCTTCGCAGCGCGGATTTCGGCGAAGTCCCGTAATCTCCGGGATCTGCGCCCTGAGAGGCGGGAAGAGGAAACGAGGTGCAAGGCAGCGGCGCATACGTCGCCGCGTCTGCAGGAACGGGTGGTAGGGCACCACGAAGGGCAGCGCTTGAAAGCCACCACGGCGCCGTTGTTGTCCTCACGGCGCAAAGCCACACAGTCCCGGATCGTTTGCTTCCCCGGCCAGCAAGCCGGCTGCCTGGGAAAGCGGCGCGCTTTTAAAATGCGCGTTTTTCAAATGCGCTGCTTTCCTAGGCAGCAGACTTTGCTGGCCGGAGAAGGGAGAGATTCAGGACTGCATGGCTTTGCGCCGTGAGGACAACAACGGCGCCGCTTAGAATCAACAGTGGCCGGTGCCCTCCCACGGGGCCCCAAAAGCTCACGCCGTCACCGCTAGGGAAGCTCCAATATAAGACATACCTCGAAAGTAAGACATAGTGGGGCTTTTGGGGATAAAAAGAAAGTAAGACACTGTCTTACTTTCGGGGAAACACGGTATATAACTGTCCCTTTCAAATTTTGACCTTTGTATATCTCCTCACATTTTTCACACCACATAGGAATTTATCACAAGGTTACATGCAATGTTTTCTGGTTGTTTAACTTCCTCATTTATTTTTTTTTAAAGTGACTACTTTCTACAAATAATTAAAAGGTAAGCATTTTAGAACTAAAGTTCAGTTTAACAATCCCGAACTCTGGTGCTGTTAAATAATACTTTAGCTCACACTGTATTCAAAATCTTTAGGATTTTGGGAACTCTCTTCCACTGAACTGGGCCCTGAATCAGAATTGGGTTTGTCATCCAACAGCCCCACGCTCAGTGCACCTCCACCCCAAAATTCAAGCCTACCACCACCACTGCTTACTGGCCACCACCTTTCCTGTGTCCAGAACAAGTGTTGAAAAATGGTGAGGCAAACGAGATAGGTTCAATCTTTCAGGGTCGCAATGAACGGAAACAGGAACAAAGCCAAGCTTGCTTGAAGGTGAATGCATTTAATATCCTAATTACTCAACAGTTCCGCATTAAAGAACGCTTTCTGAGCCTCTCCAAGATCTCCAAAGAGAATGCAAATCAGAGCTCACGGAATTTTACAGGTTGAATTTGCAAAAATACATTAACGTTCGCCAAATTTGGTACTCATTATTAGTCACTTGTGTCAATTCCACTGCCCCACAATGTACGCTGAATTAGCAAATGCAGGAAGTGTGAACCTTTCTTTCCCTACCCAGTTAATATCTTCCTCCACGGCTTTTTGTTAAGCGCACCAATGAAGTGATTCTGCCTTAAAAAATATGCTGAATAGAACATGCTTTTCCCATCAAGGGCTATTCAAGCAAAGAGTGTGCTTGCTAAGCAGCATGATGTGAGAAATGTCAAAATATTTTTCTATCGTCTACGTAAGTATAGTTTTCCACGAACAATTTTGTGCATAGATTTTATTTCAGATGTACTGTTCAGCTTTCTCTCCCCCTCCCCAGTGAGTGGTTGATATAAGCATACCTCACCAAAACCCCATTATCTACAACTTGTAAAAATGGGGTCAAATTTTACAAGTACAAATATAAATAACTAATAATTAATTTGACTAATGTGTACTTTATTTGGGGCTCCAAGTTCAGCAACCCTGATGGACTGAGAGAGGATGCATGTATTGCTAGGTTGGTGTGTGTGTGTGTGTGTGTGTAAAACAGCAGGACAGAAGGGAAGAAAATTCATATGCTTGGTCCAGATGTGCAGCTGTGCTGCTTTTGGCTAGCCAAGATCCATACATGTATCTGCTCATAAGCCATTTGGGCTTTTACGCTGACTTCCTTCCACACAATTAATAATGCTGACAAAGCCACTTACGCTTATTTTGTCTCCCGGAAAGTATAGCCTGGATCCACACAATAGTGAAGTCTAGTTCAACCCCATTGTTCTTTGTCTATAGCAGTTGGCTCTTATTTAAAAATGTGGTCTAACATGTAAGGACTGCAAGCTCTGAATTGATCCATCTTTTGACTGCGGTGTAGAAGGAAAGCCTAAAACCACAGTTTGTGCACCATAGGGAAACAAACTGTGGTTTTACAAGCCAGACAGACAAGATAAAACAAGGAGGAGGGCGAGTGCCTGAGCGCTCAGCTTGTTCCCACACCAACAAATACCAATTTAACTCAACCTCACAATAGATGCTGTGAGAAGGGTTTTCTTTTTGGACCACATGTTTTTGTGTGGTGAAGAGCCGGGACTGACTGCAGCCCTCCACGATAAGTTCACATGATTTAACACAACAATGGCCTACATGCTCAAGCACTGTGATTCTACACGGAGGCATGCTGACTGGGTATATTGAAAAGCCACCCTCAGCTCAGAAGGAGGATTTAAGCTCCAAGCTGGTCCCTCATGAATTCTTCCAGCACACTGATGACGTTCTGGGCTTCCTGCATTTCTGCATACTCTACTTTGACAATCTTCAAGAGCACGTCGCCGCTGCCAGAGTTTTTTAGAAAGAGGTAGCACTTGAACAAGGCATAGTGGCTCATTTCTGCCTGCCGGATGAACCGCTTCAGGTTGTTGATGTCCTGTATGGCCTGAAAAGAAAGCAGGCAACATGAACACCAGGGTCCTGATCCGGCTGAGAAAGCCTACTCAGAAACCCAAGGTCCACACGGTCCCTTCCTTAACCGTGTCAGTAAGATAAAAGGCAGTTGCACAAGGTCCAGGTGGGCAAGAAGAGAAGTGTGGATGACTGTGGGTTTTGCCTCCCAAGGACAATTCCATCTGTCCGTCCATTACCCTGGGGGGGGAGTCACTAACCCACTCAGAGAGGGTTCACAACTTGGGCGTCCTCCTCGATCCACAGCTCACATTAGAGAAACATCTTTCAGCTGTGGCAAGGGGGCCGTTTGCCCAGGTTCGCCTGGTGCACCAGTTGCAGCCCTATTTGGACCGGGAGTCACTGCTCACAGTCACTCATGCCCTCATCACCTCGAGGCTCGACTACTGTAATGTTCTCTACATGGGGCTACCTTTGAAGAGTGTTCGGAAACTTCAGATCGTGCAGAATGCAGCTGCGAGAGCTATCATGGGCTTTCCTAAATATGCCCATGTCACACCAACACTCCGCAGTCTGCATTGGTTGCCGATCAGTTTCCGGTCACAATTCAAAGTGTTGGTTATGACCTATAAAGCCTTTGATGGCACTGGACCAGAATATCTCTGGGACTGCCTTCTGCTGCACGAATCCCAGCGACTAGTTAGGTCCCACAGAGTGGTCCTTCTCCGGGTCCCGTCAACTAAACAATGTCGTTTGGCGGGACCCAGGGGAAGAGCCTTCTCTGTGGCAGCCCCGCCCCTTTGGAACCAACTCCCCCCGGATATCAGAATTGCCCCCACCCTCCTAGCCTTTCGTAAGCTCCTTAAAACCCACCTCTGCCGTCAGGCATGGGGGAATTGATACTTTCTCTCCCCCTAGGCTTATAAAATTTATGCATGGTATACTAGTATGTATGATTGGTTTTTAAATTGGGGT
Organism: Erythrolamprus reginae; assembly: GCF_031021105.1. Taxonomy (NCBI): domain Eukaryota; kingdom Metazoa; phylum Chordata; class Lepidosauria; order Squamata; family Dipsadidae; genus Erythrolamprus; species Erythrolamprus reginae. The sequence goes on along the minus strand of NC_091951.1, from coordinate 171,987,589 downwards.
TTTAAATTAACTTAAACTTAAATATTGGATTTGTTTACATTGTACTATTATTGCTGTGAGCCGCCCCAAGTCTGCGGAGAGGGGTGGCATACAAATCTGATTAATAAATAAATAAATAAATAAATGACTTCCCCCTCAAAGGCAATTGGGGCAGGCTGCTGTGGTACCCTGCCAATGGATGTGTTGTACACATATGGTGGTTCTTTGGATGCCCGATATGAACTCCTGTACCTCCTTCATGGCCAACATACATAGGAATCAGGAGCAATAAATGAGAAATTTAGGACAAAGAAGAAGAAAATACGGACTCAAGATTGCGTTCTTTTTGAACAAATATACTTGAGCCACAGTTGTTGTGTTTCAGGATGAAGATCCAAGCCAGTGGAGTTTGATTAAAAAACCAATCCAGTAATATTAGAACAACAGAAACTTTGTCACTAGTTTCAATTGGAAATAAATTTAAACCCAATTCTTTGCATAAAATAGATTATGATTTGAGGGTTGGAAAACACAGGAGACTCAAAAGAAATTATTGTACGTGAAATATTTCCTCTACCACTATTTCTGACAATCACAAATAACAGCCACCTCTAACCCAATGCTCCAGCATTTGGACTGCAATTCTGAGTCCACTAGGGGAAGGGCAACCTATAAATTTAAATAAATAAATTATCATTGAACATTGTTCTTGCCCAACACAAATAGTTACCTTCAATTTAAAGTTTTCCAGTATTTGCCGAAAAAGGAAAGGATTCCCACCATCAGAAACATTCAGAAATGCTTGTGTCCAGTCTTCGCAGAACCTATTTGTTCCTGAGACATTGGTTGGAAAAAGAAGATTCTTATTTTTTCACTTAATACAGTAAATTTACGAAGTTGCCTGAAAAGGGTTTTGTACAAGACACAGATAATTCTTATGTAATCTAATAAATCTAATAAATAATAATAATGTATTCACAAAGGAAGAGAGTATTATGGTTTCCCGAGGCTTCAATAATGGACCAGCTCAGGATGCTGCTCTCACAATGGGAGATAAATAAGGGACAAAATTTAAATGACCACTCTTATTCAAGCAAATTATAGAAAGACCCAACTCTCTGGAAAAGGCTCCAATATTGGGAAAGGTGGAAGTAAAGAGAAGAGCCCGATGAGCAACAGCAAAGTTCGAACGCCAATATGGTTACTCAAGTAACCAGGCTAGAAACTAGGAGACTGTGAGTTCTAGTCCCATCTTTGCCATGAGAGAAGCCAGCTGGGTGATTCTGGACCAGTCCCTGACTCTCATCCAATCTATCTCACAGGGCTGTTGTTGAGGGGAAAATAGGAGGATGAATCATTACTCTTTACTGTATTGAATTATTTATAAAAAATATTAAAGGTGAGATAACACTCTAATAAATCAATAAGGTGCATGGACCCAGATGTAATGGTGATGAGTAGTGTTGGGCGAACCCAACGAAGTTCGGGTTCAGCACCCGAATTTTAAAAAAAGTTCGGGTTTGGCACCCAAACTAAAACCCGAACTTTTGCCGAACTTTTGAGTTCGGCGCTCGGGAAAGCACCAGGAAGCGCCACCACCCAGCTGTCACCTTCCGGAACAGTAGGGGGGCTTCCCGATGCTCTCCCGAACCCGAACCCAAATTTTTGCCAAACTTCCGGGTTCGGTGTTCGGGAGACCGCCGAGAAGTGCCCCGGCTGTTTCTGAAGGTGACAGCTGGGCGGCGGTGCTTCCCAGAACAGCCGGGGAGCTGTTGGCCAATCAGGAGGCGCAAAAGGAGGTGGGGAATCCCACGAGGGTATTCCAGGGGCGGAGCTTTGACGTCACTGAGACGTCCTTCCTGGAGTCCCCGTTTCAGCTGGCCAGGAAGGACGTCTCAGTGATGTCAAAGCTCCGCCCCTGGAATCTCCTCATGGTATTCCCCACCTCCTTTTTCGCCTCCCGACTGGCCGACAGCTCCCCCGCTGTTCTGGGAAGCGCCGCCGCCCAGCTGTCACCTTCAGAAACAGCTGGGGTGCTTCTCAGCAGTCTCCCAAACGCCGAACCCGGAAGTTCGGCAAAGGTTTGAGTTCGGGAGAGCGCGGGAAGCACCCCGGCTGTTTTGGAAGGTGACAGCTGGGCAGCGGTGCTTCCCAGAACAGCTGGGGAGCTGTCGGCCGATCAGGAGGCGCAAAAGGAGGTGGGGAATCCCACGAGGGTATTCCAGGGGTGGAGCTTTGACGTCACTGAGACGTCCTTCCTGGAGTCCCCGTTTCAGCCGGCCAGGAAGGACGTCTCAGTGATGTCAAAGCTCCGCCCCTGGAATCTCCTCGTGGTATTCCCCACGTCCTTTTTCGTCTCTCGACTGGCCGACAGCTCCCCCGCTGTTCTGGGAAGCGCCGCCGACCAGCTGTCACCTTCAGAAACAGCCGGGGCACTTCTCAGCAGTCTCCCGAACGCCGAACCCGGAAGTTCGGCAAAAGTTCGGGTTCAGGAGAGCGAGGGAAGCACCCCGGCTGTTTCAGAAGGTGACAGCTGGGCGGCAGTGCTTCCTGGCGCTCTCCTGAATCCAAACCCGAAATTTTACCGAACTTTTGCAAAAATTCAGGTTCGGTATGCCGAACCGCGCAAAGTTCGGTATGAACACGAACTTTGCAGGTTCCGTTTGCCCAACACTAGTGATGAGTGTACAATTGAGGGCCATGAAATACCAGGTTAGGGATGGAGGAAATTATGTGGCCACTAGAAATTGAAAATAATTTGATGATACATTTTTTTTTTTAAAAATCCTTTGGAAAACAGCAAGGAAAGAATAATAGATATATTAAAGAATATATGTCCAAGGAGCCACAGCATAGTTTTATAGAAATTCTTGGGTGAACAAAACACTCAGTAACAATGAACTTCTAGCTTGGATCAAGAGAGTTTTTCTTAATTGGTTAGTTAGCATAAAATGCCATAAATGCTTTAGTGAGTTTGAAGAGTTGCTGAGGATATGATTTTCTAGGCTAGCTTGGTGCAAACAGATGACTTAAACACACGCCAGATTTCCATTCCTTTAGGTCTAAAGCTATCTGGCAATTCTTGGATTTGAAAGTTAGCCCCTGGAGGGACCCCAGATAGCAGTTTTAGGTTATGTTGCAATGAATCCGAAGCATGACACAAAGACCAAGAAAAATCTGACAGTGATCTTTCAGAAGTATTTCTTTCTTTCAAGAGAGAGCAGGGAAGAAAGAAAAGTATTGGTTTCCCAAAGGACCACCTTTAAATGAACCAGATAACAAAGCAATATACACGAAATAACCTAATCAAAATCTCTTTAGTGGTCCACCATCATAACCTTTCCAAATCTGGGGATCAATTTGCCATATTTGAGTATTTTAGATAGCAATAGCAATAGCATTTAGACTTATATACCGCTTCACAGTGCTTTACAGCCCTCTCTAAGCAGTTTACAGAGAGTCAGCCTATTGCCCCCAACAATCTGGGTCCTCATTTTACCAACCTTGGAAGGATGGAAGGCTGAGTCAACCTTGAGCCTACTGAGATTCGAACTGCCAAACTGCTGAAGTAGAAGTAGCTTGCAGTACTGCACCCTAACCACTGAACCACCAAGGCTCTCTAAGAGCAAGAGAAAGGCTAGACTCAAATAAGATGGTCTGCCTTAAACAACTGTCTCTGTAGAGAGGTCTAAAACAACATCAGTCTATCACCCTTCCCTGTGCCAAAGTATTTGGATGCTACAAGTATCTCCTCCTGTAAGCTTACCTGCACCCTGGAAGCAAACCTGTGGCCCACTCCAGTCGATCACCACTGATTTGCATCGCTCCTCTGTTGCCGCGGCTGTGCATAAGGAAGTCGCCATCGTTTCCCTGACCAGATCTTGAAGACTTGCTGCTCGAAGGAACCTGGGAAAGAAGGCAAATGGATTTCCAGGATGTGTAGCCATTGGGTATGTTCCATCAAGCAGTTATCTCAAGGGAAGCAAGGGTGACCCCGGTGAAATACCATCTTGAGGGACTTTTGCTTTTATTTTTTACCTGTTAATATCCTTCTCTGTCCTTTCTTCAGATCCTTTCACTTCGACAGGAGTGCAACTCAGAGCCTAGACAGAGCAGAGCCAACGTCACTACTTGGTATACTGACATAACTTTAGACTACAATTCTATACTCTTTTATATCTTTTATACACAAGATTGGTCTTGTGTTGACTGTAAAAAATACAACTTCAGTAACCGAGTTGTCGAAGCGTGGAACTCATTACCGGACTCCATAGTGTCATCCCCAAACCCCCAACACTTTACCCTTAGATTATCTACGGTTGACCTATCCAGATTCCTAAGAGGTCAGTAAGGGGCGAGTACAAGTGCACTAGAGTGCCTTCCATCCCCTCCCATTGCTCTCCTATATCTCCTATAGCTTTCTTCTATTCCTATATCTCTTCTTCTACTCTTTCATTGATATGTTCTATTACTATATTTTTTTTATATTATTTCTTAGATATATTTTACTATGAGTATCTCCTCTATAACCTTCATCATGTATTTTACTATGTGTATATTGATATATACCCACTAAAACCCTCATTGTGTATTGGACAAAATAAATAAATAAATAAATAAACAAACAAACAAACAAACAAACAAATAAATAAATAAATCTGTCTCAGGAAACACTTGGCCAAGTTGATGTAAAGAGTTATGTCGTGATCAAGTAGCAATTTGAGTCCTCGGAGAGGGGCGGCATATAAATCCAATCAATTAATCAATATCATTTTATTTATTTTATTTGTTTATTTATTGGTTGGATTTACAGGCCGCCCAACTCCTCCTGGGCTCTGGGTGGCGTAGAGCAGCGTTTCCCAACCGGTGTGCCGCGGCAGACACAGGCAGGTGTGCCGCCAAGCTCCCCGCCCGATCTGCCCCCTCTCCTCTGCCGCCGCCCCCTGCCTTGGGGCGCGACGTCTCTCGCGGCGGCGGCTGCAGCTTCAGCTCCTCGGGACGAAAGCGCTCCCAGCCCTCTCTCGCAGCCCCCTGGCTGGGAGCGCTTTCGCTGCGAGAGAGGGCTTTCTCCATCCGTTTCGGGAATGCACGCCCCGCCCCTCTCTTGCGCGCGCCACTCCCCTTTTCTCTCAGCCCTCCCTGGCTTCGCTTCTCAATCCCTCCCTCCTTCCATCTCCTTCCATCAGCCGTTCTGTCTGGGGGTCTCCCGCTCTTCCCTTCCACGCCTCCCAGGCTTTGCCTTTGCCACCCCCACCCTTTTTTGGTTGACAAGGAGTCCTTTGCCGCATCCCGCAGTTCGCACTCGGCTCGAGGCCGCTTTCCCTGGCTGTGCTCGGAACCGACAGGGCGCTGCTCTTTCTCTCTCTCACTCTCTCCCGTGAGGCGGGGGAAGGAAAAAAAAGCAAAAAAAACTTCTTGCAGCGTGCCCGCGCTCGTCCCTTCAGCAGCGAGGGAGGGAAGTCAGAGGGCGAGGGAGCGAGCGAGCGCTCTTGTCCTCGGTGCCCTCTGCAGCCTTCCTTCCTTCTTCTTTGCCCCCGCTGAGGGACGGAGAGAAAGATAGAAAGGAAAGAGGGAGGGAGAGATAGAAAGGAAAGAGGGAGGGAGAGATAGAAAGAAAACAGATAGAAAGGAAACAGGGAGGGAGGAAAGAGGGAGGGAGAGATAGAAAGGAAAGAGGGAGGGAGACAGAGAGAGAGAGAAAGAGAGACATAGCAAGAGAGAGAGAAAGATAGCAAGAGAGAGAAAGATAGCAAGAGAGAGAGAGAGACAAAGAGATAGCAAGAGAGACAGAGAGAGAGAAAGAGAGAGAGAGAGAAAGAGACATAGCAAGAGAGACAGAAAGAGAGCGAAAGAGAGAGAATGAAAGAGAGATAGCAAGAGAGGCAGAGAGAGAGCAAGGGAGAGAGAAAGACATAGAGGGAAGGAAGGAGGGAGAGAGAAAGAGAGCAAAAAAGAGGAATAAAGAAAGAAAGAGGGATGGAGAGAGAGAAAGAAGGGAAGGAAGGAAGAGAGAGAAAGAGTGAAATTGAGGAAGAGATTTTTTTTTGTCCAAACTTTTCTTTAGCCCCCCCGTGCGCCCCCCTGTCCCCCCGTTCAGTGTTTCCCAGGATTTTGAAAATATGAATAATGTGCCGCGGCTCAAAAAAGGTTGGGAAACACTGGCGTAGAGCAATCCAGACAATATAAAAACAATTTAAAACCCCAAAACATAAAATCATGCATTCATTCCTACTTGGCCAGAGCTATTAAGCGTATTGCTTAACGGCCCCAGGCCTGCAGGCAAAGCCAGGTTTTCGCAGCTCTCCCGAAGGCCAGCAGGGTGGGGGCAGTGCGGATCTCTGAGGACAGCTGGTTCCTGAAAGCCAGAGCCACCACAGAGAAGGCCCTCCCATTTTCAACAGGTGTCAGCTGAACGTCCGCCAGCTGTGGTGATTCTTCTCCTTCTTCCATCATGCAGATAGCTCAGAGTGTACAGGTAGCCCTTGACTTAAAACCACAATTTGAGCTCAAAAGTTCCGTTGTTAAGTAAAGCAATAGCTAAGTGAGTTTTGCCCCATTTGGTGCCCCAGTTGTTAAAAGGGCTGCTGTTGTTCACAAGTAACATGGTCGTTAAATGAATCTGGCTTCCCTCTGGACTCCACTTGGCAGAAGGTTGCAAAAGGTGATCATATGACCCTGGGGACATGGCAGCAGTCATAAACACATACCAGTCCCCAAGCATTCAAATTTTGATCAAGGGGATGTTGCTACAGCTATAAGTTTCAAAATTGATCATAAGTCACTTTTTTCACTGTTGCTGTATCTCAGTGCCTCTCAATTATTTTCTGTTATGCCTCCCCCAGGAAAAAGTTAACATTTCATCCCCCACCAACTCTCCACTGTGATTATAAATACAGTAGTACCTCTAGATACGAGCTGCTCCACATGTGAGTATTCCAAGTTACGAGCCGCGACGCGAGCAAAATTTCTGTTCGACACCCGAGCTCAAATTCGGGATACGAGCCGAGCTTCCACTAGGTGGTGCAAGAATTCCTTGCTTCCAGTTATCTCGGTGCGAAAAACAAAGTCTAAAGGCATTCGTTCGAGATGCGAGTTGATCGACATACAAGCTGGGGTCTGGAACGAATTAGACTCGTATGTCGAGGTACCACTGTAGTCCCCAAATTGTGCCCCACTGCGAGACACCCGTCCTACCTGACACTTGTACTGGGACCTCTGTTGCATTCCTCGGTGTTGTGTCCAAGGCAGCTCGTTCTAAACGAAAACATCTTGCAAGTTCAATAAAACTTCTCAAACTTGCAAGACATTTTCTTCTAGAACAGCTGCTCTGGACACAACGCCAAGGAACGCAACAGAGGTACCAGTACAAGTGTCAGGAGGGATGCACGTCTCATAGCCCATCCCGTCCTACCTACCACCCCCAAATTATTGTGTTCCTCGACGTTGTGTCCAGGGCAGCCTATTCTAAAAGAAAACGTCTCATGAGTTCAAGAAGTTTGACTGAACTTGCAAGACATTTTCTTTTAGAACGGGCTGTCTGGACACAACGTCGAGGAACATGAAGTGATAGGTCGGATATGCATCCTACTCCCTGCGGCAAAAAAAAGCACGTTCCTCAGGGTAGCGCACCCATTAGTATCTACTTGCCCCTCCAGGGGGGCACACCCCACTATTTGACAAGCACTGCTGTAGCTTCCAACTACACAAATGGTTGTAAGTCAAGGACTATCTGTATATGTGAACTCCCTGGCCTCCATTTTGTTTTCAAACAATTTCAACTGCATTAAAACGGTAATGAGCAAAAGCAGGAGGGCTTCCTGATTATACAGGAAGTTGACCTCAAAAAATGGTAAACTAGAGCCAGTTTGGATTGGAGTTAGGCATTCTAGTCCTGTCTTAGGCATGAAGCCTGTCTTGGGCCAGCCCTAAGAAGGAGACAATGGCAAACCATTTCCAAAATCTTGTTAAGAAAACTGCAGGAATTTATCCAGACAGACAGGAAGCATCAACACTGAATCAAAGGCCAAAAAAAATCAAGAAAGAAGAACTTATTTTTGGTATCCTCTCTATTTTACTCTTTCTCTCTCTCTCTGGTATCTGCAGAGAAATTGCTTTTCAAACTTTCTGAGCTAAAAGCCCTGTCTAATTGAATGTATATGTTTCAAAACATGTAAATCAATTCCAGCTGCAATAAAGGAAATCCATGTTTCTAAAACTGCTGGCCCAATTTTAAAATGAATTACATGTACAACTGAAAGTTGGTACTCTTTAAAACAAAGGGGTTATTATCGTGTTATTCAAGCTGTTAAAATCTTAATTCTGACCAATCGTTTAAGCCAGTGTTTCCCAACCTTGGCAACTTGAAGTCCAGATATCTTCAAGTTGCCAAGGTTGGGAAACACTGGTTTAAGCCAGGGGTAGGCAAAGTTGGCTCTTCTATGACGTGTGGACTTCAACTCCCAGAATTCCTGAGCCAATCTTGCTAGCTCGGGAATTCTGGGAGTTGAAGTCCACATGTCATAGAAGAGCCAACTTTGCCTACCCCTGGTTTAAGCCATCAACATTCCCATAAACAGCTCCTTGCAGTATAGCTCTACAGCTATGTCGTGTTACTTTCCTGAAAGTTAAAAAAAATCAATATGGAAGGACTGAGGCTAGCACATTATGTCCTCTAGTGCAGTGTTTCCCAAACCTGGCAACTTGAAGATATTTGGACTTCAACTCCCAGAATTCCCCAGCCAGCGAATGCTGGCTGGGGAATACTGGGAGTTGAAGTCCAGATATCTTCAAGTTGGCAAGGTTGGGAAACACTGCTCTAGTGTGTGCCTCCGCACCCCCAGCCCACCCAGTAAAATTTCAGCAAAGCAGCACATGCTAGGTGACATGACTGCACAACTAAAGATTGTTTGAAGTAGTGAAGTCTTATTTTGAACACACTGTGACTATCACCACAGTTGCAGCCCAGGCCATGAATGAACAAGGCAAACCCTTCAACAAGAATCCCAAACAAAAGCACACCGGAGAGAGATCCAGGAAAGAGGGAACTTTGGGTGGTACTCACGGCATGTAGCACAAAGGCAAGTTTCTCCTGGAAAAGCTTCACCACCCTCTGAATGGGGCACACCAGATCCTCAAACCACGTTCTCAGAATGCCGGTCTCCAGGTAGCCTTGCTGCATCCAATTGAAAGAACAGTCGATCATTCTCCAGTGACTGTAAAGGGGAGCTCAGTGAAATAACTTGAGACAGCTTCTTTGGAAAATGTTGATTACTTTTCAGCCATTGCCTGTTCCAGAGCCTATGAAATTTCCCTTGGGGCTAATCTGCTCTCTTTGAATCAGGAAAGTGAGCGAGAAGTAGCAGCTTATCCAAACAGCTGTATTGAGATCACCCAAGCAGGAGAGCCTTTCCCTCCCTGGTCTGTCTTTTAACAGCAATAGTCCTCCCGTATACTATTTTACAAATTATTCTGGAAATTCCCAGAGATGCTAAAAAGCGTTTATGGTGCATCACAATATGCTACATTCCACAAACACAAGCTTAGGACAAGCGCTGTGCTGTCCCGCTCCCCCACTCATTCACACTCATAAACACACACACACAAATGGGTGATAGGAGTCTTTATTGAGTCTTTATTGACACTCCAAGGTTTCTCTAGTGCCTCCTTAAGTGATTGAGGATCGTGAAAATCAAACTGTCTTCCTGAGTGAGTCTTCATTATCCTAGGTAAACAATTCTGATTAGGGATTTTCACAGGGAACTCAAAATAACTTCAAGCATCTCAGTTTAATAATCCTCTTATAAAGAAACCAACATTTTGTAAACCAACAGCTGTAGTTCAGCAGTTCAGCTCAAAGTTGACTCAGCCTTCCATCCTTCCAGTGAAGGGCTACAAGTCACTCCTTCCCAGTCACATGACCATCATCCGTGTGACCAGGTGGGAGTGGCTTGACAATCATGTGACTGGGGGTGGCTTAAAGGTCGCGGGACTGGGTGGGAGTGGCTTACCGACCAAGATAAATTTTCAAATAGGTGCTTGGACTCTTTCAGTGGATTAAGTCACATTATTTGAATAGTCACAAAAAGGACAAATGATAGACAGCATTATTTGTCGAAGGGCACAGTAACATTTTAAGGTTTTGTACTGAACCCATAAGGTTCAGTATGGTAACAGATTAGGCAAGTAGTTCAATTTTCTTTAATTTCTATAAAAGATCAGTTCTAGATAATGATTTGAATGATTCAAGCGTATATAAGTCTAAATGCTAAATGCTGTTTCCATCTTCTTGAAGGAAAAATTGAGAAATATTTCAAATTTATTAACAGCAACAAACCGTTACCTCTTCATCAAGACTTACCTTTGAATCTAAACAAGTCTTCATATGTTGAATATATCCATGAAGCTCAAGTCTGAATGTATCACTTTTAAGGAAATAATCCTTCAGGTCTGCCTAATCTTTATGTTTAACTCTTCTTATATTTCATGTGTTAAAGATATTTTAAACATCCAGTTACAAGTAGTCCTCAACTTACAACATTTCATTTAGTGACCTTTCAAAGTTATAATGGCATGAAAAAAAGAAAACTGTTTTTCACACAGCTGTTGCAGCAAACCCATGGTCACATGATCAAAATTCAGATGCTAGGCAAGTGCTTCATATCTATGACAATTGCAATGTCCTGGGTTCACGTGATCAGCTTTTGAAAGCCTTCTGACCAGCAGAGTCAATGGGGAATCCAGATTCACTAAAACAACCATGTTACTAACTTAACAAATGCAATGATCCACTTAACAACTGTGGCAAGAAAAGTCATAAAGTGAGGCAAACGTATCCAACAAATGTTTCAGTTAGCAACATAAATTTTGGCCTAAATCGTGGTGATAACTTGAGGATTGCCTTTATTTATTTATTTTTATTTACTTATAAATTTTATTGGCTGCCCATCTTACCATAGTGCAGCGCTTCTCAATAATAATAATAATAATAATAATAATAATAATAATAATAATAATAATAATAATAATTTATTAGATTTGTATGCCGCCCCTCTCCGAATGATTTTCTCCCCCCCTCCCCGGAAGATGTAAACATTTCGTGCCCCCTAAACTCTCGGCCGCGAATGTAAATAGTATTGTGGCCCGCCCCACCCAACCTGCCATTTCCAAATTGCACCACACCGCGATATGCGCATTCGACTTGACACTTGTACCGGTACCTCCGTCGCGTTCCTCAGCTTTGTGTCCAGACATTTGATTAAACTCACGAGACATTTTCTTTTAGAACGGGCTGCCTTGGACACAATGCCAAGGAATGCGATGGAGGTACCAGTACAAGTGTCAGGTAGGACATGCATCCTACTTCCTGCGTCAAAACCCCCACATTCCCTGGGGTCATGCGCCCTCCCTGGTATCGCTCCGCGCCCCTTTACAGGGAGTTGGCCCACTATTTGACAAGCACTGCCATGGAGTAATTCTGGGTGGCTTACAGTTACAACTTAGTTAAAAGAAAAATGATTATCAAACCTTACAACTAAAGACACATAGAGGAGTGGGAGGGCAAAGTGGAGGGTGGGGAGATGGGATCCATAATTATTCAATCAACCACCTCCATGGTGCTGATCGGTACTGCCCCTACTCTACTGTCCTTCCGTAAAGCCTTAAAGAATTGGCTCTGCCGGCCGGCCTGAGGCTGTTGATCAATGATACATCTTTTACATCCGGCTCCAAAAGAAAAAATATGTATGATGTTATTAAGGGATTTTTAAATTGTCTTTTAAATTGTCTCTTCTTAAATGTCAAATTTTCATTGTAAGCCACCCAGAGTCCTTCGGGAGTTGGGCAGCATATTACCGTATTTTTCGCTCTATAAGACGCACCTGCTGATAAGACGCACCTAGATTTTAGAGGAGGAAAATAGAAAAAAAATATTTTGAGCCAAAAAGGGGAGAGGAAGAGAGGAAGGAGTGAAAGAAGGGAGTGAGGGAGGAAAGAAGGGAGGAAGGAAAAGGAAAGCAAGAAATGGAGGGAGGAAAGGAAGGAAGGAAGGAAAGAAAGAAAGAAAGAAAGAAAGAGGGAAGGAACAGGAACAGAGGAAGGAAGGAAGGAAACTTATGAAAGGGGAGAGTAAGAGAGGAAGGACTGAAGGGAGGGAGGGAGGGAAGAAGGTAGGAAGGAGAAAGAAAAGAAGAAATAGAGGAAGGGAAGGTAAAAGAGAGAAAGAAAAAGAGCAAGAAAGAAAGCAAGAAAGAGAGAAAGAAAATGAAAGAGAAATAAAAATAGAGAGGAGGAATGAAAGAAATGGAAGGAGGGAAGGAAGGAGAGAAAGCAAGAGAAAGAAAGAAAGCAAGAGAAAGAAAAAAGAATGAAAGAGCAAGAGAGCAAGAGAGAAAAAGAAAGAAAGAAAGAAAGAAAGAAAGAAAGGCAACTTCAAAGAAAGGCTCACTGAGCATCTCTCACTCTCTCTTTCTATCCCTCTTTCTTTCTTTCTCTTCCTTTCTCTCTCTCCTCTTCCTTTATCTCCTCTCTCTCCCTCCCTCTCTTTCTCTCCCCCCTCTCTCCCCCTTTCCCTCTCTCTTTCTCTCTCTCCCTCTCTTGCTATCTCTCCCCCTCTCCCTCTCTCTTTCTCTCCCCCCTTTCCCTCTCTCTTTCTCTCTCTCCCTCTCTTGCTAGCTCTCCCCCTCTCCCACTCTCTTTCTCCCTCTCCCTCTCTCTCCCCCTCTCTCTTTCTCTCTCTCCCCCCCTTTCTCTCCCTCTCTCTTTCTCACTATCTTGCTGTCTGTTGCTCTCACTCACTCTCGTTCTCCGTTCTTCTTAGCGGTGACGCGCGCACGCCCTGCCCGCCTCACCTTTGCCGAGAGCTCTCAGCAAGGGGGTTGTAGGAGAGGCGGGGCCGGCGGCAAAGGTGATATTCAATGTCGGGGGCGCACGGGCGGTTGCAGGCGCTCCCTATCTCCCTGCTAGCCCACTCGGAATATTCAAAATAAGAAAAACCTTCGCCAGCAAAGGCTTTTCTTATTTTGAATATTCCGAGTGGGCTAGCAGGGAGATAGGGAACGCGCCAACCGCCCGTGCGCCCCCGACATTGAATATCGCCTTCGCCGGCCTCCGCTGACAAAAGCCTTTGCCGGCATTTCCTCTCGGCGCAGCGGCGGGCGGAGAGAAGGAAGGGGGGGCAGCGGCGTCCCTCCTGGCCTTGGCGGGCCGCCCGACCCTCCCCACCTCCTGCAAACGCGGCGGGCGGGGGGGGAGAGCGAGGAGCCGGTTCCGGCGGGCGCGGGGCTTGGCTGGCTGGCTGGCGTGGGGAGCGCCGCTGGTGGTGAGGAGGGAGACCCTCCTCCGGGAGGGAGGGGGCCAGGCAGCAGCTAGCCAGCCAGCCGGCGGGATGGCGCTTCGGAGTTCGCAGCCTCCCCCCCCTACCCGGCCTGCATCTTCGCTCCATAAGACGAGGCTGATTTTTCTTCCTACTTTGGGAGGAAAAAAACTGCGTCTTATGGAGCGAAAAATACGGTAATTAATTATTATAACAAGAGCCGGGGTGGCGCAGCGGGTAGAGTGCTTTATTGCAGGCCACTGAAGCGGACTGTGGATCTGTAGGTCAGCGGTTCAAATCTCATCACCGGCTCAAGGTTGACTCAGCTTTACATCCTTCCAAGGTGGGTAAAATGAGGACCCGGATTGTGGGGGCAATATGCTGGCTCTGTTAAAAAAAGTGTTATTGCTAACATGTTGTAAGCTGCCCTGAGTCTAAGGAGAAGGGCGGCATAAAAATCAAATAAATATAAATAGATAGATAGATAGATAGATAGATAGATAGATAGATAGATAGATAGATAGATAGATAGATAGATAAATAAATAAAATAATTGATTGATTGATTAATTAATCCATCCCCCACTGGGGATCCAAGCCAACTGAAACAGTCAACAACTTTTAAGACTTGTGGACTTCAACTCCCAGAATTCTCCAGCCTGCTATGCTACACTGGAGGATTCTGGGAGTTGAAGTCAACAAGTCTTAAAGTTGCCAAGTTTGAAGACCTCTGCTTTAGGCCCTTGTGAAAATATAAGGGGGGCATAACTGATATTCTCAGAAACCTAAAAAAAAAAATGATTTGGGAATGTGCCTGATCTCTGGCCTAATTTAAGGCAACAATCAGAACCACGGGCATTCGAATAAAGGAATAAAGGTCTCCATTTTAAGCGAGGCAGAAATATAGTAAAAGGATATAGTTCAAGCCCCTTCTCCGAGCCTCCTAAGAAACAGACGACATACTCCGAGGGACTCTCTCTCGATTCAGGATCAGTTCCTTCTGCACAGGTTTCTGACTGGAACACGCAGTAATAACAACCAACTCGACTTTCTGGAAGACTGAATTAATCACAAGGTGGTTGCCCCAAATCAGTTGAATGCCGTACTTCACACTGCCGTTTACCTGTTTCATCGATCTCGTGACAAGTGAAGCCCTTGTTTTAATTCAGTCAGAATCAACCTCCAGAGGGAAGAATTTTATACAGGTTCTTAACTCCAGTCGATATATTTCGCTTCATGTTTCTGTCAACCTCGTGATTCTACTTATTTTCCCCTCAGACCAGCGTTGGTGAATGGAAAGCCAAATCACCCACCTTCTTTTCCTGTGTTCAGGCACGCCTCAATTTATAAGCATTCGTTTAATAACCATTTCAAAGTTATAATAATAATAATTAATAATAATTTATTAGATTTGTATGCTGCCCTTCTCCGAGGACTTGGAGCAGCTCACAAGTTAAAAAATCATATACAAATGGCACTGAAAAAGTAATTTAATCCCGTTTTTCACACTTATGGCCATCACAGCATCCCTACGGTCATGGGATAAAACTTTGGGCGCTTGGCAACTGGCATGTACTTGTAACAGTTGCAATGTCCCTGGGTCATGTGATCACCCGTTGTAACTACCTCAGCTGGCTTCTGTCAAGCCACATCAATGGGGATTCGCTGAAGGACCATGTGATTCACTTAACAACTGCAGCGATTCGCTTAACAACGGTGGCAAAAGTTGAAAATGGGGCAAAATTCACTTGATAACCATAGATTTTGGACTCAATTGTGGCCATAGGTCAACGACTACCTGTAGCCTGTAAATATGACATGTATTAAATAAAGATAAAACACAGTAAAAAAAAGGGTGTTTTCAAAACAAAATACTGCTACCCCCTCCGTAATGCATTTGGGTGGCGCTAACATTTGGCAGTTCCCTGAATAGATCTATGGTAGTCCCTGGAAGTGATTATGCCCGCCCTTTTTAAAATTCAGTGGATCAAAGAATGGTATTAATGGGAGGAAGAGTACCGTATTTTTCAGAGTACAAGACACACCTTAGTTTTGGGGGAGGAAAATAGGGGGGAAGATCTACCTACCACGTATTCATCTGGGTAGGGTCCTTAGTCTGGTCAGCTTCATCACATTATTTTATCCCCTGGTTAGGGCTTAAAAAAAATCTTCTTCAGAGAGAGTAGCAATGAAAACAAGCCTGCAAAGATTTAGGGCTGGAAAAAAACTTCTTTGGAGTAGCAGTGAAAAAATCCTGCAAGCTGGGAAGATCCTTAGCACCTACTGTAGTTAGGGCTGGGGGAAAAAAAGCTTTGAAAAAACTACATTCGGAATATAAGACGCACCAAAATTTTCAGCCTCTTTGAGGGGGGCGGGGGGCAGGTACATCTTGTACTCTGAAAAATACGGTAATTAAAACAGCCAGGGATAAGATGAGGAATTCATGGCTTCCTTGGGTGGCATTCCAGTGCCAGGGAAGAAATGTGGGATGGGTAGCAGAGACTGCTGAAAATTTCTGCTGGGAAGAAATACTGCTAACCAAACCCAATGTGTGCTTTGCAAAGGATAAAATGTTTGTTACACGAGTGATATGAATTAATCAAATGTTGCTTAAATACTGTTAAATATTCTTAGGAAAGCAAAAGGAAATACTTTCTTGAAGTCTGTTACTGCTGGATAGATCCTTGTTACTTTCTCGACAACGCTATGGATGTAATTCGCCCCGGCCTTTCAAATCCCAGACTCATCTCTAGTTTAGCAGTAACTGCTTGGTCAGAATCCAAATCTCTTTGGACCTCCTTAGCTTTTCAAGGATGATCAAGCACCAGTATTAGCTGTGCTATTCTTAATAAGTTCAGCCTTTCACCACCACCACCCAAAAAACCCCCTGCAAAGAGCACACAACAGGCAATAATTCAGAAGTGATTTAGACTCCAATTGCATAAATAGTAGTCCAATTAACCTGGGAATAGCCCCATTAAATTGTGAGTTCATTTTAAACAGAGCTGCAGAGCAGGGGTGGGCAAACTAAAAACCTCAGCATCCCATTAGTAACATGGCACCAGCACCCATTTTGGTGGCAAAAACTATTATTTTTCAGCAACACTTTTTTTTAAGGGAAGAAAGGGAGGGTTCTTGGGTTGAAGGTGCAATTTCAGCCACTTTTCTTGCCTGCCAGAAATCTATTCTTCTATCCCTCTTTAGCCCAGCCTAATTTCTGCAAAAAAGGGGCAATTTGAGCATTGATCACCTATGGCTGACGGGGAGACCGGAGTTGTAGCCTTGAGCACTGCATCCCACCCTCCCAACCCCCAACATGCTGCGGTTTTATAAAATGAGGAAACGGTCTACACAATTCTGATGCAACAGCCCTGTACCTGCCTGGCAGCGTGGTGAAACAATTAACGAACACTCTTGTACTTCCTGGTTGGGAAACCTGCCACCTTTCATCAGGTGCTGCTACAATATTAATCCTGTCAACACCAGCCAGCCCACAGCCAGTGGTGCAAAATGCTGGGAGTTGTAACGCAGCACCCTCTAGAGGAAAAGAAGTTGTCGTAATTCTTTGTAATGCTTCACATGTGGTGATTACAACTCCGAAGATGCCACGAGATCCAGGATTTAGTTTAAGGTAATACACAAAAGCAAACCTGCCTCCTGTATTCACACTCCCATTAAATTTAAACATTAAACATAGTACCAGGTATCTAGCTCAGTCCAAGCTTATTCTACCTATTTTCATGGATCAAGTGAGCATTCATTGAATGATAATGAGATGAAGTCGATAGTTCAGAATTCAGAGCATATGGGTTGTCTTTCTTTTTTAAGTTTAAGCTCTTGAAACCCTTAATTTGATAGTTATTAAATCTGTCATTAAAAGCGTAGACCATTGGTCCTCAACCTTTCTAATGCTGTGACCCCTAATACAGTTCCTCATGTTGTGTTGACCCCTAACCATAAGTCTAAAGGCCAATTCTCCCAACAGAGCTTTAAGCTGATTGGCAGGAAGCTCAGAGGGACTCCCTCACTGGGGTCACCTAAAACCATGGGAAAAGGAAATTTCTCATGGAGTTAGGAACTAAAGCTTCTATTCTGGCGCCTTGGAGCATATTTTTACAATCCAACCAATCAGGCGTTTACAGTGGGGGTGTCCCTCTGACCTTCCTGCCAATCAGCTTAAAGCCCTGTTGGGAGAATTGGCGCTAGACTTATGGTTGGGAGTCACCACAACATGAGGAACTGTATTAAGGGGTTGCAGTATTAGAAAGGTTGAGAACCACTGATCTGTGTGAATACAAATAGTCCTCAACTTATAACAATTCGTTCAATGGCTTTTCAAAGTTACAGCAGCACTGAAAAGAGTGACCAATGACTGTTTTTCATACTTACAGCCATTACAGCATCCCCAAGGCCACGTAATCAAAATTCAGATGCCTGGGCAACCGACTCACATTTATGATGGTCGCAGTGTCCTGGGGTCACATGATTCCCCTTTTGAATAGCAAAGTCAGTGGGGAAGCCAGATTCACTTAACAACCATGTTACTAACTTTAAAAACTGCAGTGATTTACAACAGAAGTTGTAAAATGGGGCAAAACTCACTTTTTAAAATATATATATATAATTTTTATTGACTTTTAAAAAAAATTACAAAAAGCAAAAACATAAAACATAAAAAGTGTGCCATCACCAAACAAGAAAATAAAAATCCCCTTCACCAGGGAAGATTCCATTCTGTATCGTTCATTTGCTTTATCTCTGGATTACATTATTCATTCTTTATAAAGTGATTGAATTTTATTTTTTACATTTGCATCGCTTGCTGATATTGTTATTATATAATTCTTAACCTTCTCCCACCGCCTCATTGTTGCTGCTAATTTCTCTTCATTATAGTTGTGTAATCTAATTTCCATAATTTCATAGTGAATATGGTCCACCATGTACCTGCACCAATTTTTTTATCGTCCATTTATTATCATCTTTCCACCCAAGCACTATAGTTGCCTGGGCACTTTCTATCGCTGCAGTTTTGATTTCTTCGTATTCTTTGACCTCACTATTTTTTATCAATAATGCTGCTTCCTTGGTTATTTTCCAGTTGCCATTCGTGATTTTATTCACCTCCATTTGTATTTGCTTCCAAAATTTTTGAACTTTATTACATTCCCAAAACATATGCATAAATACTCCTTTTTCCTTACATCCATGCCAACAGTTTCCTTTCCTCATTTTTTGAAAGTGTGCTCATTGTACTGGTGTGTAATACCATTTATGTAATATTTTTCTTCTCATCTCTCTTATTCTTGTGTTTTTGATTCTTTTAATACTTTCAATTATGCCTTCCATATCCCATTCATCGATTTCTAACTCATCCTGCCAATATCTCGTCAATCCTTTTACTACTTGTTCCTCTGCTTGTAATAATTCTCTCTATATATTACCTGTTTGTGCTTTTATATTCTTACTCTTTTCCCTTAATATCTTTTCTAAATTCATTTCTTGTCTGTTGAATATTTCTTTATTTTCCCTCTTACTTAAATATGTGCTTATTGCGTTAATTTGTAACCAATTTTGTTGTCCAAGGCATCTCTCTATTTCATTTCTGTTAATTCTTCCATCCTTTTCATATAACTGTTCCATTCTCTTTATAGGTTATGACCTATAAAGCCCTTCATGGCACCGGACCAGAATATCTTCGGGACCGCCTCCTGCCGCACGAATCCCAGCGACCGGTTAGGTCCCACAGAGTTGGCCTTCTCTGGGTCCCGTCGACTAAACAATGTCGTCTGGCGGGACTCAGGGGAAGAGCCTTCTCTGTGGGGGCCCCCGACCCTCTGGAACCAGCTCCCCCCTGAGATTAGGATTGCCCCCACCCTCCCTGCCTTTCGTAAACTCCTTAAGACCCACCTTTGCCGTCAGGCATGGGGGAACTAAAACACCTCCCCCTTGCCCATGTTGTTTTGTTGATTGATTGACTGTGTGCCTGTTTTTTATATATACTGTTTTTTATGAGATTATTAATTTAAATTGGAACTGGATGGGTGGGCATTGGATTTGGTATTGTGTACTGTACTGTTTTTTATTATTGTTGTGAGCCGCCCCGAGTTTGCGGAGAGGGGCGGCATATAAATCCAATAAACCTAACCTAACCATACCTTCCCTCCTTAATTTCCATATTATCTTTGTGAGGCTACTTTCTTTCTTTATATTTATCACATGCAGCGTTGCTAATTTAGAATTTGTCATTTTTAATTTATCTTGCCATTTCATCCAACTCTCTATGATCGCTTTAGTAGGGTCTATTAATCTATTTATTTCTATCTTATTCCATTTCCTGAATAATAATTCCTGATTCTTAATATCATTAATTTCTTGGGCAAAACTCACTTAACAACTGTCTCACCTAGCAGCAGAAATGTTGGGTTCAAAGCTCCTTCGTTAAGGACTAAATCTTGTAAATTTAACTCAGTTGGAATGAGAGTTAAAACGAAAACAAAAACCCACAGGATCATGATCAGAAAACAACTCTAAAAACCAGGATATTTTTATATATATAGTGGGAGTGGGAGGAGAGACGAAGCTGTTTTATTTTGTGTTTGCAACCAGCGACTTTCAGACACTGACAAGGATGTGACAATTCAATAAATAAATAAGCATAGGTCAATCTTTGACTCGT
Organism: Erythrolamprus reginae; assembly: GCF_031021105.1. NCBI lineage: Eukaryota > Metazoa > Chordata > Lepidosauria > Squamata > Dipsadidae > Erythrolamprus > Erythrolamprus reginae. Next base: position 171,967,623 of record NC_091951.1, on the reverse strand, counting down.
AGCACACAAACTTTAAAACTACACCAGCAGTTGAATTTGATTACACACAATTTAGTAAAATGGCATCGCTGTTTTATTAAGAAAGCTACATTGAATTAAAATTGCTTGAAATCACTGGACGTCTCAGTCCATATCTACAGCCTTACCTTAAGTCGGCCGATATAACATTGCCCATCCCTTCAAACAAAGCTCCTTTGTTAAGATGTTTGGCAACCAAACCACGCAACTCCATCTCAGCTTCAGTTGGTAAATTAGTGTCCACCAACGAAAGGCTTCATAAATGAAATAAAAACAAAAACACACCCCATGATTATATTTATTGTTATATCTATTTAGTTAGATTATAGCGTTACAAAGACCAGCTAACCACAGCCAGGCCTTTGTATTTGAGATTTTAAACATGTCAAGCTTTCAAAGAAAAAGATGCTATTTCCAGTTGGATGTGAAATTCCAAGCATGCCCCATTTAAATAAGTAATCAAAACATCACTTGGAGTAAAACCAAGAGCTACAAAGTTGCACACTTCATTATTCATCATGTGTTTCAATGAGCATGAATAACGATTAGCAATGAAAGCACGGAACAGAAGACCAGAGACTTCTCAACTATATTTTCCTTGATTTGGTCCCATCCACACAAATATTTTCCTCCCCTTTCTGTAATATCCTTGTTCATGTCTCATACCAGGAGCAGGCATTCCACTTGTAATGGCAGCAGTAAATTTAGTTTCTTTTTCAGGAAGTATCTATTTATTAATTGGATTTCTATTCTTAGAATATTGACAATTTTTTCATTAAGCTGGAAAATACATAAAAATGTATATACTAATGAACTCTCATACTTCTTATATTAATCTGTCAAGCCCAGAAATCAGGAGCCCAGGCAGTTAGAATTAGAATTTTTTATTGGCCAAGTGGGATTGAACACACAAGGAATTTGTCATTGGTGCATTGAAATGAATATAGGTTTATTGTATGCTAATGCTCTTCTTTACAAGAATCTGAACTACTAACGATCAAAACTAATTGGCGGTAAACAAGAATCTGCAGAATTCAAGGTGGCCTGGACTTAGATTCATAACTAGACTAGACTAGAAACATATTTCGGCTGTGGCGAGGGGGACGTTTGCCCAGGTTCGCCTGGTGCACCAGTTGTGGCACTATCTGGACCAGGAGTCACTGCTCACAGTCACTCATGCCCTCATCACCTCGAGGCTCGACTACTGTAACACTCTCTACATGGGGCTACCTTTTAAAAGTGTTCGGAAACTTCAGATCGTGCAGAATGCAGCTGCGAGAGCTATCATGGGCTTCCCTAAATATGCCCATGTTACACCAACACTCCGCAGTCTGCATTGGTTGCCGATCAGTTTCCAGTCACAATTCAAAGTGTTGGTTATGACCTATAAAGCCCTTCATGGCACCGGACCAGATTATCTCAGGGACCGCCTTCTGCCGCACGAATCCCAGCGACCAGTTAGGTCCCACAGAGTGGTCCTTCTCCGAGTCCCGTTAACTAAACAATGTCATTTGGCGGGACCCAGGGGAAGAGCCTTCTCTGTGGTGGCCCCAGCCCTCTGGAACCAACTCCCCCCAGAGATTATAATTTCCCCCACCCTCCTTGCCTTTTGTAAGCTCCTTAAAACCCACCTCTGCCATCAGGCATGGGGGAACAGAGATATTCTTTCCCCCTAGGTCTCTACAATTTATGCATGGTGTGTTTGTATGTATGTTTGGTTTTATAAATAAGGGTTTTTTAGTTGTTTTAATATTGGATTGTTACATGCTGTTTTTATCACTGTTGTTAGCCGCCCCGAGTCCACGGAGAGGGGCGGCATACAAATCCAATAACTAAATAAATAAATAAAATAAAATAGACTACCTTAAAACAGAAAGAGCTGCAGATCTGACAACAGTCAGATAAGAGGCAGCTTAGCTCAAAGAAGCAACATGGGCATGGCAAACATTCCTAGTTTCTTGGATTGTAAAGGTAAATGGGAAGATTTCCAAGACTGATGACAGTCTTCTGAGAAATTCTAGACAAGAAGCACACCCAAAAGTACTAGCTGCAATTTTATTTATAAGCGATATCAACAGAATCCTCCTCCTCACTAAAAACTAGAGAGGAGTTTATTACTTGTATCATCTCAATACACAAAGCGTGAGAGATGAGTGCAATTCCAAGGGAGCACAGTCGTTTGCACATGATTGACAAATAAGCCTAGGAAACTAAGAAATCTTTGTCAAGACACTTCTTGCTAATGTTAAGCAGACAGTTTACACTGAGTTAGGCAACTCCTCAGATAGATGGCCCTTAACCTATTCGGAAATTAGAAGAACAAAAAGAGAGCCTTAAATCAGAGCCAGAAAGAGTTCACTTGTGCATTCATAGTGCACCAAGTTAAAGGTTTGGTAACAATTAAAAATGATTAATTGGAACAAGCGATATGCACATGCCTGTCTGTTATAACAGCCCAAGATACAGCCCCACGCAAAATCTTTCTGCCAAGTTCATTTACCTGAAATCATCTGAAAATGTTTCAACTGATGATTTGCTTGGACTCCCAACATCACTGCCTGACCCTTGGTGCAATCTGAAAAAGTCAAAATAATTATAAATTTCAAGATAAAATGCATGTGGTTACAAGCATAGTTCCCTCTAAGCTGAGCAGTGAGCAATCGCTCACTTAAAAATCATAGAAACATAGAAACATAGAAACATAGAAGTCTGACGGCAGAAAAAGACCTCATGGTCCATCTAGTCTGCCCTTATACTATTTTCTGTATTTTATCTTAGGATGGATATATGTTTATCCCAGGCATGTTTAAATTCAGTTACTGTGGATTTATCTACCACAACTGCTGGAAGTTTGTTCCAAGGATCTACTACTCTTTCAGTAAAATAATATTTTCTCATGTTGCTTTTGATCTTTCCCCCAACTAACTTCAGATTGTGTCCCCTTGTTCTTGTGTTCACTTTCCTATTAAAAACACTTCCCTCCTGGACCTTATTTAACCCTTTAATATATTTAAATGTTTCGATCATGTCCCCCCTTTTCCTTCTGTCCTCCAGACTATACAGATTGAGTTCATTAAGTCTTTCCTGATAATCATCATCAACTCAGAGTTTTCCAAACCTGCCCAGAAGCCGAGAGGGAAAGAGTGAGAGGGAAGGAGAGAGAGAGGAAGAGAGAGAAACAGATAGAAAAAAGAAAGGAAGGAAAAGAGAAAGAAAAAGAATGGGAGTAAGGAAGAGAGAAAGAAAATCAAAATCTAGTTTGAAACTAGCTCAACTATTTAAGTGGCATTTTGATATTGATAGAGTTGCCCTATTATGAGCTCACTGTTATAGACACATATTATTTATTTGTTTGTTTGTTTGTTTGTTTGTTTGTTTATTATTTTTGTGCCGCCCAGTCCCGAAGGACTGCCGCTCAGACACTATACTTTTCCGCCCACCCCCCCAAAAAATTAGAGGGAACACTGGTTACAAGACAACTCAAACTCCTATCATGTCGCTATCATTGTTTTAAAGGGAAAGGGAGTGAGAGCTTGGTCTGGGAAGAGCAGGTTGAGATTTCTGGGAATTGAATAGACAACTCCAGGAATATTTGGACTTCACAATGGGCAAATGGCACCTTGTTTTGAGCAGCCCTCTGAGCAGAAGAATTTGATAGCCCAAGATGAGATAACTCCAATATATGACCAACATTTTAAAATGCATTAAATAAACTCATCGATGGACAAACCTTCCATAGTTGCATTTCTTTTCTGTTAATTCTGCCCAATTTTTGGAGATTGCCTGGACAAGTCCCTGATGTCTCCTTGGCAAGGTTTTTCATAAGTGGTTTACCATTCCTAGGACTTAGCAACAGGGACTAGCCCAAGGTCACCCATCTGGTTTTGTATTTAAGATGGTATTAGAATTAATGATCTCCCTGTTTCTAGCCCGAATCCTTAACTACTATACTACAGTAAAGTGGCTCTCATTTGCATAATAGTCATCATCACCATAATTATTTTTAGCCATTATCTATCCACTGCTGGAGGAAGGCCTCTTCCACGTTTCCAAAATTATATTACAAGACAAGATAGAAAGACCCACACATGAGTTAGTTAGAGCAGTATTTCCCAACCTTGGCAACTTGAAGATACAGTATTTGGACTTCAACTCCCAGAATTCCCCAGCCAGCATTCTCTGGCTGGGGAATTCTGGGAGTTGAAGTCTAGATATCTTCAAGTTGCCAAGGTTGGGAAACACTGAGTTAGAGAACAAACGAATTGAAATGGGCTGGTCACGTTAGTAATAAGAACTGATGACAGGTGGACCAAGGCGGTCAGAGAATGGATCCCACTTGATAAAAAGCGTCTAGGAAAGAGACCTAAAACAAGATGGATCGATGACGTCAGCAAGTATTGCAAGTCCAATTGGGACAGTCTTGGTTGGAAACATGCGTAGTAATCACATTTCAAGGAACTGCGGGAATGAATTCATTCAGGACCACCACCCCAGGCTGGATTATCATAATCCTTATTATTATAATTATCACAATTATCATAATTATCATTATGATAATTAATATAATCCTATGAAGGATTGGAAAGAGAGATCTGCAGCCTTTTATGGTTCAAGGCTGGAGATACGAAGGGAGGAGAAAACCTGCAGGGACCCGGCGGAGCAGCCCTCGCTCTCTCTTACCCGGAACCTCGGTAGCCGTACAAGCAGTGGTAACTGTTGCTGCTACGCTCCGGTTTCCGTTCCTCGGGCAAACCGCCTCCCTCCTCGCTGCTTTCCAGCTCTCGCTCATCCCCGTCCACGGACTCCTGAAGGGAAGGCAACATCTTTGCTTTGCGATCTCGGAGCGAAGAAAATCCGCTCCCCCTATTGCCGTACAGCGCAACGGCCGATTCTCCTCGGCTTCGCACTTTCTGTCCACGTACCCGTCACAAAGGTTCCGGTCCCAAACATGTTTGCCACGGCAGAGAAAAGGCAGCCGTAGATGTTGCGGGAACACGCGCTCACCGCACACCCGCATCTCTCTCCCAGGCTCATGCTGGCTCAGTAAAACATTCATGTTCCCTAATTTTATGGAGTTTTTTTAAATCACTCAGCACGCTGGATTGGATGGACATTAGTTTAGAATGAACCATCTTCATTTAATTCATTCATTTAAGAGGCGTGCATAAGCGAAGCATTGTGACTACCGTCCCCATCCTACTGTCCTATTGCCTAATTTACCTGTACCTACTTTGCTAATGTTTACGTTTATACCAATACCTACTACCTTGTACATGCTTGACAGACAGACAGACAGACAGACAGACAGACAGATAGATAGATGATAGACAGACAGACAGACAGACAGACAGACATCCATCACTGAAATCAGTGGGATCACATTTGTGGATTATCTAAATAAAAGTCATTCCAGTTGTAAACTTGTTTATATTTACTTCTGGACTTTGAGCTATAACAAATAGCCCCCGGCCCTATAATAAATTTGACACAGAAATTGCTGAACTCAGTAGGATTCAAATAGGCATATATAGGACAGGATGGTCAAATTAATTAGGCTTATCTAATTTAATCAATGATTTATCAACTTAATCTCACAAAAGCAGAAAGGCACTGTTGTGCCCAGCATCCTTTGGGATGTGTGAGTTGTTTCCACCAGTAGTCTGACCTATGCTGTTGGTGCAAAGTATACGTCTGGTCTGGAGGCTACTTCTGGGGCAGAATCATGATTTGTCCCTTGTCAGGATATGGAAAGTTCCATCTAAATGCTGGTGATCCACACCACCTTTGCAACAGCATCTCATGGTAGGGCAGAAAGTTTGGAGCAGCCAGAGGGAAATCTCCCTGCTGTGACTCTACTCCTTAGGCCAGTGTTTCCCAACCTTGGCAACTTCAAGCTATCTGGACTTCAACTCCCAGAATTCCCCAGCCAGCATTCGCTGGCTGGGGAATTCTGGGAGTTGAAGTCCAAATAACTTCAAGTTGCCAAGATTGGGAAACACTGCCTTAGGCAACATTCTGAAGTCTTGTGTGAGGGGGAGAGAGGGAGAGAAGAAAAGATAACACAAAGATACAGTCTTGCTGTATTTTAACCAAGATGTGGGGATGGCAATGTCTGGAAGAAAATAAGTCAATTTTTCGTTTCTTGAAACTGGAAAATTTGGGGAACATACTTATTTATTTATTTGTTTGTTTGTTTGTTTGTTTGTTTTGTCCAATACACAATAATACACAATGAGGGTTATAGAGGATATAATCAGGTAGAATGTATTAAAGGGGGAATAGAGGAGAAAATAAAGGAGTGAAATATAACTATGAGAGAATAGCAGAAAAAGATATAGGTAGAGAAGAGATAGGAGATATAGGAGAGACAATAGGACAGGGGATGGTAGGTACTCTGGTGCACTTATGTACGCCCTTTACTGACCTCTTAGGAACTTGGTGAGGTCAACTGTGGATAGTCTAAGGGTAAAGTGTTGGGGGTTAGGGGATGATACTATAGAGTCCAGTAGTGAATTCCACGATTCAACAACTTGATTACTAAAATCGTATTTTTTACAGTCAAGTTTGGAGCGGTTAATATTAAGCTTGAATCTGTTGTGTGCTCTTGTGTTGTTGTGGTTGAAGCTGAAGTAGTCTTTGACAGGCAGGACATTGCAGCATATGATCTTGTGTGGGCAATACTTAGATCATGTTTGAGGCGTCTTAATTCTAAGCTTTCTAGACCCAGGATTGTAAGTCTAGTTTCGTAGGGTGTTCTGTTACGGGTAGAGGAGTGAAGGGCTCTTCTGGTGAAGTAAGCATTCAGTTCTCAAGCAATGTCAGGCCATGTCCAGTACAGAGTGAGGGCTAGAATTTGTCAACAATGAGTGGGTTGGGAGGGGAGGATTATTTTGTTTGGAACTGGCAAATATCCAGCAGAGCTCAATTTTGGCATAGCATATGTACACAAGTATATAAAGGAAGGCTGTGAACTTATTGTCAAAAGTGCTCAATAATAAAATGCTTTCTCAGAATCCTGATTTTTGCAATGTTTAATTCGAATACCATTAAGCTTCCCATTGAATCTCAAGTGGATTTATTTCCCAGCACGCATGTACAATGCTGAGCTACATAAGCCTTCGAAGACAAAACGTTACCCTCGCTGCCTTTTTTTTAAGAGTGGGAAGAATCGCATTCAATTGCAGAAACCACCTTCTTCAGGCGGAACATAAAAATCACCATCGTTATTTCTAAACTAGAGAATGGCTAGCAACAATTGGACGACCTAGGATAGCGGGCTCGGCTGCCTTCTGCTCATTTCTTTCCCGAAGCAAACTTCAGGGTTTTTTTTTTTTTTTGTTTTTTTTTAAATCGTTCAGTCGCAGCGGGAACACCCATTTAAAAAATAATAATTAAAAAAAAGCAATCCACGCGGGCAAGAAGCGCGCGGTCGGTACAGGGACAGGCAAAGTTGGCTTTTCTATGACTTCTGGACTTCAATTCCCAGAATTCCTGAGCCAATCATGCTAGCTCAGGAATTCTGGGAGTTGAAGTCCACATGTCATAGAAGAGGAAACTGCCTGTCCCTGGGCTAGAATTTCCGCTCCAGCGCCTGGCGGGAAGGAACCGATGACGTCACAATTGGTGAGGTCGCCTCGAGACCCGTACACATGCTCTCCTCCCCGCGTTGCATTTCGGGAAAGTGAGGGATTCGGCGGAGGAGAGCGGCCATTTTATGCTTGGCTGAGACGCGGAGAAGAGGGAGAGCGAGAGAGCGCGCGCGATAGCAATAGAACGCAGTCGGCGTTGTCGCTCCGTCACGTTCGCCGTTTTTTGAGAGGAGTTTTCTCGTCCGAGCCTTTTGCCTTCTCGTCATGGGTCGGAAGAAGAAGAAGCAACTCAAGCCTTGGTGCTGGTATCCTTTTCCTGGTATCGTTTCGGATGGGGGTGGGTGGGAAGGAGGCCCCGACTGGCCTGCCCTTCGCTAGCGGCCTCTGTTTTTGTCCCCTCAAACACCTCAGCGGCCCTGTTTTTCTTAGGCAGAGAGCCGGGCCGCGAAAATAACCCGGTGCTGGCAGGAAAAGATGTTCAAAAAGCTCTCGCTTTTCGCTGCCGTATAATACCGGAGCCTTAAAAAAAAAAAGACTTTCGGAGCTGCCGCCTTTTGAGATTAACGGCCCGACCTCCCTTTGTTCCCCGCAACCTTTTGGGAAAATATAAATTGTCTATTCAGGAGAAAACAAAATGAGATTAGATTTTTTCCCCTTAGGTTTTTCTCCAGCAGCGTATCCCGTTCTTACAGACCTTGTGCCATGACATTTATCCGTACAAAAAAGCATATTTTGTTAATTTTGGTGGGTATCGTCCTAGTAGTAGGCCGAAAATGTAGCCGCCTTTTTTTTTGTTAGGTGCTTGCCAGATATCCATAGATTTAATATCTCTCTAGATCTCTCACTAACTAAATTGAGAAGGTTTAAGTATAAGGACTTCTTAAAGGGTTGGATAATTTTTTCTTCCATTGTTCTGTGTTAGCTTTATACACACACGCACTTACCTTTTTCCCAGATAAGGCGACTCTTGAATGGTCAACTGTGTAAGTTAACTAGCTAACTAGGAAAGGTATGGTTGTCTACATGTTTTCAAAAATACAAAGTCAAGAGTGAGGCTGAAAGCAATGTTTCTCTGAGAAACAACTTATGTATGTATGTTCAGAGTCTGCATGGCTTTCCCTTATCCCAAATGTTAGATGGTGTCACAAACAGTGGTTGACAATTCAGCACATCAAAATTTGTGGGGTTCTAACCTTGAACGTTCCAAATCCTGCCACTTAACATTAGAGTTACAGTCACTGAGTGAATAACTGCTGGGTGCCTTGTAAGTTGTCTTTCCTGATGAGAAACAGTATAAGGTTTATGAAATCTTGATTTATAACAGTATTTGAAATTCAATTGGAAATGTTACAGCTTTCTTTGTTGACAAATTAATATCTTTAATACTAGCATATATGTTTTGACTTCTTTAACAATTTGGACTAGGTATTGTAACAGGGATTTTGATGATGAGAAAATTCTTATTCAACACCAAAAAGCAAAGCACTTTAAATGCCACATATGTCATAAGAAACTGTATACAGGGCCTGGTTTAGCTATACACTGTATGCAGGTAAGTACTATAATATATCCATATAAATAGGATTATTTGTGGTGTTATTTATATATGCTTTTGTTTCACAATATTTCCATTTTAAAGTACTGTAATACAATAAAAGTTAAGGTATTATTTACAAATATCGTTGATGTACAAGTAGTCCTTGATTTATGAGTTATGTCATGTTGGTCATGTGATCCATCTGATTCTACAATATTTTTTGCAGTGGTTGTTAAGCAACTTACTGTGGTAAACAAATCTATGATCTCTAATTGGCAACTTTTGCCAAAAATTTGAAGTAAATGTCAAGCATCCAAAATGTAACCACATGACTGGGAGGAACAGCAGTACTTCAAGTATCTTTTGAGGGTTTATCATAACTGTAACTAATTACAAATAAAGGTTACCCATATTACACTAGCTGCATCAGTAGAAGATTTATTTGATCAGAAAATAAGCAGAATTGATAGTAGCTGTACATGGAAAGGTGGCATCTAAAGTTTTGAAAGTGTCCTTCAATAAGACTGAAAGACAAGTTATGTAGAAAGTTCCATGCTGGTGTAGATTCTGTTTTCTTTTCCATTGTATTGGTTTGAGCATTTTTTAATAGTTCAGGAAAATAAACATCAAGAGTATTCAAATCCCAGCTGAGAAACATATTTGAGAACCAGTATAGCTGTTCGTTCTAACCATTGAGAGCAACTTAAAAAGCTATGGCTTTTCCTGGCAGTGTGTTGTAGCTAAACCAAGAAAAGATGTATCTTTAAGTTTAACATTAAATTAAGATAGTGTGATTGAACCTCCTTCCAAAAATTTTTGGTAAACTTCTCAGCTAAGATGAGATTAATCTTAAAGCTCTATAGTTGCAGTCTCTAATGTACATCCTGTTTTCATTAGCTTGGATTTCTCTTTCTCTTAAGGTACATAAGGAAACAATTGATGCAGTTCCAAATGCAATACCAGGAAGAACTGATATTGAACTGGAAATATATGGTATGGAGGGCATTCCTGAAAAAGATATGGATGAAAGGAGAAGGCTGCTTGAACAAAAAACTCAAGGTAAATGGAAACACTTCCTGATATTTATACTGATCCTTTGCAACATGATCCCTCTTTGATTTGGCAGACCATTGAGTCTCATTGTATTTAGTTGTGTTGCTGCAACATATTCAAAAACATCTACATGGAAAATGTAGAAAACAATATAAATAATAGTCATGGATTGACATGGGTAATGTTGAAAATAGTATTGATTATAGCTGGAGTGATATTACAGTAATTTATATAAAGCATTAAAAGTATATGACATAACATTGTCTCAGTTGCTGTTCTCAAAACTATTTTTTTAACTTGGTGGAAAATAACTTTTTATCAAAGGATAAGAGAATGAAAGTTAATTTGATTTTATGAGGTAAACTTACCACTAATTATATTATCAATTTAAGCTAGCAAAATTTTATTGAAGAATCTATTGGAATAAGGTGAGCTTCATTTTAAAATGGAAGCATCAATAACCTCCGCTTTGCTGATGATACTATCCTCACGTGTTGAGCTGGTTTTGCTGTGAAACAGTTGTGGGAAATCAAACAAGTATTTAAATGATTGAGAAAAGGAGCTTGCTCAAAATGATTGTGATTTATTATTTTGTGCAACGATATCTTACAATGTAGAAATACAATAATTGTATTAAAATAATGGTTATTTTTGTGACATAAATTAGCATTAACCTGAACATTGAAACTTTTATCAGAAAGCCAGAAAAAGAAACAACAAGATGATTCTGATGAATATGATGATGATGAGTCTCCAGCTTCCACCTCATTTCAACCACAGCCTGTGCAGCCACAGCAGGGATATATACCACCAATGGCACAGCCAGGTTTACCTCCTGTGCCAGGGGCACCCGGAATTCCTCCAGGTAGTTAGTTATATAGACAGAAATAATTGTGTCAGCTTTAGACTATTTTTTTTACTAATATGAAAGATTTTAGTAAAATATTATTTTGGATCAGCATGGATATGTTTTACTGTATTTTAGCTATGTTAATCATTTTCTTAACATTTAAGAACTAGAAAATATTCAGTGGGATTAAATCTAAATTAGAGAAGTAATGTCTTGCTTCCATCTGTTCCTCAGAGGCTCATCTAACTTGTTTAGTTCTCAATGTTTTCTTAAAAGTGAAAAGATAAAGATAAAAGGTATTTATCTTACAAGACTTTTGATTTTGCTTGCTATAAACATGTTAACGTAGTCAGTAAATATTACTCTGCTTTTTGGAATTGGATTTTCTTTACAGAGCTATAACTGATCATGGTAAAATATACAGGGAGCAGATCTGAAGGATAGTTTTGATTATTTCAGAAACAGTTAAATCAACGCTAGAAAACCTAATGATGAAAATCCAGTGGATTGTAGTTGTAGTTAATTTTCTATGATTACATACATTAAGGAAAATTGTCAAAAAGATTTTCACATGTTTATCCAACAAACAATAGATTATTCATTTGCAGGTCAGTTAATATACATTCTGACTTCTAGGTATACCACCATTAATGGCAGGTGTTCCACCAATGATGCCTGGAATGCCTCCAGTCATGCCTGGAATGCCACCTGGGTAAGTATGAGCAATGTTTAGGCAGTTGCGTGTTTCATGCTTTCATTTGATTTACTTCACGTGTGGGGCTTTGCTTTAAAAGCTGCACAATTGGGGATCTGACAATCCTGTCCTAGTTTGTGGGGACATCAGTTGTTTATTCTTTCAGGAGTATTCAATAGTGTTTTCCAATATAGTTTTCCTAATTGCTAAGACTTTCATAGTATTTTGAGTTGTAATTAAGATTAATGGGGAATAGCCACTGATTTACTAGGTTCTGTCTGTTACCTAGAAGAGAATAGGAAAGAAACTGAAATCAAGTAAAGAAGTGGGTAGACAATTATCTATTTTTAACTGAAAATATTGGCTTTTGCAGGCATGGATATTTTTCATTTATTGTGGTTTTGTTATTCTACCTTTAACATTTTATAAATAATCCAAGGAATGGCATACATCATATTCCTTCCACCTCCTCTTTTCCCCACAACAACAATAACCCTGTGAGATGGGTTGGTCTGAGAGAGAGTGACTGGCCCAAAGTCGCCCATGCCAAAGGGGAACTAGAATTTATGGTCTTCTGGTTTCTAGGCCAGCACATTAACTACAGATCAAACTGGGGTATGTTAGGCTGACAATTGCTTCATTCTATCTTCCCAAAAAGAATTGGATAATGAATTATGATAGCTCTGCTCTATTTTGCTCACATTTTGAATTAAGGCAGGGAGTTGTGCTAAAATCCAATACAGCCAAAGTTATTTGAAGGCATATATTTACATTTCTCAACTGGTAGAAAACCTTGGGACATTTTAATATACAGTGCCATTCTTTATGAGAGATCTCATTAGAGTCTTTCAATTTTATAGGATGATGCCAATGGGTGGGATGATGCCTCCAGGCCCAGGAATCCCACCTCTCATGCCTGGTATGCCACCAGGTAGGTCAGGAATGACGAATCCATATTGCGGTGAGTTATTTAATTTTTTTTTACTGGATTTATGGTTACTACAGTTCTGGGGTAAAAGAGGGACACAGAACAGCTGTTTATGGGACAAAAATGTATTAAGTTCAGGCAATGGCAACTGCTAATAGAAGCTGTTCTATCAACTTGATATATTTATATTAACACATAAGCTGCATGTTTGATTGAAACATGAAAGCCTTTTAGGTGAAGACTTTGGAACAGTTCCAACCCCCCCCCCCCCCAATATAAATTGTTATGTTCTGGCTAATTTTAGTCCTTCAAAAGAAGTTTTTGCTTCCAAAACTAGTATTAATATAATGACTAATTTGTACATGCATGTCTCTGTCAAATTTTCTATAAAAACAATTTTTGGATATTCTTCTCATTGCTTAAATTGTTTAGTAGTTTTAGTTACATATTTTATTGTTTACTCAATTCATCTTTATATTTACCTATGTTTATTTGGGCGATATTGTAAGCCATTGTAATATATGAGAAGCTTCAGCATGTTCTCAGAATTAAAAATAGATACATTTAAGCATTGGGTGAAAAAATAATAGTCCTAAACATTGCTTGCAAGGAATTAGAAAATGTGATAGATTCTCACCCTGGGAACGGTTTGCCCTTAAAGGAGGGTTAAAAATATTTTGTATAAATAAATGTTATCTTCAAATTGCTTCTAATAAATAGAAGGTTAACATTTTTCAACAATTATATTAAAATGATAAATTAAAGCATTTTAAAACAATCATTAAAACAGAATTTGTAATTAAATCCAGCCCAGGATCGTATCCTTTGTACTTCTTTTGTGACCGAGCCCATACAAAAGATGTCTCTCAGGGATTCAGGCTTTCCAATGAGGGTTCCCAAAAGCATCTTCACCTTCTTACCAAATAGATAGACCGATTAGTCTTACAATCATATAAAAAATATAAAACAAAAATAAAAGAGGATCTATTTCCAGAGTAAAACTGATGAAATAAAATACAGTAATAAAATACATATGTGGTAAATACAACTAGTGTTCAGGTAAAATAACAACTTTTATAGGATACCCCAATATAACAGGTCTTAGATTAGTTGCCTTAATTCTGCTCAATCTAAACATCATTAAAGTATATTTCTGCAAATAATGCTTCTTTGTATGATGTGTTAGCTCTCTGATGGAAGGCCAGTATTTGTGATCTTGCCTGTGGTATTAATAAAATCCTCACCGAAGCATAATCAGAAATCATTATTCTACAGGTATGCCACCACCTGTTGGTCCTCGCCCTGGATTGCCCCCAATGGCACAAGCCCAGCAGGTGACTGCTCAGGGTGTTCTTAATAGACCTCCAGCTCCTGTTATTGCAGTACCTACTCCCCAACCACCAATTACCAAACCACTGTTTCCTAGTGCAGGACAAGTAAGTTTTCAAATATCTAATCACCAAAAAAGCTTCAGTGCATTTTTTCCCCCTCAAGTATGTTAAAATATGGTGAATTATGGTTCAAAAATAGTTGAGTGTGCGTTAAAACCGGAATTGCCAAACGGTATTAGCTCATACTTCTGTTGCATTTTATAGTTCTTGTCAAAGATTTCTTATTTACATCTGGGTTTTTTTCTGCAAAGAATTTAAATACTTCTGTCGGTGCAAACTCAGAATAGAGGGATGGATAGATGGATGGTAAAGGGAATAAGTAAAGTCTGTGTTAGCACAAATTCAAGAAATAGTTCTAATAACCACTTAATAGAAAAGTTTTTATCCTTAAAACATGTTTTGTACTTATAATTAACATAAAATTAAGAAAGCGGAGTGTATTCTGTTCTGCACTTTTTAAGTACTAAAGAAAATTCTATGTTGATACTGGAGAAGAAAATATATATAGTATATTAGCTATTTAACTGAAATCTAAAATAACAATTATTTTTGCAAGTTAAAGTAGTACCCGCTCTTTAACAGAACTGCATTATAAATGAAGGTTTTTGTTTTTTAACTATTGACTTGGAAGCAGAAGTTTTAAATTTCTGCAAGAGAGAGTTTGTAGAAGCTTCACTCACAAACTGCACCAAACAGCTGGTTTGGAGTAGTTTATGTCCAAACCAAAACATGCATGTTTGGGCAGAGTATGGAATGAAATGCTATTATTTTGTCAAGATAAGTATTGAAACATGGTTGTTAATAGGCAGCGTTTGAAAAAGTAGGAAAGAGGTTCAAGCATCACAGATGGGTGGGCTGGTGATATGTATCTTGTTAGGAGCTGCTGGAGGGATAAGAAGACAGCAGAAGGAATACACACTAGCTTTGTTCTGCTCATCCAGTACAATCATCCAGAATCCTTGCTAGTTAGTATATTTTGGGACAATGGAAACATGTTTTTCTTTTTCTTAAACCACAGTCCACCTGGAACAATGTGTCATAATGCTTGTTTCAAGATCAAAGCAAAAGTAACATGTTACATTTTATGTGCATCCTTATTCATATAGAAAAATCAGTCTGAGCTTTTTCCTCTTGGTTATTTTTATTCATTCATTTGGAGACTGTTTACTGTTTCCTTTCTTTTGTGCTACAGATGGGGACACCTGTCACAAGCTCAAGTACAACTTCATCCAATTCAGAACTGTCAGCACCTTCTAAAGCTCTGTTTCCTAGCACAGCACAAGTACGCAGGAAGTTGCAGTTAAAATTGCTTTGCCAATTAACCCTTTAAACCCTTATGTACATTTTAAAAATCTGCCTAAACATTGTCAGATAATTGTGGTTTCCTGATTATGTTTAGTTGTTCAGCACACAATCTGAGAATTGGTTATAATAATTGGTTAAATAAAAAGAAAATTCTACATTGTGGTTCTAAAGGGTTAAAAAAAGAGCATGAAAGCAGTTAAGTGCATTTAGTGGGCAGTAGTTTACTTGATGCATGGTTTATTTTTTTCTAATTTATGCTATTCTGATACATCCTGTTAAATGTCAAATGCATCATGTGCTAAAATCCCAATTTACCTAGTGTTGTTTTGGAGTTCAGTGATTAGTTCGAAATAATGTGCTGTTTGCTTGCCAAAGCATTCTGTCATGTGAAACTAAGAGCTCTTTTGTTATGTATAAATTCTTTCAAGCTTGTACTTTCCCATTGAACTTAAATATAGCTTTCATGGGCTGTAGGATATGAAAATAATTGAAAACTGCAAGTGAGAATTTGAGGTGTCACAGAACATCAAGGCATTTTTATACAAAATATTATTTTAAACAAATTTTAACATAATAATTGACATCCTGAGGTTCCGTCTTAAACATTCTGTTTGGGTACTAGTTTATCTCAGCTGATATTCCTAGATTAAATTGGTTTTTATTTTGAAAAACCAAACATCTTACTATATGGGATATAATACAGAAAATGACAAGAGCAGATAGTTTGTTCCTATTTGTTCTAGACATCTCAAACTTTGCAGTACGTTTGTGTTGCAGGAGTTTTTTTATTATTGTTTGCTACTTTTTGTGATAAAATAGAACTTTTACTTTTGGTTAATTTAGCTGTGTCGGTATATGATAATGTTATAGAGTTTATTTAAAAGATAACAATGTACTTATATTTTTAATTTTGTATTTTTAAATATAGGCTCAAGCACCTGTTCCAGGCCCAGTTGGTACAGATTTCAAACCTTTGAATAATGCACCTGCAACTACTAATGAACCACCCAAACCTACATTCCCTGCTTACACACAATCTACAGCATCTCCCACTAATACAACCAATAGTACTGCAGCTAAACCTGCTACTTCTATAACAAGTAAGCCTGCTACTCTTACAACAACCAGCGCAACCAGTAAGTTGATCCATCCAGATGAGGATATATCCTTGGTAAGTTAAATATAATTTTCTCATACCCTTTCTTTATAATCAGTTTGATATGATAAGTAAAAGTTTTCAACTTCCCATATAATTTACCATGGTTAAAACAGTATAATTCTCAAAGTCGATAACTTTGTAGTCGTTAAAATGCTTCATTTTTGAGACTTCAAGTGATTTAATTCTATATTTAATTCCTGCTTTAATTGAGATAGCAATTAATACCGAATTTTGTAAACTGAATTTATGTCATGTACATGTCTACTTAATGATTTGATTGTCAAAATTTATCCATTAGAGCTTCCTGAACTATAATTAACCACTACCATGAAAATAGTGTCTCAGCTGTATCTGTATTTCAGAATGAATCTTGTTTTGATTTTGCACTGATTAGGTATCCCCCATGTGTTTCCTTTCATAGGAAGAAAGAAGAGCTCAGTTACCCAAATACCAGCGTAACCTCCCTCGACCAGGACAGGCACCTATGGGTAATCCACCAGTTGGACCAATTGGAGGTATGATGCCACCACAGCCAGGAATTCCCCCCCAGCAACAAGGAATGAGACCACCAATCCCACCTCATGGTAATAACAAATTAAGCTATGTTGGAAGTGCATGGAATGTATTTAATTATGGAATTAACTGACATATACTAATAGCAGTACTGCTGAAGGTAGATGTAACTTCATTCTTTCAAATTTTGCTTTTCAGGTCAATATGGTGCTCACCATCAGGGCATGCCAGGGTATCTTCCTGGTGCAATGCCTCCATATGGTCAAGGACCCCCAATGGTGCCTCCTTATCAAGGTGGACCTCCTAGACCGCCAATGGGAATGAGACCTCCTGTAATGTCGCAAGGTGGCCGCTACTGATCCTACTGCAAACGTTCTAATAGGTTTGGAGATTAAACCTTTTCTCGTCTTGTGCTGTTAATATAGCCAAGCTTCCATCAATTAAAACTTCATTGTGACTTTTAGGGGAAAAAAAATCTTTCCACATTCAAGGAACTGTTGGACATTATTTTACATGAGAAAAATTATTTAGAATAATAAAACGGAACTTTCCCTGATGTTGCAATTTATACTGTATGGCTTCTTTTTCATGTTTCATCTAGGTTTTTAGAAGTGAAGTATAGTAAATATGGTTCGTTAAATTGTGAAGGCGCTGGAATTACATGAACGTACCATCTTTAAAGGCAAGTTCTGTAACCTTATGTTGCTGTTCATAAATGATGCCTTCACAGCACTTCAAGTGCTGTTGGACTTCACGTCCCCAACAATAGTTTGGTGAGGGCTTTAACTGTTGTCATCTACTTGTACACCTAAATCTGGATGTGTAACCACATTTAATGTAGAGTTCCTCCTGTTCCAGGGTTTATCAAATTGACCCACTAAATTCATGTGATTTTCTGTATTGTTTAATTTCATTGTAATAAAACAAAAGAAAAAAATTGTCCTTTTATTCATGACCAGCTGTGGACATCTGCCTGAAGGTTTGTA
Organism: Erythrolamprus reginae; assembly: GCF_031021105.1. Classification (NCBI taxonomy): domain Eukaryota; kingdom Metazoa; phylum Chordata; class Lepidosauria; order Squamata; family Dipsadidae; genus Erythrolamprus; species Erythrolamprus reginae. The sequence goes on along the minus strand of NC_091951.1, from coordinate 171,949,600 downwards.
CTGATGCATGCTACTATAGCTTGTATAATAAATACAATACAATTCCTGATGCTACATTGATATATCCTGAATTGTTTAATCAAGTAGTCATAGACCTGTACACTTATTAACAAGACACAAGAAATAAATTTGTCCAATTTTCTTCATGAATTTTTAAGGATTTGCCATTCAGTTGATTAAAATTTGCTCTTCACAAGTTGTTGAATATATGTTGGTTTCTATGAAGTACATTTTATTGTGCAATACTTTTATTTGACTCAGGTTTTTTAAAATGACACTGATGTAGTTAACAACTACAATACAACTACAATATATCTTTCATTACATGTTTTACCAGACTTGTAGAGGCCTAGGCCTATATGACAGGATCATATTCTGCAAAGGATACTGGAATTGCTGTGAAATTTTAGCTGGTTCTTTAACTAGACTGATTCCCATTTATGAAACTTAACTGGAAAGTAGGAACAAAATTATTTCCTTCAGTAGGTGGCAATGAGTGCCTTTTGATTGAAGGTTAAAAAGTGTAGCATGTTTGGAAGACTGTCCAAATACTTTAGGTCTTAAATTTTTAATTTTCTAGTTTTATATCTGATACTTACAGTATGTGATGAAACCTTTCCTCGAGAGCTAGTTATAAGAAGATATTCTTGGATATTCTTTATTACTTGATTTTGTAAATGAAATATTTTGTTCTTTTTTTCTGCTCCAGTGGCAGTTATACGTGTTAATACCATCAATTATTAATGTCTGAATTTTACTGCTGATTAGTGTTTTCCACATTATTGGTTCATATTTGAAAATTCTGACTTTGTATTCACAAAATCTTATTCTTTATATAGGTCCCTTTTTTCCTTAATACTCCTCATTACACAGAACTGCATAATTAGCAGTCTAAATAAGTGTCTTTCTGATTTGTCTACTTATTTTTTCATAGAAAATATAAAAATAAGCAATTATGATCACTTGGCTGTTTATTTTTTGTTTCATTGTGTTGTCTTTTTGCTCCATTGCAATAATCTTTTTGTAGTTAGATATCTTAACCATTTTCCAAAGAATTTATATAGTCACATGAATGAGAATAGTTTGTATATTTGGAATTTACTTCATACATATTCTTCTCTTAGTGTGGCAAGCAACTCCTCAGTTAATAAAAATGGCTTATTAAATAGCTATTGCCTGTGATGGTTGTGGAAGCATATCGCTTATCTTGATTGTGCCATTTGTGCGCTAGTTTTCAGTTCATACTATGATTGTGCTATTTTTCCCAAGAATATTTTGCAAAATTTGATAGAAAGTTTTACATGATTCCCCAAAAAGATTTTTCTGGAAGCATGAGCTTTTTAGAAAAAGTCAAGAATATCTATTACTTAACTGAAAATTATACTTTTAGTTACAGCATATTTTAATAAGAATTTTCATTGTTTCAGTGGTTGTATTGTTCCTTTAGAAAAAAATTAGTCCTGCTTGTACTGTATACTTGTTAATACCTACTTTGTTTTCAGTGGGAGAGGACATTATGGAGCCAGTAGATCTTATCTTCCTCTCCCAGGGGCAGATTTATTTGTTTCCTGACTGGAAAAGGGCCATATGGTTTCTGTCAGGAAATAAGGTTGTGTTTCCTACTATAAAATTTGCAGTAAACACCTGCTTTTTCAAGGTATAAGCAGTGTGCTTATTTTTATTTTGGAGATACTCAGATACCAAACTTTTTTAATGCATATAAGGGTTTATTTATTTTGTTTTCTCTGGGTTCAAACAGTATAAAATGTAATGGGTACCTTATTTAAAATAAAATAATTCACTGGCCATGTTGAAAAAGAAAAATATGAGAACATAATTTTGAATTTTGATTTTATTTAAATAAAAATGCATAGTCCTGGCATTTATTAATACATATTACAATTGTCTTAATAATTGTACTGGTCTAGCTACTTACATAAGATGGTTATACATTTTTGAAAAGCAGATGGGTGTTCTTCTAACGTTTAAAAGCTTTGACTGAATTAGTACAGAATATTCCATTGCTTACAACACCTGACAACTGTATTACATAGCAGTTGTCAATTTTTAAGGCAAGCTCAATTGGAAATTTTTCCCTATAGAAATCAAAGCTAATTTATAAATTCCATGTCACACATGGATCTAAAGTTTTGAGACCAAACTTTCAATTGATCACTGGAATTCTGTTACTATTGATTGCATGTACTTTTAGCCTTAGTTGGGTCATGTTTTTCTAAAATTTTAAATTTTCTTCTTCCTATAGCCCTGCCATAGGACAGGCTGAGGCAGAGTCTCAGTGTTGCCCTGTTCAGTCTGAGGCAAGTGGGATTTATTTTATTCATTCTAGGGGCTTTCACAGCTTTATAGCTGTTGGATATTTATGTCCCCAAACTTGCAGCAAGTTTGGTGAAGGCTCCTATGTTTAATTTAATATAGGATTTTTATAATATTTTGATCGGCTCTATATTAATATTGATATAGTGACACTGGTGCTTTCAATTTACTATTAACAAGAAGTCATAACATGGGGTAAACATTTGCTGAAATATTCTCCTTGATATCCCCTCTGAAATTTTGATCAGTGGAACCATTTTTTAAAACAACTCATTTTAAAAATATTGTGATAAATTAATGCGATTCAAGAGTTCTTTTACCTGTGTTTAGTATTTTAAGAAAATGCCTGTGTTACAATTTGTGTTTTCTTCATTGATACCTATTTCTGAAACTTGGAGTAAATATTTGATCAAGCTAAATTTAAATTATTTATCATAAATATTAATGTAGAGCCTGCAGAGTGAAGAAAAATGTAGATATGAATTTTATAAGATGGAAAAACGGGGTAAATATCTACAAGGAACCCATTTCTTTATCGACCATTCTTCTCAAAATAAACAATTTACAAAATCTATATGCTCTAAAAAATATTTTTGAGCATTTTCAGTGTTATTTGAATGCTTATGGTAAGAAATCGTCATTGACTTCTTGTAAAACATGCACAAGATGTAGTTCATTTTAAAGTAACAAGGTAATTTCTGAGGAATGCTTATAAGATTTCCAAGAAAAATTAAGAGCAACAGCTCTTGAAACAAATGCAACTTCAAAAGTTTTGACTATCTACAGAAAAAAAAAACAGATTTTCCTGGCAGTCTCTTCACTACTTCTCAAACTGCTTCTTAAAACTGATTTTTTTAAAAAGCTTGGGGATCTGACACGAAAGCTCTTCTAAAGGGAAAATCTGAGAAAAGTATTGTGCTTCATTGGTCATGGTTTTCCCTGATGTGGTCTTCTTCAGAGTCCTCAAACTGCTTTTCCAGCTTCCAGTTTTTCTGGTATCTTAATAGCTACAGACATAATGTACTTACCTTGATGAGGTTTTAAATGTTTAAAGCTATTGATGTTATAATGCTTTATAAATAGCATGGTTGGTTCCCTGTTATTTTTCTCACAGGTATCCAGAACCATCTGAGTTCTTCTAAAATTCTGGACAGATTAATTTAGGGAATTTTCCATACAATTTTGTCAACTCTACCAATTGCATTCAAATTATTATCCAGTGTTTAATATCAAAGCCATAATAGTTTAGATAGCCAGTATGTTATAATATTTTTGTCTTTATATCATAGAAAAATTTATAAGTATGTCTCTTGATCTAAATGCATCAGCTTAGAATGTCATTACTTGGTAAATAGAGAATGCAAAAACATGTCATTAACAGTGAATGTCTTCATCCACATTAGGTCTATTTATTTACCACTGATTTTTTTTCTAGACTAAGCTTTAGTTTTCAACCAGTGTTCATAGTTATAATGGTATTGATAAATGCTTCTTGTTGGACAACTTTGACCACAATATAACCAGGAATTTAACACCTTGAAATTTTTGGACACATTTGTTCTGATCATTGAAAATAAATGTTCTCTACCAATTTTGTAACAAATATCACCACAGAATTTCAAAATATCACCCAAACTCTTCTGAAAAAGCAGTTTGGGGTTTGTGTTGAGAATTCAAAGAGAAGGTACCACCAATTCCCACATTGTACATTTCCTTTCTCAATTTCCCTGTTAAGAGTTCTAGTTTTGAGATGTTTCTTATCAAAATTTAAGCAGTGGTTTCAGAGTTTTAGGGAGGACAACTGTTGAGTGAAAATATATTGATAAGTATGCATGCATGGTTAGAATGCTGTTTTAATCCAACCTAATCTGATGTCACAAATAATGCTGTTATGTTGATGGTGCTTTTTATTTATGTGAATGTATAGAAATTGACTGTAGTATGCTAGGAAACATAACTTTGCTTGGGTTGGACTATTGCTGCCGTAATGCAATGCTCACCTTGTCTAAATCTAAAAAGATACTTGAAGTAATTTATAATTAGACCAATAGCCTAAGTATATTATAGGCTGATTTTACTAACAACCCTATTTGACAAGCAACAGTTTGAGTAATGTAATATGGTTCTTTGATTTTGCCATTTTCATTATTTTAACCTAGGTTTTAACACAAACACATAATTGATATTAAAATTGCATGTGCAGACATTATTTGATTGATTTGCATTATAATCATTTCCCAAGTGAAAAATATTTTACATAATTAAAATGATATATAAATTATGTGATACACAATTTATAAGAAACTATAAAGTTGCTTCTAAAGTATTTACTGCACTGAAGAACGTTAAAAGAAAATAGATCTTGCTATGTGAAATAAATTAATGGTGTTTCAGTTACAAAAATATCCAAGAAATTATAAACTGAATAAAAAAATGGAGTATTACTGAAATAGAAAAACCCTGCATTCTACTTCATATTTTTTACAAGGAAGTTTGGTATTACATTTCAGGTCTGAGACTTTAAGATTTCGACTTACTGTACTCTGTTGTGAAGATAAAGTCAATGGTTTTCCCATTAATTAACCGAAGAAATTCATTTACAAGATATTGTAATTGAAATTTGTGTTCAAAACACTGTCAGTTAATTTTTATTTTATTTTTAAATAGATGTCACTGCACTACTGTGACACCTGATAGGATAATACATATTTATGTCAGAAATGTGTTGATTTACAGTGTAGTCATAATGCAGATAATTTCCTTTCATTATCAGGAAAGTAACTAATATATCTCTAATAGTTCTTGAACATTGGCATATCTTGCCAAATGCTCCTTTCAAAATTTTGTATTTAGCATAATACCGGCTAAATGTTTAGAGTGAAGTATAAATTAACTTGAATCTTAAAAATGGACATGCTTTTAGGTCAAATTCAACCAGTGATTCTATTTTTATTTTGCACAAACAACCCATTCTTGGGGGTTTAATTGTTCTGTGTATGTGTTAGAAGTGATAGAAGAACAGAGTTTTCACTGAAGCGCTTAAGAGTTCCACATCATAGCACAACAACCATTTAACAGTCAAATGTTTAACTGGCTAATTAATCATGAGGATTTTTTTTCTTCAAATAAGTATAAAGCCTGGGGTTTGATTTTTACAATTTAAACTTAAATCATGATTTAAGCTCCTTTTTGTTTAATATAATTTGTGTTTTTGTTGACTAGCAGCAGAATTTCAGCATTTGCTTCTTACTGGTAGAGAAGAAAAAATCCCAGCACTGCCAGTACAGGTTAGTTTAATCTGTAAGTACCGTGATGTTTGTTTGAAATCCTGTACTACAAATAATATGTTAGTACATGAGGATGGAGTCACTAGTAATATTAGGAGGGAATTATCTTCCTGCTTCTAAAACTAAGACACACAGGCTCCTATTTTAAATGGGAGCGAGAGATTGCAATATATAGACAAATTGGATTAGTGTCTGGATTTATTTAAGTCAGACCTAGAGTGATATACTTCTTTGAAGTTGGAAACCATTTGAGAAATTGGTTGAAAAATAATCTTGTCATTTATGAGGGGAAATAGATATTTTTGCCATAAACAAACACATATATGAAATATTTGATTCTTTCTTTACATACACCCACCAGCATTATTGATAAAAAGCACATCTTTAGTTATGATTCACTATATTCTGAAGTCTAGACCCCTCATTGACAACAATACAGAATATAAAGTGTTCTCACTTAACTAGTTTCGGCTCTCTTACATTTGCTTCTGGGTATCTTTCAAATAAATGTTTTTTGTAGCACTACTGTACTACTGAAATTGGTGGTTTTTGTGAAGCTGTAGTTGCACCTCATTGGAATTGCATGTTTTCATATCTTTAATTTTTTGCTTTGTCTAGCCAACATTATCATATCTCAGCTACTTATAAACATTTAATGTAAATGTAGCAGCTCAAGTTATCTAAATGTTTTAAGTAAGGATTATCCATAGCAGATTAGAAATAGGAATTGTTCAACATGACTGCACAAATGTGGTTTTTTTCCTAAGCATTCCGTCTATATGACACTTGCTTCTTTGCATTTTCAGTCTTCTCAATGCCATCTGTGGCGGGTTTATGAAACAATCGCTGTTCCTTAATGACGGAATTTCTTTTTGCAAAAATTTCCACCTAGAAACAAAGGGTTTAATAGATTTTTCTTAAAACTCGCATTGTAAGGTTAAGTAAAATATGCCAGAGTTGATATGATTTAGTTAACTTGAATTTGATTCTTACTAATTGAGTATTTCACATCAATAATGTTTGCTTTAGGGTTGAAATAGAATAAGGCTGAAAATAAACTGTTTTCTGTTACAAGATGTGAGGTTTTTCTGTTATGCTGGGTTATGGGACTAAAAATTACCACAACTCTCAAAACTAACAGCTGTGGATGTAGAATTATTTCAAGTATTTATTCCATATTAATAGATATATCAGAAAAATAATTTAATTATGAGCAATCAAATTTATGAATAAACGTTCCCTACATGAATACCCTATTTATCATCTTAGCCAGTACAATTTTTGAAGATATAGTCATTTTACTGATGTCCAGAATTCTGAATTCCATAAAGAATATACATAAAAGGTAAATCTTGTTTTAAACGTAGAAGAAATTATGTTCTAGGGGAGTTCTGCTGAACTCTTTGGGATCTGTTTCATAAAAATCAAAAATTCCAGTCTTTCCAGCATCTTCTGCCTTTGCTTTCGTTAACCAATGCTGTTGCCAACACAAACTTTCCCACTGGCTGGTCTGCCCCCGCCTCCCGGTCTCCCTAATTCAGCAACTGATATCCTTAGCTATTTCCTTTACCTCCCATAATTCATTTCTGCTCAGTTCAGAACAGCTCCATTTTGTTCCAGGCATTGAACTTTCAAATACTTTTTTTTTCATTTAATCACAAACCACCTGAAATCAACTACAGTATTCTATGCATGAAAGATGTTGCATATCCCTGCCTAAGATTGAACTACTTTTATGCTGATCAGAGGGCTGACGACAACTAAAAAACAGTCATTGATAATTGCCCTTTTAATATGAATCTCTGGGAAATTTGTTAAGTTACTATCTTTCTCAGGAAATAAGAGTTTTTTCTTCACCTGCACCCTTTTAACTAAGAAAAGTTACCCTTTAATTAATATGTGAATTCATGTGCTCTTTGGTGGTGCAGTTGTTACCAGAATCTCATATGGGAACCTATATTGAGTCCAGAGTGTAAATGCTTAGAGGATTGCAAAAATTTTGATTGTTAAAGAAACAGTGGCAGAGAGGCAAGTGCATTGTGCAACTTCACCGTTGAACATTCATATAATAATTCACACATTAATCCTGCTATTAATAATGCTATTAAAATTGCATTAGCACCTGTTTTTTTAAATTTGTGGTTATAATGATATATCTCAAGCTATGGCAGTAAAAAACAAACCATACGTTGTTATTATTTATTAGATTTGTATGCCGCCCCTCTCCGTAGACTTGGACTATTAGTATTGACTAGAGTCATACTATTTAGAATCTGTTAATTCTAATTTTATTTGGATTTACATAACAAGCCTGCGGATTTTGAAACAATGCACACAATACATAGGCCCTTTATTTGCTTTAATATAAATAACGTGTTGTGTGAAGCAGCAGACTTTTGTCATCTTTATTATTGGACTTCAGCTTTGCAGTAAGATGATCCATCGAAGTATATATTGTAACAGATCCTCTGATCTTGTTTTGATGAAATAAATGCAACTTATATAGTCCTGCAGACACCAGCAATTCCAGAAATCGAGAATCATTTCAGATCTGGGAAACTGGTAAGTATTTTTTTTAAATGCTATTTATCAATCCTATAGCATTTGTTCATCAGTGATGTAAAGATGGGAGATTAAGAAGTAGAAAATTAGTTTATATATGCTCCAGTGTTTATTATTCTTATTGGTAACATTTTCAAATGTACACCTTGATAACACCTTTTTTCATTCATTAAACTTAATTAATTCCTTGACCTATGTGTTATCTTTTTGTCATTTTGCTTCCTGAATATATTTGAATACTGTACCAAGAAAAAGACAACTCATGGCTCACAAAAAATAAATTATAAAATCGTTGCAGCGGCTCAATTACAATTACGAGGGTCACTCAGAAAGGAATGCACCACATTTTTTTCTCAGCCTACAGTAATGGTACAAGCGTGAAACTTTAGATATACATTATTTGAATTGTCAGGCATGCGTGTGTAAATTTTGCGTTTCCTCAAACAGATAGTGTAGCTGCAACAGTGTTTTGAAATGGCCTCTGTAAATGATGTACGTTACAAGCAGCGTGTCATTGAATTTCTCACTATGGAGAAAGAAACTGTTGGGAACATTCTCAAACGTTTGTATAGATTATGGAGAATCTGCAGTCGACAGAAGTACTGTTAGTCACTGGTCATAAACGGTGAGGCAAAGCTCCAAGGCTTTGTGACCAGAATAAGGAGTGGTACCGACAGAGCAAACACACCCTTGTGTCTCACTAGAGCAAGGCCATAGAAAGGGATGGAGATTATGTGGAAAAATAGGGAGTGTAGAAGAAACATTCTTTGTTGTGTGTAAACTTCATTGTGTTAAATAAATGTTGAGGGGGGAAATGTGTATTACTTTCTGGACGACCCTTGCATATTACAGATAAGTTATTATTTTGTAGAGTGTCCCATTAAACCTGAATAGAATGAAGCCTCCATGACTGAAGTTTCCACCATTTGTAGAGCTGTGTAAGAAGAGGATGATGATTGTTAAAGGGCTACTATTTGCCTCAACTGAAAATAAAGTGCCCCTTCTGCTATGGTATTTCTCTATAAAGTAATTAGAAGATACAAGATAATTATGGAAACAGTACATTCCCCTCACACAAGGACCTCTTTAAAAAAAAACCTGGTATGAGTATTTTGTTTCTTAAACATTTTCATTATCACATTGCAGCAATTTATCTTCTATTTGTAAATAATATAAAAACGCTCTAAATGTAGGTCACCCGTTCTCCACAAAAGAAACTAGCAAAAAACTAATATATAAAATGCAGAGTAATGAACATTTTTACTTTTTTTCTGCCTTTACAAACAATTGTAGCAGTATTTAAGCATATGGTAGTCAGACATGGCCATAAATCATTGCAACTATATGCATAATAAACGGAAGGGTTTATTCATGTTTTTGAGAATCAAAATAAACTTTAAAATTAGATGTGATGCTGGCTCTGTTAAAAAGTGCTATTGCTAACATGTAAGCCGCCCTGAGTCTAAGGAGAAGGGCGGCATTAAAAAAATCAAATAAAAGCTGGCAAACATGTAAGATGAAAACTGCTTTGCTGGCTAACTTATAAAATTTTAGCTTTTTGCATATTGATCCTCTTGATTAGATTGACGTCTTGGATAAGGGTCATAGCAACACTGCAAAAACAAAAATGCATATACATAAATACTTCACTTATCGCTGCATCACTTTTTTTTAGCAATCTTGCTATGAGCTATTATCCAAGAAGTCACAATGAACACTTTTATAAACAGTTATGAATTTTAAGAAGCAAAAACAAACTCAAGGAAAGAAATAAAGGTGATAACAATTCCTGTAGTTTGAAAAATTAGCATTATTTTAAATCTGTTCTGTTACAAAGCTGAGTTATTGAGAGAAGGATATACAAAATGTTTTGTGAACAAAGCTGTGTTTCAGATTCAAAATAATACACATTTTTCTGTGGGAAAAGGCTACCCAATGAATTTGTTTATTGTCATCTTGGTACAAAAAGGTATGTTACTTTAAAAACTTGTTCTCCAAGGGAGCCAGGAGAAAAGGGCCCAGATAGGTGGCAGCACTTAGCAAACTTAACTGGATGGAGACTACAGATAGTTCTTGACTTGCAACCACAATTGAGCCCAGAATTAATGTTGCTAAGAAATTTCTTAAGTGAGTTTTTGCCCCGTTTGTTAAGTGAATCACTGCAGTTGTTAAATTAGTAACATGGTTATTAAATAAATCGCTTTGCCATTGATTTTCTTGTCAGGTTACAAAAAGGGATCACATGACCCAGGGGCACTGCAACCAGAGTCTTTGGAGAGGGGTGGCATAGAAATCAAATAAATAAAAATAAGTAAACCATCATAAATATGAACCAGTGTAACATGGGGATGGTGCTATGGTTGTAAGGGTGAAAAATGGTCATAAGTCCCTTTTTAAAATTATGTAACTTTGAACAGTCACTAAGTTTATTTAATTTTACTTAATTGGATTTAGCATATTGTATTCTTTTTTTATATGTTATAAGCCGCCCTGAGTCTCCGGAGAGGGGCAGAATATAAATCAAATAAATAAATAAATGAACTCTTGTAAGTTGAGGACCACCTGTACCGGAAAAACTAGTAGGATTGTGAACTAGGCTGAAGTTGAGTAAACCTGAAGGCGGAAGCAAATCAGTTTGGTATTAACAAAGATATCAGAAGGAGTACATGATAATGTAATTCTCCCCGAGAATCAAGCTCAGCTCAAGATTTTATGTCTATATAATTTACATAGATTCATATTTAGTTTTAGCTGCTTTCCCTTGTATTTTAATAGAGATACCTTTAAGACAATACCAATAAGTTGGGTATACGCTTAAGGTTTTTATTATGTAAGCATATATTGCATTTAAATCAAAATGTGCTGCAGGTGTATTGGAACAACTAAAAAGCATAAGGGGGCTTCTTTTGATCATTGTTCTCTCATTATTAGCTACTAGTAATTCTTGAAATAAGAAAATAAGTCTATACCAAAAAGATTTAAAATGTCCCAAATTTTCAATACAGTATATGAATTCTGTGATCTTTTACCTCATCAAAATCTGTAAAATGGCAACTTGGCTGCAGCAGTGCAATATAGTTGGATATCAACCAAAAATAGAAGATCAGACCTTGCAGTAATAATCTAAACACATGATGCGAAAATTAATGGGATTGTGCAATTCCCTTTCAGGATACAGTGAACGTCATTGCATGATTCACAGTTAATCATGGGGAGGTTTTTTCCATGTATGTCACTAATCATGTGATGGGTTTTCTTTTTTACTATTATAAAGAATTGGGTATCACTGGGCAGTTACTAAAATGTAGCAGTATAATCATACTATGTGATTGGATTAACAGTGCTTCACAAAAAAGTATTCTAATATGTAGAAGAACATGTTCTCTGAAATCCAAGACAGATTTATATTATTACATACTGTGTTAAATACAACATTGTTATAGTATGAGTTAACTTAGACTTGTGGCTATTGGAAACCATGAGCTGATCTGGTTTCTAGGAAATGGGCACATAGAGTCAGAAGCAGATTCTACAGCCCCTCTGTCACCTGACTGGTTGAAAATATGTTGTGGGGTACAAGTAGTCCTCAACATACAACAATTCGTTTAGTGACCAAAGTTATGGCACTGAAAAAGTGATTTAAACCATTTTTCACACAACTACTGCAGCATCCACATGGTTGCATAACAAATTCGGATGCTTGGCAGCTGGTTCATATTTATGATATTGCAATGTCCTAGAGTCGTGTTATCGTCTTTTGGAATCTGACAAGCAAAAGTCAATGGGGAAGCCAGATTTGCTTAAGAACCCAGATTAACAATGATTCATTTAACTCTGGCAAGAAGTTGCAAAATGGGGCAAAATACCAATAGCACTTAGACTTATATACCGCTTCATAGTGCTTTTGCTATCTTCCCTAAGCAGTTTATAGAATCAGTCTGGGTTCTTATTTTACTCACCTCGGAAGGATGGAAAGCTGAGTCAACTTTGATCTTGGTGAGATTTAAACTGCAGTCAGTGGTCAGTCAGCAGAAGTAGCCTGCAGTACTGCATTCTTAACTATTGTGCCACTTAAATGTCTCACTGAACAACTCTCACTTAGCAACAGAATTTTTGACCAAAATTATGGTCATTGCTTTTATTATAGTGTACAGTATTACTCTTTCACTGTAGAAAAATCCTTGTTGATTGTAACCTGTTTGTATGGACATTCTACATAATTGCCCTGTAAATCCTGTATGGATTTAGAGCAGTGGGAAATATCTGGACAGTTGTGATAGATATTAGAAGCAAGTGTAGGTTGATATATGTATTAGCATTAAATGCGTATTTAATATTCTAATGTACAGTTTATGTGTGTACAAATAAATGAGCACATTCTTTAAACATAGTTGTCCTTGCAAGATTTATGAACAGAAAAATAATAGCTATTCACTTACTATGGTTTGAGACAAGACTGGGATGGAAATTATCTCTCCTACCCCAAAGAGAATAACTTGGAGCCACTGTTATATTGAGGGAACAGAAGAAAGAGGCACAAGAATTTGAACACTGATTACAGTTGTTTAGCAAATACAATTGGGAACCACAACTCAAGTGAAACCATGACTCAGATTTTCCTTGCTTTACAGACCTGCAAAGGTCATAAATGAAATTTATTGGTGATAAAATTATTTTTCATCATCAAAGATGTGATCATTAAACAAGACAGTCACTAAACAAGTGTAGAGTCACTGGAAAAAAATTTAAGGACTTCTTGGTAAATGTCAGACACCCAGGTACACTAGATTAGGAAATGGGACCAGATGAGATAATTCCACTTTATTATATGATTAAAGTGCAGTCAGCTTTTGGGGTAGCTCTTGAAGTTTCTAGTTGTCTCTGGTGTTTCATTTTCTAAAAAAAAAAACATTCCTGTTTAGATGTTTTATTTATGGCAGGAAAATGTGTACAAAGAGCTTTTAGATGTTTAGATGTGTAGATGTTAAATTGAAAACAAATAGTGGATCTGTCTGATACAGATGTACATGCGCCCATGTTCAGCCCTACTCTGGCGCTGAGAACAATCGCCTTAATTCCTCCTCTTTCTCCACCAACAACTACCGGTACCCTTTCAGTAGCCTTGGTTAGGATGCCTAATTCTCTGCTGAGGGTAAGCCAACCAATATGATCATTTATTCCCAATAATATTGCTGAATTTTACACAATGTTGACTCCACATGAGCAGTGCCTAGTGTAATGACTGTATCACCAGCTTAATTATTATTTGGGTTTCTTTTTGACCTATGATCTATGAGGAACTAGACAGAGTGCTCTCTAGCATGACTCTTTGGCCCTGCCATGTGTGGCTCCTGGTACCTTGGGGGAGGGGGAGTTGATGCAATATTGGATGTCTTGTATTGGTACCCTGATGGGATAAGTGCACTAATCTTGGTCCTTTTAAGCCTCAGCAGTTTTTGATATCACTGGTCATTTATTTATTTATTTATTTATTTATTAGATTTGTATGCCGCCCCTCTCCGTAGACTCGGGGTGGCTCACAGCAATAATAAACAATATATAACAAATCTAATAGTTTAAAAGAAACACTAAAAGCCCCATTATTAAAAGCAAACATACACACAAGCATACCATACATAACTGTATAGGCCTGGGGGAGATGTTTCAATTCCCCCATGCCTGACGGCAAAGGTGGGTTTTAAGGAGTTTACAAAAGGCGAGGAGGGTGGGGGCAGTTCTAATCTCTGGGGGGAGCTGGTTCCAGAGGGTCGGGGCCACCACAGATAAGGCTCTTCCCCTGGGTCCCGCCAAACGGCATTGTTTAGTTGACGGGACCCGGAGAAGGCCAACTCTGTGGGACCTAATCGGTCGCTGGGATTCGTGCGGCAGAAGGCAGTCCCGGAGATATTCTGGCCCGATGCCTTCTGCACCAGCAAAGTGCAGCAAAGCTATCCTTCTGCACCAGCAAAGTGCAGCAGCAGCCCAAAAAGCTAATGCAATCCTAAATTGCATTAACAGAGGGATATAATCTAGAACTAGGGAGATACGAATGCCACTCTTAGACCGCAACTAGAGTACTGGGTCACCACACTACAAAACAGACACTGAAATTCTAGAGGAAGTACAGAAGAGAGCAATCAGGATGATAAGAGGACTGGAAACTAAAACATACAAAGAGGGGTTGCAGGAACTGGGCATGGTCTGGTGAAGAGAAGGACCAGGGGAGACATGATAGCAGTGTTCCGATACTTGAGGGGCTGCCACAGAGGAGGGAATCGGGTCCAGAAAGCTAGACGAGCAAAACTGAATGAAAGCTGACCAAGGAGAGATTCAACCTGGAAATAAGGAGGAACTTTTCTGACGGTGAGAGCAATCAACCAGTGGAACAGCTTCTCTGCGGAAGTTGTGAGAGCTCAAACTAGAGACTTTCAAAGGGAGACTGGACCGCCATTTGTCTGGAATAGTGTAATGGACTCCCGCTTGAGTTGGGGGTTGGACTAGATGACTTACAAGGTCCCTTCCAGCTGTAATAATAATCTAAACCATTATGGGGTTTGGGAGCTGAGGCACTATTCTGGAGTGATCCTATTTCTTCTATCTATGGTTTCAGTTGGGAGATGGGGAAGAAATTTGCTCAGTGACTGTTCCCGTTTGGGGTGCCACAGGGATTGGTGCTCTGCCCACCATTGTTTAACATCTACGTGAAATTACAGGGAAATTTGTCCAACAGTTTGGGCATTTATATCCTGCCAATGATTTAAAATATATATATATACTGTGCTGGTGGTGGTAGTGTAGAAGTCCTGATTAGATGCCTGGAGACTGAAGGTCTTTGGTCATCAAAGCTCTCTGCCTACTCCAGTGGTGTACTCATGGGGAAGTACTTCCCCTGAAAGGGCAGGTAACAGGTTCGTGGCTTGGTCTATCCCCTAGACTTGTAGCTCCTGCTAGAACAGACCTGGGCAAGATGTAGCCCGAGGGCTAGATGTGGCCCACCCGCTGTCTCTGACCGGCCCACGGAGGTCAGTCCAACTTTTCTAGAGAAGAACTGGGTGTTCAAGATATAATACTCATCCTTCCATCCTTCCGAGGTGGGTAAAATGAGGACCCGGATTGTGGGGGCAATAGGCTGGCTCTGTTAAAATGTGTGATTGCTAACATGTAAGCCGTCCTGAGTCTAAGGAGAAGGGTGGCATAAAAATCAAATAAATAAATAATATAATTAACTCAGTTCTACCCAGTAATACATAGTATTGGGTACAACTAAGTTAATTATATTAATCCATCCCTCTAAAACCATCCCAATTTCTCACGCGGCCCTATGGCAAAATTAATTGCCCACCCCTGTGCTAGAAGTACAGACAGGCCTTAACTAAGGGTGCTTTTCTCAACTTTGATTGGGTGTGCCAATGGCTTCACATCAAATTAGTTGAAATGCAATTTAATAATTGAAATTGCATAATTAAAATGGTGCATAAGCGTACCATTGTGCCTACTGTTCCTGTCTTGCTGTCCTATTGTCCTAATTTACCTGTACCTACTTTGCTTATGTTTATACAAATACTGTACCTGCTATCTTGTACATGTTTGACAAATAATAATAATAATAATAAATACCTAAAATGAAACATTATCTTCCCTTCTCTGTGTATAGCAGGGGCCAAAACTACATTCTAATGAATATTATTGAAAACAAATCCCTGGAAGCATTCTTCCCTAATTCAGGAGTTCATGTATGAGAAACTGTCAGTTGACTGGAAACAACATGAAAAACTTTTAATTTTTAGTAGTGTTTTTCTTTTTTCTTTCTACAGGGAATTTTACTTTTAGTTCAGTGGAGGTGGTTTGCTTAATAACGATTATCTCAGGAATTCAGTAGGTAGGTAGAAGATATGTATTGTTAAATTAGTTACTCTAGATGGGCTACAGAGATTATAAAGTAACAGATTAAAAATTAGCCTTAAAAGAATTGATTGTTTTTTACATTAACAATCTTTGGTTTTATATTTGAGAAAGTTATCAAAAGCAATTAATAATCCTGTGAACAAAGCCGTTCTTTTGAAGCATTCACTGTACAAATGACTTGTTATACTTTCTCTGCTCCTAGCTCAGCTGATAGATAGCACAATTAAAAATTAACAGTAGTTTAATAAACACTTCAGTAGCTTTTATTACAGAAAGCCTGGTATTGCCAGTTAAATTACACACTGGTCAGGCTGGTTTTCCCAGCCATTGCCTGACAAAAGGCAGTTGGTTTGGTTAGCTTCCTCTTTGAACTTCTGCTTCTGTATTTTTTCCTAGACTATCAATTAAAAGCCATCTCATTTATCCATCTCCACTCATAATGCCTTTCTTTCTTAAGTATTAGTCCATTTACACAACAAGTCCAAAGAAACATTCTTCAAAGTGTTTTTTTTTAAGGGCTAATTTGGCTGTAGCTACTGATCCCTCCTTTCAATCTAATTTTGTTTCCTTGTCTCCCTTTATCAGCTCTACATCAGTTTTTTTAATGAGTCACTTGAATTCTTGAATAAGATTTAAAGGGGCAAGACAGTTAAGAAGCATATGATATGGGTAACCCTCAATTTAAAACAGTACATTTGGTGATCGTTCCAAGTTACAATGGCACTGGAAAAAGAAACATGTCTGTTTTTTCACACAACCATTCTAGCATTCAGATACCTGGCAACTGGTTCATATTTACTTTTCCCCAAAATAAGACATCCCCTGATAATAAGCCCAATTGGGCTTTTGAGTGCATGGCAATAAGGCCAAACACTTATTTCAGGGTTAAAAAAAAAAAAAAGATAAGTCTTATTTTCGGGGAAACACGGTATGAGTGTTGCAATGTCCTGGGATCATGTGATCCACTTTTGCGACAGAATCTGAGAAGCAAAGTCAATGGGGAAGCCAGATTCACTTAACAGTCAAGATACTAACGTAACAATTACAAGGATACACTTGACAACCGCAGCCAGAAATGTTGTAAAATGGGGCAAAATTTACTTAACTATCTCACTTAGCAACATAAATGTTGGCCTCCATTGTGGTCATAAGTCAAAGGACAACTTGTACTATCACTCTTTCCAAACCATTTTACCTCCGAGACCACCTTCTGCCGCATGAATCCCAGCAACCGGTTAGGTCCCACAGAGTTGGCCTTCTCCGGGTCCCGTCGACGAAACAATGTTGTCTGGCGGGACCCAGGGGAAGAGCCTTCTCTGTGGCGGCCCCCACCCTCTGGAATCAACTCCCCCCCCGGAGATTAGGATTGCCCCCACCCTCCTTGCCTTTTGCAAACTCCTCAAAATCCACCTCTGCCGTCAGGCATGGGGAAATTGACTCCCCCAGGCCGTTTCCTGTTTTATGCAAGGTTTGTCTGAGATGTGTGATTGTTTTTTATACTCAGGGTTTTAAATTGCTTTTTATTGTTGGATTTGTACCATGTTTTGTGTTGTGAGCCGCACCAAGTCTCCGGAGAAGGGCGGCATACAAATCAAATAAATCTAATCTAATTTTTGAATCTTCTTAGCCCCTGAGAGATGTTATCTGAGAATCTTGATATAATCTTTTCTTGATCGGAAAAGGATACTGGGAAAGGATACTGACTTAGGGAAATAAAAATTCTATGTGGTTACATTCCATCTTCTGCACAACTATTGTGCTAAACTCCTGAAAGTTATTTCCCATCTCATTTTTAAAAATTTATATGGTATTTAGAAGTCAACCATCTGCCTTGTACAGCAACTCTGGGAGATGTACAAATAGATATAAAAAGTAAAAAGGTTACATGGCTGCATGTTCCTTTGTGGGCCTCAAGCAGAGCCAGCCACCAGCATTTCTGAAAGGACAGGAGAAAGTTGGTTGGTCTCTTAGCAACCACAGTTTTTTCTCCCATGATGATTTGTCCCTAACCTGGTCTTTCAAATCTTAAAAAGGCAAATACACACCCAAACAAGTTTTTGAAATTAAGAAAACAGCCCAAGAAATTAACTTCAGAGTGAGACATACTGTAGACTTTCAGAATTATTATTTTTTTTTGAACTGCAACGCCTAACCCAGCCAGGGAGGAAGGAAGCTGGAAGCCAATGTGATGTAGTAGTTAGGATGCTGAATTCGAGTTGGGAGACTCCCATAGAAGTTTACTCTCAGTTCACTGGATGACTTTGGGGGGCTAGTCAATATTTCTCAGGCCAATCTCCTTGCAGGGTTATTTTAATGAGGACAAAACTGGGCACAGTCCTCGATTTATGATCACAATTGAGCCCAAAATGTCTGTTGCTAAGTGAAATATTAAATGAGTTTTGCCCCACTTTACAATTTTTCTTGATGTAGTTGGTAAGTGAATCGCTGCAGTTGTTAAATTAGTAATGCCAGTATGGTTGTTAATTGATTCTTCCCCATTGACTTTGCTTCTCAGAAGGTCGCAAAAGGTGACTCCAGGATACTGCAGCTGTTGTAAATATGAGTCAGTTGCCAAGCATCTGCATTTTGATGGCATGACAACAGGAATGCTGCAATGCTTCATGTTAAGAGTGAAAAACGTCATAAGTCACATTTTTTATTGTCATCATAACTTTAATCATTCACTAAACGAACTGTTGTAAGTCGAGGACTAACTGTATTATGTAATGTCCCACTACTAAAGCAATTAATACAGGTAGTCCTCAATTTTTGAGGCCAAAATTTGTGAGACCCAAATTCCTGTGAGCCCCAAATTTCTGTGAAATGTGACATTAAGTAAATTTTGCCTAATTTTACAACCATTCTTGCCTCAATCCTTCAGTGAAGCACTCCACTTAATAAGTTAGTAACCCAGCTGTTAAATGAATCCAGCTTCCCCATTGACTCTACTGATCAGGTCGCAAATGGGGATCACACGACTCCAGGACAATGCAACGTCATAAATATGAGTCAGTTGCCTGAAGTGTCTGAATTTCGATGCAGTGATCAGGGGATGCTGGAAAGGGGGAAAAACGGGGGAAAGGTCACGTGCCTTGAACGGTCACTAAACGAAGCGCTGTAAGTCGAGGACTACCTGTACACCGAGTTCAAAGCCTCTTCCACTCGATCCCGAGAAAGCGGATTTAGAAAGGCGGATGCAGGAGTCCCTCAGGCCTGCGAAGAAACTTTTTTTCCTATGAATTCCTTGCTTTCCCCCCCTTTCCGTCGCGAGTTTTAGAGCCCGCTGATTCGGGATCCGACGGAGCGCACTGAGAGCCACACCGGCTTCCCCGCCGCTTCCAAGGCGGATCCTCCAGCCCGACGGGTGGAGGGCGTTTGTGTGCGTTGAGGGAGTGTATGCGTTTATTAAGTGTACAGTATATGTGTGGAAAGGCCGGAGAAAGTCGGCGCGCCTCGGACGCCTGACTGAGTCAGCTGCTCCCGCTATCTTCCCCTTCCACGCGTCCTGTTGACTTAGTTGGCGGAGCGTCAGCTGAGCTTTCGCTTCCCTCCCCCCCGGCCCCCGCCTTTTAATTTTGTGGGTCTTCTTTTCCCCTTCCCTTCACATGACCGGCCGCTGGGCTCCGTAACGCTGAGGGTGGCGCAGGAGGGGAGAAAAAGGAGGAGGAGGGAGCGAGCCAAGGAATAAGTGACGCCTGCTGAGGCAGAAGGCGCACGCGGGGCGGGCAGGGGAGCGGTATAAGACGCGGGGAAGCGACGCTTTGCTTTTTTACTACTCCGTCCTTAGCCGTTCGGTGCGGGCTGCTTATTTGTCCCCTTGAGGAGGAAGGTAAGCTAAAGGACAAGGGGGGGGGAGTGGGAAGTTGGGGGGGGGACAGGACGGGTTGAATGGCAGTCTTGGGAAAGAAAAAGCGAGAAAGGAGAAAGAAATGGGGAAATGCAATTTGGGGGGAGGGTCCGCTAGTTGCTTTGGGATAACTCCCTGGGGGCTTTCACCCCCCCCCCGCCTCAGTCCTCCCCTTCCTTTCTCCGGCCACCTCCCCCCCCCCCTCCTGAAGCTCCCGGGTTGTGAAATCTGGTGCGGGAGGGGACGCGACGCCTTTAGGAGCGGGCGTAGTTTTAGGTCGCCGAGGCAGGGCGCGCTGCCACGCTGTTCAAGGATCCAATTGTCCCCTCCTCTTACTCCCCCCCCCTCTCCGTTTCGCCCTCTGCCCCCCTATACATACCCAAACATTTCCAGGGGGTGGGTGGTATGGGAGGGGGCAAATGACCGGCTTTGGGGGAGGGAGGAGGCGCTTGCGGGGGTTTTACGTCAGGGAGTAAGGTGGGGCGGGGGAAGACGGGAAGTTTTGGGTGTTGTCCCGGATTGGGAACTTCTTGGCCGGGAGCGCGTGTCCTGTTTTTAGCCCGCTCGCTCTCTTTCCTTCGATACTTCGGAGTTACTACTGTAGTAATAAGCGGAGGATTTCGACCCCCCTCCCGTTCCTTCAGTTAAACCTGATCACGATTCCAGGAATTGCAGGTCTCTGTTTCTGCCGCCTCGGGAAAGTTTCCCGTTTCCTTTTTTTTTAACAACAACCTCCATTTTATTAATAAAGACTGTTCCCTATCCTTGTTCCTGTTAATGATTTTATCTCCTTCCCTTCTCGTTCTTTTCCCCTACAGGAACACAGACAAAAACGCAAGATGGGAGTGGAAGGTGGGATGAAGTGTGTTAAATACCTGATATTTTTCTTCAACTTTATATTCTGGGTAAGTTAATATTTTTGGGGGTGGGGGTGGGGGTGGGGGGGTGATTAATAGATTACTTGTTGGACCTCCTTCCCTAGCCAAGATTTCTGGAGTATGTTTACTTGGAATATGTTTGGTTTCTGTTTGTACTATTATCCCTGGAGAAGCTTTATATATAGCTATGGGGTGGATAGTTTAAGCTTCCATCTGCTACCACATCTTCCTGAAGGCTTGGCCAGACATTTCATTGTCTTTTAACAGGTTTTAAAAGCACTACTAGAGGAAGTCAAGATTTAAAGTTTTATCCTTGATAAATTTGATAATTTATTTATCAACCAATTTAACCTTGATAAATTTGATAAATAAATCCTGCTGACCTGGTCAGTGTTTGAGTTTGTATTATATTTCTACAGTAGTCAACATCTGAGGTACTTCCACTTGTATACCTGAAACCTATTAAATCAGTAATTTTCCTGGTAACCAAGATTGGTAGAATTGGAAGAAATACTAGTAGTAATACTAAAATTAGTGACACTAATTCCTTTCCAAGAACAGTTTCCATTTTCAACGCAAAAACCACAAATGTAAAATCCTGGCTTGAAAACAAAAATAAAACTGAATTATTATTCCATGACACCAAACAATTCACAAATAGCATAAACACATTAATTTAACAGTGCAAATTTAAACTTCACTTTAACAGTAGTCCTTCAATAATTGAAATCTTGACAGATCATCAAAGCCCACGAGGTGTTTAGGTTCCTGTTTGAATTGTTGTGAGATTTTGGAAAAGAGCGTCAAAATCTCATGAGATTTCAACTGTATTTGTATAGATTAATTTGTATAGATTAATTTTGAAGTCCTTGGGATAATATCTGAAAAAGGGTTAGTTGTGCCTTGGTGATTTGCATTGCTCATCCTACACAAATTTCAGTGAAAAGGTTGGAAAGCCCTGTTGTAAGAAAATGGTTGGCTTTGTACAGTATTACTATGTCATGGCTTGTTCAATCATCGTGTTGAGTAAGCCACGGTTCACTCAACTTCTGTAAAACAGGCTTAGCCAAAACAGTTGGATTTACATGGCCTGCTAAGCCAAACCAAACAAACCATATTACTGCTATTACTACAATGGGTGAATGTAATTAATATGCTAGAAGGAAGATGTGCTTCTCTGCCTCTCCGTACAGGAATGGTTTCAGATGCTAAACTACTGACTTGGTATAAAATGGGCCAATGCACAAAATAACTTCATAAAAAACATAAATTGCTGAAGTAGAAAGTTCAGCCCACAAATAGCTGAACATTTTGAGACTGGTATCAGTTTGGCCAATGAAATTGCCAGACACCAAGTTCCAGAACTTGGTGGTTTCCTGTTAGACTTGAAGCTGCACATTATCCCTTTGATGATTAGTGTGGAAGAAATTGTTGATTTTACCATAGCAGCCATTGTGGTATTCTCTGTATGGTAAGAAAGCCAGTGGTTGCTGCTGATGTGCTTGCAGCACAGAGCCAGTTCCTGGTGTTGGCAAACAAGGTTCTGTGGAATGTTAGTGAGACTTTCAAAGCACTTTTACTGATCTGGATTACATATCCTAATTCTGTAGAAATGGCATGACTTGCTAAATTGCCCAACCACAGAAATAAACTTAGCTTTCTACATCCCTTTTCAATACTTACTGTGACAAATTCTGGGTGGTACAAACCTGACAGTTTTAAAAGCTGACTATTCATTTTGTTGCAAGTGTAAAATGGGTCATTTGTTCATATGAAATGGACTTGCCCTATTACTGCCCTGTAGTTGTGTCTTTATTGTCTCCTTAACTCAAAGACATCCAGGATTTTCGGAGGGCTCCTGGTGACTATCATGTGAGCTTCAAGAAAGGAGCTAGTTTTTAAAAAAGATAGGAGTGTGCCCAAACTTTCCTCCTTTGGGTCTAAATACCCCAGTTCCCTTTTTTTGGTTATTGTTTTTAATATATGCTTATATTTTATATATGTACTTTTTTCTTTATATGAAGAAAATTCTGCAAAAAAAGTTTTTTTAAAAATAAATTAATCAACCTTTAATACCTAGCTACAGCTAGAGTTGATGGAGTAATACCAAATTGTGGGTGAAGCTGGCACAGCAGTATGAAAAAAATGCCTGTACACAGACAGAATGTTTGGCATGGGCTTCATTTGTAAGAGGCCAGTGGCAGCAAAGGATGCTACTTTACTGGAAACTTGGGATCAGTTGAGGTTTAGTAATTAGAAAATGATGTTGGTTTTTCCCAGGAGCACTTGGTGGTGCTGTATGGGATTAAATTTGTTAAATTGCAAGAACTAATATATAAGGAAGGTATTCATTCCCCCCCCCCCCAGTTCCCCAATATCCTTGTAGAATTTGGAATTTCCTTTTGGAGAAACAGGACTTTTTTATTGGACCAAATAGATGATAAGAATTTGATAAGAACTGTTGACCTTTCTTCGTACTGTAGAATGTTTATTTTGGCAACCGTGAGAAGAGTGAATTAGCCATATGTTTGTTCTCTATCTCTTACTGCAATCCAAATGATAAAGACAACTGGGCGAAGAGCACTCTTGTGGAATGGATTAAAAAAGGGAGTTAAATGTGAAATCTTACTTTTTTAAAAATCTATCCCTAATTCTACTAAAATAATTTGTGGTATTATTGGGTTCCATAACCTATATATATACACACACATATACATACATACATACATACACACACACACACACACACATATATATATATGACAGTCTTGGTGTATTCGGGTTTCTTCCCGTGTAGGATTTGGAAATTTCTGGCAACGTTTCGACGAGGTCTCACTCGTCATCTTCAGGCTGGTGTTTCTGTCCTTGTCTAAGGCGAACACTGCGAGATCTGAGCTGCCTTCCTTCTATAAATACTGGTGGCTGGGTGTGGTTTGATGGCTCAGCAATTGCCTGCTGTGTAGAAACTTCCTGGTGAGTCAGTGGGGTAACAATTGGGGTCGTTGATGTAGCTGAGGTATGCTGATTAGTTAATGGTTGTAGATTAGGCGTGATATCCTTAGTAGTTGGAACTTGCAGGCTACTTGATTGTTTTACAATCCAAACCACACCCAGCCACCAATATTTATAGAAGGAAGGCAGCTCAGGTCTCGCAGTGTTCGCCTTAGACCAAGGACAGAAACACCAGCCTGAAGATGACGAGTGAGACCTCGTCGAAACGTCGCCAGAAATTTCCAAATCCTACACGGGAAGAAACCCGAATATACCAAGACCGTCATACCTGTACCAGTGAAAATCTACGAAAACAAATATATATATATATATATATATATATATATATATATATATATATATATATATATATATATATATCAGCATCTACATTTCATTAATGAGATGCATTTTGATAATCTGATTTTGTGTACATGTTTTTAATTGTACTTAAACAATGAAAATATATGTGCAAGTATATTTTGATGGCAAAATAGCATTGGTTCTTGGAATCAAATACCTTATTTGCCTGCTTTTAAAGAATTGTATTAACACATTTTTTTAAAAAAAAATTATTAAGATACTAAATGTGGGAGAATCCTTTTTATACAGTCCTGCCCAAATATGTGCCAGGTTTCCAATGTTTAAGTTTTATAGAAGAGCAGTTGTTGGGATTTTACTTTCCAGATATATATTTTTTTCAAAGGATCATTTTGTGTAGGAACCTTTGAATAGGCTCTGAAATTTAGATACTAGTTTATTTCCTGTGGTTAGGCCCCATTTACATAAAGGAAACTTTATGATCTGGAAATTCATTTGCCAGTGTAAACATTTGGTGGTCTCACACTTAGAGAGAAAATAAATTATGACTATGCCTCTCTTTAATTCTGTTTGGACCAAAGTGACAAGAATTGACATCTATCTCAGAAGATGTGCAGGTTTAGTTGCACATAAAAATTATCTCAGGTGGTTCAGGAATCAAATTATGAAAGTGTTAAGTTGTCCTTTTTGTATTTGGGGAAAAGCATAATAGTTGGTTTTTATTCTCTAGAATGGTAAGCCAACTTTTATTTGGCAGAACAGTGGAATTGGTGGGATTATTTGTCCTAATGTGCACAGCAGCCAGATGTTGCCTGGCTGTAATGCAAAAACAAAGATAGCAGTTACTAGGGAAATGATTTCTGTTTAGTCTGTTTAAATATTGCCTCTTTATGACTGCCCAGACAGGATCAGCCCTTCACAATTGAATTATCCAAATATAAAGGGAAAAACAGATAAAAACAGTAACACTGGATTGTTTCTGTGCCACTTGTGTTGCACTATTTGAACTGGCTATTAAAGTATTCTTCGTAGGACTGTGAAAAAAAGTTTGTAGGAGGTAGTAAAAGAATAGGGTTGATGGCTGTCTGAAAGAAGCCTGATAGTATAAGGCAGGGGTCTCTGTACTTGGCAAGTTAATTCTGGAATTTCCCCACCAGCCAATCCACAATTCTTCTGTTTGGAGACTCCTAGTACAGTGTTCCCTCGATTTTCGCGGGTTCAAACTTCGCAAATAGCCTATACCACAATTTTTCAAAAAATATTAATTAAAAAATACTTCGCAGTTTTTTCCCTATACCACGGTTTTCCCCACCCGATGACATCATATGTTATCGCCAAACTAATAATTTTTGCAAATAAATAACAAAAAAAATAATTATTGTTAATAAATAATTATGTTTATAAATATCAGGATCACTAAGTGTCTTATACAATGGTGATACCAGTAATAATGGTGAGTAAATGTTTGTTAAGGGAATGGGAAATGGTAATTTAGGGGTTTAAAGTGTTACGGGAAGGCTTGTGATACTGTCCATAGCCAAAAATGGTGTATTTACTTCCACATCTCTACTTCGCGGAAATTCGAATTTCGCGGGCGGCCTCGGAACGCATCCCCCGCGGAAATCGAGGGAACACTGTATAAGGGAAAACCTAAGGGATGTATAAGGTCAGTTTAGACAAATAATCCATAAGAATGTTGCTCAATATATGCTGAATGAAAAAGTCAAGAGAAAACTGATAGGGAAGAAGACTACCATGTAGATATGCTGGTTTAGTCAGGAAATCCATATCATATATCTCACTTTATTTTAGAAACAATATTTTAGACAAAAAAGGGTTTAAAACCTTTTCTTAACTCTTTTGTTATAGAAACATTAATACTGAAGTATTCTGTTGATCATAGCAGTATCCCTAACAGAGAAGTTAATACTATTCTATTTATTAAGTGACAAGGAACAGCAAAGATAATCTTTTCCATTTAGGATTTTTTTTTTCTTTTAAAATAGTTATTTTGAACCTACACTTTGTAGTATATATCGGTTCCCTCTTTTGTTGTCCCACCCATTCTGCCAACAAGGTATCCTTATTGCTGGAAAGCAAACTCACTTTTCCTCATGACCCTTAAGGAATTGTTTTATAATCCCAAGTATTGAAACCGCGTCTGCAAAGCAAATTAATTATGGTCTGTTTCATAGTGTTCCAATGCTAGGGTCTCTGCTTCCTCTTTGGAGGAGTCCTCTATACATATGTGTACGTGTAAACATACATCCGAAATATGTTGAGACCGGTGAATCATAACAAGTATGAGTCAATCTACTGTAAATGACAACTATAAATCAAAAGTATAAATGAGGACTTTATGAGCATCCTTTCTGTGTCCTCTTCTCTCCACCTGTGGAGTTTCATATTTTCTTGAGTAGGGTCAAAATTAATTTCTGCTGCTGGCTGCCTATGTTTAATGGTGAAGGCACCAGGGTAGAAACCAGGAACTGGTGAGTTCTAGTCCTGCCTTAGCCACGAAAGCCAGCTGGGTGATTTTGGATCAGTCACTCTCTTTCAGTCCAACTCATCTCACAGAATTTTTGTGAAGAAAATATAGAAGGACTGTGTTTGGCTGGATGTTTGCCTCCATGAGTTATTTGCAAAAAAATTAAAAAGGCAGGATACAAATAAAATGTCCTTGTGGTTACAATAGAAATAATTCTCTGTGGGTTTGCCTTTTGTGCTTGGACTATTGTAGAAAAAAGCTGAGTGTGCTATCAGGATATAGGCTGAGCCTCTTTGCTTTTGGGTGGGTCCATCCTGTTGCGATAGAGTAAAAAGGTAAACACTAAATCCAGGAAGTTCTTATTATTTGGGAAATGTGTGGCAAAGATAGAGGAGAAGACTCTATGTTTTGCAGATCCAGATCTTGTTATTAGGATTAGCTTTCATGCTATTAGAAGTGCACTCTCTCTCGCTTAAAAAAAAAATCTTTTGTTTGCTTTTAAAAATATTGCTGTTCCTGTTCTGAACCTTTTAGTCTCTTTGTCCTTGCTGGCTTTCCTTGAGAGACCAGTTAGTAATTTGATTCTATTAAGCACATGTGCCAAAGTGTTTCCAAATATACAGCCTGCTGTTTTATAGTCTGAGGCCATGGTTTGTTTTGAACACAACTGTTTTCTGCACGTATATCTTTAACAACCTCCCCCCCTCCCATACACAAAATTAAGCAGATTTTAACATGATACAATCCAACCCCAGCAGTGTTTCAAGTATAAAAAATATTTTTCCCCCATCTTAGTCATCTTCCTAGAGAAAGTTTCCATATGCATTTGCGTTCCAAATTTGTGATGTGTGCAACCAGATTCTTGGTGAGATGAAATATGCATTTTTTTAAAAGGAAAAGGAAATAGAGACGTGTATTTACGTATCTGATTCCATGAGCCATTTAAAAACAGGCTATTGTGAAATGAATAGATTTGTAGGGGAGGGAAAATTGAAAGACCTTTCATTTAAGCGAGGAAAGCAATAATTATTGCTTTGAAAATTAAATGTTATATATATAAATGTGTTTGGTTTTCACCTGAATGGTGAAAAGAGGGCGTGGTTTTGAAAGCATTTCCCCGAGATCAATGCAACACATTAGACTAACTAAAATAAGTTTGTGGTATTGGCACATTAGAGTCTTCTTTCACAAACATATTCACGGTGGTTCATCATTATAAGTGCAGGAAGTGATCTCATCTCATTGGCAGTGGCTGATCTTAAAGAAGTTGGACTCAGTTAATATTTGAATGAAAGTGCACAAGGTTTTGGAAACCGAATTAAGACTAATTTAGACAAGGAATTCATGAGCACATAATTGCCCATCATGAATTTTTGCTGGATCTGCAGTGAATTGTTAACTTGGATTGTATTTAGTAGATTGATTAGTATTAGTTGATTTATATCATTGGTGTGTGGTGCGGTAGTTTTAACAACCTTGGTTGGTTTATGAAATGTAGAATACAAAAAAATAAAGAACTGGGGATTAACATAAGCTCTCAAGATTACATGCATGAGAGGTCGTTGGAGCTCTCTGAGCTTGGTTGTTTTCTTGCAGAATTGAGACCAAGCTTTTTGATCAAACCTGATAATCTTAGAAGGAGAGATAATGTGAGAGGATAGGACATCATCTTTACAGCAGTGTATAACAAGATGAGCTTTAAAAAGTTATAAGAAGTCCAATGGTGTTGCATAATGTATGTGTTCTAAAAACTTGGAAGTTATAACTAGATTAATGAGCAGGTATTAAGCAAGCATTATTTTAAATAATTGTATGGATGATTTGATAGCAAAATATACACAAGTCTTGCTTTCTTTATTTTGTCCCAGTTTAGCAGGACACTAACCTATTATTTTTACCTACTGTCCCCATTTCATTTTTAAGACACTTGTTCTGATGTGGTCCATAGAATTCATGAAATCATTTCTATACTGTCACTTAAACATCTAAGAGTCACTCCGGAGTTGGAGGGTGCTGAAATTCTATAAATGAATGAACCCATTCGTTTTTGTGATGCTGCTCAGAATAAATAACCTGATGCCCTGGTTGTTGTTTCCTGGATGGCAATACACACAATTCCTAACTGGTTGATATTGTAACCGGACACATCGAGAGGATATCAGATTATTGACACAAACAAGAGTTAATTCCCTTTTTTCTAGATTTAATTAATTAATAGATGGGTACATTGCTTAGGGATTGGACATCAATTCCCACTCATTCTGTGCATGATCCAGCCCACTAGTGATTGGACTGATGGGACTTTCACTCAGCTTACCTGAAGGCAACAGGTAGAAAATAGCTTAGCAAGCTTTTCTCCAAAGTTGGCCTGTACAATATATAGCAAACGTTTTTCGGCTCAGGTGTCAAAAAGGGTGTGCGTAATAGCGTGTATGCCCACACCCATAATGCAATGCTCTGCACATCAGGAAAAGGCTTCCCGTTGTCGGCATTAACGGTGCATTCCCGACGGCAGGAGTGGGCATGCCTGTTGGCATGAGATTCAGTTTTCTGCGCATGCTCAGAAGCTGAATCTTGCGTGAGGACACTTGTGTGCATGAGATTTTGCCAATTTTCGGTGATTTCTTTGCTTCTGCACATGCGCGGAAGCAAAAAAAGTGCTGAAAATCAGCAAAATCTCGGGCATGTGAGCGTCCTGGTGTGAGGTTTGGTTTCCTGTGCATGTGCAGAAGCCTAATCTTGCACTGACATGCCTGTCTGCCTGCTGGTCAGCTGGAGCTGCAGGCACAGCTCCATTTTTCCAACCAGGACTGCGCACCTGACCGTACCTGCTGAAGCCCAATACTGCTGCATATGCACACAACCTCCAGTGTTCCCCCCCCCCCCCCAATGCATACACACAGGCTCACTGAAGCCTCCAGACTTCCATTAGGCCCGTTGGGCTATTTTTTGCTCTCCCCAGGGTTCAGGAAAGTCTGTGGACAGCGAAAAGTGTCCCAATGGGCCAATTTGAAGTTCAGAAACAAAATGGAAGTGGAGCTGCCCTACGACGTACCTTCAGATATTTGCAGCCAGGCCTCGCACACCTCTGACCATTGCTTCTGCAGCCAGGAAGTCTTCCCTGAAGGCCTCTCTAGCTGATACCAGAGCTCTGGATCCATCTGGAGCTCTGTTATCGGCTAGAGAGGCCTTCAGGAAAGCCATGATAGCTGCAGAAGAAATGGGCCGAGGTGTGGGAGGCTTGGCTGCAATTGTCCAAAGCCAAAGAAATTCCTGAAGACCTCTGACGGCAAAAAGGAGGCTTGGGGTGATGCACACAAGTGAACTTCCCGTTGGGCCGTTTTTCGCAGTCCCCAGGCTTCAGGGGGCTTTCCTGAAGCCTGGGGAGAACAATAATGGCTGAAAAGGCGAAAATCAGTGCACTGGAGCTGACCTAGGGCAACACCTCGTGTGCCGTCCTATATGGCTCCATGTGTCACCTGTGGCACATGTGCCATAGATTCACCATAACAGGTATAAGAGATTGAATGCTTCCATGGGAGGAGGAGGACAAAACATTAAGTCTTCCAAATGTGCCCATTTGCCTATGCCACCATTTTGAGGCTGGAACTGGGTTAGTGGAAGTTAGCATTGTAATATATACAATAGGGGAACTTCTCCGATTACCTTAACTCTTTTGCTTGAAGGAAGGATAACCTTTGGGCCAAAGTTGATAGATTCCTTTACATCAGAAAAGAGGAAAATGATTGGGGAACTGCACTGAATACGTTGGTGTGATGATTGAGTTGTTGGGCAGGGATGGTCCATGTTCAACCACAATGAACTCTGAAAGCTCATTGTGTAACTTTGCAGCAACTGCTATCCCTCAAGCCAATTTACCAGATTGTTTTTTTTTATTAAAAGAAAGAAAGAATGGTGGGATCTAAATTAACATGTAAACAGGGCCCCTGGAGGATGTGGTGATAATGCACAGAACAGCATCACCCACACATTGAGATGTGGTTTTCTGTTTTTCTGAATTTAGCTATTGTTTTTTTTCCCTTTCTTACTCTGATAAACTTATTGTAAGGCCTGCATTACATCAGGGGCTCCCAGCTCATTGTGAGCACATTTGAAATACAACAATCAAATGAAATACTAAGCTTTAGTTATCTGTTTTTATTTTTTAATAAGAGAGAGAGAGATAGACCTGAAGCTTTCTTGACATTAAAACTTTGTGGCACCATAGCTTCCCATTCCATTGTTTTCCTTAAATTTTAAACATTTAAAAATAACAGAATAAAACCAGGTATTGCATAGTGCATGGGTCCCCAAACTTGGCAACTTGAAGACTTGTGGACTTCAACTCCCAGGCTGGAGAATTTTGGGAGTTGAAGTCCACAAGTCTTCAAGTTTGCCAAGTTTGAAGACCTCTGGCATAGTATAGTGCCTTATGGATACCAAAGAGATTAATAGCAGGTAAAATAGTAATTATTTCACTTTTCTTATTTCACGACTCAACGAAATAGGAAAGCACGCCACCAATTTATGACTATTAAAATTCAGCAGCAAGAGGGTTTTAGGAAGAGACAAACTGGTGGGTTAAAAGTCTTACACACCTGTAGCCTATTTTCCTCCGTAGCTGCAGCACTTCTAAGATTATGGCAGAATCTTAGAGTTGGAAAAGCTCTGTTTAAGTCCAGCCTCCTGCTCAGTGTGGTAATGCAATTAAGACACCAGCAGTTATCTCTCTAGCCTCATCTGGAACCCATCCAGGGAAGAGGAGGCACCACTTCTCGTACATAGCTGTTTCCCTGCTTCTCATCATCACCCTGCTGATGCTTTGTTTTCCTTCTCCACAGCTCTGCGGAATTGCTCTGATTGCCCTGGGGATTTACGTACAAATCGAGCTCAAAAACACGCTGGTGATGACCGGACCGGCATCGGCTTCTGCTGCTCCTATTGTCATCCTCTCCGTGGGCGTCATAGTGTTCTTCATCTCCTTCTTTGGTTGCTGCGGGGCAGTGAAAGAGAACTACTGCATGGTCACCACGGTGAGAGGCGGGGAGGTTGATGGAGAAGAAACAAAGAGCTATGAAATTGCTGACCGGCTTAATCCTGATGCTGCATTCAGACAACAAATCGGAGCTGTAGCGTTACTTCTTGGGAAATGGGACAAATCAAGCAGAACATGTTATGCAGCTGCTTTGCAGATTTATTTATGTCTCATTGCAGAAATGTTTCCTAAGAATGTGCCACCTGAACAATTCTTAGCCAGAGGCCCCTGGGGCTGAAACACATGTAATCTGGCAACTGCTATTCCTAGCTGTTTGAATTGGTGGGCATACCTGCGATATTAAGAGCTGCTTATTTTCTAAGGATGTCTGTGCGGCTTATAAGTTTTACATTGATTTTTTTTAAAGAAAAAAGTTGCTGGAACTTAGCCTGCCAGTTCCCCATTTCATTTTAAAAACCTGTTCAACCATGAGTTGAATCCGTCATAGCGGGCAACATGAGTAACCTCCTCCAGAACCATATTGGGGATTGTAGGATTATGGCCACAGACCATATTGTAATAATACTTTTGCAGTTGAGAAAATAATTCAAAAAGGAATGGGACAGAGATATTCCAGTCTAACTCAGAGCCCTTTACAAATAAGTCAGAAAGTATATTTTTAATCATTATATGTTTATGCCACCCATCTCCCCTACAAGGTGAATTCAGGCAGGCTTACTAGTTATAAAGCAAGTAAAATTAAAATATTAAAACTAGAGTTTTGCATTTAAAACTTTGAAGGTTTTATCAATACTTTGTCGGTCTTTTAAGAGAGGTGGAGAAATGGTAATAAGAACAGAAATAACAGGGACTTAACAATACTTGTGAAATCCATTCAGGAGCTTTATTTGGCCTTTCTGTAAGCAATGAACATCTTGGGTCAAAAACTGTATTTTAAAATCATTTAAAAACCTTTCTATGGCAAAAACTCTGTGCAAAGTCATGTCAACAGCCATGTATATCTTTTGCATAATTTAGGTTCCTTATTCCCTCCTGGACTAGAGTGTGATGTGTTACTCTATGGAGAAATACGTCTTCTGATTCCCAACAGAAATGGCCTTTAATGTGTTTTAAAATCATAGCAGCAAAAGATCCCCCATTGGCCAAAATCTTATAGATTGTGAGTGGGTGTTTCTGGATAAATCTAAGGTCTTGGCAAGCTACAGATTAGTGCTGAATATTAAAAGGGCCCACAAGAGAGATAGTGGCTACATGTTTGTCTTTTAAAACTTGTCTTTGTATGCTGGGTCTGTTAACACTAAAATTGTTGCTATAAGATGAAGTGCATTGGCAAATACTGGAGAGAATTATAAAGTTGTGGGGCAGACTGTTATTGGGAGGCTAAGAAATCTGTTTTTCCTAGATGAGCATGGAAGCCTTTGACTAAAGATGGGCCTAGTGCCTTTATTTGGTGGTACAGCCTTACTCAACTGGTGCCTATTAGATGCGAGTGAGTGAGTGAGTGGGTGGTCATAAATAGATAAATAAATACTAAACTTCTAAACTCCCAACCAAATATTCTGATGTAAGAGAAGCCTAGTTTATGTCATGATAGAGAACTAGAATTTAAGAGTTGTTTTGACAAAATATTTTCCAGTTTGAGGATAGAGTAATTTCTTGAATATAGATAATCTTAATCTGGAAGTGGGTTGTGTCAGCCGAACTGGCTGTACATTTTTGTCTCCTTAATCCCAAAATCCCAAATGAAGGGAAACATGACAATTGGGATCCATTTGTTACTCCAGGGTGTTAACAGATTTCCCCCCCTCTTTAGTTTGCTGTCCTGTTGACTATAATCTTCCTGGTGGAGATTGCAGCTGCCATTACAGGATACATCTTTAAAGACAAGGTAAGAAAGACCTTCAGGAATGATGCCACAGTAACCTCCTACCCTTAAATATTGAAACTTTCTAGGGCCATGATGACAAACCTATGGCACGCATGCCACAGGTGGCACCTGGAGCCATATCTGAGGGCACATAAGGCATAAACCTATAGTGATGGCCAGCTGATTTTCAGCATTCGGGGGGGGGGGAGGCTGTTTTCGCACTCCCCAGACTTCAGGAAAGAGCCCTGAGCTTATGGATGGTGAAAAATGGACCCAACGAGCCTACCAGAAGTTCGAAAATGAACTTCTGGTTGGCCCATTTTTTGCCCTCCCCAGGCTTGAAGAAAGCCTCCTGAAGGTTGGGGAAGGTGAAAAATGGACCTACCAGAAGTCCGGAAACTGAAAGTTCAGGGGGGTTGTGCGTGCATGCATGGGGAGGAGGCCATTATGGTTGTGCACATGCGCACACGTGCCCTTTTGCCCCCAGAGCAAAAAAAAAAGGTTCACCATCACTGTCCTAGAGGGAAAAAAGGTTTTGGACCACAATTCCAAGCATTCTACATCCAGCACAGGCAAAGGCTGGAGTACAGATTAAGGCTCAAATTAGGATGTCCACATTGAATGGAGTTTTTTCATTCTTCATATATAACTTTTTGAATCTTACTGCCTCTCTTCCTTTGTTTTCTTTCCCAGGTCAAAGCAGTGATTAAAGATGAAATCCATCAAGAAATGAATAACTACAACATTTCAGCCGTGAAGAAATCTTTGGATACATTACAGCAGAAAGTGAGTCTTCCATATGAGATTATTAATTTTAAATTGTAACTAGATGGGTGGGCATTGGATTTGGTATTATGTACTGTGCTGTTTTTTATTATTGTTGTGAGCCGCCCCGAGTTTGCGGAGAGGGGCGGCATATAAATCCAATAAACCTAAACCTAATAAACCTAACCTAAAAGTGCTTCTAGGACTCGAGGATTGGCAAAGCAGTGATGGTATAAATAGTGGATTTTTTTTAAAAAAAAGCTTCCTAATTTGTTTGCAGATTCCCCTTTCCTGATTTCAGTATTGCCTTCAACAGTCCTTTGCTTTCCAAAACAACTTGTCCAAATGTCTGTAGTTACAGTCTGTGTGATACTTGTTGCATTGCTTTTCCTACACATAGTCCCATTGATCAAATCTGCAGCCGAATCCTTGCAGTGAAGAGCAGTAGAGAACCGGCATTTTTCCTGGAAACAGAACAACTGGGGAGAAAGGCTTCTGGAAGAGGCGAATGAAAAGTACAGGAGAGATGTGGGTCCAAAGTGGCGGGAGCAGACTAGTTGGAATATGTGTCAAAGAAGATATAACACAGATGAGAATATAGTCTATTAAAAAGGGAGAGAAAAAGGCTGAGCTCCAACCATTCCCGGTCTATAGGTGTGAGAATGAAGCTAAGGGGTGGCTCAACTGGACGTATGATGGGGTGCCACCCAGCATTAGATGTGGCCCAATCATGTATTTAATAAATTAATCAGATGTAAGTCAAGTATATTAAAATATGTTGCAAAATCAAAACCAGATGCATCCAGATGACTGATTCAGCTGGATTCAAAAACTTTTTTATAAACATAATATATATTTACAATATCACAAGTAGAATTCTTCAATCAGTTAGAGGTAAACACAAGCAGTTAGTTTCATTTCAGCGGAGTTCAGAGTGAGAGAGTACAGAGTGGAGACTGGAGCCACACCCAGCCTTAAGCTTGAGTTCCAGTTTCGAATCTCTGCACAGACTCTGGTTAGCTCCCATTGGCTGACTTAGTTGCTATGACTATTCATTGGCTGACCTTGTTACATTGGCTCTGTCAGTTCATCAATATCTTAACGAACTATCGAAGACAAAACTGGAGCCCCCGACTTCATTAAAATGTTCATCTCTTTTTCTTCTTGTCTTTCCCATCCCCAACTATAGTACAATTGCTGTGGAATCAACAGTTATACTGACTGGTATAATGTCACAGACTTTAAGCCTGGAGAAGTACCCGCTTCCTGCTGCAAGAAGGACATGAACTGTACCAAAAATCCCACGCCAGAGAATACTTTCGAAGAGGTTTGTATGGCATGAGTGTTGGGATGGGTATGTATTCATTCATTCTGCTTTGAGCTCTTTGTAAAGGACAGAGCATAGGGTCATCTGCCCTAATAATATCCTGTGAAGTGGGCTAGGCTTAGAACATAGCTGGCTGGAGAATTCTGGGACTTGGAGTCCACAGGTCTTAAAGTTGCCAAGTTTGAAGCCCCGTGCCTAGTTCAGAGTTGTCTTCTCCCCTTCAGGATTTGTGGACTTCAACTCCCAGAATTCCCCAGACAGTATTCCAGCTCACAAGGCTGGCTGAAGAGTTCTGGGAGTTGAAGTCCACAAGTGTTAAAGTGGCCATAGCTAGACATCCTTGGCATCCAAAATCATGCAATAAGGCCTAGTTCATATAGGAGTTTATTCCTAGTTTCCCCACACTCAAAGTTGCCTATAATGCTACACCGATTTTCTGTTCCAGCGTTAGTTTTTAGAGAGAGTCCTCCAAACATTGTTTTCTTTCCCTGCAGGGTTGTGTGAAAAAAATAGAAGATTGGATGAGGAAACACATTGTGATTGTGGCTGCAGTTGCGTTGGGCATTGCCTTCTTTGAGGTACAAATGCTGTTGTTTTGTGGGAACATGGTTCTCATCTGAATGCATGTTTACCTGCATCTTTGTTTTGCTGGAAAAAGTTAGTAACCTTGTTCCGGTTTGTGTTCTTGAAAAAGAGAATTTCACATCACAAAAAGGCAGACTTCCACAAACACAGTTAAAATGTGACTATACCTATATATAGTGATACCT
Source organism: Erythrolamprus reginae (assembly GCF_031021105.1). Classification (NCBI taxonomy): domain Eukaryota; kingdom Metazoa; phylum Chordata; class Lepidosauria; order Squamata; family Dipsadidae; genus Erythrolamprus; species Erythrolamprus reginae. The sequence continues at coordinate 171,913,262 of NC_091951.1, read as the reverse complement.
TGTCTTACAAACTTAATTGGTTCCGGGGCGAGGTTCTTAAGGTGAAAAGTTTGTAAGACGAAACAATGTTTCCCATGGGAATCAATGGAAAAGCAATTAATGCGTGCAAGCCCAAAATTCACCCCTTTTGCCAGTTGAAGCACCTGTTTTTGCGCTGCTGGGATTTCCCCTGAGATTCCCCTCCATAGGAAACCCCACCTCCAGACTTCTGTGTTTTTGCGATGCTGCAGGGGAATTCCCAGCAGGGGAATCCCAGCATCGCAAAAACGAGCACTTCGCTGGCAACGGAAGTCCGTAGGTGGGGTTTCCCAGTAAAGGGAGCCTCAGTGAAATCGCAGCATTGCAAAAACACCGAAGTCCTTGAAACCCCACCTCCGGACCTCTGTGTTTTTGCGCTGCTGCGATTTCACTGAGTCTCCCCTCACTGGGAAACCCCACCTCCGGACTTCCATTGCCAGCCCATTTTTGCACTGCTGGGATTCCCCTGCTGGGATTCCCCTGCAGCATCACAAAAACAGGGAAGTCTAGAGGTGGGGTTTCCCATGGAGGGGAGCCTCGGGGGAATCCCAGCAGTGCAAAAATGGGCACTTCACTGGCAACGGAAGTCCGGAGGCGGGGCATCCCAGCGGCGGCGGTGGGTTTGTAAGGTGAAAATAGTTTGTAAGAAGAGGCAAAAAAATCTTAAACCCCGGGTTTGTATCTCGAAAAGTTTGTATGACAAGACATTTGTAAGACGAGGCATCACTGTATATGTATATATACGCTGCTCAAAAAAATAAAGGGAACACTCAACACATCCTAGATCTGAATGAATGAAATATTCTCAATGAATACTTTGTTCTGTATAAAGTTGAATGTGCACAGCAGCATGTGAAATTGATTGTCAATCAGTGTTGCTTCCTAAGTGGACAGTTTGATTTCACAGAAGTTTGATTTTATTATTATTATTATTATTATTATTATTATTATTATTATTTATTAGATTTGTATGCCGCCCCTCTCCATAGACTCGGGGCAGCTCACAACAATAACAAAGACAATGTAGGAACAAATCTAATAATTTAAAAAACACTAAAAACCCCATTATTAAAAGCAAACACACACACAAACATACCATGTATAAACTGTATAGGCCCGGGGGAGATGTCTCAGTTCCCCCATGCCTGACGGCAGAGATGGGTCTTAAGAACTTTACGAAAGGCAAGGAGGGTGGGGGCAGTTCTGATCTCCGGGGGGAGCTGGTTCCAGAGGGTCGGGGTCGCCACAGAGAAGGCTCTTCCCCTGGGTCCCGCCAAACGACACCGTTTAGTCGACGGGACCCGGAGAAGGCCAACTCTGTGGGACCTAACCGGTCGCTGAGATTCGTGCGGCAGAAGGCGGTCCCAGAGATATTCTGGTCTGATGCCATGAAGGGCTTTATAGGTCATAACCAACACTTTGAATTGTGACCGGAAATTGATCGGCAAGCAATGCAGACTGCGGAGTGTTGGTGTAACATTACTTGGAGTTATATTGTGTTGTTTAAGTGTTCCCTTTATTTTTTTGAGCAGTATATATGGCTGTAGGCAGAGTTTGCCTGCAATTCTGCATTCTAACCACTGTACCTGCCCAACTCCTACAGTGCAGTAGTCTTGCTATTTCTAAATAAAACATCAGGGCTAAATAACATCTTTCTTTTTTTCCCCCCAGCTTCTGGGCATCATTTTTGCCTGTTGCCTCATGAAAGGAATCCGCAGTGGATATGAGGTCATGTAACCGTTCCTGTTCCTGTACATCCGACTATTATGAGGCCCAATCACAAAGCTCTGGAATACTTTCATCTCCATATCTGGGGATACAGTTGACCATCATGTGCCAATGGGACAGGGTGGGGTGGATGCCTCTTCTTCTGTTGCCTGTTAGGAAAATATATGCTGCCCTCAAAGGATTCACACGTTGCCGTATCTTTCTTTTTCCCCCCTCTCCCATAATGGACAGGTTTAAATCCATTCCTTGCACCTCACTGCAACTCCTAGACCAGAAGTGTTCAAACTTGGCAACTTTTAAGACTTGTGGAATGCTGGCTAGAGAATTCTGGGGGTTGAAGTCCACAAGACTTAAAGTTGCCAAGTTTGAGGACCCTTGTCCTAGACCTTTCATTATCCTTCATGTGAGACTTGTGTGCCACCTAGTGGGCATCTGACGTTACGTTCCTAGTGCCCTTAATAGATGTGAGCAAACATATTTAAAGACATTATTCTCTACCTTATGAGTCCTTTCAAGTAGACTGTCTTATGTGTTCAGCTATATTTCTCCTTTCCTTTGGAAAGGTAAGCTCTTGATTCTATATAGGTTATAATAAGAAGGAAAATTGTCAGGGCTAATATTTTTAGTCAATAATTCACTATTTGGAAAATAAAAGATATTGTTTCACCCTCGTGTCGTGACTTATTTGTATGGTGCCTTTTCTCCATTGACCATTTTTAAGCTTTGCCTCATCCTCTGACTCTTAAAAAAGAGATGATGGTTGGTAGAACATGGGTTCTTTGTGTGGTACTGAAATAACATATGGTATATAATCAGTTGTAAACAACTCCTGCACTGCTCCAGAAATCTAGGAGACCTTATTTAACATTGCAGCATGGGATGTATTTGGATCAGGTGGGTTCTTGATCTGGATGTACTGGTATGTATTTTTACCCTTTACAGATAGTCCTTGACTTACAGCCATTTAGTGTCTGTTAGAAGTTTTAGTGGCACTGAAGAAAAGTTACTTAAAACTGGTCCTCATGCTTGCAACCAACACAGTATCCCCATGGTCGCATGATTTGAAATTTGGTTTCTTGGCAACCGGCATGTATTATTAATGGTCGCAGCATCCCCGGGAGAGGGAAATCACCATTTGCAAACTTCCCCCCTGCCAACCTCTGACAAGCAGTTAATGGGGGAAGCCAGATTTGCTTAACAACCATGGCAGAAAAAGGTCATGCATTCACTTAACCACCACCTTTGCTTAGCAATGGAAAATCTGGCCCACATTGCTTGTAAGACAAGGACTGCCTGGATAGAGAAGTGTGAATTGCATTCTGTTCTGCTTTTTCATCCTCTGGCTTTCAACAGGACTTTAGTTCTTGGTCATTATTAAACCACTTCCTGTCTGGGCTTTTATGAGCCAAGTCAGTCACAGCCGTTTTTCCTAGATTAGCTCCATGAAAGTAGGCTCATCAATCTTAATTGTCTCTAAAAGTTATTCTTTCTCAGCAAAGCTAATGCCATATTAAAGTTTCAACATAAGCAATAGATTATGTGTATCAAATTTAATGTGGTTATACAAGAAACTTCCCTTGGATCCCAAATCACCCTCTTATGGGCATTGTGGAGAATTGCAAATTCTATCCTTTTTTTCCTGTTGCCTCTAATCTTTCAGTATTTTTATGTATGCCCTTTCTTAACAAATACATTTGGAATATATTTGTGCTAGGTTTGCTGGCATTCTTGAAAAATCAGGTTAATATACACACTCCTTAACAGAGCTGTCTAGCTAAAAATAGAATTCTAACTTTTAAGAACTATTTTTGCCTGAAGCAGAGTAAAAGGAAGGCTTGTTAGGGCTTAGTGAAAAATTGAAAGATGGTTGGTTGAATGTAACCCAAGCCAATTTACTGAATCCTAATGAATTTCTATCATCTTACCCGTCAGGATTGAAACCGGGAAAGCATGATACCTGGGGAAATGGTTTCGTCCTAAATGTGTTTAAATCTCCACTTCCATACATTTACCTAACCTACAGGTGAAGCTTTGGTATCTATTCCTCCTTTAAATAGAAGACTTGGCCATATATACAAAAAGGTAGCAACAGTTTTCAGATCATGGACTGGAGATCATCTTTGATCTCTCTTGGATATTTAGATGTTCTACACCAAAAAAAACCCCAGTAGACCTTCCTGCTTGTAGAGTGTGTGGATGATGAAAGTTGGACTGTTGAGCAATCTACAACATACTACAAAAGTTAAGAGCTCAAGGTCTTTTGGAGTACTTCCTATAAGGTCTCCCCCAGTTCTGCCTCTGAAAGTCTGCAACAGTGGTGTGATTTTGCAAGGGGAGCAGTTAAGACAATGAACTGTTAAATGTTTTGACATTCGGAATACTTATTTTACTTTAACCTTTTCCTTCAAGGCTGCAGTTAAGATTAAATATTGCCTTTTCTTGTATTGTCATTTGTACTTCAGAGTCTCACTAAAAAAAGCTGATGCTTGGGGGGGGGAATGGTACCCACTTTTTGGCACTGATTACTCAATTCATTTGCCCAACGTTTCCCTTCTGCATCCAAATATCCCTGTTCTTTATGATTTCTCAGCACCTGGATAGTAACTAACTTAACTTAACTAACTTAACAATATGGAAATGTTTCCATATCATCCTGGGAAATCAGAGCTGGTGAGACATAACAGCTTTCTTTGAATAATCCTTTATTTCTTATTAGTTTTCGGGAGTATGATCTGTCAACATTTAGGCCTCTAGCCTGATCATAAGGGAGTAGCTTTTAGTGCACCCGCTGAGCTGGCTTTGGTAAGATGATAGACAGGGTAATATCCACCAAAAAGGAAGGTAGATAGGAGATTGGCAGCCACAGAAACTTGGCGTCCCACCCTGCACTGTAACGAGAGCGAGGGTGCTTAGCTTGAAGGGCGTGCTCCATGCAGTTCGTCACTTTGCTGAGATCTGAATCACAGATGATGTTCATGATGAACTTCTGGACTTTCAAGTCTACAGAGAGATGGAAATCATCATCAGAAATTAAACTTATAAGAGGTTTATGTTCCTGATAAGAGTTTCCTGTTCCTGTTTTAGGACATCTCTTGTCTTCATGTAAAATACTGACTCCTGGTTAGCTTTTCCCGTCAACTAACACTTGACTTCTCCTAGAGCTAAATTAATTGTCTTCAATTAGATGATCTTCAGTCTAAAGACAAATGGTTGAAGCAATGGTTCTCAACCTTTCTAATGCCACGACCCCTTAATGCAGTTCCTCGTGTTATGGTGATGCCCAGCCATAAGTCTGGCCCCAATTCTCCCAACAGAGCTTTAAGCTGATTGGCAGGAAAGTTAGAGGGACACCCCCACTGTAAATGCCTGATTGGTCAGATTGTAAAAATATGTTCCAAGGCGCCAGAATAGAAGCTTTAGTTCCTAACACCAGGGGAAATTTGTCTTTTCCCATGGTCTTAGGCGACCCCTGTGAAACGGTCATTCGACCCCCAAAGGGGTCCTGACCCCCTGGTTGAGAACCCCACTGGGTTAAAGGCAAGATGTTTATAATCCCATCACTATAAAATGATAAAGAGTTCAATTCATCTGATGGGCACTATGTAAAGAAAACTCTTCTCTGTTCTGTATTTAACTAGCAAACTGCAAAAATTGACTGAAATCACAGCTGGGATGTAAGACATATCTGCAATTCCTTGGATGGTGTTAGAACAGATATGAATTTGCACATGCAAATGTAATAGTTTTCTAGCATTCGCTGAGCTGAAAAGCTGTAGTGGCCCAGTGGTTAGAATGCAGTACTGCAGGCTCTGTTCACTCCACTTTGATCCTTCCAAGATCGGTAGAATGAGAACCCAGATTGTTGGGGGCAACATGCTGATACTGTAAATTGCTTAGAGAGGGCTGTAAAGCACTTTGAAGTGGCATGTAAGTCTAAGTGCTATTGCTATGCACTTGCTGAAATTTAGGAGCCAAATACCAAATGTTGAAAGCCTTTTTTTTAAATTTAAAAACAACCCTCAAAAATAATGATAAAAATGAGAGCAAGGCCTACCCAATTTTTTTTTCTTTCCAGAGTGATTTCAGTCACACTTTGGCAGGTTTTAGTATTTTGAGAATGGAGATTGGAACAAAAAATATCCTTAAACTCTGCAATATGGCTATGGCCATGGTGCATTTCTTTGGAAGAGATTTTGCATTAAAATGGCTTCAAATGGGAGTAACAGATAAATAGGGTTGGAAGGGAACTTGTAGGTCATCTAGTCCAACCCCCCACTCAAGCAGGACACTCTACACCATTTCTGGCAAATGGCAGACCAATTTCTTCTTGAAAGCCTCCAGTGATGAACATCCCGAGTCTACGGAGAGTGGCGGCATACAAATATAAATAATAATAATAATAATAATAATAATCCGAAGGCAGTCTGATCCATTGGTTGATTGTTCTCGCTGTCAGAAAATTTCTCCTTATTTCTAGATTGAATCTCTCTTTGGTCAGTTTCCATCCATTATTCCTTGTCTGGCCTTGAGGTGCTTTGGGAAATAGCTTGACACCCCCCCCCCCCCGCCCTGTGGCAGCCCCTCAAATGTTGGGACACTGATACAGTGTCTAGTAATTTACTTCTCTGCTTCCACCCGTATTCTAGCATGCATCAGTACTCACAATTGCGAAAGAAACTTTCCCCATAGCTCTGCTGGGCCTCAGGGGTCATTCGGTCCCAGTAGTGCCTCAGAGCGGCCTCTACCGTTTCAAGATTAGTCATGGCTGTTTTGAAAAAGCCTGGCTCTACAATGGAGACTTTCACCCCAAAATGATACATGTCCCTCCTGGGGAAAAAAACAAACAAACACCAAAATATTGTGAAGGGTTAAATCATATCCTTTATACTAATTTGTAAAGCTTCTGTAATGTTTTTGTTTTTTTTTCAATTTTTATTATTTTTCTTCCACCTTCACATACAAATTTAACAAATTTAACATGTATATACCTTACAATATTACATACATATACAGTGGTACCTCTACTTAAGAACTTAATTCGTTCAGTGACCAGGCTTATTCCCTGTCCAAGCACCAAGAGAAAGGAAAATGCTTTGTTCACTCTGGACTGCCAAAGCCTCCTTAAGCACCACCAAAAGGCTCCTCTGGCAGTCCAGATGGCCAGGATTAAAGTGGGAATGGCAGGAAACTGACTGTGCCTTCGTGCCGCTCTCAAATTTCCTGGGAGATTTTTCCTGGCTCGGGTTCTTAAGTAGAAAATGGTTCTTAAGTAGAGGCAAAAAAATCTTGAACACCCGGTTCTTATCTAGAAAAGTCCTTAAGTAGAGGCGTTCTTAAGTAGAGGTACCACTGTAATTCCAAATTTTTATCCATTGTTTCATAACCCAAAATCTTGTTTAATTAATTTCCCTCCCACTTAACTACCAGTAGTCTGCCCCTTTAACTATTCTTTCTTGCACTCCCCCTCCTTCTAAATCTTTCCCCCTCCTACCTGCTTTCCCCTAGCTCCTCCTCATCCCCTCTCTCCTCTTTCTCCCTACTTCACTCCTCAATCTCTCTCTCCTTCTGTTCCTCCCTTTCTTCTTTCTCTTCCATTTTCTTATAACTTCCTCCCCGAGTGTCTTCCAATCTAAAATATTAAAATAATAAGTGTGTACCTTAGCCGACTGACGCTGTACATTCAACTTTCAAATATAAATCACCACTAATTTTAATTTTTACTCATGACTCCAAAGAGATACAAATATATTGTAGGTAAAGCTTCCATAACATTCCTTGAGTCCCCAATAATGGGGTAGTTGGGTAGTTGTTGCCACAGATTATGTGTGATAAACATGCCTAGGTATTGCTAACTAGGCATGTTTATCATACACAATCTGTTTCTACAACACTCCGTGGCCTGCATTGGCTGCCGATCAGTTTCCGGTCACAATTCAAAGTGTTGGTTATGACCTTTAAAACTCTACATGGCAGTGGACCAGAGTACCTTCGGAACTGCCTGCTACCGCATGAATCCCAGCGACCAATAAGGTCCCACAGAGTTGGGCTTGTTCGGGTCCCATTGACTAAACAATGTCATTTGGCGGGCCCCAGGGGAAGAGCCTTCTCTGTGGCGGCCCCGGCCCTCTGGAATCAACTCCCCCCGGAGATCAGAACTGCCCCCACCCTTCTTGTCTTCTGTAAATTACTCAAGACCCATCTATACCAGGTGAGTTGAGACACCTTTCCCCCCAGGCTTTTTTATATTTTTTATATTTATGTTTGGTATACTGTATATGTGCTGTTTGCTTTTTAATATGATAGGGTTTTATATGCTTCTTTTAATATTAGATTTGTTTCGCTATAATATTGTTTTATTACTGTTGTGAGCCGCCCCGAGTCTTTGGAGAGAGGTGGCATACAAATCTAATAAATAAATAATATAATAAATAAATAACAACTACCCAACTACTCCATTATTATTACCCCCATTACCTTTCAAGAAACAACAGGCACCATAAAATCTTTGAAAATGGGAAACACCCCGTCTGAATGGTTATCACGTGGGTTGGCGTAAGACATCCATTTTAATAACAACAGTGGTTACATTAAGAGCAGGCAATAGAGAAACATAGAAACATAGAAGTCTGATGGCAGAAAAAGACCTCATGGTCCATCTAGTCTGCCCTTATACTATTTCCTGTATTTTATCTTAGAATGGATCTATGTTTATCCCAGGCATGTTTAAATTCAGTTACTGTGGATTTATCTACCACGTCTGCTGGAAGTTTGTTCCAAGGATCTACTACTCTTTCAGTAAAATAATATTTTCTCATGTTGCTTTTGATTCCCCCCCCAGCTAACCTCAAATTGTGTCAGAGATTCTGAAAGGCTATTGTGGACCTGAGGAATGAACGTACCTCCCGTACACCTACCTGAGGCTGTCAGAGAAGGCCTCCACTGTGTATTTGGAAACGCAGTAGCCACCACCGTTGGCTGAAACCCGCCCCAGGACGCTGGAAACATTGACTACTCGGCCACGGGCTCGCTTGAGCAACGGCAGGAAGGCCAACGATACCTCGATCATTCCAAAAGTGTTAACAGACATGACTTTGCGGTAGTCTTCCACGGTCATCCATTCCGTGGGGCCAATAGAGCTGCCTAAACCTGCATTGTTCACCAGACCAAAGAGTCCTGGGAGATGAGAGAGAGGGCAGGGGGGAGAGGGAGAGAGAAGAAAATGAGGAAAAGTCTTCCTGATGTTCGCTAAACAAACTGCAAAGGACTCCAGCTATTGTATGGTGTGGGTTTTTTCTGTTTATGCTGCGCCAACTGATCATGGTCTCATTTGGCCCCAATTTGTGTACTCTGCACATAGATCAAATTCAAGCCCCTTTTCAAGCAGTGGAAGAGGAGAAGCCCTCCAAACAGAGAAAAATTCGCAAAAATTAATTTGAAAAGAAAAAGATGGCGGTGCCTACAGACTGGCACCGACCAAATCACTTCCATGGTGCCATCATGACATCACCACCAGTGGGTCACTACTGGTTCAGGCGATCCAGTCCGAACAGGGAAGAACCCACCCCTGAGGCTGAGACTGCTTTGATTGGTCTGTTGGGAGAGTCTGATTTTGTTGGGATTCCTAGGGATGGGATAGTGAACTAAAGACAGCTTTCACAAAAGTAGAGCTGGGATGACACAGTGGTCAGAGTGCAGCACTGCAGGTACTTCAGCTAACTGCTAGCTGTAGTCCAGCAGTTCAGATCTCACCACCAGCTCAAGGTTGATTCATCCTTCCATCCTTCCGAGGTGGGCAAAATGAGGAGCCAGATTGTTGGGGGCAAGAGGCTGACTCTCTGTAAAGCACTTAGAGAGGGCTGTAAAAGCACTATGAAGCGGTATATAAGTCTAAATGCTATTGTTATAAAGCAGACCCTATGATCACAACAGAAACAAAGAAATGGGTGAATTCTGAGGATTGAAGTCCACATGTTTTTGGCAAGGTTGACAAGCCTTGGCTTATATGAGTAGTGCATGTGGAGTATTTAAGTAGGAAAGCTGAAGGAGCTCAAGCAGCTAAGTCTTATTCCTGGTTCCACATACTCTCCTGTTTCCACTTTGGTCCACGATCACCATTACTATCACCCATTTCCTCCCACTAATGACTGTATGATTGTTGTTTGTATCCTTAAGATTTTTTAAAATATTGATTGCTTATTTGACCCCTATGACACTCATTAAAGTGTTGTACCACATGATTCTTGACAAATGTATCTTTTTCTTTTATGTACACTGAGAGCATATGCACCAAGACAAATTCCTTGTGTGTCCAATCACACTTAGCCAATAAAGAATTCTATTCTATTCTGTTCTGTTCTATTCTATTCTATTCTATATTCTATTCCATTCCATTCCATCCCATTCTCTATTCTATTCTATTCTATTCTACATTCTATTCTATTCTATTCAATTCTATATTCTATTTTATTCCATTCCATTCCATTCTACATTCTATTCTATTCCATTCTACATTCTACATTCTATTCTATTCTATTCTATTCCATTCCACATTCTATTCTATTCTATTCTATATTCTATTTTATTCCATTCCATTCCATTCTACATTCTATTCTATTCCATTCTACATTCTACATTCTACATTCTACATTTTACATTTTACATTCTACATTCTATTCCATTCCATTCCACATTCTATTCTATTCTATTCTATATTCTATTTTATTCCATTCCATTCCATTCTACATTCTATTCTATTCTGTTCTGTTCCATTCCATTCTATTCTATATTCTATTTTATTCCATTCCATTCCATTCCATGATGAGTGAAACTCACCTTTTTGGCCCACCTGAGCTTTCACCCATTCCACTGCTTTGGAAATGCTTTCAGAGCTGGTGACATCAATCAGGGTGGTGCGCAGGTTTGGCGAGCTGGTGCGGGCCAGGTTATCAGCTCCTTTCTGGGCCAAGCAGCCTGCCAGCACGTGGAAACCCTTCTTGTCAAGTTTCTTGGCTAGCATGTTCCCAAAACCCGTGTCGCAACCCGTGATGAAAACATACTTGTCCTTGAAGGTGCTCAAAACCTGCTGGTCGCGGAGGAACCAGACCACAGCCCAGACCAGGCTGATGAGAAGAATGCAGCACCACATTGTAGGCTGAAGGCCTGCGGAGATGGGAGAGGATTGGAAAAAAGTAGAATGGGACCCCAGTGTTCCCACTTTTGTCCTCTTACCAAAGTCCAACCGGCACTTTTCTAACTCAATCCACACATACCGTAATTTTTTTGTCCAGGAAGAAGCAATCTGGGGTTTTCCATTTATTTAGGACAGTGGTGGTAAACTGTCGGCTTGGGTGCCAAAAGGGTGCTCATGATAGCATGCGTATTGCGCATGCGTGTCCACACTCATAATGCAATGCCCTGCGTATACACAAACCCTCACACACATTCCTCCTCCGCAAATGCGCACAGGCCTCAATGAAGTGTCTGTACTTCCAGTAGACTCATTGGGCTGTTTTTTTGCTCTCCCCAGGGTTCACGGAAGCTTCCTGAAGCTGGGGATGGCAAGAAAATGAAAGTTCAGAAACCAAAGGAAGTGGAGCTGCCCTACTTCTTATCTTCAGATAGTTGCAACTGGGCCTCGCACACCTCAGCCCATTTCTTCTGCAGCCTGAAAGATTTCCTGAAGGCCTGTGTAGCCGATAACAGAGCTCCGGATTGATTGCAGAGGCCTCCAGGAAAACCTTCCCAGCTGCAGAAGAAATTGGCTGAGGTGTTTGAGGCCTGGCTGCAACTGTCCAAAGCCAAAACTTTTCCTAAAGACCTCTGACAGTGAAAAGGAGGCTGAGGGTGAGCATACAAGGTAACTTCCGGTTGGGACCATTTTCACCGTGTGGAGAGCCGAAATGGGCACAAAGGCAGCCAAAACTCAGCTGGCCAGCATGCACATCTGTGCTGGAGCTGACATAGGGCAACACCTTGTGTGCCCTCAGATATGGCTCTACTTGCCACCTGTGTGGCACACATGCTATAGGTTCTCCATCACTGATTTAGGATCATGACTTCCATCAGCCATAGTCAATACAATCAAGGCACTCAATGCCTATGGAGATTCTCAGTCATCCAGGTCATGGATGTCCCAAAGGAGATTTTCCAAAGACAGCTGGACTTACTTGAGTGTTGTTTTTTTCTTAGGAAATGTTTCGCTTCTCATCCAGGAAGCTTCTTTGTTGGAAAAAAACCTTCCTGGATGGGAAAAGTGTAACATTTTCAAAGAAATTCCACCTCCCCCAAGAAAATCCAATTGCCTTTTGGGAAAGTACCTTTGGGACAAGTGGCTCACTCATTGAAGGATTTGCAGTCCTACAGAGATGAAGGTCATGAGTTTATCTGAGTCTGCATCAATCATTTGGGTTCTAGTTCCAGAGTAATGCCCTTGAGGAGGGACATTGATCAAGTTGCTGGTATTTAAGCAGCCCTATTAATTCTCTTGCTAAACATCCATGCTAATTGAAATAATGAGAACCCGACCTATCAGAAAACAATTAATGAATCATCAACACAATTTGAATTTTTAGGGAGCCTTCCAAAGAGAGAAACTAGAAATGTATTTATTCTCACCTAACAGCCTTTGGGTTGCAAATCAATAGAAGAAATGGACTAGATTAGTGATGGTGAACCACAGGTGGCACACAGAGCCAAATCTGTTGGCACGCGAGCCGTTGCCCAACCTCAGCTCCAGCATTATTATTATTTATTATTATTTATTAGATTTGTATGCCGCATGCATGTGAGCGTGTGCCAACTGATTTTTTGCTTGCATGGAGACTCTGGGAGGGCATTCTTGGCCTCTCGAGGGCCTCCAGGAGGCCAGAGGAGTACGTTTTTGCTCTCCTCAAGCTCCAAGATGTCCTCTGGAGCCTGGAGAGGGCAAAAAAATGGGTCTACCAGGCCCACCAAAAGTCAGAAAATAGGGGAGCAGAGGCGCTTGGGGGGCATTGAATTCAGACGTGGGCATGCACCAGTGATGGGCTCCTACGGGAACGGTCAGAAACGCAGTTTCGGTAGCAAAATTTGGAGCTCTACCCCAGAGCACCCAATTTGCATTGAAAGATGTTGAAACAAAATGCACAAGCCATGCCCACAGTGTGATAGTAAAAATTTTGGTAGCCCATCACTGTGTGATAGCGTGCATGTGCACTATTTTGGCACCCAAGGTTCACCATCACAGGACTAGATGAACCTGATCTGAATTAGCATTATGCTAGGATGTGGAGTAAGGGTTCACTCTGTTGACTTGGTACCCAAGAAAAGTGTGGATTCTTATATTTCAAATAGGGCAAAATTGAGTAATAACTCCAGTGGGACATTCTCTTCAATAGTAAACATCAAATGTGTTTCTACTGGTTTAGATTCGGAACTCCATTTTAAGGTCCAATCTGAACCGTTCTCCTATCTGTGGCACCTACTTTGTGACACTTACATTTAGAAGGACCATTACCGTCAACTCATTAAGTCTAACTCAGTTCCTAAGAACTTGACATCCGGTTTTCTCTTGGATAGTCGAATACTAGACTAGAGGATAAGACACCCCCCCCCTCTGGAATTCCAGTTTAAACTATTAAATAGGTTTAATAGGCCAGTTTTGTAACTGGCCTTGGTCCTGCTCAATGTGTACCCAGTTCTATGCTTCATTCTCGTAAAGCTCAGGAGGAGATTAAAGGATTAAATTGACATTTACACAAGTTGCATACAGTATACAGTTTGGATGTTTTCTCTTAACCCTGGAGTGGATCACAATCCTAGAGCCTCCCACTCACATTAGGATGAGGATAATTCTGCAAGAATATGCCTCACCTGTCTTATGGTCATCATCCCCATGCCTGATCTTCATAAGCTAATGACTTTACTTGAATGCACATTACCATGAATTTTTTGCATATGCTTTTCAGTAACTGTATTTATATAAAACAGCAGAATATAGGGCTGGGAAACATTTTGTGGAAACCCAGCCATCTTCTTAACAAGTTTTGTGAAGCAGGACCCCGTGTCGGCATACTTGTTTGTGCTATAGCATATCCCGTAGACTGCAATTTATTAATATAAGCGTAGCATTTTGCACGCTGTGTGAACCCAGCCAACCTAATCAGGGGTTAATCCTGCCAGGTGCAATTCAATACAAAGGCAGTTCAAAAATTTAGCTGTTTGTTAGAGGGTGACATTGACACCGACAATTTCCTTATTCTCCCAAATTGGGCTAGCCTTGACTATTAGCACAGAAATAAAGTTACAATTTTCCATCAGAGCATAAGATCAAAAATGACTAGTGATACCCAAAAATGGATGCAAGATACAGAAATGGCTTTTTGCTTGGATTTTAAAAAAAGGTAAAGTGTAAATCTGTTGGCATTTGCTACTTCACAAAAAAGCAGCATCTCCTGTTCTTTCATCAGCCACATTTCTTCTCTGTTACTACAATTAATTATTGTAGCCCCGAGTCTTCGAAGAGGGGTGGCATACAAGTCTAATAAATTATTCTTATTCTTCCCTTCCTTCAATGAAACAGAAAGTATAACCATCATTGATCTTGATTTTTTTAGTTCTTTATTGGCAAGGATAGATACCCATTCATGATTGGTATCTCTCATTGAGATCTCCATCTCAATCACTGTGCTTTTTAACTTTTTAACTTCTAAACTGCCCAGTAACTCAGGTGAGGTAGGTGGTGTAAAAATGTAATAAATATGTTCTAGAAAATGTAGAGGTTAGGTGAAATAGGTATGTATATTTTCTCCACTCCGTTCTTGGACTACTCCCGGTATGTTACAGTGTCAATCTACCCTCATATGTTAATGCATTCTATAAATTGTATTTTAGGATTGTTGTGACCCAAAACACAAACACAATACAAGAAAGGGGAAAAAATTAATTGGCAGAATGAGCTCTGTCCATTTATTTATTTATTTATTTATTTATTCATTCATTCATTCATTCATTCATTCATTCATTCATTCATTCATTTATTGGATTTGTATGCCGCCCCTCTCCGTAGACTCGGGGCGGCTAACAACAGTAATAAAGACAGCATATAACAATCCAATATTAAAACAGTTAAAAACCCTTATTATAAAACCAAACATACATACAGACATACCATGGAGAACATAACAAAATGATTATTCTTTACAATGCTCAAGAATGTTGCAATGCTTCCTATAATCCACTGTTTTCCTTTAATAAGGCTATAAACTGGAGTGCTAAGAGAGCTCCTCAAGTGAACAGAATTATAGATTTACATTCTGTAAATCAGACATAAAGCAAAAGATATAAGGTCCAGTTAAAGACATATAGTGGCAGAAACAAACTCTACATCCTATTTTAAAGTAGAAATTATCTCTCCCGCCACCCCAAATCTCACTAATTGTCCCCTTTCCTTCTGAAGTTGGAACCTGGGATTCCGATTTCTCTCTATTTTCATCTTGCAGAGCTAGGCTTTTGATTCCTGAAATAGTTCCTATCTACAGAGCAAAATGGGAAGAGGGGTTTTTAGGCCAGGTTTTTTGGGGCTCCGCCCCCCAGTTTACCCAGTTTTCAGCCTTGACTATACTGGCTGCATTCCCTGCCTATAGCACCCTACCTTTCCTAGGCTTTCAAGATGGAAAATATGAGTCAATTAGAAAATCACCTGGATTGCACACCGAGCAACGTCAACTCACCTCCCGCCCCTCTTGTCCCTCCTTACCTTTTCTGAAGATAAGCTTAGGGAGATAACTTGAGCAAACTGCCCGCTCAAAGCAGCAGCAAGTCCCTGCCCTGTTTAAAGAACCTTTAGGAGGTAACAATTCTGCTCCTTGTCAAAGTCCACGAGGGGCAGAGCCTTTCCCAATCCGGACTCTGGTGGAGGATGCCAAGGGCAGCGATTCAACCCAGCGTATTAACTCTTGCCATTGCCACTAAGAGTCAGAACAAAAAGAGACATCCAACCTCCCTCCAATGATGCAAATTCTAGTGAAAAGGTCGGTGGAGAATGCAAAGGAAAATAACAACAGCAGAAAAGCCAGGACTGAGCTTGTGTGAAGAAATGGGTTGAAGAAAAGAATGTGTAGGCTGAGTTCCTGGAAAAATGAAGCAGGCCACAATGGCAGTCAAACAAAGATAGCCAATATTCAAGCAATCATTGTAGAATGCGGCCAACTCGTTTCTAATCCCAGGAGCTCAAAGTTAGTGTGTGTTCTGTTTTGGAACTTTACAATAAGGGAGGTAGATGTAACAAGGAGACCGCCTCTTTCCCCAAGAGAACTTCATGGTTAAGATATCCACCCGTTGTCCCACCCGCAACATACACGCACAGAGCTACTTTATCATATTCTCTTCCTGTTCAGAGCTGACAGGAAGTCATGCTGACTTAAATCTTGTTTCCTCTGCAAGCTTGCCCTTTTATAGGCTTCAAATGGGTCCATGTTACACTATTATCTTCTACAGCTTTTAACTTGCACTCTGCTATGTTCTGTCCAAGCGATGAGCCCCCCCCCCCAGAAATAGGTCTACACACACAGCTTTGACAAAATTTAAGCATGTAATTCTAATAATTTAGTATCAGAAAGGTTTAACTGTGTAAAATGTATCAGCGAAGCAAGAAATAAGTCCTTTCGTATCAACTGTTCATTAAAGTCTCAAGATAAAGCCAAACCTCCCAAATAGTTCTCTTTGACCCAATCTCTAATTAACATGACTCACTTTGAGTTGGCAGAAAGCCCAGATGTCAAGATTTCACCTTCTTAGTTTGTGAGTCTTCGGAGAGAGGCGGCATACAAATCTAATAAATTATTATTATTATTATTATTATTATTATTATTATTATTATTATTATTTCACATAAATAATCCAAGATGACCAAACAGTCATCGCTCACATTAGAAAGTTGACTTCTGCACTTGCTCATCACAAGATTAACCCTCAAATATCCAAAAGGCGTGGCCAAGTGTTCCAGAGATCTATTCATGCAGAGACCTTCTCCTGCTCAGCCACTCATGCCTTCTAACACTCCTGTGTACTCTGGCGTCAAGAAGAGTCTTCATCTTCTCCTGAGTCACTCATGGGCACCTCTGGAGGTGTAACAGGCTCTGATTGGCTTTCAGCCTCTGACCGCACATCCTCTCCGATATCCTTGCTATCACACTTGGGTGCCAAGTACCAACCCACACCCATCTCTTGATCCTCAGAATCCATGATCAGCTGTGCCGGATGTGGACGGGCCACAACATACTAAGGGTTCAGGAGTCTGGTAGCACCTGAAGTTGACCAATAGACCTTTTGATCTCTAGGGAGCAGCATAGAATTAGGTTTTTATTTGCATCTTGATTGTCATTAAGTGGTCCTCTGTGTATTTGTGCAGCCACTGGATAAATGGCATTGAAGAACCAGACCTGAAGAAAGGGAATAAACTACGGAAATCAGAATGGACACTGTAAACTATCCCAAGAACATTATGTGAGAAGAGATATGGAGGAGCTATTGCTCTTGGGAACAGTTACTACTAGGAAAGGAATTATCTTCTGGGCAGGCTACTTTTGTGACCCACCAGCAGCAAGCCAATGAGGTGATGTGCAAGTGGCCCGTGCAGCAGGCACCTGAGTTGGACAGTGAGGAGGCTGGTGAGGACTCAGTACCAGAGGCAGCAGTTCAGCCTTCGGAACCTCCAGCACCTCACAGCAGTGTTGAGGAAGAAGAGGAGGAGGAGGAGCCTTTTCTTAATGAATGAGCACACAGAGTTGCCAAAAGGCAGGAATGGCTACTCAGGAGGAGGTCTCCTCGGAAGTAGGCTTGGGGCTAATTGGGACTTCCTAAGCCTACGTAAAGAATGAAAGGGAAACTTCAAAGAAATGGTTATCCAACATCTTAAAAACTTCCAGTGCTGGACCTTCCACAACTTCTGGAGGCAAACTGTTGCACTGATTAATTGTTCTAAGTGTCAGGAAATTTCTCCTTAGTTCTAAGTTGCTTCTCTCATTGCTTAGTTTCCACCCATTGCTTCTTGTTTTACCCTCAGGTGCTTTGGAGAATAGCTTGACTCCCTCTTCTTTGTGGCAACCCCTGAGATATTGGAACATTGCTATCAAGTCTCCCCTGGTCATTCTTTTCATTAAACTAGCCATTCCCAGTTCCTGCAACCGTTCTTCATGTTTTAGCCTCCAGTCCCTTAATCATTTTTGTTGCTCTTCTCTGCAAGTAAAGAAAGTGGCCATGAATTCTCCATGTGTAAAAAACCCTTGCTGGTAAAATATCCTAACAAAATGGAGAATAGAAGCCCCCCCCCCCTTTTTAAAACAAATTTATATGGTGCTATGCAAGAAAACAAAATCTTTAAATCCAAGAAAGAATAGGTAGCAAGATGTGCTTATTTTAACCCTGTTACAGAAGCACAGCCAGCTTTACCTTGAACTGAGTTTCAAGTCCCACTTAAGCCATGAAAGCCAGTTGGGTGACTTTGGGACAGTCACTATTTCCAGGAGTGAAATACTCCGGGTCTACTCGTGCCTGTCAGTTGTCAGAGAGCCAGTCACGAAGGGAGCACAAGGATCTGCCCACCAGCCGAGACACCACCATTTGGGTTCTTTTAACCTCTGTGCATGCAAAAAGCGTTCTGTGCATGCGCAGAGAGTAAAAAACCTCAAATGGTGGCACGCGGGCGGGTGGGCAGAGCCTCGCGCACCCTTCGCGACCAGCTTTCCGATGATTGACAGGCACGAGCGAACCAGGAGCATTTCACCCTTGACTATCACTCAGCCCAAATAACTACACAAAGGATTTATTATGAGGGGGGGGGACAGGAGAAGGAAGGAACATGGTGTGTGTTTATCACCTTCATAAAAACAATAAAAGACAGGATATAAATAAATAAATTTATAACCGAAATGCCCAAGTATTTCAGGTTATCCCATTTAGAGAATCAGCAGAGAAAGGGAAAGGAAGGTAGACAACTTAGAAGTCAATTCCAACTGGATTTGTCTCTCCCTCAACAATCATTTGGCAATTTTTTATCAGGATGTAACTGAAGAAGCGATCAAGTTCCCTATATAATATTTACTGACCCCTCACATCCTGGACACAAATTGTTTCAACTCCTACCCTCAAAACGTCGCTACAGAGCACTGCACACCAAGACAACTAGACACAAGAACAGTTTTTTTCCGAACGCCATCACTCTACTAAACAAATAATTCCCTCAACACTGTCAGACTTTCTACTAAATTTGCACTTCTATTCTACTAGTTTTTCTCATCATTCCTTTCACCCATTTCCTCCCACGTTGACTGTATGACTGTAACTTGTTGCTTGAATCCTAAGATTGTTATTAATATTGATTGTTTCTTCATTGCTTATTTGACCCCTATGACAATCATTAAGTGTTGTACCACATGATTCTTGACAAATGTATCTTTTTCTTTTATGTACACTGAGAGCATACGTACCAAGACAAATTCCTTGTGTGTCCAATCACACTTGGCCAATAAAATTCTATTCTATTCTATTCTATTCTATACATTAAGAATTGGTTTCCAAATATGTCTTTTCCCATCTTGGACTTTTTTGTGTGTGTGTAACTGCCATGTTTGTTTTTAAAAGATTGTAAATATAACACTGGGGACTCTCTTTGTATTGATATAGAAGCTGCACTGGGAGTCTATCGAGCTGGGATGTGGGCATAAGTGCTTTTATTAAAAAAAATCACTTTTAAGTTTCTTGCTTAAAAATCCACCCCTTGCCGCTCTTCAGTTATGAAGGGAGGCACTAGGAGTTCCCACGATTTAGATAAGGAGTCTCCAACCTCTGCAACTTTACGACTTGTGGACTTCAACTCCCAGAATTCCTCAGTCAGTGTGTGCATGTTGACTGAGGAATTCTGGGAGTTGAAGTCTTACAAGTCGTAAAGTTGTCAAGGTTGGAGACCCCTCGTTTAGATGCTTTCATATGTTCCAATTGTTTTCCAACTGCCAGTGAAGGAATTAAGGAATACAGTACAGAAGGAAACAAGAATAAATAGGCTGGGGGAAAATCCCAATTAATTTTCTGGCCTCAGGGCTCAGAATTAATTTAATGACTAGTTTGGCCTAGTGGTTATGGTCCCAGGCCAGAAAGCAGGAGATGGTGAGTTCTAGTTTTGACTTAGCCATGAAAGCTGGCTAGGTAAACTTTGTGTAGTCACGCTCTCTCTCAGCCCAACTCCTCATAGGCTTGTTGTTGTGAGGAGAATAAGGGAAGGAAGGTTTGTTAAATATGTTCACCGCTTTGGGTTATTTGTAAAAATCATCATCTTTCAGCTGTGGCGAGGGGGGTGTTTGCCCAGGTTCGCTTGGTGCACCAGTTGCGGCCCTATTTGGATCGGGAGTCACTGCTGACAGTCACTCATGCCCTCATCACCTCAAGGCTCGACTACTGTAATGCTCTCTACATGGGGCTACCTTTGAAGAGTGTTCGGAAACTTCAGATCGTGCAGAATGCAGCTGCGAGAGCAATCATGGGCTTTCCAAAATATGCCCATGTTACTCCAACACTCCGCAGTCTGCATTGGTTGCTGATCAGTTTCCGGTCACAATTCAAAGTGTTGGTCATCACATATAAAGCCCTTCATGGCACCCGACCAGGGTATCTACGAGACCGCCTTCTGCCGCACGAATCCCAGCAACCGGTTAGGTCCCACAGAGTTGGTCTCCTCCGGGTCCCGTCAACTAAACAATGTCGTTTGGCGGGACCCAGAGGAAGAGCCTTCTCTGTGGCGGCTCCGACTCTCTGGAATCAGCTCCCTCCAGAGATTAGAACTGCCCCCACCCTCCTAGCCTTTCGTAAACTCCTTAAAACCCACCTCTGTCATCAAGCGTGGGGGAACTGAAACATCTCCCCCTGCCTATGTAGTTTTCTGTGTATGATATGACTGTATGTATGTTTTTATATATATATATTGGGGTTTCTTGTTTTTTAGACTTTTTAAATGTATTATTGTTATTTTAGATTCTAACTATTAGATTTGTCATTATGTATTGTTTTTATCATTACTGTAAGCCGCCCCGAGTCTACGGAGAGGGGCGGCATACAAATCTAATAAATGATAATAATTAATAATAATAATAATAATAATAATAATAATAATAATAATAATCAGGCAGGATGCAAAGAAACAAAGTTAAGAGAAGGCATATTGGGAGCATAAGCCCAGCAGTTGAAATCAAATGTGAACCTACAATTGAAAAGGGTTTCTGCCTCATCTTTGGGATAGAAACCAAGAATCCATTTTTCCACTGCTTCTTTTAGAATGAGCAATAAAGGTAGTCCTTGACTTACAACTGTTAATTCAGTGACCATTCAAAGTTACAACAGCACTGAAAGAGAGACTGATGACCTTTTTTCACACTTCTGTCCACCGCAGCATCCCTACTGTCATCTGTTCAAAACTCGGATGCTTGGCAGCTGACTCATATTTATGATGGTTGCAGTGTCCCAGGTTCATATGATCACCTTCATGATCTTCTGACAAGGTCATTGGGGAAGCCAGATTCATTTAACCACCAGGTTGCTAACTGGACGAATTCACTTAACAACACTGCCAAGATTTTTGGGGGTTCAGATGTGGTCATAAATTGAGGATTGCCTGTACAGTCTGTTCAAAAAGCCTTTGCATTCAGATGCACAGAAATGTTCAAAATGTGTGGTTTCCTGATCTCCAAATGAAGTAAATTTATTTATTTATTTATTTATTTTTATTTATTGGATTTGTATGCCGCCCCTCTCCGCAGACTCGGGGCGGCTAACAACAATGATAAAAAACAACATGTAACAATCCAATTTAATAAAACAACTAAAAACAATTATTATAAAAACCAAACATACACACAAACATACCATACATAACTTGTAATGGCCTAGGGGAAGGAATATCCTAACTCCCCCATGCCTGGCGACAAAGGTGGGTCTTAAGTAATTTGCAAAAGACAAGGAGGGTGGGGGCCGTTCTAATCTCTATGAAATATGAAAAAAGGGTTCTATATACAGGCAATGTTCCCTCAAATTTTTTTGGGGGGGTGGGCGGAAAAGTATAGTGTCTGAGCGGCAGTCCCTTCGGGACTGGGTGGCACACAAATATTTAATAAATAAATAAATAAATAAACAAACAAACAAACAAACAAATAAAAAACCCACCCTGTTTTGCCTCAGAGAATTTCAAAATAAAATACTATACTGTGTGTCTATAACAGTGAACTCATAATAGGGCAACTCTATCAATATCAAAATGCCACTTAAATAGTTGAGCTAGTTTCAAACTAGATTTTGATTTTCTTTCTCTCTTCCTTACTCCCATTCTTTTTCTTTCTCTTTTCCTTCCTCTCTTTTTTCTATCTGTTTCTTTCTCTTCCTCTCTCTCTCCCCTTCCCTCTCACTCTTTCCCTCTCGGCTTCTGGGCAGATTTGGAAAACTCTGAGTTGATGATGATTTTTAAGTGAGCGATTGCTCACTGCTCAGCTTAGAGGGAATTATGTATACAGGTATCTTGATTTGGTAATATTGTGTTAATTGGAAAGAACAATGATGTAACAAAAGGCCCACTTAAGCCAAAAGTTACAGATAAGGAAGAAAGGAAGATAAATGGTTTAAATCGGGTCTTCAAACTTGGCAACTACAAGACGTGTGGACTTCAACTCCCAGAATTCTCCAGCCAGCTATTCTGGCTGAGGAAGCCTAAGAGTTGAAGTCCACAAGTCTTAAAGTTGCCAAGTTTGAAGACCTCTGATTTAAATTTTTACAGCCAGACTCTGCCCCAAGTTAGGGTGTCTCAGTGTTGTAAGAAATGTAACAAGAAGTACTGTATTATCGCGATTGTGATGGGCAGGAAACAAATTTAACAAATAATGATGATTAACTCAAAAGCACCCCAAGTTTTGCAACTACAAAAGCAGATGGAAGGTGCATGAGATCAGGAAAAGAGAACATTTGCTAGCTGAAGCCAGAGGTGGAACCGAATATACTAAAGTTGCCCAGGTTAGCCTGGTGCACCAGTTGCGGCCCTATTTGGACAGGGAGTCATTGCTCACAGTCACTCATGCCCTCATCACCTCGAGGTTTGATTACTGCAACGCTCTCTACATGGGGGTACCTTTGAAAAGTGTTCGGAAACTTCAGATCGTGCAGAATGCGACCGAGAGAGCCATCGTGGGGCTTCCTAGATTCGCCCACGTTTCTTCAACACTCCGCGGCCTGCACTGGCTGCCGATCGGTTTCTGGTCACAATTCAAAGTGTTGGTTATGACCTTTAAAGCCCTACATGGCATTGGGCCAGAATACATCCGGAACCACCTTCTATCGCACGAATCTCAGCGACCGATAAGGTCCCACAGAGTTGGCTTTCTCCGGGTCCCGTCGACCAAACAATGTCGTTTGGCGGGCCCCAGGGGAAGAGCCTTCTCTGTGGCGGCCCCGGCCCTCTGGAATCAACTCCCCCCAGAGATTAGAACGGCCCCCACCCTCCTTGTCTTTCGCAAATTACTCAAGACCCACCTTTGTCGCCAGGCATGGGGAAGTTAAGATATTCCTTCCCCTAGGCCATTACAAGTTATGCATGGTATGTTTGTGTGTATGTTTGGTTTTTATAATAAGGGTTTTTAGTTGTTTTATTAAATTGGATTGTTACATGTTGTTTTTTATCATTGTTGTTAGCCGCCCCGAGTCTGCGGAGAGGGGCGGCATACAAATCCAATAAATAAATAAATAAAAATAAATAAATAAACCCACCTGTGGAAATATGGGGAGCTTCCTTGAAAGGAGGATGTTTTCCTGGACCATATTAAATTATCCAGCCTCTTCCACCATAAAGGTAGTTGAAGGGAGAGGCAACACTCTAGAAATGGAAACTGAACACTCTGGGCATTCCATGTCACACCCCTCTTACCCAAGTATGTAGCACATGCTGAATTAAGGAGCGATTAGGACAAATTAAATCTGAGAAGGATTCCTTTGTTTAAAAGCTTGGAAAACATTGGGGGAGGATTTGAAAACTAAAAGAGGATGAAGAGGCCAGGCTGGGTGATCTTATGAGAAAAAGCTCCAGCCACACTAAAGTTCTCCCTCTTCAACCCATTCCTCTGTCCGAGGAAGAGAAAGCATCTTTCTGTCCTTTGTCAAGATGGGGTTAAGCAGCTGATAGAACCAAGACCCCCTTCCAATGACTCACACCAACACTTGTAATGTAATTAAGCCACCTGCTTTTATTTCATTATTTCCAAATTCATAGCACAGATATATCCAGCTTGCATGGAAAAAGCATGGCTTCTTTTCCTTTCCTTGTGGGTATGTGCACTTCCATGCCGGTCTGTTTCATGATTTCTCCCAGCTGGAGGCTGCCCATGGATACTCAGCCAAAGCGGAAAGGCCCAGCAGTACCGTTTATGCCATCTAGATGGGCCCGGGAGGGGAGGGGGAAAAAGCTTACTCAGTGCTGCAGAAAAACAGTAAGCGAACTAGAGGAAGAGGTTGCAGGCAAGGACTCTGCCATGACACTCCTTCAGTTGGCAACGCAGCACGAGAGATGCAATTCTGGTGAACAAGACAATCTGGCCTCGGGATCAGGAAGTGGAAGGCTGCAGCTGCCCTTTGTAAACATATTCCAGAGCGGTGGCAATGGTCCGCATGTCCATCTCGATACTCCGTGCCCAGTTCTCCACATCCCCAATTTCCTGCCGAGAGAGAAAAGTCAAGATCAAACCCCTGTTCTTTGGCTTCTCAAATCCAGGCATGTCTGGGCCTAATTTTCTAGAGCATCCTTCTGCACTGAGAGTGAAATAATTTTAGATGAATTCAAGGGTAATATATGGGGAAACAATTTGCCATTTTAACGAAAGACCTTTGCTAGCCCTTATCTCTTTCACTAAATACAATCATCACAATTACGATGAATCACGACTTGAACTATCTTGCCTTGCATGTAATGAGTCTCTCATATATTGTTTCACCTTTTAAGTTGCATTACTGAAATAAATGAACTTTTGCACGACATTCTAATTTTTTGAGTTTACACTAAAAGGCTCAAACAGTCTTTCATTTGTTTGTCTACTAGACTCTATCTATCTATCTATCTATCTATCTATCTATCTATCTATCTATCTATCTATCTATCATCTATCTCTATCTATCATCTATCTATCTATCTATCTATCTATCTATCTATCTATCATCTATCTATCTATCTATCTATCTATCTATCTATCTATCATCTATCTATATCTATCTATCTATCTATCTATCTATCTATCTATCTATCTATCTATCTATCTATCTATCTATCATCTATCTCTATCTATCATCTATCTATCTATCTATCTATCTATCTATCTATCTATCTATCATCTATCTATCTATCTATCTATCTATCATCTATCTATATCTATCTATCTATCTATCTATCTATCTATCTATCTATCTATCTATCTATCTATCTATCTATCTATCTATCTATCTATCTATCTATCTAAACATAGAAGACTGACGGCAGAAAAAGACCTCATGGTCCATCTATCTGCCCTTATACTATTTCCTGTATCTTACAATGGATATATGTTTATTCCAGGCATGTTTAAATTCAGTTACTGTGGATTTACCAACCACGTCTGCTGGAAGTTTGTTCCAAGGATCTACTACTCTTTCAGTCAAATAATATTTTCTCATGTTGCTTTTGATCTTTCCGCCAACTAACTTCAGATTGTGTCCCCTTGTTCTTGTGTTCACTTTCCTATTAAAAACACTTCCCTCCTGAACCTTATTTAACCCTTTAACATATTTAAATATTTTGATCATGTCCCCCCTTTTCCTTCTGTCCTCCAGACTACACAGATTGAGTTCATTAAGTCTTTCCTGATCTATCTATCTATCTATCTATCTATCTATCTATCTATCTATCTATCTATCTATCTATCTATCTATCTATCATCTACCTACCTACCTAGCTATCTATCCTTTCCCTCCCTGCCATTTAGGATGAAGGATGTACAGATACAAATTCCACAAATGCACATAGATCATCTTTGTCCTTTTTACAGAACCAATAGCTTGAGAAACCTATGACCAGTAGATGGTGCTCTCCCATTACGCCCAGGATTAATCACAGCTTGACAAAACAACAAATACCATTTGAGAGATCAAGTTAATATTGTTTGGGTAGCGAGTTGCTGACAGTTAACTTTAAATAAAAAAGTAACTACACCTGCTCTTCTCAGATGTCCCAGGTTGTTGATCAATGCCCAGTATGCCACCGCAGAACCAGAGGGCACACAAGGGTCAAAGGTGCCATTTTAAATGGGATGTTGCATCAGATTTTTGAGAAATCATAGCATAATTTATACTCAAAGACTGGACAGGGGAGACTGTCTTGTTGAAATGCGTGCTATTCTGTTCCCCTTCTGGAATTGCCTCTTCTTTTGTATCTGTGAACTGATGCTGAACCCACCTGTGATTTTCCCTTATTCCCACTCACCAAGCCCAGCCCAGTCCTTTAAGGCTGAGCTAGAAGAGGCACCATAATACACAACTCAAAAAAATAAAGGGAACACTTAAACAACACAATATAACTCCAAGTAAATCAAACTTCTGTGAAATCAAACTGTCCACTTAGGAAGCAACACTGATTGACAATCAATTTCAATTCAATTCAATTTCAATTTATTAGATTTGTATGCCACCCTTCTCCGAAAACTCGGGGCGGCTCACATGCCGTTGTGCACATTCAACTTTGTAAAGAACAAAGTATCCAATGGGAATATTTCATTCATTCAGATCTAGGATGTGTCCTTTGAGTGTTCCCTTTATTTTTTTGAGCAGTATATATGAACCATTGTTTCAAGTTTCAAGTTTTATTGGATTTATATGCCGCCCCTCTCCGAAAACTCGGGGCGGCTAACAACAATCATAAACAATATACAATAATAATCCAATACTAAAAGCAAATTAAAACCCCTTAATATATAAAAACCAAACATACATACAAGCATACCATATATACAGTTGTAACGGCCTAGGGGGAGAAAAAGTCTTAATTCCCCCATGCCTGGCGGCAGAGGTGGGTTTTAAGTAGCTTACAAAAGGCAAGGAGGGTGGGGGCAATTCTGATCTCTGGGGGGGAGTTGGTTCCAGAGGGACGGGGCCGCCACAGAGAAGGCTCTTCCCCTGGGTCCCGCCAAGTGGCATTGTTTAGTTGACGGGACCCGGAGAAGACCCACTCTGTGGGACCTAACTGGCCGCTGGGATTCATGCGGCAGAAGGCGGTCCCTGAGGTAATCTGGTCCGGTGCCATGAAGGGCTTTATAGGTCATAACCAACACTTTGAATTGTGATCGGAAACTGATCGGCAACCAATGCAGACTGCGGAGTGTTGGTGTGACACGGGCATATTTAGGAAAGCCCATGATAGCTCTTGCAGCTGCATTCTGCACGATCTGTAGTTTCCGAACACTTTTCAAAGGTAGCCCCATGTAGAGAGCGTTACAGTAGTCGAGCCTTGAGGTGATGAGGGCATGAGTGACTGTGAGCAGTGACTCCCGGTCCAGATAGGGTCGCAACTGATGCACCAGGCGAACGCCCCCCTCGCCACAGCTGAAAGGTGTTTCTCTAATGTGAGCTGTGGATGGAGGAGGATGCCCAAGTTGCGAACCCTCTCTGAGGGGGTCAATGATTCTCCCCCCAGGGTGATGGACGGACAGATGGAATTGCCATTCATACAGGCCCTGTGCTCACCTTCAGTGCTTGATTGAAGTTTTCTACCATGCTGATCCACTGGCCTGTTTGCTTGGCAAACTGTGCAGCTTGGATCTGCAGTGTCTTCACCTCGTGGTCCAGCTTCCTTTGGTTCACATAAGCCTGGGCCACCCTGGGAATGAGAGGCTCGGTCATTCTTTAAGACAACAAGAGGAACAGAACAGGGTTCCCTTCTCTAAGCCCTCTGTCGTTCTATTTTCTGTTCAAACTTTTCTCTGTACTATGTAAGTAACTTCCCAGCTCAGAAGACGCTAATCCCAGGGGCAGAGACAGGCGCTGGGAGCTTGTAGCCGGATAAATTCCCAAGGATATAGAAGATTAAGTATCTAAGCAACATCTGGCAGTCATTTATATATATGAGGAGCATCTGGATCCATTTGTGAATAAGGCAAAGTCAGGTGAAAAATTCAGCATGGTAAGGAGGCTGAGCCACTTTGAGTTGAAGAAATTGCCCAAAGAAGGGCAGATATAGCAATAGTAATAGCACTTACATATACAGTGGTACCTCGAGATACGACTTTAATTCGTTCCGGACCTGCGCTCTTAAGTCGAGCAGCTCTTATCTCGAACGACTTTTCCCCATAGGAATTAATGTAAATAATTTTAATTGGTTCCAGCCCTCAAAAAACTCACAAAGTTAGTCTAAATTATGCAAAAAGACATTGCAAGAATAAATGTAACTTTACTTATTAATAAGATGATAAGCTGAGAGCTTTCCTTCCCTTCCTCTTTTTACCCAAAACAATCAACATGGCAAACTTTTATTTTTATTCATTAAACTGTAGTTATTTATTCAACTTCACTGCCACCCAATCCTGTGGAGGGAGGAAAGAAGGGAGGAAGGAAAAGGAAAGCAAGAAATGGAGGGAGGAAAGGAAGGAAGGAAAGAAAGGAAGGAAGAAAGGAAGAAAGGAAGAAAGGAAGAAAGGAAGGGTGAAGGGACAGGAACAGAGGAAGGAAGCAAGGAAACTTATGAAAGGGGAGAGTAACTTCACTGCCACCCAATCCTGTAGAGGGAGGAAAGAAGGGAGGAAGGAAAAGGAAAGCAAGAAATAGAGGAAGGGAAGGTAAAAGAGAGAAAGAAAAAGAGCAAGAAAGAAAGCAAGCAAGAGAGAAAGAAAGAAAATGAAAGAGAAATAAAAATAGAGAGGGAGAATGAAAGAAATGGAAGGAGGGAAGGAAGGAGAGAAAGCAAGAGAAAGAAAGAAAGAGAAAGAAAGAAAGAAAGAAAGAAAGAGAAAGAAAGAAAGAAAGAGAAAGAAAAAAGAATGAAAGAGCAAGAGAGCAAGAGAGAAAAAGAAAGAGAGAAAGAAAGAAAGAAAGAAAGGCAACTTCAAAGAAAGGCTCACTGAGCATCTCTCACTCTCTCTCTCTTTCTA
Organism: Erythrolamprus reginae; assembly: GCF_031021105.1. Classification (NCBI taxonomy): domain Eukaryota; kingdom Metazoa; phylum Chordata; class Lepidosauria; order Squamata; family Dipsadidae; genus Erythrolamprus; species Erythrolamprus reginae. The sequence continues at coordinate 171,884,352 of NC_091951.1, read as the reverse complement.
TCCCTCTCTCTTTCTCTCCCCCCTCTCCCCCCCTTTCCCTCTCTCTTTCTCTCTCTCCCTCTCTCTTTCTCTCCCCCCACTCCCCCCTTTCCCTCTCCCCCCCCAGGCCGGCAGCGATGTTTTAAAACAGCCGCGCCGTTTGCGAGCTAACTCCTGAGGTGCGGAAGTTCGCCTTTGGCGTTTGGGCCACTTGGAATGTGAAATTCAAAACAGCGTTCGGATCCCCCCACCCCCAGCAGAAGCCAAGGACCCCCAGAGTGGGGCAGCAGGGGAGGCGACCGCCTCTCCACTCACCAAGTGCCGGGATACGAGCCGAGAAGAGCCGGGCTGGCTTACTTTCCTTCCTTCCCGCGTTGATGCAGAGCCACTCGAACAAAGCGTCACGCCCCCCTGACGCTTTTGGCGGCAAAAGAGCCCAGCGTCGCTTCGGAAGCCGCCGAAAGCATCAGAGGGGCGCGACGCTTTGTTCGAGTGGCTCTGCATCAGCGCGGGAAGGAAGGAAAGTAAGCCAGCCCGGCTCTTCTCGGCTCGTATCGCGGAGAGGGGCGGCATACAAATCCAAGTAATAAATAAAATAAAATAAAAAAATGTCTCTCCTCTCCCAGCTCTTATCTCGAGTAGCTCTTAAGTCGAGCAGCTCTTATGTCGGGGTTCCACTGTATACCGCTTCACAGTGCTTTTACAGGGCTTTATATACAGCTTTACAGTGCTTTAAGAGGTTTTACACTGTCAGCATATTGTCCCCAACAACCTGGACCCTCATTTTACCAACCTTGGAAGGATGGAAGGCTGAGCCAAACCTGACCCTGGTAAGATTCGAACTGCCAAAGTGGGAATAAGGGATATAAGGGAAGGTCAAAATAAGAAGAGGTTGTGATGAAGAGGAAAAACCAAGCAACCTGCAAACTTTATTTCTCTATGTCAGTGTTTCCCAACCTTGGCAACTTGAAGATATCTGGACTTCAACTCCCAGAATTCCCCAGCCAGCGAACACTGCTCTATGTCACCAATGTTGACATATAGAAATAAAGTCATTGTGAGAATTCCTTTCGCTGCCTATTTTTAGAAAGCAAATTTTCCAGATTGAATCTGTTCCAGGAAACTATGATATCCTTCCTGTATAAATTGTAGCTTCTGATAACGCATCGTCTCAAACCTTTCCCAGCAGGAGATAAGTGACTTGTTCTGTTATGTCTCAATAAATGAACAGGAATGCTTCTCCCGCTTCACTGAATGGTGAACATTCCCAACTAATACGGGTCTCTCTTGCAGGCGGAGGGTTACAAGGCAGAGAAACAGAACACATCAAGGCAGCACTTTAGAAACATAGAAACATGGAAGTCTGACGGCAGAAAAAGACCTCATGGTCCATCTAGTCTGCCCTTATACTATTTTCTGTATTTCATCTTAGGATGGATATATGTTTATCCCAGGCATGTTTAAATTCAGTTACTGTGGATTTACCTACCACGTCTGCTGGAAGTTTGTTCCAAGCATCTACTACTCTTTCAGTCAAATAATATTTTCTCATGTTGCTTTTGATCTTTCCGCCAACTAACTTCAGATTGTGTCCCCTTGTTCTTGTGTTCACTTTCCTATTAAAAACACTTCCCTCCTGGACCTTATTTAACCCTTTGACCTATTTAAATGTTTCGATCATGTCCCCCCTTTTCCTTCTGTCCTCCAGACTATACAGATTGAGTTCATTAAGTCTTTCCTGATACGTTTCATGCTTAAGACCTTCCACCATTCTTGTAGCCTTTCAAAGTGGAGAGTCACCACTTTCAAAGTGAAAGTCACCACTTTCAAAGTGGAGAGATGCTACTGAGTAAACTTTACTTTGTGGAACTAAAAACCAGGGGTGAAACCCTCGCAGTTCGCTCGTGCCTGTCCGTCGTAAGAGAGCCAGTCACGAAGGGAGCACTAAGCTCCTCCCACCCACCCGGATACCGTCATTTAGCTTCTTTTACTTTCTGCACATGCACACAGGATAAAAGAACTCAAGTGGTGACATTTGTGCAAGTGGGAGGAGCCTCCCAGTCCTTCCGCGACCAGCTCTCTGATGACTGACAGGCATGAGCGAACCACGAGCATTTCACCCCTGCTAAAAATTCTGAGGCTCTCTACAAATTTTTTGTCAGCTGCCTAAGAGGAATGTTAGGTATACAGTGCATTTGGTTTACTTTAAAATCTTCAATCACTCAAGCAAGTGTTCCTCAAATAGTGGGTGGCCTCCCTCCCCAGGGGGGAGCACAGAGCGATGGCGGGGTGGTAGTGGTACATAACCCTGGGGAACGTGCTTTTTTTGCTGCAAGGAGTAGGGGGTTTTTGCACCGAACAATAGCACACAGCACAGAGTAGGAAGTAGGAAGTGCATATAACAAACCCTTAAGAGACACCATGGAAAAATATTTAACAGGGATGAAAAGAAAGGAGGAGAGAGGGGGAGATAATGAGACTAATGTAAGTCTCCCGAGAGCTAAGACAAAGAAATATGACAAAGTGTATGTAGTGCTTGGCTTCACTGTGACTATGGTGGGGGACAAGGAAAGACTTCTATGTTTACTATGTCTAAAAATGTTGGCAGCAGACAGCATGAAGCCAAATGAATTAAGCTATCACTTAAACACATTACACCTCAATCATGCTGATAAGCCGCTTGAGTTTTTTCAGCGAAAATGTGCCGAATATTACAAACAATCGTCCCGACGGAGAGTTGGGGGGGGCATGAAATGTTTATTTCCTCCCAGGGGGCAGGCATAAGGGCAGCATACAAATCTAAATAATAATAATAATAATAATAATAATAATAATAATAATAATAATAATAATAATAATAAAAAATAATAATAATAATAATAGAAAATAATTGAGAAACACTGGTTTAAGCTTATGTGAAGGATGTTTCAAAGACCAAACATTTGTACTGACTGTTACTGTGACCTGTTATACAATGATATTATGTTTAAAAGGCGAAGTGCTAGGCTAAGACTGACTTTGCAGGGTTGGATGAAGAAGGGTTTAAATGGCTGAAAGTGATTATCTGAGAAAGTTCTCCTGTAACTGCTCTTGTGAAAATTCAGGGTCAAACTTTTTTCTGTAACATTCCAGTTCTCTGGAAAATATTCTCCACTGAATTGAGGCATCTGCCCTTTTTAAATAGGCTTTTAGACTCTCTTATTTTTTAAATTCTACTGCGGATCTAAAGCACTATAAGATATCTCCATGATCACAAAAATATAAAGTAATCTGGTTGTCCCCAAAGAGTTTTTAGCAGCCTTTCATGAATCATTATTCTTGCCTGTAATGAACTAGGTCAGATGGCGAAACTATGGCACACATGCCACAAGGAAGTCATATTTGAAATTACTTTTCTTCATTTGCAACCCCTAAAAATTACAGTAAAAGATGGGAATATCCCAATCCCCTCAACTTTACAAGAGAGGATGATTTAGTTATTTATTCTCATTTTCCTTGCAAAAAACTTGGGGGATCTTGGATTATCTGAAAGGAATCTTTCCACTCAACATCTGAAATCAAATCTACAAATTAAAGCTATAGTAAAAGACTCTGAATATTACTAGGCTCTTTGGAAGAAGAAGAAAAAAATCTTTTGAGATGGATTTGTTAAGACCAAATGAAATGGTTTTTAACACTCAGCTGCAGGGGGCAGGACGGGTATTTGTTTGAGCCTTCCTTTCATTTGTTTTTCATTGTACCAATTTAAATCTTTACTGATTTTTCTTCACTGAAGTCGGTGGCCCACTAAATGGGAATGGATTGGAAAACACAAAATATGTATTGAAATAACTTGGGGGACTGATACAAGACAATATTTGTGGTTCAGGGTTGAACTTTGGGGTCCTTGGTACTCTCTGAGCTTGGTTGTTTTCTTATATATGTGTCATTACCCAACTAAATAACTTCATCAGTGTGAGAAGAAAGTGGGATTTCCTCTGTTATATTCTATCGTGTTTTCTCGAAAATAAGAGCCTATCCTATATTTTTTTGAACCCTAAAATAAGTGCTTGGCCTTATTGCCATGCACTCAAAAGCCCGATTGGGCTTATTATCAGGGGATAATGTCTTATTTTCAGCAAAACAGGGTAGTGGCTTGCACTCAGTGTTGGTTGGAGAGTGTTCTTGGTAGTTCCTTGATGAGACTGTTGTTTATTGTTACCTTGTTTGTCTGAGTTGGTAGTTATAACTTATGGAATTGTACCTTATTTGGTTGATTTTCTAATGAAAAATATCCATCTAATAATTTTATATACTAATCCATGTTTGGTATATGTGTTCCCCACCCCTCCACCCCCATAGGTGGGGCAACTGCTTTATTTCACTTCCATCCCATCTCACCCCCTTTAAAGGTCCTGAAAGCGTTTCAGAATGGATTATTTGTTGAAAAAATCCATTAAAATTATTTTTGTGGCTATAGAAATTAAAACATGATAGTGTTCTAACATGTTCGAGTGAAAGAAAAGTGTTGCCCTGCATAAAAAGGAAGTTTTTAAAAAGTTGCAAGCATACACTAAAAATAACTTATAGCTGCCTTGATGAGGAAAGGGATTATGAATACAATATTATTCTTAAGGGAATGCTTTTAAAGCTAAGATAATGTCATTTGAGCTTTTTAGAAACGGGAGGAAATTACTTTCTCATGACATTGCAACACTGAGTACCAGATAGACAAATAGTTCTTTAAATATACTGGAACAATTAATGATGTCTTGGACTAACTGGATTTTGTGAAATAAAACGGAGAGATAAACTAGAGATATTTTAAGACTGAGAAATAGTAAAAGTTTTAGGGCATCCTTCCACAAGGTAACGCAAAACAAAAGAGTAATGCTTCTGTTGCATTGCCTTCAACTCTCGGTAGCTTCATGTAGACATATGGTTTTCTTGGCATCAGTATGGAAACAAGTCTACTATTCATCAGTAATAGTGAAAACATCTGTAGACAATTGATGAGCAGGGCATACCTGGAACTAGTGGTCAGGATGAGTAAAAGGTGAAGGCCAAAAGACAGAGAAGTATTGGTAGTGTGTGTGAGAGAGAGGATGATCCTTCTCTCCTTGATTCCAAGGGGATGGAAATGAATTGGATAGCATTAGTAAATTGGGTCAAGAAGACTCTGAACTATAAAATGAAATATAGCAATAGCACTTAGACTTATATACCACTTCACAGTGCTTTCCAGCCCTCTCTAAGCAGCTTACAGAGTCAGACTATTGCCCCCAACAATCTGGGTCCTCATTTTACCCACCTTGGAAGGATGGAAGGCTGAGTCAACCTTGAGCCTGGTGAGATTTGAACCGCCAAATTGCAGGCAGCCGGCATCTGATATTCCTGTACAAGTTCTGTCCTTGTGACCTGCTGTCGCTATTAATAGAGAATGTGACAGAAGGCGAAGGCAACTCTTTACTGATTCCCAGGGTAAATTCTCCCGTACTATTTGCGGGAATGGGAAGAGAAGTGGGCGAATTTCCTCGGTGACTTGTTGACTGATCTTGGTAAGATGCCAGGCCCATCTTCAGATGAAGGAAGGGAGGATTATTATTTCCCACCCATAACAACCTCTCTGGCTCATCTTCCTACAAGGGAGAGGAGTGTTGTTCTGATAGGGAAGGTGAAATAAAGAAATTCAGAGCTGATCTTGAAGAAGGTATGAAGAGCCAGTTATGCAGAGACTTGGACATGCATTGCACACTTCAGCAACTGAAGCACAGGTGAGAAAGAAAGTCAAAATAATCCCGCCTTGATTTTCTCCAACATAAGGAGGGATAGAGAGAAACTTTGACCGGTTTTCGGGATTCTGTTATTGTTGTCCACAATAATAAAGCAACATTCTTAAGGATGATTCCTGCTGCTTCTGTTTCTTGACCTGGTTTGTCTGGAAGGGCTCATACGTCTCCCACTACTGACCTTAGCTAGTATTATAGTAAGATGAAAAATCTTACTATGGCATCGGACCAGGATATCTCAGGGACCGCCTTCTGCCGCACAAATCCCAGCGATCGGTTAGGTCCCACAGAGTTGGCCTTCTCCGGGTCCCATCAACTAAACAATATCCTTTGGCGGGACCCAGAAGAGCCTTCTCTGTGGTGGCCCCGACCCTCTGGAACCAGCTCCCCCCAGAGATTAGAACTGCCCCCACCCTCCTTGCCTTTCGTAAAGTTCTTAAGAGCCATCTCTGCTGTCAGGCATGGGGGAACTGAGACATCTCCCCCGGGCCTATACAGTTTATACATGGTATGTTTGTGTGTATGTTTTCTTTTAATAATGGGGTTTTTAGTGTTTTTTAAATTATTAGATTTGTTCTTTTATTGTCTTTGTTATTGTTGTGAGCCGCCCCGAGTCTACGGAGAGGGGCGGCATACAAATCTAATAAATAATAATAATAAATAATAAAAATATTGGAGAAGTCCATGTGGCTTGACCATGGTGTAGACAAGGAAATCCTGCTTTCTACTCCATGTTTAAAGGTACTACCATGTTTTCCCCAAAATAAGACCATGTCTTGTATTTTTTTTAAACTTGGACTTATTGCCATGCATTCAAAAGTCTGATTGGACTTATTATCGGGGGATGTCTTATTTTGGGGGAAAATATTGTAATGAGGAAGATAAATATGGGAAAACACTCAGGCTACAGCTACTTTTATGTTCCAATATCAGGCTCTCATACGTTTGTATGGTAAAAAGTTATAACAACAAAAATAGTCATTGCAAACAGAGTTCGATGCCGCATTTCTTGGGGGGAAACCTACACAAGGCTTACGTAATCATTTGTCCCAGGGAATTTCTAGGGATCTGTGGTCTGTTGAAAGCCTCTAGGGAAATTTAGCCTGAAGAATAAAATGATAATTCCCACTCTCATCCATTAACCACAAAACTAAATGGCGCCAGCAATTGTGGGAGCTTGTCAAGGACAGAAGTCCTGCTACCAAATGTTGCAGCTTCTGCTTCCCAATGTAAATAAACATTTCAGGCTAGAGGGTGATTTTGTTTCAGTCCCGTCTTCTTTCAAAATAATTGCTGCATAAAAGGGTGCAGAGTGTGATACAGGCCACAAAGGGTTAACAGGAAACCGCATCCTTCCAATTAGCATTTCAGACCTTGCTGAAACATATAACTTTTGCCTTAGATCAGGGGGTGTCCAACCTCAGCAATGTTAAGACGTGTGAATGGAACTGGTTGGTTGGTGAATTCTGGGAGCTGAACTCCACAGGCCTTAAAAGTGGCCAAGCTTTAGATGTTCTTACGTTATATGAATATTATTCCTCTAAGATTTTTCCATCATACTGAGGCTAAAAACCTACTTATAACCCAATTACTTAAAATCTATTGGAAGAGGATGAAAAGTCATAAATTTCATCAATTTAAGTCTGAAATGGAGTGTTCAGGTGTGATCCCCCCCCCCGCCTCTGTTTTAACAAGAAACTTAACAAGTGATCAAAAATGAATCATGGGTAACACAGAAGAGATCAAGGAAAGAAATATTAACGTGATACTTAAACTATAGAAGTCAGTGTTTTAAATTGTAATTTTGTGTCTTATTTATCTAATCAATTTATACGTGCGATTCTGGACAGCTCACAATGCATTAAACACCATGGGGAAAAATGTTATCAATGAAACATAGTGTGCCAAAGCTAAAGCAATAAAACTAGTCCACACGGCTAAGACAACTGTGGTGAAGATCCTGGAGACAACTATAAAACAGTTATAGAAAAGATTGTTATAGAAAGAGAGGTTGTTTCCCATCTGCATTCTTCTATGCTGCCACAGGAATTCTATAAAGCTATTTTTGTTAACGTGCAACAAATGGCGAGAATCACATTAAGTATTTATTTACATAGAGCTGTGAAGTTTAGAGCTCATTACACTATTCAGGCATACTCAGGAAAGTCCTGTATTATTTTTGGAATTGGGTGAGATAAAGCTGAGTGGCTTGTCATATGCATATGCTATGTTTATAATCAAGGCAGGAAGATTGAACTGCTCTGTCCAGAGATTCCATCCTTCACATTACTGGCTCTTATTCCCTTATAAGGGAACAATTCAGGAACCTAAAGGTGTAAAATAATGTTGTCCTTTTCTGCAACCTCAATCTTCTGCCATTTGATTCTCCTCCTGCCCCAGAAATAAAAGTGGGTTATTAATTAATTTTTCAGTAAGTCTGCCCAAAGCACATTCAATTTCCCTCGGTTAAGAACTTTACTCCATGAATGCAAAGTGGGTTTTCTTTGTTGAAATGAAGAACTGATTTGCCTCCATAAAGTGCGTTCCAGCCTCAACAAAATTTTGCAGCAACTGACCGCAGCTTCCTAAAGAGAGAAGCCTTGAATGAAGGTGTTTGCTGTTAGAAGTGACAAGGGATCACTTCCTGAAGCAGCTTCAAAGAGCGGATTCACCCAAATACTCCTTAAAGCAAAGCATCTTTTTGAAAGTTTGCATAGAAACCTTATATTTTGGCAATACAAATTTCAAATAGGAGGAAAGAGCCAGATGGAAAAATATTCAAATTCCCATTTGATGAAGGGCATCATAGATGGATATATTAAAATATCAGTTTGATTTTAAATCATGTCCTGGATAACCAGTATCCATGTCATGCAATTTGATAGGTATTTCATATAGTTTCAATCACTCCTAACTAGATCCGGCCGAAGATATGAATACTTTTTTTATCTTTTCTATGGGGTTTTTAAACTGTTGTTATATTATTTTTTTATATGTTGTACACCGCCCAGAGTCCAGAAGGAGTTGGATGGCCTATAAATAAATAAATTAAATTGAATTCTCAATACTACTTACCCCACATTTAGATGATCAACAAGGGCTTCTGTTAAACAAGTTGCTGCAGCAATAGCTTCTCGCCGCCGCCGTTCTAGAAAGAAAAGCAAATGTCTCTTCTATGATATCATTAAAGTCAACATGTCTGCGAAATGACTCTACATCACATTTCTTGGCAGAGCTTTGCTGTTATGTCCTTCCTCTCACTGTACATTAAATCAGTGTTTCCCAACCTTGGCAACTTGAAGATATCTGGACTTCAACTCCCAGAATTCCCCAGCCAGCATTCGCTGGCTGGGGAATTCTGTTAGTTGAAGTCCACATATCTTCAAATTGCCAAGGTTGGGAAACACTGCATTAAATGATCTGTTTGGAATATTAAGATTCCTTGCTTAGTAGAGCATTAATTTTGCATAATACCCCTCTCAATAATTTAAGACAGGCTTCAACCTCCTACCTCCCTGACCATGGCAGGAACATGCCTCGGGAATTCTTTTATTTTAATGCCACGTCCCCATGATATTCTTTCTTTCCTCAGCTCACTTCTGAAACAGTTCAAAGCCAACTTTAGTTGATCTATTCTGGTTGTAAACTAGTGGATTCTCCCACAAAGTTAATCAAACATATTACCGCTTATTTAATCAAACCCAGCAGTTTCATGTAGATATTAAATAGCAGTGGGGAGAGGACCGATCCCTGAGGAACTCCACAAGGAAGGGACTTTGGAGTCGACCTCTGACCCCGACTGCATTTGACCGGAGAGGTAGGAGGAGAACCACCGCACAACAGTGCCTCCCACTCCCAGCCCCTCCAGTCGGCGCAGAGGGATACCATGGTCAATGGTATCAAAAACCACTGAGAGATTAAGAAGCACCAGGATAGAGGATAAACCCCTATCCTGGGCCCACCAGAGATCATCCATCAGCATGGCCAAAGCAGTTTCTGTCCTGTAGCCGGGCCTGAATCCTGACTGTGAGCAAAGTTAGGGACATGGTTGGCTTCCACATTGACTTTGTTTGTCAAGAGGATGCAAAAGGAGATCACATGACGACACCGGGACTCTGAAACCATCATAAATATGAAATACAGTAGTCCCTCACCTATCTATCGCTGGTGTTACGTTCCAGACCTGGCCGCGATAGGTGAAATCCGCGATGGGGAATTTATCGACTGATAGTACTTATTTAAGTATTTATATTGTAATTGTTTGGTAAGTTTTCATTGTTTTAAGTGTTTATAAACCCTTCCCACACAGTATTTATTTTAGATACAGTATTTAAATACAGTATTTACAATTTTAGATATATTTTTTAAGGGGAAAAACCTGCCGATCGAGTTCGGCTGGCTGTTTAAATCTGCCGATCGACTTCCTCAGAAACCCGCGATGAAGTGAAGCCGCAGTAGGTGAAGCGCGGTATAGCGAGGGACTACTGTAGTTGTCAACCATCCGAATGTAAATCACTTTAGCAGGGGGATAAAGCAATAGTCATAAATGTGAAAAATGGTCACAAGGCACTTTTCTTTCCAGTCCCTTTTTTCAATTTCAAACAGTCTCTAAATGAACTGTGGTAAGTCGAGGACTAGCTGTACTTAGTGAAGAGGGCAGGTCATGTTTCTCTCTATTCTGTATTCAGAGTCAATAATGTATCCGTGAGATGGGTGGCATACAAATTTAATAGATAAATAACGTCCCTTGGACGTTCCGAACTGCTACAAGTCAAGAAGACAGAATTTAATTTAATTTAATTTAATTGACTTACATGCTGCCCAGAATTGGCTTCGCGGCCAGTACTGCCATTCCTCTTGTGCAAGCCTAATAAAAGAAGCAGCCCACTACTGTGTTTCCTGAAAATAAGATCCTTCCTTATATTTTTCTGAACCCCAAAATCGGTGCTTGGCCTTATTGCCAGGCACTCAAAAGCCCGATTGGGCTTATTATCAGGGGAGGTCTTATTTTGGAGAAAATAGGCTACCGACAGACCCTTCCTGCATTTCCTCTCTGCCCGAACCTATGGCCTGCTGTATTTTTACTCGTGGGTTTAGCCTCCTTTCAGACCATAAGAGATCATGGGGCTGTGAAATTCAAGCAGTTTATGCCTTCAAAACGTTGAGCGTTGTGTACGAGTATAGATAGTCCTCAACTTTGTGAATTAGCCTGATAGTGCCTGGCTAGGGTCGCTCTGGGGCAGGGTTCTCCAACCCCTTGACAACTTTAAGACTTGTGGGAGTTGAAGTGCACATATCTTTAAAACTTGTCCTCAACAGTTCATTTAACAACTGTTCAAAGTTACAATGGAAAAAAATGACTTATGTTTATCTTTTGAGAATGTTAGAAGTATCTGTTCTGTTCACAGAGGCTCCTCATAAACATGAATTTAAAAGAGAGTAGCCTGTTTTTTACAATTTGGTGAGAACACTGCATGTAGTTCCTGACTACATTTGTTTACATAAGCATTTGAAATTACAATGGCACTGAAAAAAGTGACTTATACCATTTCTCACACACAACCACTGCAGTATCCACATAGTCATGGGATCAAAAATCAGATGCTTGAAAACTGGTATGTATTTACAATGGTTAGAGTGTCCTGGCCTCACGCAATCCGCTTTTGTGACCTTCTGATAAGCAAAATCAATGGGGAAGCCAGATTCACTTAACAACCAGGCTATTAAATTATCAACCATTGTGATTCACTTAACAACTGTGTCAAGGAAGATCGTAAAATGGAGCAAACTCATTTAACAAATATTCTGACTTGACAACAGAAATTTGGGGTCAATTGAGGTCGTAAGGCAATGACTACCTCTACAGGTAGTCCTCTACTTACAAGTTCACTCAGTGACCGTCCAAAGTTACAATGGCACTGCAAAAAGTGACTCAAGACCATTTTCCACATGTTGTGATATCCCTGTGATTACATAATTTACATTCAGATGGTTGACAACAGACTCAAATTTATGACGGTTGCAGTGTCCCAGAGTCACGGGATCTTCTTTGGCGACCTACTGATGAGCAAAATCAATGGGGAAACCAGATTCACTTAACAACCTTACTAATTAAAAGAATTGCAGCGATTCGCTTCATAAATGCCTGCTGAGAAAACTCTCAAAACGGGGGGCAAAATTCACCAAACACCTTTCTCACATAGGAACATATACTTTGGGGGCTCAATTATGGTCGTAAGTCGAGGACTACCTGTGTTTGTTTATTAAGTATGTATGCTTCCCTTCTCATTCTCCAGAGCATGGGTCTCTAACCTTGGCAACTTTTAAGATTTGTGGACTTCAACTCCCAGAGTTCCTCAGGCTGAAGAACTCTGGGAGTTGAAGTCCACAAGTCTTTAAAGTTCACAAGTTGAACTCTGGGAGTTGAAGTCCACAAGTCTTAAAGTTTTAAACTTTATGACTTAAAGTAAGTCTTAAAGTCTTAAAGTTTTATTAATTGGATTTGTATGCCAATGTTGGAGACCCCTGCTTCAGAGCGACCCCTAGCCAGGCAGTATCATGCTAGTCCACATACACAAATACCCCCTGTGTTGAAACACACTTGTCCAATAAAGAATTTTATTCTATTCTTTAAAAAAAAAACCTATCATCCTTGGGAGGGTGGAAAAGGTTCTCCCAGGTGGGAGGTTCCAATGTAGTTTGAAGGCTTTGTTTTCCTGAGAATTACAGCCGCAGCCACGCTCAAATTACACTTCCAAAAAAGCGGGTTTTAAAAATTATTATTATTATTTTCACAAAAACAATAATACACAGCAAACGAGATTGATATGCTGGATTTGTATCACAATATCAGAAGTTATTAATTATTATTATTAGATGATGATGATGATGATAATAATGATGATGATGATGATGATGAAGAAGAAAGCATGAAGCCTGATACCATGGTCTTTCGAGACTGAAGGATGCCAATGCAATATTATTATTGCATCATCATCGTTGCTGTTTATTATTATTATTATTATTATTATTATTATTATTATTATTATTATTATTATTATTATTCTCTGCGCCACGAAAGCCTGGCCTCGTTACCACCCCCGATCCCGGCCCTCCTCTCCCCGCCACCTTGCGCTCCGAGAAGAGTTGAAAGGCGACGCGGCCTTTTGCAGGGGAGGGGTGCGGGTGGGGGCGTTGGGGAGCCGGGCATTTCCCCCCGCTCACCTTGCAGCTCCTTCCGCTCGCTCTGCTTGGCCTGGTGCTCCCGCAGCAAGCGGGAGAGCATGGCGAGCGGGCGAGCGAGCGAGCGAGCACCGCCCGAAGCGCCCGGTCTGCCCCTTCGGCCTTCCTTCCTTCCTCGTCAGATGACTCCGGCGCTCACGTGTGAGGAGTGCCGGGCGGTGCTGGGAAAGCGCGGTGCCGGCGAGAGTCTCTGTTTATGGAAGCTTTCTCCGCTCTTTCTGTCCGGTGGCTGGCTGCTCAGACGGAGGAGGTTGGTTGGGGAATGCTGCGTCGGTAGCACGTTTGCCAGTCACGCCGGTGTTATTAGCAGCAAAGGATTTCCCGCCTCTTTGAAGTGATTGTCATCGACTCTGACACTGCCAGCTCCTCTCTCTCTCTCTCTCTTCCCCCTCTCTCTTTACTTCTTCCTTCCTTTCTTTCTTCCTTTCTTCCTCTCTCCTTTCCCCTCCTCCCCTCCTCCCTCCTTTTCTCCTTTCCTTCCTTCCTTCTCTACTCCCTCCCTCCCTTTTTCCTTTCCCTCCCTCCCTCCCTCACTTCCTTCCTTCTTTCCTCCATCCCTCCCTCACTTTCCCCTCCCTTCCTCCCCTTCTTTCTTCCCTCCTTCCTTCTTCCCTCCCTCCCTTTTTCCCTTCCTTCCTTCCTCCCCTTCTTTCTTCCCTCCCTCCCCTTCTTTCTTCCCTCCTTCCTTCTTTCCTCCCTCCCCTCCCCTTCTTCCTTCCTTCCTTCTTTCCTCCCTCCCTCCCTTTTTCCTTTCCCTCCCTCCCTCACTTCCTTCTTTCCTCCCTCCCTCCCTTTCCCCTCCCTTCCTCCCCTTCTTTCTTCCCTCCTTCCTTCTTTCCTCCCTCCCTCCCTTTTTTATTTTATTTATTGGTTTTGTCCATTGCACAATGAGAGTTATATTGGATATACATATAGTAAATATATAATGAAGGTTATAGAGGATATACAGTACTCATAGTAAAATATATCTAAGAAAGAATAGAGGAGAAGAAATAGGAATAAAATATATCAGTGAAAGAATAGAATAAATACTGTATAGGAAAGAAGAATGGTATAGGAGATATAGGAGAGCAATAGGACAGGGGGCGGAAGGCACTCTAGTGCACTTATGCACACCCCTTACTGACCTCTTAGGAATCTGGAGAGGTCAACCATGGATAGTCTAAGGGTAAAGTGTTGGGGGTTTGGGGGTGACACTTCCCCAAACCCCCAGCACTTCTTTTCTCTTCTTTCTTTCCTTCCTTTCTTCCTTCCTTCTTTCCTTCCTCCCTCCCTCTCTCCCTCATCCAATGTAATGATAAGAATCAAGATATCTTCAGTTTTGGCATTCCTCTGCTTAGGTGACAAAAATTTATCTGAGGATGTATTGCTTTGTTTTATTTTATTTTGTGGGTATTTTTGTGGTGGTGATGGGAGTTTCAGTTAGAGTTGACACTTGGCAATTGTCTGGACTCAGTCCCTGCAATTTTCTTGGCAAGGTTTTCGCAGGTGATTTGCCCTTGCTTGCTTTACAGAACAGAGAGAGTGTGATTGGTCCAAGAGAGCCCAGTTGGTTTTGTGCCTAAAGCAGGACTAGATCTCCTGTATCTACTGGTTTCTAGCCTGGGGTCTTAATCAGTGCACCAAACTGGGACATTTAAGGGTTTAGCCTGGGATATTTTTGTCTCAAGGACAAACCCTCAAATTACATAGGTAGTCCTCAACCTACAACAGTTTGTTTAGTGACCGTGCAGACTTATGACTGTTTTTCACACTTATGACCATTGCAGCATCCTCATGGTCACATGATTTATCTTCAGATAATAGCAATAGCACTTATATACCGCTTCACAGAGCTTTACAGTCCTCTCTAAGCGGTTTACAGAGAGTCAGCTTATTGCCCCCAACAATTTGGGTCCTCATTTTGCCAACCTTGGAAGGATGGAAGGCTGAGTCAACCTTGAGCCTGGTGAAAGTCGAACTACCAAACTGCTGGCAGCTGGCAGTCAGCAGAATTAGCTGCAGTACTGCATTCTAACCACTGCACCACCCTAGCTCTTGATAACTGATTCATATTCATGACAGTTGCAGTGTCCTGGAGTCATGTGATCACCTTTTGCAATGTTGTGACAAGCAAAGCCAATGGGGAAGCCAGATTGACTTAACAACCCATGTAACTAATTTAACAACTGCAGGGGTTCATTTAACAAATGTGTATAAAAGTTGTAATAAGTTGTGGCAAAACTCACTTAACAAATTTCTCACTTAGCAACATAAATTCTGGGCTCAATTGTGGTCGTAAATTGAGGATTAGCTACTGTAAGAGATGCATTTATCCATAAAACTAATATGGGCAAGCAATACTTGGATATTTTATTCTTGCATTTACAATGGCAAAAAACAACTCACTCTTGATAGGATACAACTATAGAGTGTGCTGTATCTAGACAACAAGTCAAAAATATATTACGGGAAATATCTAAAGCAAGCCTCGCCCATATAATGTAGATTAAATCTGTACTTAGATTAGATCATAAGCGGGGAAAGGCTAATATCTCATGTTCATCCCTCAATTTAACTTGCAATAAAAATATACAATTTATGTTATTTACTGATAATTTGCAATTTACCTTATGTGCATGAATCATTCGACAGATGATGAATTAACAGTAAATACTTTTAAGAGGCTGGCTGTAATTAAAACATGCGGGAATGAACTTGGCTGTTCTTATTAAAGGAACATTAAATTAAGAATTACTGGTAGGGCCTTGTCATAGTGTAACTAGGAGAAGATGATTAAGCAAAACATAATATGGCATCTGAACTCGCTGAATTCAGATGCCATATCATATTTTGCTTAATCACATAATGATGAATTATTGCTGGTAGTCAGAGCTGGGTCAACAAGAAAACTGCTGAATTTAGGTGAAAAGCTTTGGACTCGTGTTGGCCCAGGTATAGAAAGGAATCAGAAAAATAGAAGATGAATTCAAAAATGTTATTTGCTAATGGAAATGGTACATTGATATCTGCATCATGTTGGATGTGAAAGCCTTGAGACAGACATTTCTATCTAAAATAGATTTTTGTTTTAAATTGAAAATGTCTCAAAGATTTTAGTTGAACGTTCTTAAAAATGTTGTTGGAAAAAATGACCATTCCATTAATACTTCCTAACTTGATTTGTATCGAATTGTTATTCTTGCCCTCTTCTTCCATATCTTTGCTTTCATCTGCATAGTTTTCTTATCTGTACAGAGATATCCATGTGATCCAGAAATGGCCACGTGAGCCTCTTTTGCGACTTTCTAACTAGCAAAGACAATGGGAAAGACAGATTCATTTAACTACAGTGGTACCTCTACCTACAAATGCCTCTACTTACAAACTTTTCTAGATAAGAACCGGGTGTTCAAGATTTTTTTGCCTCTTCCACTTACAAACCCGAGCCTCCAAAACTGTAACCAGAAAAGGCAGGGATAAGTCTCTGTGGGGCTTCTCTAGGAATCTCCTGGAAGGAAACAGGGCTGGAAAAGGTGGGGAGAAGCCTCTGTGGGACCTCTCTAGGAATCTCCTCGGAGGAAACAGGGCCGGAAAAGGCGGGGAGAAGCCTCTGTGGGGCTTCTCAAGGAATCTCCTGGGAGGAAACAGGGCCAGAAAAGGCAGGGAGAAGCCTCCATGGGGCCTCTCTAGGAATCTTCTGGGAGGAAACAGGGCCAAAAAAGGCAGGGAGAAGCTTCCATAGGGTCTCTCTAGGAATCTCCTGGGAGGAAACAGGGCCTCCACCCTCCCTGTGGTTTCCCCAATCGCACACATTATTTGCTTTTACATTGATTCCTATGGGAAAAATTGCTTCTTCTTACAAACTTTTCTACTTAAGAACCTGGTCACCGAACGAATTAAGTTTGTAAGTAGAGGTACCAGTGTATATTACTAATTTAAGAACTGCAGTAATTCACTTAACAAATGTGTGAGAAAAGTTGTAAAATGGGGCAAACCTCACTTAACAAATTTCTCACTTAACAATAGAATTTTGGGCTCAATTGTGATTGTAAGTTGAGGATATCTCCTGCCTGCATCAACTCTTCAAAAAAATGCTACTCCCAAAATATATTTTTAAGCCTAATTTGCAAATTGGCATTTACATCATTAAAAAAAACCCTTGCACAAGTTACCGTACTTATAAAATAGAATAACAACAAGAAAAATCTCTTTCCATCCTAAAAGGAATATATACCCATCTTTCATCTGGAGAAAATAAGAGCAACAAGGATTATTGCTTGTTCTTGCTAAAAGTGCATTTAGAGCCAGCTAAAAAGCAATCTTCTTGCTCACTGCCGTAAAGAGTTGAGCTCTGTATTACCAAACATGGCAATTCAGTTGTGATGCAAAGTATGATTGTATGAGATTATAGTATGCCTGGGAAAATAAGTGCGTAGAGACAAGCAAAGAGAAGGACGTGACAACGGAGAAATACTGTGGGAGGCAGAAAGAGTTAATCCACAGGGAAGGAAAATGAAAATCACATTTGAAAATGTGTTCAAAACAGCCCTTAATGGGCTGGCTTACCCTATCGAGAGGATTTCAGCAGTTCTAGCACTGGGGCCTCTTCACATGCCTGTCTCATAAATTGTGTGAAGTTAACAAAAGGGCAGTTGGATTGTGCTGCAGCTGTTGGTTGCCTAATAATAATAATAATAATAATAATAATAATAATAATAATAATAATTATTATTATTATTATTATTATTATTATTATTATTATTATTATTATTTATTGGATTTGTATGCCGCCCCTCTCCACAGACTCGGGGCGGCTAACAACAATAATAAACACAACATGTACAATCCAATAATAAAAACAACTAAAAACCCCTATTATAAAACCAAACATACACACAAACATACCATGCATAACTTGTAATGGCCTAGGGGGAAGAGCTATCTCAACTCCCCCATGCCTGGCGGTATAGATGAGTCTTGAGTAGTTTACGAAAGACAGGGAGGGTGGGGCAGTTCTAATCTCTGGGGGGAGTTGGTTCCAGAGGGCCGGGGGCCGCCACAGAGAAGGCTCTTCCCCTGGGGCCCGCCAAACGACATTGTTTAGTCGACGGGACCCGGAGAAGGCCAACTCTGTGGGACCTTATTGGTCGCTGGGATTTGTGCGGTAGCAGCCCTACTGTCTCCATCCCAATTCCTTTATTTGTTTGTTTGCTTGTTTATTATTTATTTACTTAGACTTCTATGTCGTCCAATCCTGAAGGACTCAGGGTGGCTTACAATAATATTAAAAAGATACAAATACAATAAAAAGAAGTCAAATATAGATATCTAAAACTATAAAACCCCAGTTAAAAAACCCACAACTCAAGTGTCCAATCAACACATAGGCATACCATTCAAGCAGTACGGACACTGGGGTGGGCAGGGGAGTTGGTTCCATAGAGGTGGGGCAGCAGCAGAGAAGGCCCTCCCCGCGGCCCCGCCAACATGCATTGCTTTGTCGATGGGACCAGGAGGAGGCCAAATCTGTGTGATCTTTTTGGTCTCTGGGAGGTATGCGGCAGGAGATGGTCCCGTAGGTAGTCTGGCCCTGAGCCATGTAGGGCTTTATAGGTAATAACCAACACCTTGAATTGTGACCAGAGACTAATAGATAGCCAGTGCAGCTTGTGGAGCGTAGGTGTTATATGGCAGGTGCAGCTGCATTCTGGACAATTTTCAATCTCTTTCACTATGCTGAAAGAGCACACATGCACGTACACACAAACACACACACACATTACACTGTGATGTTGGATTTCCCACCAGCGCTCAAGGAAATGTAAGCTCTAGATTACATTTTTCCTCCAATAAGGTTTTTCCGTGACTAAGTGAAAAGATAAAGGCAAGATATCCACTAGACAAAAAGCCCCCCCTGAATCTAAATCTGATGTTGATTGAAGGAAACCAAACCTTAAACCTAACTCTAGGTTAGGTTTTTTCCAATTAGACTTTTTCATGCATTTACCCTTAGAGATAAAGTAAGCAATAAACAAAAAAGAAAGATGTCCAATACACCAAATGGGGCCTAGGATAACTCGCTATGTGGCCAACTTGCTGCAGGACAACTCACCTTGGCCACGTTACTGTGGGACAAGTTGCTGTATTAATCGTTTCATTCGGTTACTTTTATTATTGGTGACCATGTTTTCATCCAAGTTATTGCAACTGGATTGACTTTATTACTATTGGTCACTGTTCCACTTAAATTAATTTAACTTTGGTGTTGAATTATCCTTTGGTGAGTTGTCCCTCAGAGAGATGGCCATGGCTAGTTGACCATTGGCAGGTTGTCCCATTCCACACAAAATGAGCTTCCATGAAATTGATCTTACTGATTTTTTTATTTATTTATTTATTAGATTTGTATGCCACCCCTCTCTGAAGACTCGGAGCAGCTCACAACAATAAAACAGTACAAATCCAATTGATTAAAACAATTTAAAAACCCTTAATATAAAAAGCAATCATACATCTCATATAAACCATACATAAAACAGAAACGGCCCAGGGGAATCAATTTCCCCATGCCTGACGACAGAGGTGGGTTTTAAGGAGTTTACGAAAGGCAAGGAGGGTGGGGGCAATCCTAATCTCCAGGGGGAGTTGATTCCAGAGGGTCGGGGCCACCACAGAGAAGGCTCTTCCCCTGGGTCCCGCCAGACGACATTGTTTTGGTGACTGGACCTAGAGAAGGCCAACTCTGTGAGACCTAACCGGTCGCTGGGATTCGTGCAGCAGATGTTGTGTTTCCTTTCAGATTTCAAGGAAGTTGAAATTGAACATTAACCCTATTCCAGATATTATATGCTCTGTCCAAGGAAATTTGCATACTGGCCACTGATTGGATAACAGTGTCCATTTGAATGCCTGCCACATATTGGCCAACAGTGTCCATTTGAATACCAGCTGCTGATTGGATAACAGTGGCTGCTGCCAGTTTTAAACAGCTGTCAAAGCCACACCTACCCTGTTGAATTGTATATATAGAGTGCCGTTATTTTAGGGCAGTGATGGCGAACCTATGACACGCGTGTCACCACTGACACGCCTAGCCATTTTCGGTGACACGCGGCCGCCTCCCAGCTGCCTCCTTCCTCCTTCTATATGGGCGAGCCTGCAGAGTGCAGGCTCGCCCACACGCTGCCTTTGGCAGCACAAGCATGCCTGTCCGGCCAGGGAAGAAGCGCCCGCCCCAAAATACTCCCCCCCACGCAGCCTTTTCCACGGGCGCGCACTCCCCATCCCCCTGCCAGCCCGCAGGGGGGGAGGCGCCGGCAGTAGAAGGCGCTGCCCCCGCCCGCCCGATCTCCTCCTCTTCCGCCGAAAGAAAAGCGCAGGGCTGCCTTCTTGAGCCTCCCGTAGCTCCACCCCGCTTTGCCCTGCCTGTCATCTTCCGTTGTGTTTTCGGGGGGGGCGGCGGCGGCGGGAAAGCCCTGTGCCGGCCAGGAAAGCCGGCTTTCCGAGAAAGCAGCGCGCTTTTCAAATGCGCTGCTTTTTTGCAACTCTTTCCTGGGGGGGGGAGTGGCCTCCTCCCTCCCCCCTGCTGAGGGGGGCGGCGGCGGCATTTTCAAAGTGCCGGGCAGCCAGTCATCCTCCTCCTCCCCTCTCCACCCATGCCGAGGGAACAGTCTCGCCAGCGGCTGAGAAACCGCTTGGCGTGAAGGTCAGGCTGGGCTGGGGCCGGGGGAAAGCACCACGCCGTTCCCTGAGCCGCCTGGCCCAGGTGCCGGAGAGAACAGCCGGTGGACAAGCACAGCCAGGAACAAGCGGGAGGTGAGATGCCTAGTTCCCCCCGTGTTGTTTGCAGGGGGAATAAGGGAAAGTCTGGAGCGGGAAAGAGGAAATCCCGGCGGAGGAGGAGGAGTGGGGCGGAGCACCAGTATCTCTCTGTAAGGTGGGTGGCGGATCTCGAGTTCTCCTAATACTGCACAGAATTTATAAGAGGAGATAGCAATTCTTTCAATGTTTATGGGTTTTGGAAAACAAAGCTAGAAATTGTTTTCTTCTCTATAAAGTAAGAAGTTCAACATTGGTTTGGAAGTGGTATGTAGGAATTTAAAAAAATATTTGTTTCAGACATGATAATCAAATTTGGAATTGTGAGCATTGCTATGCTTACAAACCAATTTTCAGCTTCTTTTTTTAAGTAACGGCAAGAAGTGTATGAGCTGCCAACTAAATCATTTAAATTATGATAACAAATGTTACTGTGCATTGCTTCTGTTGAAAATGTTTGTTTCATATATCCCCACTAGCATACTGGTAATTCCATAATCTTTTGAGTGAATTTTTAATAGTGAAATTTACTATTTCAAATAATTTTTTACATTTTTGGCTTTTTAGCATGGAAACATTTTTAGGTATTTTCAAAAAGCTTCTTACCCAATCCTAATAATCAATTCATTGACAGTGCTGATAAACGTTTGTGGCATTTCTACTTCTCTGACTCAAGGTTTTTTTGCAATTATCAGACATTGATTCAGATGTCAACAAAAGTAAGCAAGTTCATTCATCCCATCAAAACATAGTCATAAATATCATATTTTAAATTAAATATTTGAAAATTAAATTATACAATTATGTAATTGTTTTATTTAACATATATTATAACATGAAATTTAAAAGTATTTCCTTGCCTAGCCCTTATGCCAGTGAAAGGATTAATTTATTCATAAAGTGGGTTACATAAATTGGTTTATCTTTTTAGGAATCTGTTTCAGAATTTGAGAACCTCTATTGTTAGATTCATTAACTATTGACAAAATACATAGCACTGCTCAGGCATGAATATTTATTTATTTATTTTTATTTATTTATTTATATATTTATTTATTACTTTTATGCTGCCCAGTCCCAAAGGGACTGCCGCTCAGACACTATACTTTTCTGCCCACACCGGGAAAAAATTAGAGGGAATATTGATTGGCGCGGCGCCAAGCGTCGGAGCCCACCACGAACGGTGGTTGGCTCGCAGGGGCCGCTGGAAGAGAGAAAAGTGAGCGAGAGGGAGAGAGAAAGGGAGGAAGAGAGGAAGGAAGGAAGAGATAAATATAAAGTGGAAGGAAGAGAAAGAAAGGAAGGGAGAGAGAGAGAAAGAGAAAAAAGTGGAAGGAAGAGAAAGAAAGGAAGGGAGAGAGAGAGAAAGAGAAAAAAGTGGAAGGAAGAGAAAGAAAGGAAGGGAGAGAGAGAGAAAGAGAAAAAAGTGGAAGGAAGAGAAACAAAGGAAGGGAGAGAGAGAGAAAGAGAAAAAAGTGGAAGGAAGAGAAAGAAAGGAAGGGAGACAGAGAGAAAGAGAAAAAAGTGGAAGGAAGAGAAAGAAAGGAAGGGAGAGAGAGAGAAAGAGAAAAAAGTGGAAGGAAGAGAGAAGGAAAGAAAGGAAGGGAGAGAGAGAGAAAGAGTGAGAGAGAGAAGATAGAAAGAGAGAGAGAGAGAAATGATAGAATAAAGGGGAGAAAAAAAAGAGAAATGAGAAAATGATTGAGGCAGAGAATGACAGGAAAGAGAGAAAGAGAGAGAGAAGTGACTCTTGATTTAAAACATATAATAACATAAACATAAACATAATAACAGAGAGAAAAAAACCCAACCCTCACCTGTTTTTATTAATAGTTATGTTTTTGAATTTGCTGGTTGTTTTAGTTTTAATAGTAATAGAGTTTTGTTTTGTTTTATTATTAATTTCTTTTAATAAAAAAGAAGGGATTTATTATTTATTTTTATTTTTATTTATTTATTTTTTGTTTGTTTATCTGTCTGTCTACCTACCTACCTACCTACCTACCTACCTACCTACCTACCTACCTACATACATACATACATACATACATATATATATATATATATATATATATATACTTCTATGCCGCCCAGTTTTTTTCTCAAGGTGACACACCACCCGAGTTAAGCTCAGTTTTTTGGCAAATTTTGACACACCAAGCTCAAAAGGTTGCCCATCACTGTTTTAGGGTGTGTCTTTTGCTATCCAGCCTGTTAGCAATCACTTGCTGCCGTTCCAGTTAAGTGTTAACAAAACCAATTTAACTACAACGTGTCCAGCCTGGTGTACCCGATCTAACATTGGCGATGAGGATAGCATCTCTGAATTGGCATTTGGCGCGGGGGTGATTTCCCTTGCATCTGGGACATCTAAGGACTCTGTCGGTAGCCTCTGGAGGTGCTTCTGACCTGTAGGCAGGCGACTTCGTTGTGGGTTGGGTCATCTTGTTGGGTCTCAGGAACTTCCAATGACCAGTCGCTCTCCGTCTGAAGCCAATTCACCACAGTGGCTGTTCTCTTGATTTCGGCTACTGAGGTATTGGACATCTCGGCTGCTGCTTTTAAAACATCTTGCAGTGTGGTTTCTTCATTGATGAGGAATTTCTTTTGGAGAGTAGTGCTCGTCATTCCAAAAATGAGTCTGTTGATGAGCATTTCTTCTGGTTCTTTAAATTTACATTTAGTTAAGATGCTTCTGAGGCGCATGGCAAAGTTGTTAGTGGATTCGCCTTCCTTCTGCCTCATGTGGAAAAATTGGTTGTGGCTGACTGTTGCTGGGGTGGTAGGCTGGAAATGAACCGCTAGTTTTGCTTGGAGAGTAGACCATGCAATTGTTTCAACAGACTCTGGATCTGCTAATGTCTGAGCTAAATCGTAGATATCTGAGCCACAGTAGTTCAAGAAGACGGCCCTGTTCCTGTCATCAGAGGCATCGTGCAGGTTGCTTGCCTGAAGGAAATTTCTGAATTTGGACATGTAGGTGTTCCAGGTCTCCATTTGACATTAAAGAAATCCGGGGCTTGAACCATGGAGAACTGCATGCTGTCAATGGTGGCATTCGAAATCTGTGCTCCCAATTAGACAGGCTGCACCCCACTTACACACAAGACTCTCATAAACTACCAGATGCTCCTGAAAGGAGCCTCAACGTGGGTACCGCCTAAGGGTACAAGGGCGAAATACATTGGGAAAAAGGGATAGTCACAAACAAATCTGCTCCAAAATATATATAATAAAATTAGAGGATGGCAGGGAATGGAGGAGTCACATTGACCAGCTCCAGAAAAGAGTAGCCTCCCCTTCCTAGCCTGGCCCAGAGCAAAGGCCAAAACTCTGAACCTCTGCCTCCTCTTGCCAGCCAAGCACCATCTCCAAAATATGCCGCCAACTTCGACTCCATAAACGAAGAAGAAATAGAGGACTTACCTGAATTTCCTTGTGCGTCCAGTGATGGCCGCCCTGGGAACCTGGAGGCTGAAAAAGGTATTGCAGCCTAAATGCAGGCGGGGTGGAAGCAGGCAGGCCCCGCAGGCCCCCGCAAAGCTGCACAACAGCCAACCTCCCAGGAGGGCGACTATCCACTATCTGAACTGTGCAGGTCCCACCGAGAGATCAGATCACCAATCCGGTTACACGATTATATTGCATGGCTGAATGATTGACAAGTGATGCAAGACCTAGGGGGGAGGGGTGTTCTGTCTGAGGAAATTTGCATACTGACCACTGATTGGATAACAGCGGCCATTTGAATGCCAGCCGCTGATCAGATAACAGTGGCTGCTGCCAGTTTTAAACGGCTGTCAAAGCCACACCTACCCTGTTGAACTGTATATATAGAGTGCCGTTATTTTAGGATGTGTCTTTTGCTATCCAGTCTGTTGGCAATCACTTGCCGCCATTCCAGTTAATTGTTAATAAAACCAATTTAACTACAATATTTCCAGCCTGATGTACCTAATCTAACACCATGTTTTTCTCCAGCGGGATTTTTTGTCTGTTTTCCCTTAGAGGTAAAGTACCATATTTTTCAGAGTATAAGATGCACCTTCTCCCCTAAAAGAGGCTGAAAATTTGGGTGTATCTTATACTCTGAATGTAGCTTTTTCAAAGTTTTTTTTTCAGCCCAATGAACTCAGAAGAATGTTTTTTCCAGCCCTGGTGAGTGCTAACGACCTTCCCGGCATGCAGGCTTTTTTTCATTCCTACTCCCTCCGAATAAGGTTTTTTTAAAGCCCTAACCAGAAGCTGACCAGACTAAGGACACCAGCCAGATGAATACCTGGTAGGCAGATCCCCCCCCCTATTTTCCTCCCCCAAAACTAAGGTGTGTCTTATACTCTGCAAAATACGGTAAGTGAAAATATAAAAGTCAGTAACTCACCACACCAATGGAGTCTCAAGGAATGTGGCTATGATGTTGGATTTCATCCTAATACTAACCATATATCTAACCCTAACCCTACATTGGTTGGGTTTTTTCCTCCAAAGCGATTTTCCCATGAATTTTCTTTTACAGTTAACTAAGCAAAAACCTTGAAGATGTCCCCTACACCAAAGAAGCCTCCTGAATTCTAACTGTGATACTTTTACTGGATTTCCTCCTGGAATTTAAGGAAGTTGAACCCTAGCACTGGATTGGATTTTTCTTCCAATTTAGCATGGTTTACTGTGGAGATAAACTGAGACAAAATGGGAAGCTAGTAGGTCCAACATGCCAAAACGGTGATGTTCAGTTTCCTCCCAGAATTCCAGGAAGCCTGACCCTAACTCAAAAGTGCAGTACCTTCCCTGCTTCCTGATCAGGTTATTTTGTTTAAGGAGAGAATAAGGAGCTGCTTGGGAAGGATTTAGTGCTCTTGGACATAAATAGTGTTGCCTCTGTACAAACAGGCATTGTCTCTGTAATAACTGGATTTCATGGGAAAGAAAGTAAGAACAGGCAAATCATTTCTGGCGGTTATTGAGCAAATACCAGCAAAACAGAGCTTAAAAGGAAGGCGTGAGAAAATAATGCTATGAAAGTCCTGAACGAGAATCTGAAGGCTGTTGGGATGTGGATGAAAAGAAAGTTCCTCAGGGTAAAAGAGTTGTAATTCCTCCTTGCCACCAACCCACCCACCCCCACTTTGCCCTCTTGCTAACATTGATTCCAGAATTAACTCTATAGGATGGTCATCCTCCCTGAAAGAGCAGGTGTCATCATGAATGGCTTCCTGGACTCGAGTCCTGCTTGAGCAGCAGCAGACAGAATCATGGCCTGATGGAGCAGTTGTTTTACTATCTTGAGCAAGAGACTCAGCAGCAGTGACTCATATATACAGTATGTCCCTATGCAATTGGACTAATGCAAGATACAGGGAATCCTCATGGCCACAATTGAGCCCTTTTGCTGCTAAGCGAGACAATTACTAAATGACGTTCGCCTGTTTTATGTCTTTAAGTCTTGCCACAGTTGTTAACTGAGTCACTGCAGTCGTTAGGAACACAAGTTGTTAACTGAATCTGGCTTCCCCCGTTGACTTTGTTTATCAGAAGGCCAAAAAGGGAGATGACATGTTTTCAAGACATCGCAAACATTATAAAAACATGCTTGTGGCCATGCATCTGAATTTTGATCACATGACTACAAAGATGCTGCAGTTGTCAAATGGACATGGAAGCTGTGATTAGTATGGCACCCAGCAGCCAGATTGCTAGTAGAGTCAATCAACTATTGTAAAAATAATGTCTTTTCTAAGTTTTCTGCACACTCCAAATTGAATCTATCCACCCAGTAAGGTCACCTAAAGCAGTGTTTCCCAACCTTGGCAACTGGAAGATATCTGGACTTCAACTCCCAGAATTCCCAAGCCGGCTGGGGAATTCTGGGAGTTGAAGTCCAAATGTCTTCCAGTTGCCAAGGTTGGGAAATACTGACCTAGAGAATGTGTCTTCCACATTTCAGCACCACACAAAGTGCCTGGATAAAAAGATAGGCTTCTCCATTGTTACCCCATGCAGAGGTGGGTTCCTATCGGTGCGGTATGGTTCGCCGCTCCGGTAGTGTCCCGCCGATGATGCAATTTTTGTGTGATGGCTCCAGTGCTGCCTGCCACCATCTTTTTTTCCTCATTTTCGGCGATTTTTCGGCTCTCCGAGCATATGCAGAAGTAAATTCATCCTTCTGCGCATATGCAGAAGCCTGTGCACAGCAGGAAAAGGTAAGAGGAATCTACCCCTGGCACCATGGTATGGAACATGCTATCCCCAGAGATAATGTATAGTTTCTTCCCTCTTGAGGCTTAGGAAAGCATTTAAAATCTTTCCTTTAAACTGGCATTTGCTGTGGAGTTTAATTTTTAAAAAAATGTTTTGGAAGTTCTATTTATTTGTTTGTCTATACCCACCTATTCACAGAAAAACAAACAAACACATACCAGTACTATATTATGGAGAAGTTAGGGGTGGATGAGAGATGCATTACTAGGTATTGCTCTTATCGTATGGTCTAATGTGCCATGGAAAATTGCATAACTGGAGAAGTATAAAACTTTGTTAATCAATCAAAAAAACCCAAACAAAGCAGAACAAAACACCAAGGGGGAGGGGGCTGCTAAATAAGGGCTGAGAATTTTAGTGACAATAGAACAATGCATCAGAGAAAGGTAAAAAAAAAAATGGATGGGCAGAATGGATGACAAAATATGTGAAACTACAGTTGGTACAAAATGTGGTAGACAGAATCCTAATGGACCAAAATTGCTATTGTCACGTGTTTCCTGCCAATAGGTATGCAATTTAAAGTGCTCTTTTTGACTTTTAAAGATCTATATGATTTGGCTTAAAATGAACTAACAAAATCCTTTCTTCAGGTGGAATCTAGCTAATCTGTCTAGCTGTGTGTAGAGAAGTGACAGGCTGCTGGTAGTCTCCCTCCTCCATGCTGTGGACTTGTTCAAGGAGCTGGGAGTGCTAAATAAATATTAGACAACAACACTATCCAATATCCCTATAGAAGCTGGGTTGAAACTGGTCCACTGAAGTCATGATCTTAGGTCGGTTTGACTCAAATCCAATTTGCAAGTGAGTTTCCATTTGCTAGCCTACACTATCCCAGTGGTCTCAAGTTAAAACACTGAATCTTAATCATTATTATTATTATTATTATTATTATTATTATTATTAAAATTTAAATTTGTATGCCGCCCCTCTCCGTGGACTCGGGGCGGCTCACAACAATAGTAGCAAAACAATACGTAATACAAATCTAATAATTTAAACTAAAAACCCATAATTTAAAAATATGCACACAACACACCATACATAAACAGTATAGGCCTGGGGAAGTTATTTCAGTTTCCCCATGCCTGACGGCAGAGGTGGGTTTTAAGGAATCTTACCGTACATTAGGGCCAAACAGGCTCAAATTGCTTCCCATCACGGGTGGGCTCTAACTTATCTCACCGCTGGTTTGCTTCCTCCCATGCCGTGTGGCTGTGCTTCATGTGCTTTGCCTGCACATGCGCAGTGCCCAAAATTCTCAATTTTTTTTAAAAAAGCTAAAAAGATGGTGGTGCATGCGCAATGCCAGAAACTTGGCTTCTGTGCATGCACAGAAGAAATCAGCCAATCAAAAATAAGATATAAAATAAAATCTTTTTTTTAAAAAAGATGGTGGTGTCCATGGACTGGCACCAACCAAACCAGCTCCGTGACATCACTACGATGTCACCAGAGGTTTGCTACCGGTTCTATAAAACCGGTGTGAACCTGGGAGGAACCCACCTCTGGTTCCCATTCATATGCATGTGTTTGTGTATACAAATACAAACACATCTTGTTTAGTGATATTATTATAGTCTCAGGTTAAGAATATTAACACACGATTCTGTACATATGTATTTAAAGAAATGCCATTGCATTCACCATGACTTCATTTCCCAAAATTTAGGATTGACACTTCCATGGCAAAATTCATCTTTAATAGAGCCAATGCAGGGGGCTCACATTCCTATCTATTAGTGTCATTAGGTTTCTCTGCGTAATCCGGTTTTACTTCTGCGATTATCGCTGATAGTACAAGCCAGCAATCTTGTGTACCTTCACTTGCAGCTAAGTCCAAGTGCATTTCATAAGACTTATTTATGTGTTCAAAAGCCCTGGCTAACTCTGAATTTCTTTTGAAGAAAGTAGATACTGGCATTATCTAATCTGATGCTGTCCAGATGTATTTAGACTGTAATTCTCTTTGATTATGTAGCTAGCTAGGAATTCTGAAAACTGAATCCAACACAGTTCAGTAGCAGGAAAGTGAAGCCTAGCATAAATTCATAGCACATTTCAATTGAGCATATAGCAAATCAAAATGTAAAATAATAATATGTATTGTAGAGCATATTAAATGAGATGATTTAATGACACTTTTACATTGTTTTCTTTGCTTGAACTAATTCCTGTCGTGGATATTTGAAATTCCTGCAATATTTGCTTTCTCAAAAGTACCTTCTTTTGAACATAAAAGAATTATAAATTTTAAACAATATCCAGCAAAATGGTTTTGTAGCAGCCAAAATTTCAACTGCCAGGCAATGCTGTTAAATCGAAATCCAGTTATTTCAGCAAATCCCATTGCAAATCTCAAGACACTGATGTTCGTCAGTGTTTCATAAATCTGGTCTGTATTTATAATTATCCAACCTGTCCCAAGATCCTCCCAGAAGGGCAATTTAAAGAAATTACCAAGTGGATATTCTAAGCTGGAATATTTGCAGCTGAGTTGCCTGAGATGCAACACATCTATCTGGAGTTTGGGAGCAGCCTGATCATTGGAGACCTGCAGGAATAAAAATATATATTCCCTGGGACCTTTCCCAACTGATATTTATGATGTCCTCACATTGGTTTAACTCGGGGTTAGGCAAAGTTGGCTCTTCTATGACATGTGGACTTCAACTCCCAGAATTTCTGAGCTAGCATGATTGACTCAGGAATTCTGGGAGTTGAAGTCCACAAATCATAGAAGAGCCAGCTTTGCCTACACCTGGTATAACCAAACCGGAGCAAAAACTGGGAGACAGCTATGTAGCTAAGAGAAGAAGCACTCATGTCAAGAGACCAGGCACTAAAATGGAGGTAGAAGACAAGTCCTCAAAGGCATGGATCCATATCTTCAGCTCAACAAAGAAGTCTCGTGAATGGTACAAAAGTCCATCCCACTAAACAGCAGAACAGGGTCCCGAGAGACGAACAACTTCCAAGTTCCTGTGACATTTGTGCAGCACTCTACCGCTGTGTCCTGCCAATGTCCTGAACTCTCAGAGATGTGGCGTCCCTGCCAATACTCCAACGTCCCTTAAAACGTTCATAGCTATTTAAAAATAGCCCTCACGTCCTGGAAAATGTGATGGATGCTTTTCCTCCTGCCAGAGGTCTCATCGTGTAAGGGTTGAGTTTATTTATTTATCTATTAAGGAAATATATAGAGCTACCCATGTTAAGCAAATAACTCTGGGCAACTAACAATGTGAGCCAATGCCGTATAAAGCAACAAGCATGCATTTAAAAATAAGCTTGGTAAATATGAAATGCAAATGTCCTGGGATCTCACATATAACTCCCAGTCCCAAATGCATGTATATTAGACTTGGCTAGCAACCAGTCCTAGTACCTGAGGAAAAAGCTAGATTTTTTCAGCTTTCAGGAAGGTTAATTTATCTCAGGAACCGCCTTCTGCTGCACGAAACCCATCGAGCAGTTAGGTCCCACAGAATGGATCTTCTAAACAATGTCGCTTGGCGGGACCCAGGGGAAGAACCTTCCCTGTGGCGGCCCCGGCCCTCTGGAACCAACTCCCCCCAGAGATTAGAGTTGCCCCCACCCTCCTTGCCTTTCGCAAGCTACTTAAAACCCACCTCTGCCGTCAGGCATGGGGGAATTGAGATCCTCTTTCCCCCTAGGCCTTTACAATTCTATGCATGGTATGTATGTTTGGTTTTTTATATTAATGGGTTTTTAAATCGTTTTTAGTATTAGATTACTATTGTACACTGTTTTATTGTTACTGTTAGTCGCTCCGAGTCTCCGGAAAGGGGCGGTATACAAATCAAATCAAATCAAATCAAATCAATTCAAATCAAATCAAGCAAGCAAGCAAGCAAGCAAGCAAACAAACAAACAAACAAACAAACAAACAAACAAATAAATAATAGCATCAGGTTCACTATTGTTGCTTTCCATTTTGAAATGTTTATAGGCAGTCCTAGGATAAGTTACCACATTTTTTGGAGTGTAAGGTGCACCTTAGTTTTGGGGGAGGAAAACAAGGAAAAAAGGCCTCTGCTTCCAAGCAATTTGCCTTCTAGCAAACAGCAAACAGCACAGATAATATACATTGTTTTCTGTGTATTTCTATGCACGTGTGCCTGACCCATAGAAATAGCAAGAATTGGAGAAATGTACATTATGTCAATATACAAGATATTATGTCAATATACGACATAATATAAATGTACATTATGTCAATATAATATTCTTGTAAAAGAAGATACAACAACACCGGGCCTCTTCAGATCAAGCATTTATTTTAAAAAACTTCTTCATTTTGTTGTCTGGAACAATAATAAAGCAGTCTTTTACAAAATCAGTCTAATAATTTGAACATTCTACAGACATTTATAGTTATTGTCTTACCTCCTTGCATCCAGTTTCAGCAATTGATTAAGCAGAAGAAAACAAAAATATTCCTCTCCCTCTCTGCCTCCTTGCAACTTTAGTTTCACTTCCATTTTAGTACTTTGGCCTGCCTGCAGCTTCAATCATTTGAGTGTCAGGAAGCTGATAATCACTTGCTTGGCTTAACAGGCTCTCTGCTGTGCTGCAAGGAGATAAATTGCTGGGAGGCAGAGGCCAAAGGGTGTGGGTGGCTGGCTGGCGGAGGCTACATTTGATGTATAAGATGCACCAAGTATTCACACTCTTTTTGGGTGAAAGGTATGTCTTATACTCTGAAAAATATGGTAGTTAGTGTGACCTAGGCTGACCTCACAACGTTGTCAAGGCTCATGCTTACCTGTACAAGTCTGATAGCTTTCAAAACATTCATTTGCACTGACACTCCCCATTCAGAACATTTATTTATTTATTTTCCCCCTGGGATCCTAGATTTAGGAGCCTATACAAGCAGATCCCTGGGATTCTTCAACTCCTGATGGTTATTGTTCCAGAGCTGGCTATTTGCATTCTGCAGGAACTGGTAGCACCGATGCTGTATTCCTCTCAATAGTCTTATACATCAGAATAGGTTCTGGAGCTTTTAACAAATCAAAGTACTGTAATTCCAAACTTAACATTTCTCTCTTTCCAATGGAATTCCTTGGGGGAAATGTTGTCCTTCATTATTTTGCTTCTCATTTCCCTCTTGAAAACTGACATTGTTGGGTGCCGTCCAGGAACAGGATCTGCCTTGGAAGCTTCTGTCATTTGCTTGTTTGCTTATAATTTCAGTTGCTGAGGTTTTCCACTTACTGAAAACTCTGGGTGGTTCCCAGAGGATTAAAAACAATTAAAAAACAACACAACAACCCAGAAAACAACTCAGAAAGTCAGGATGACCAAGGACTTCTATCACTGTCATATAAATGAAATGCAATGGAGAAAATCTAACAAATCAAACATACCCCTTCTTGTTTTTTTGGACATGACCAAAGCAAAACTCTTTGCCTAATCTCATCAGACACAAATTAACCCATCTTGTCCCAAAGTCCCTGCAATTCCATCTAAACCAGGGAAGTACACATGTCATAGAAGAGCCAATTTTGCCTATGCCTGTTCTAAACCAAAGGGGGAAAAAAGCCACACCCACACAAGCTATGCCCACAGTGTGGTAGTAAAAAAATTTGCAGCCTTTTTTTGCAGGGTTGCGCTTCTAACCCTGTTATTCTGTTGTTCTTGTCACAAGTCAAGGACTACCTGCATGGCCTTTGCTAAATTCTGACAGGACATAAATTATAATCTCAATTAGTTATACAGTAATCTCAACTACTTTCCCCAAACTGGCCAGCCAATCAGATCACTAGGATTTCTTACATGGGTCTTTCATTTTCTACAACCCCCCCTTCTGCTTTTCTGTTGTTTAGAGATCCTTTCTTGTAAAGCAGGTACTTAACCATTGTTGTCATAAACATAGTTCTTCTCAGTGTTGTGCTTTCTTCAGACTGAAGCCACAGCACAAATAAATTGGTTTATACTTAATTCAAGCAAATTTCTATTTTGTTCCCTTGGTCCAGGCAAAGAGCCTGGACTGATTCTCCCATTAGTCTGGCACACAGCTACAAAGCAATCAGTTCCATGGGATATATTTGATTGATTGATTGGTTGATTGATTTGATTTGATTGGTTTACTAAATAATTTGCTGCCCATCTTGTAATGAAATGATTCTGGGTGATTTACTACTAGTTTTTTCTCATCATTCCTATCACCCATTTCCCCCCCACTGATGACTGTACGACTGTAACTTGTTGCTTGTATTAAGATTTTTATTAATACTGTTTCCCCATTGCTTATTAGACCTCTATGACAATCATTAAATGTTGTACCTCATGATTCTTGATAAATGTATCTTTTTCTTTTATGTACCCTGAAAGCATAGGCACCAAAGACCAATTCCTTGTGTGTCCAATCACACTTGGGCAATAAAGAATTCTATTCTATTGTGTGCGCGTGTGTTGTTGCGGTTGTAGCTGAAGTAGTAGTAGTAGTAGTAGTAATAATAATAATAATAACAACAACAACAACAACAATAATTTAGTAGATTTGTATGCCGTTCCTCTCCGAAGACTCGGGGCGGCTATTCACTGACAGGTAGGACATTGTGGGCAGGTGATTTCATGAAAGGTCCTTTTAAAAAAAAAAACGGGAGGGAGATTCCCTCAGGCCCACGGGGTTGGGGGGAGACGAGGCGGGAGGCAGCTCGGCACCTGCTTCTCCGCTCCCCGCTCACTCGTGTCCAATTGCGGCGAGCGTGGCGGGGGGCGTGTTTGTTGTGGGCGCGCGAGGCTCCGCCCAGCGGCACTCCAGAATGGCTGTGAGGGAAAGAGAGCCCGGGCGCGGGCGGGCGGGCGAGGTTGCCTCGCGTCGGGGAGTTTGGTTACGCGCCGAGGTTGGCCGGCCTTCGGGCAGCGCAGTGGGGCGAGCCAAGGCCCGTGACTGAGGCGGACAGCTGGCAGCGAAGCCTCCGACGGGGACGGACGCCTCGGTGGCTCTCGCCCGGCTCGCCTTGTAGTTGCAGCTGGTGCTGCGCTGCCGCCTCTCAGGATGATGTCCGGGACGCTGGACTTTCGTCTCTTGTGCCTCCTCCTCGGCTTCTGCCTCTGGGAGAATTCCGCCTTCAACCTGGATGTCGCCCAGCCCGTCGTCAAGCGGGGAGAGAAGGGCAGCTTCTTTGGCTTCTCCGTGGCATTGCACCAGCAGCTTAGTCCGCAACCCATCAGCTGGTAAGTGTCCCCCCCCCCGCTGCTCCACGCCCGGCTTGGATGCTGGGACAAGCCCGGAAAGAGGATAGAGGTAGACGGTCTCCTTTGGGAGGATGACCTGGAGTCACAAGAACCAGGCGATCAAACTTTCGACATGATCGCGCATCTTTCCAGGCGTCTTCTGAATCCAGCGGTTCTCGGGGTCGTGTGAATTCACCAATCCCGGGCTGTTGCAAAATAAAAACAGTTTTATAATTTTTTTAAAAAACTTTTAAATAAAAAAACCCCCGCAAGCTGATTTTGGGTGCGAAATACGTGGAATAGCAATCGCAGATACAGTATTTCCTTTTGCTAATTCAGCCTCCGACTTTAGGCAGCCGGAGGGGAGGACCAAATTAAGAAGCAGTTTGTTTCCTTTCAGCGGTCCCGTGGTGGATGTTTATCATTTTGGGTTTTTAAAAAAAAATTCCGATGCAATTTGGGCACATCATCTACAGGGTGTGAAAGTTAGATCCACCAGTGGTTGCATTCTCCACAGCCCTACCCTAAATATTTTTAATATTTCCATAAAGGGAAGGGATTCCTTGATCTTGATGGGTGTGTTGTCAAGAGTTTGCATTATTTTGGAAATAATTGGAGTGTCTTCATACTTTTTTATTTAAACCTTGCCTTACAGTCTCTTTCCCACAGGTTTACTGCTTTCCCTAGTTTTAACAGATTACCTAGTGTATTATGGCATGTTTTATTTTTTTACAGTTAGAAACTGTAGGGTGGCTTTTTTGAGGGGGGAATGCATCTTTCTTTTTCCTGCTTGAGATGGAATTCTGAGAGATGCCGTTGTCTTATTCAGTGCTAAGGGAGCTGAATCATTGCTGAAAGCAAGGTCTCCTTTGCCAGGGCTGTATTTGTAGTTGGCTCCTGGCTACAGCAATTCTGACTACAGTACTGCTTTGCAGGCAGCAAATGCAGAAGCACTGAAGTGGCACAGAAAGAAAGAAAGAAAGAAAGAAAGAAAGAGGGAGGGAGGGAGGGAAGGAAGGAAGGAAGATGGGAAGGAAGGAAGGGGAGGGGAGAGAGGGAAAGAGAAAGAAAGGAAGGGAGGGAGGGAGAGTGAAAGAAAAAAGAGAGAAAGAGAAAGAGAGAGGGAGAGAATGGAAGGGAGGAAGAGAGAGGGAGAAAAAGAAAAAAAGAGAGAAAGAAAGAAAAATAAATAAATTAAGAAAGAAAGAAGGAAGGAAGGAAGAGGGAGAGGGAGGGAGGGAAAGAGAAAGAGAAAGAAAGGGAGGGAGGGAGAATGAAAGAAAAAGAAAGAAAGAGAGAAAGAGAAAGAGAGAGGGAGAGAATGGAAGGGATGAAAAGAGAGGGAGAACAAGAAAGAAAGAGAGAAAGAAAGAAAGAAAAATAAATAAATTAAGAAACAAAGAAGGAAGGAAGGAAGAGGGAGAGGGAGGGAGGGAAAGAGAAAGAGAAAGAAAGAAAGGGAGGGAGGGAGAATGAAAGAAAAAGAAAGAAAGAGAGAGAGAAAGAGAAAGAGAGAGGGAGGGAATGGAAGGGAGGGAGAGAGAGGGAGAAAAAGAAAGAAAGAGAGAAAGAAAGAAAAATAAACAAATACATAAATAAGTGAAGGAAGGAAGGAAGGAAGGCTGTAAATGTCCTACAGAAGCAAGGGGCCATGCATTCAGCGAAGTCTACTGAGATTCCCCCCCCCCTTGGAGCAGAAATCAGAGGAGAAGATGACCCTGTGTGATCTGATCTGAGTAGGACAGGCAGGTCATAATTGTATGAACCTGTCAGCTGGGAGGTTTTGCACATGCATTAGGAGATCTTGGGGGTGGCATCAGAGGAGGCCTCTAGTCCCCAAAGGGTGGAGTGAGAGTATCTTCCTTCAGTTAGTAAGAGTGGAGGGAATTCTAGTGACTCTCTGAAGTGTTTGGTTTCTTCCATGCTTGGTTTCTCTGGGGATATTATGACCTAGGATCTGTTTCTCCTGTAACTTCTCTTTGAAGCTACTGACAAAGTGGAGCTTCTATTCGTTAGCCTGCAGCTTTCAGCCCTTGTACTTCAACAGGCTGCTGAAGATCACTTCAGTCCTACTGAACTTTCCATGATGGTCTCATTCACTTTCCTTCCTGAAAGTGTTGCTCATTTTTTCCCCTTACTGGTAGCGCTTGTCAGCGTCTTGGACTCTATTGTCTTGTTTTCCTATAATAGTAGTGGTTTCAATATTATTATTATTTAATTACATTTGCAGTCAGGTCTAGTCTATCAGCAACCTTTGCAAACAGGAAATCTGAAGGGCAAATCCCCTGAAACTGTGATGAGTGGCATATACTGTAAATTTAATGACTAAATAATATAAGAAATTGCCATGGAAAGGTAGGCTACAAACTGCTCTGATTAATTCTGGAATCTAAATAATATTGTATATTGTCTTAGGCTGCCTATTACTTCAGGAGTATTTGATTTGATTTGATTTGATTTGATTTGATTTGTATGCTGCCCCTCTCCGTAGACTTGGGGTGGCTAACAACAATAATGAAACAACATATAACAAATCTAATATTTAAAATAATTAAAAGACCCTTATTTAAAAACCCGAACATATACACAAACATACCATGCATGAATTGTATAGGCCTAGGGGGAAGGGAATATCTCAATTCCTCCATGCCTGACGACAGAGGTGGGTTTTAAGAAGCTTACGAAAGGCAAGGAGGGTGGGGGCAATTCTGATCTTTGGGGGGAGTTGGTTCCAGACGGTCGGAGCCGCCACAGAGAAGGCTCTTCACCTGGGTCCCACCAAACGACATTGTTTAGTCGACGAGGCCCGGAGAAGGACAACTCTGTGGGACCTAACTGGTCGCTGGGATTCGTGCGGCAGAAGGCAGTGCCGGAGATATTCTGGTCTGATGCCATGAAGCTACCAATGACTCTAGAGATGGATAAATGAACTACAGATAATCCTCAATTTACAGCCATTTGTTTAGAGACCATTGAAAAAAAAGACATTGGTTTTCACATTTACGAGCATTGCACATCCCCATTATCACATGATCAAAATTCAGATGTTTGGCAACTGGCTCATATTTATGATGGTTGCAATGTCCCGGGGACACCTTTTGCAATCTTCTGACAAAGTCAATAGGGAAGACATATTCACTTAACAACCATATTACTAACATATCTTCAGTGATTCACTCAACGACTTTGGCAAGAAAGGTCATAAAATGGGGCAAAACTCACAATGGCTATTTCGGTTAGCAACAGAATTTTTGGGCTTAATCCTGCTCATAAGTCAAGGACTAGAAGAGATTTTTCCCGAATGCCATCATTCTACTAAACAAATAATTCCCTCAACATTGTCAAACTTTTAATTAAATCTGCACTTCTATTTCTTTTTTCCCTCATCATTCCTATCACCCTTTTCTTCTCACTTAGGACGTCTGACTGTAATTTGTTGCTTGTATCCTAAGATTTTTATTAATATTGATGGTTTCTTCATTGCTTATTTGACCTCTATGACAATCACTAAGGGAAAAAAAAAGACTACCTGTAGTTGTCTTGCTAGCACTCAACATTATGGCTTAAGGGTAGAAAGATCCAAGTTCTTTAACATTATGATCATTTGTGGATGTGTTTGATAGCTTTAAAATTCATTTCTTCATCTATGCATGGAAATATTAATGATTCAGTGGCAGGATTCAAAAGACAAATGTAGACAGGAAAATACTTTGCAGACTAACACATCACTGATAATTAGGGAAGACAATATTTATAAATGTTGAACTCACTGCATTTTACAGATAGTTCCCAAATAAACTCATATGACAGCAGTTAAAAGTCTGCCAAGTCTGGCCATAGAACATCCATCTTTTTTCACCGTTAGTCACGCTGGTTGGATCTGTTGGGTGTTGGAAATTCAGCAGTATCCTCAAAAGCAGTGGTCCTCAACCTTTCTAATGCCACAATCCTTTAATACAGTTCCTCATGTTGTTGTGACCCCTAACCATAAGTCTAGAACCAATTCTCCCAACAGGGCTTTAAGCTGATTGGTAGAAAGGTCAGAGGGACACTCCCACTGTAAACACCTGATTGGTCAGATTGTTAAATATATTCCTAGATGCCAGAATAGAAGCTTTAGTTCCTAACATCATGGGAAATTTGTCTTTTCCCATTGTCTTAGGCAACCCCTGTGAAATGGTCATTCGACTCCCAAGGGGGTCCCAACACCCAGGGTGAGAACCACTGCTCAAAAGTCACAGGTCCTCAGCCCCATGGTAAATGCTAGAAAGGAAATTATTACATGGCAAGGTATTTGGATCATGATTGTTAAAAAAGAGTATCTATATTTTGTGGATGACACATCAGCTCCATTCAACCCAACTGTGATAGACTCAGAATAACTTTATTGTAACTTTGAATGTACGCTAGTCGGCATGCATTGAAATGAAATATGATTGTATACAGGGTCTCAAAGGGTCTCTACCTCTAATATACACCACATAAACACAATACAATAAATCAACAAATACAAAATTCTGCATATACCCACTTATATGACACGGAGCAACAACACAGTTTAGTTCCCATTAATAACATCGTAACTTCCCATTGTTTAATCAATGCTGAGATCATGAACAACTGCAACAGAAGCAATGTTAAAACTGAGTTGTTCCGAAGTACAGTGGTACCTCTACTTACGAACTTAATTCGTTCTGTGACCAGGTTCTTAAGTAGAAAAGTTTGTAAGAAGAAGTAATTTTTCCCATTAAAAGCAAATAATGCATGCGATTGGGGAAACCACAGGGAGAGTGGAAGCCCTGTTTCCTTCCAGGAGATTCCTTGAGAGGTCCCACGGAGGCTTCTCCCTGCCATTTCCGGCCCTGTTTCCTCCCAGGAGATTCCTAGAGAGGCCCCATGGAGGCTTCTCCCCGCCTTTTCCGGTTACAGTTTTGGGAGGCTCAGGTTTGTAGGTGGAAAATGGTTCTTGAGAAGAGGTAAAAAAATCTTGAACACCCGGTTCTTCTTCTTATTATTATTATTTATTGGATTTGTATGCCGCCCCTCTCCGCAGCCTCGGGGCGGCTAACAACAGTGGTAAAACAACATGAACAATCCAATTAATAAAAACAACTAAAAAACCCTTATTATAAAAAAAAAACAAAAAACACCCCAAACATACACACAAACATACTTATCTAGAGAAGTTCGTAAGTAGAGACGTTTGTAGGTAGAGGTACCACTGTACTTTGATTTTTAAATAAGAGGGATCAGGTTGTGGTTTGTAAAAACGCAAATTTCCCTGCAAAAGTACCAAGAAACTGCAGACACATCACTGTTTACACCAGTTTACCTGACATGCTTGTTATAATAAGATACTATATCAAATCACAGCTTCCTTTTTTTCCTCTTATGTTTGAGTTGAGATTCAAGTGTATGAAAAGCCATCTAATCCACCATCCAGTAGTGAAGTGCCATATGTCTCAAAAATTGGCCATAATAGTTCCTTTTGCATGGTTAGAAGACATTTAAAGCTCTACAGCAGCTTGCAGATGTAACAAAACAGGGATTGTGGCTTTCATGTTGCAATACAAATTGCTTAGTGTGCTACAAAAGTGTAACATCAGATACACAGAAGGACAGAGCAGGGAACAGGGTATGGGGAGAATGTAGCTTTTTCTACACATGTGAGCTCTTTGGAACTGGAGGAAAAGACAAGGACTCACTCCCAAAATTATGCAATACTTTTGGGGAACCTTCAAGCATCTTCAAAACAGAGTACAGGCTCATTGAGTTAACAACCTTGGCAACTTTAAGACTTATGACTTCAACTCCCACAATTCCTCATCCAGCTTCGCCCTTTGGGAGTTGAAGTCCACAAGTCTTAAAGTTGCCAAGGTTGGAGACCCCTGATCTAAGAGAACTTTCCTTCTGTAGACCCCTCACATCACGATTGTTAACTCAACCATAACACACTAAGCCGTGTGTATTTGCAATATGAAAGCCATGAGAAAAATAATAGTTTGTTTGAGCTTAATCTGAGGGGAATTGAAGGACTAGCCCTGTTGTCAGGCTAATTTCACAAATATAGCATGAAAGTTAATGCAAGACTCTATTCTGGTGCTGGTAGTCTGAGCACAATGGTCTGAGCACTCAGACTAAACTTTGGTGCACAAAAGTAATCTTTGATAAATATTCTGGTCTAGAGCAAAAAGGTTTTATAAAGTTGACTAGAGAAAGAGCATCATATTTACTGGTATGTATGTTCTGACAGTAT
This sequence comes from Erythrolamprus reginae, assembly GCF_031021105.1. NCBI lineage: Eukaryota > Metazoa > Chordata > Lepidosauria > Squamata > Dipsadidae > Erythrolamprus > Erythrolamprus reginae. The sequence continues at coordinate 171,843,837 of NC_091951.1, read as the reverse complement.
GTATATGTACAGGTAGTCTTTGACTTACAACAGTTCATTTAGTGATTGTTCAAAGCTGCAACAGCCTTGAAGAGAGTGACTTATTACTGTTTTTCACATTTAGAACTGTCACAATATCTCCATAGTCACACGATCGTAGTTCAGACACTTAGCAACTAACTCATATATATGGTGGTGACAGAGTCCTGCTGAGATGTTTACCTTTCGTTGCCTTCTGGCAAGCAAAGTCAATGAAGAAGCCAGATTCATTTAACAATGATGTTACTAACATAATGACTGCAGTGTTTTACTTAAATGTGGTAAGAAAAGTAAAATGGGGTAAACCTCACTTAACAAATGTTTCATTAAACAAGAGAAATTTTGGGCTTCGTTGTGGATGTAAATGGAAGACTACCCATATAAAGGCATTACTGTATATAATATTATAGTGTGGAGCTTGCAATTTCATTTAAAAAAAAAATTGAGTAAAGCTTTGAACTGCAAAAAAAAAGTATGTTTGCTAGGATTGCAGAAGCTAGTAAAAGTTATTTTGGAGGCTTTAATCTGGTCTGCAAGATATTTATTTGTTTATTAAAATTACATGCTGCCCAGAGAGGTGACTTATCACCCCAAATTAATTAATTAATTAAATAATTAGTTAATTAATTAATTAATTTTTATTTTATTTGTCAAACATGTATAGGATAGTAGTTTGTATAAACATAAGTACAAAAGTAACGATAAAAGTGGACAATTGGACAGTAGGACAGGGACGGTAGGCACAACGGTGCGCTTATGCATGCCCCTTACAGACCTCTTAGAAATGGGGAGAGGTCGACTGCAAACAGTTCGAAGGGCCGGACAGTTGAAGTTGAAGGGCTGAACAGTTTCTAGAGGAATTGTGAACTCCCCCTTGCTCTCTTCTTCATTTGAATTTTCATTAGCCAATTGAACGAACCAATTCTGCATTCCATTCCCCCATCACCACCCACCAGTGTATTAGAAGACAGTTACACACCTAGTTGCGTTAAGGGCTCAGCAACAGCTTCCCCCTTTTCACTATGATTTTCTGAGATCTTCCTCTTTTTGAGACCCTTAATGTATGTGGAGAACACCCACACTCTTTTTCTCTGACTAATCTTATGCTTTCAGTTCAATTCATGGATTAAATTGTTTCTTTTTGGCCTTGGATGAGCTTGGGAAAATTTCAGATAATGTAAGCGCCCCCCCCTCCCCATCTTCCCCCAACTTTTCTCCCAGAACACATCCATGTGAGGATGTTTTGCCAGTTTGGAAGCGGTTGGAGACCTCCCCATTCCCACAAGGTCGGTGGTGTTGGGAGAAATGAACTGATTGATTTCTGGCTCAGCTACTGTGTGTAGCTAAAAAGAGATCTGCAGATGGGGGATGTAGGGTTGGTTTGCTTGCTAGTATATTGAGATGCTGTAGTTCCATTTTTCCATTGGAAGTTATTCTTTTCTCTGTCCCTGATCTTTGTGCCCTACAATGAAACAGTAGCTTTACAGATTTTCTTATTTGCCTTCAAGCCCAAATAAAATGGACTGGGGTTAGAAAACAAAATCACTTTTAGATAGTGGAAATAGTAAAACCATGCCGCTTTGAAAACAAGCTCAACCTAACAACATTATTATTATTTTCCTCAATTCTTGACGTCAGCTTTTTTGCTTTTTTTGTATTTAGCCTTTCTTCTTCTACTATAAATCACCCAGATCCTGATCTATTTGCCTTTGCTCAAAATGATGCAACAGATCCTGATCTAGCTGCCTTTGCTCAAAATGATGTAAGATGTGAGCTTTCTTCTCTTCAGAACTTCACTGTTAACTCTCTCTGCTTCTATCATACACGCCAGCAGAATTTCTAGGTAATTGCTTTTCGCCCTGTAGTTGCTGCTTCATGCAGAGAAAGAAAACCGTGATATATTAGGTTGCAGTCAATTATTATTATCCATATACAGGATTTATAATCTATATATTCTTGGTTTCCTATTTTGGGATTTCTATTAACAATTAATGGAAAAAGTTTACAATAAATTTAAACAGTACTGTACAGTGAGGGGGGAAATGAGTATTTCATAATTATGCTGTTGTTCACTAAAACCCCACTCAAAAATGGCATATTTAAATCGACTAATGCATAACAGTACAACATCTTTGTAGTGCCACACATTGAAGTACAGAATCACCAGAAATGAAGAGCCGCTAGCATAAATGTAGCCAAAAGACTGAATAATGAATAAAAGCTGATAATACTTTGCATTCCCTGGAATTAAATTCTGCATTTGCAGTGCTTGTATCAAAATGTCCTCTTTTGGGTCATCTGGTGAAGTCAAATCAAACATTTGACAAATTCTTAGACAGGTCTGTGCAGTTGTGTTGATAGCATACGGTGTTTAGATGGCTTCTCCTCGTCCTCTGCTGTGAAAAAAGCCCTCCTGCCCATCCTTGGGTTGATACAGATCTTTATTTCTTTGACCACCAAAGCACAAACAGCTTGTCAGCTGTGTTTTAGACTGAAACCACCTTCTGAGCATGCGCGGAAATGGATTCGCGCAAGGGGACGCACATATGTGCGAGTAGAGCAAGCCTGAGTGCGTGAAACATTACAATGTGAACCGGTGGCAAAGGCAAGTGGAAGCCACCCTTGCATAGGGTGTTAGGCTCTTCATGTATATTCCTGTTACAGGTAGTCCTTGACTTACAACTATTCATTTAGTGACTCAAGTTACAATGGCTCTTAAAAAAGTGACTTATGGCCATTTTTTTACATTTAACAATAGCTGCAGCATCCCCACGGTCCCTGTGATCAAAATTTGGACACTTGTCAACTGGCATGTGTATACAGATAGTCCTCAACTTATAACCTCAATTGAGCCCAAAATTTATGTGGCTAAATGAGAAATTTAAGTGAGTTTTCCCAATTTGTATGACTTTTCTTGCCACATTTGTTAAGTGCAGCTGTTAAATGAATAACACTGTTGTTAAGTGAATCTGGCTTCCCCGTTGACTTTGCTTGTCAGACATTCTCAAAACGAGATCTCTGCAACAATGCAGCCGTCATAAATATGAGTTGGTTGCCAAACATCCAAATTTCGGTTGCATGACCATGGAGTTGCTGCAACGTCATTAAGTGTGAAAAATGGTCCTAAGTCCCTTTTTCAGTGCCGTTGTAACTTTGAATAGTCACTAAGTGAACTGTTGTAAGTCGAGGACTACTTGTGTGACAGTTGCAGTGTCTCGAGATCATAGGGTTACCTCTTGCAATTTTCTGACAAGCAAAATCAATGGGGAAGCCAGATTCATTTAACAACCAGGTTACTAACTTAACAACCACAATGATTCGCTTGAAAATTGTTTCAGGAAAGGTGGTAAAATGGCACAAAAATTATTTACAACTGTCTCACTTAGCAATAGAAATTTTTGGATTCAGTTGCATTCGTAATTCGAGGACAAACTGTGCTATTGTAGGTTAGGATGCCTACAAGTTATCTATATCCTTTTGTAATTATCTTTCACATCAGTAAGAGATAAACGCATTGCGTGTGATCTTGTGTGTAAGGCACTTTTAGTTTAATTTATATTGTTCGGTTTGGTAGCTCTAGAAAGATTTATTCTGCATCCAAGCAATTACAGTAAATGTTTCTTTAGTGTTATATCTAACAGGGGCAATCAGGGGATGCAAAATTAAATTTCTCTTTTCCACATTATTTACCTCATCCCTGCAAACATACAATAACAGATAGATTATACAGGTATATTTTGTCTCAGAAGATTCCAGGTTCAGTTTTCAGCATTTTTTTCTGTGCTGGAAAAAATAAACCCCTATGTTTGAGGTCCCAGAGAGCTAGTGTCAGTTAGCCCCACACATCACACTAAACAACAATTAGACCACAATATGTTTTGGCATGATATGTGAACTCAACCAGTATTGTTAATACAGTAATTATCTGATTTAGTATAACAAATCCGTGGATAGAATTCACATTCCTTTGAAGTTACAGATGTTTCTAATGGGAGATTTGTTATGGATCTCTTCCATCAAGTTCATTTTAATCTCCAAAACTTTGATACTCATACAGCTTTAGAAATCAGAGATGGGAGGGAGACTTTGGAAAATGCTTCTCTGCAGTTATTTTGGTGCAGAAACATTATCAATGGGGGTATAAATGCCAATGGTTGCAGTCCAAATGTTTGCTATAGCAATGCCGCCCGTGTATCGCCTTGCCAACCCAATTCAAGGCAAATTAGCAAGAACATTGGCCTTGTTGTGTGAAGAGCAAGTCCAGTGCCATTTCTGTAATCCTGTTCCGTAGGATGGTAAAAAGTTTTATTCTCAACCACTGACATATGAAGGCTTCTTTAGACTTTTACTATCGCCCTCTCCAAAATGCTCATCGGTGCAAGACAAATACACGGCAGTTGTGTAAAATACTCTGTTATCTCTTTCGTTATATATTTTGCCCAATTGTAAATCTTGGCAGGCTACTACCGATTGCAGTTTCTCAGGAAAAGTTGCTCGCTCATAATCCCACTTAAATGTCTCTACACTCCCTTCTCTCTGCTTTTTCCCATACTGTAATTTTTTCCCCCTTCTGTGTGAGAAAATTCTGAGGGCAAGATCAATTTTATTTCCGACTCAGCTTCTCTGCCAGAGGCCTAATAGTCCTGAAAGAGACTGTAGAGAATAAATGGAGGTAATGATGAATATTTATAGCACAACTGCTAGAGCCACTGGCTGCACCCAGAATTACTAATGGGACTTTTAAGCAATGACATCTCAAGTCCAGTTCTCCTTTCTCTCCTCCTCCCTTCCTCACAAGCCCCACTTAGCTCCAGATGCTCTACTCCAGCCTTCACTGGGAGTCTCTAGGGGTGTGTATGTGAAATAATATATCCCATTTAAAGAACCAGGGAAGCTGCTGCTTCCTTCTCTTCTTCACTATATTTCCTTCCCGGGAAACTGCCCCCTCCTTCAACTCCTCAATTATGCAAAGGCAGCTAAAATCAATAATCCAAATGGGGATGGGAATTCTTTCATTCCAGGCCATAATAAGACCTCTGGGTATGTAACAGATAAATAAAGCCCTTGCGCTGATTTTAAAGTGGACCTTAAATGCAATGCAGCCTGTAAGGGAGCAATGGGAGAGGCGTGTGAGAAAAAATACCCCCAAACATAGTGGTTCTGTAATATTTTGCCATTCATGATTTACCACATAGTTAGTACAGTGGTGCCTTGTCTTACAAACTTAATTGGTTCCGGGACTAGGTTCTTAAGGTGAAAAGTTTGTAAGACGAAACAATGTTTCCCATAGGAATCAATGGAAAAGCAATTAATGTGTGCAAGCCCAAAATTCACCCCTTTTGCCAGCCAAAGCGCCCATTTTTGCGCTGCTGGGATTCCCCTGAAGCTCCCGAAGTCCTCGAAACTCCACCTCCAGACCTCTGTGTTTTTGTAATGCTGCTATTTCACTGAGGCTCCCCTCACTGGGAAACCCCACCTCTGGACTTCCGTTGCCAACGAAGTGCCCATTTTTGCGCTGCTGGGATTCCCCTGCAGCATCACAAAAACACGGAAGTCCGGAGGTGGGGTTTCCCATGGAGGGGAGCCTCAGGGGAATCCTAGCAGCCCAAAAACGGGAGCTTCGCTGGCAACGGAAGCCCGGAGGCGGGGCCTCCCAGCGGTGGCGGTGGGTTTGTAAGGTGCAAATAGTTTGTAAGAAGAGGCAAAAAAATCTTAAACCCAGGGTTTGTATCTCGAAAAGTTTGTATGATGAGGCATTTGTAAGACGAGGTATCACTGTATTTTTATATTTTTGGCTGCAAAGGTAAAAGAGTCCCTTTGCTTGCCACCCTGATACGCGCTAGTGCATTTATGAGTACTCTAGCTGCCAGTTACAGAAAGCCTCATCCAGTGTATATAACTAATGAAGGTAATATAAACACACACGTATAAACCGGCACATTTATAATCCTAGATGGAAGATTCTCTACAAGAGGACAGTGTGTAACTATGCATCCATATTTAGAGGAATTTGGAACTGTTTATTCTGGGATAAATCCAGCCGTGACAAATATAGCAAATAGTCTCACAATCTACAAACCCCTTATTCCTTTAGTACAGGAGAGTGTGTACAATTCCCTTAGTCTCCCAGCTAAGCACAGTCTGCTTGATGCAACCAGTTATAAGTATCCATGTTCCTAAAGTGGCCTTTCTTTAGACCTAATAATAACTTTGCAGCAAAAAAAGCATCCCTCCACCCCCAAATACGTCCATAGTGATGTAAGTTGGGCTCAGAAGAGTCTGTCCATCTAGTACTAGATTGGTCTCTAGGGCGACAGTTATACTGCTGCACTAAGAGAAAAGAAAAACGTTATATAGGGCAGTGTTTCCCAACCTTGGCTACTTGAAGAAATTTGGACTTCAACTCCCAGAATTCTCCAGCCAGCATTGGCTAGCTGGGGAATTCTGGGAGTTGAAGTCCAAATTTCTTCAAGTTGCCAAGGTTGGGAAACACTGATATAGGGAACTAGTAGCTGGATACCTGTTGTTCGCTACAAAACTATGTGATTGGGTTTGATACACTGACACTTAAAGCGTGAAAATTTATGTAGAATGTATAACTCCTTAGCATCAGAGTGTGTTAATCTAAGGCAACTGGCAGTTGGAACAGAGTTCTATTCAGGTGGCGGAGGAGTTGAAAGTAATCAGAGTGCGCTAATATAATACTGTATAAGAAATACTAATCATCTGATGGTCATTTTAAAAAATCCTTTCTTAGTGAGCACCTAGAACCCAAGAGGAACCAAGTTTCAAGTGTGTAGGCTTTGCAGTTCTGGAGATTTTGTAATGAGTGAGTGGTATTTTGCTTTTATATATATAGATTAATTCAGTTTGTATGTGAAAAAATACCCAAAAGTTAAATATCTGAAATGACAGACACTGATTCTTTAAAAGTTTCTGGCCTCGGTATATTTCTTGGAGATAGATCCTGAAATCTTCTATAGCAGTGTTTCCCAACCTTGGCAACTTGAAGATATCTGGACTTCAACTCCCAGAATCCCCCAGCCAGCATGCTGGCTGGGGAATTCTGGGAGTTGAAGTCCAAATATCTTCAAGTCGCCAAGGTTGGGAAACACTGTTCTACAGTACATGTAAAACACCTGGTCTGTTCCTGAGAAAACATTTTTATCTGCCCCTACAGATGAAATGAGTAATGCTGGGAATTTCTTTCCTGTTGCATATTTTGCACCTCCCAATTGTTACGCTGAAGAAGAGCTTGATAATTGGGTGCCCATGTAGACCATTCTACATTCTTAAGTGAAGACGAGGCTTCATGTATAGGAATTTAATTTTGTGTGTTTCCAGAGAGGGAGACAGGTTCCCTGCGTGCCTGGAGGATTCCTTTTGGAAAGGAGACAAGGGAACCTTCAGCAGAGTAGATACGCTTTTTCTTCAATTACTTTGGGATGTGTCACTTCTTTGAGGTCCAAAGGAACACCTGTCAATCAACAACTGAATCAGAGAAGCTGGCATGCTTGGCCGGTGCCCACAGTCTACTACTCATTATGACTCAGAGGCTGAGCTGGCGGTTGTGGAAGGAATGTACTGAAAGGGCACCTTGGTATTCCCAAATCTATGTGTAAGTCTTTTGTTAGTTGGCTGTCAGAGTCAACCAGGCACCCACGGAGATTCCAGGATGGGTGTTTGCTGGCTTCCTGGCAGGACCCTGATTCCAGCAGTAGAAGGGACCGTTGTCCAGTCTCCTGCCCACACTGCTGTGAACCTCCTGCCTGCACCGCCACTCCAACACTAGCTTCAGCCAGGCAGTGTGTGAAAGACTAGGGCTGTGAGAGCCTTGGAAGTATGCAGAGGAAAAGGAACTTGCCAGCTGCTTCTATAAGGACGTCTCAATATTATTATTATTATTATTATTATTATTATTATTATTATTATTATTTATTGGATTTGTATGCCGCCCCTCTCCGCAGACTTGGGGCGGCTAACAACAATGATAAAAAACAAAATTTTTACAATCCAATTTAATAAACAACTAAAAACCCTTATTATAAAAACCAAACATACACACAAACATACCTTCTTGGAACACTGTTGCTTCCTTTTAGGCTTCTTCTGGACTTCTTACCTGGATCAGTGGGGTCACCCTGCCCTCCAAGCTTCTGCCTGTTAGCTTTCTTCTCACTCTGGGGTTGGAGTACTGATATCAAGTCTTCGGAGAGGGGCGGCATACAAATCTAAAAATAATAATAATAATAATAATAATAATAATAATAATAATAATAATAATAATAATAATCAAATAGGGGCTTTTGAATTTTCCATTCCTGCAAGAATTCTGTCCTTACTACAGCAGCTTGGTGGGTGGGGAAACCAAGGGTTCGTTGTGTAGGTGTTCATGTGTGCATTTCAGTTATATGGATAGGACAACAACCGTTACATAATTCTTCCCTGCTGTATCTGCTCCCCACCTTCCTGCCCATCCCAAGACATTCCCCGCATTCTTCATCCTGGAATGGGTCTGTAGAGACTTCAAATAAAGGGTTGAAGATGAAACCGGAACTTGGCATAAATAAATAATTTCTCCTAAGACCTACTAATGTCATTTGGCGGGACCCAGGGGAAGAGCCTTCTCTGTGGCGGCCCCGGCCCTCTGGAACCAACTCTCCCCAGAGATCAGAATTGCCCCCACCCTCCTTGCCTTTCGTAAACTTCTCAAAACCCACCTCTGCCATCAGGCATGGGGGAATTGAAATATCTTCCCCAGGCCTATATAATTTATGTATGGTTTGTTGTGTGCATGTTTTTTAAATTATGGGTTTTTAACTTCGTATTATTAGATTCGTATTGTACATTGTTTCTATCACTGCTGTGAGCCGCCCCGAGTCTATGGAGAGGGGTGGCATACAAATTTAATAAACAAACAAACAAGCAAGCAAACAAACAAACACACACACACACACACTCTGCAGAGGGCTCCAATGGACCTTGGAGATTGGAACAGTGCTCCTACTCTGTCGTGTCTCGTACCAGACCGTTCAGCTGTTCATAAAAAATGCTTTTTTTTCTGCATGATCGGCTTCACTTATACTATGAACTCTCCTCTGATTCTCTGGCCTATAATAGTCCCTTGAATACACAAACCAGTACAAATGCTCCCTTGCCCTTTTATCTGACGCTGTGGCCTATCTGGAGGAGTACATGTGACTGAGCGCCATCTCTGGTGTGCTTAATGGAATGATATCTGTAGGGCTTCTGTCATACTTTTGGGTCAGAAGCAAGAGAGATGTGCTGGGAAATAAGCATATACAGTGGTACCTCTACTTAAGAACGCCTCTGCTTAAGAACTTTTCTAGATAAGAACCGGGTGTTCAAGATTTTTCTGCCTCTACTTAAGAACCATTTTCTACATAAGAACCCGAGCCCGGAAAAATTTCCCAGGAAATTTGAGAGCGGCATGAAGGCCCGGCCAGTTTCCTGCCATTCTTCCTGGGTTTCTCTCTCTGGCGCAGTGTATGGGGGGCGCATGCTCCTCCTCGCTGCCTCATAGTCCGTCCTCCTCCTCTTCTTCCTCCTCCTCCTCCCACCCAAATTCCGAGCTTTTATTTCTTTCCTAATGGGTTTGCACGCATTATTTGCTTTTACATTGATTCCTATGGGAAAAATTGCTTCTACTTAAGAATGTTTCTACTTAAGAACCTGGTCACGGAGCGAATTAAGTTCTTAAGTAGAGGTACTACTATATCTCCCTATTCAGGGATTAAACCAGTGGTGGGCTGCAGCTGGTTCAGGCCAGTTTGGGCGAACCGGTAGTTCTGACGATAAGCTGGCCCCATCCACCCGCTCCTGCGCTATTCTGTCCTATACAGTATTTCCTTCTTTCTGGCTCAGCTGATTCATGCGGCATAGAAAATTTCCGCAGCTCAGCTGTTCTACTTATCGGAGCTGCCTTAGAAAGTAGGCAGATGAGCTTAACATTTGTGTATTTTCAACACTGCATGCAAGCGCGTTAGGTGCATGGCACACACATGCGATCACCAAACTCGTTGTTAAACTGGTTGCAGCCCGCCATTGGATTAAACCATGCTGCCTCCTTACACAAAACAGTGCTTTCCAATTCTATCTCGTTTGTCCACTGGGAAGCTATTGAGCCAGTGAAGCTGGAGCTGAGCAAAGAAGTACTCAAAATTCTTATCGTGTCTCTGGTTATTTTGGATTGTCCTTGTGCTTGTTGTCCCAGGCAGTTATTTGTGGCAGAGGCTCCTGTATTCTGTCTTGTTCACTCGTTTGTGACCTTTTGGAGAAGGACAGCACTTTTTTTATAGAGTTGCTAATAGAATTAGGCAAACCTCAAAGCAGGATGGTGGGGTTCAATTATTTGGCGGGGGTGCGTGTCTTGACAGAAGAGACCTTCTGTTTTGGTATGTGAAATAAGAAATCCGAAGGGTAATTCTGCACTTTAAATCATGCCCTGTAATAATGTGCTGCTTTTCACGATATTATCATCTGTCTACTGTCCGGCTGTCAAACATCCTGAGTATCATTACCGTGATACCTTGTCTTACAAACTTAATTGGTTCCGGGAATAGGTTCTTAAGGTGAAAAGTTTGTAAGACGAAACAATGTTTCCCAAAGGAATCAATAGAAAAGCGATTAATGCGTGCAAGCCCAAAATTCACCCCTTTTGCCAGCCGAAGCGCCCGTTTTTGCGCTGCTGGGATTCCCCCGAGTCTCCCCTCGCCGGGAAACCCCACCTCCGGACTTCTGTGTTTTTGCGATGCTGCAGGGGAATCCCAGCATCGCAAAAATGAGCGCTTCACTGGCAATGGAAGTCCGGAGGTGGGGTTTCCCAGTGAAGGGAGCACCAGTGAAATCGCAGCATCGCAAAAACACCAAAGTCCTTGAAACCCCACCTCTGGACCTCTGTGTTTTTGCGATGCTGCGATTTCACTGAGGCTCCCCTCACTGGAAAACCCCACCTCCGGACTTCCGTTGCCAGCCAAGCGCTTGTTTTTGCGATGCTGGGATTCCCCTGCTGGGATTCCCCTGCAGCATCACAAAAACACAGAAGTCCGGAGGTGGGGTTTCCCAGCGAGGCGAGTCTCAGTGAAATCAGTGCAAAAACGGGTGCTTTGCTGGCAACAGAAGTCCGGAGGTGGGGCATCCCAGTGGCGGCGGTGGGTTTGTAAGGTGAAAATAGTTTGTAAGAAGAGGCAAAAAAATCTTAAACCCCGGGTTTGTATCTCAAAAAGTTTGTATGATGAGGAGTTTGTAAGACGAGGTATCAGTGTACTATAATTAACTACTAATATTTTCCACAATGGACAACAAATAATAGGGTTGATTTCTTTCAGAAGTGGAAGAATAATATATATGATCTCAATGTTAATTATTTCATGTGAATTTTTTTCTGGAAGGAAAAAAAGAATCCAGATGTGGGAACTCTGAGATAGATAAAAGTATCCGGAGTATCTGGTGTGGATCTTGGATGCGCTCTTCCCTTGGAGGGGAGAAATCTTATTCAGTGCTTCCGTCATGGCCACTTCGTGCCCCTGCCTTGGCCAGTCACTGATGATACTCAGAGGAACATGCACACATATACACAATCTTGCATGAATATTTCTGGCCCTCCTCCTTTTTTGGACATGCTGGGTGCTGAGTTATTTTGAGTGAATTCCTGTTTATTTTTATCATCTCTCTCTCCCCCTCTTTCCACCCGCCCCCTCTTTCTTCCACTCCCCCGCATGGCTTAGCCTTCCTGCTGCTAACTATCCTCTTCCCTAAAGTCTGATCTGTAGTATGAGGATGAAGTAGGAATTCCTTGCAGAAAATGCTTCAAGAACTCCAGGATTGGCTGGAGGTAAGGATACCCTTCTCCAACCAATCAGGAAAAGTAAAACACCCACAGCTCAAGCAGTCATAAAAGGCAATAAAGACAATGAAGGACAAAGAAACAGTGTAACCCATGTAGTAGTATAGCTGTAGTACCGTGTTTCCCCGAAAATAAGACGTACCCCGAAAGTAAGGCATGTCAGAGGTTTTGCAGAATTTGTTAATACAGTGGTACCTCGAGATACGAGTTTAATTCGTTCCGGACCTGGGCTCTTAAGTCGAGCAGCTCTTATCTCGAACGACTTTTCCCCATAGGAATTAATGTAAATAATTTTAATTGGTTCCAGCCCTCAAAAAACTCACAAAGTTAGTCTAAATTATGCAGAAAGACATGTTTTTAATGAAGAAATGTACATGTACATATAAATGAATAATGAAGTTTCTTTCACTTAACTTGTAAACTTTCTTAAACTTTTAAATTTACATATGTTCAACTTCTCTGCCACCCAATCCTGTAGGACAGAGGTCCCCAACCCTTTTTGCACCAGGGACTGGCTTTAAGCGATCAAGAGAGGAATGGGTGAATGAATGGCCGGAGGGTGGGAAGGAAGGAAGGAAAGAGGGAAGGGACAGGAACAGAGGAAGGAAGCAAGGAAACTTATGAAAGGGGAGAGTAAGAGAGGAATGAGTGAAGGGAGGGAGGGAAGAAGGTGGGAAGGAGAAAGAAAAGAAGAAATAGAGGAAGGGAAGGTAAAAGAGAGAAAGAAAAAGAGCAAGAAAGAAAGAAAGAAAGGGGGAAGGGACAGGAACAGAGGAAGGAAGCAAGGAAACTTATGAAAGGGGAGAGTAAGAGAGGAATGAGTGAAGGGAGGGAGGGAGGGAAGAAGGTGGGAAGGAGAAAGAAAAGAAGAAATAGAGGAAGGGAAGGTAAAAGAGAGAAAGAAAAAGAGCAAGAAAGAAAGCTGCAAGCACCCCCCCGAGCCCCCCAGGCCGGCTGCAACCTTTTAAAACACGCGCGCCGCTTCGCAGCTGTCTCCTGAAGCCGAACGCGGAAGTTAGCGTTTGGCTTCAGGAGACAGCTCCTTGGCGCTTGTATCTCGAATTTGGGCTTGTAAGTAGAACAAAAATATCTCTCCCCTCCCAGCTCTTATCTCGAGTTGCTCTTAAGTAGAGCAGCTCTTATGTCGGGGTTCCACTGTATAAGGCACCCCCCGAAAATAAGGCGTAGTGGTGGAAAAACATACGGTACCGTAATATGCTTCCTTTCTTCCTCCCCCCTCCCTCCTCCCTGCCTGGTTTTACTTAACCCCAAAACTGAGCTGCTTGGTGGCTCACAGGACCTCTGCCGCCGCAGATCTTACCACCGTGTCTTCTGTTGGCCGCCGTGGGGGAAGGAGGTACAATCTGGGCAGCAGCAGCCAAGGCTCAGCCCCCTCAATGGACCCGTCTTTTTTTGGCGCCGGCGCTGCTTGGAGAGGAGCCCTCGGTGGCCATGGGCGTGCCTCCGGATCCGGAGGCAGAAGACAGCCCGATGATGGGCGGCTACCTGCCTGCAGCAGCAAAGGGGGTCAACGGTTTGGGCTGGTCAGCATCGGGAGCTGCTCCTCCGATGCCACCACCGATTTCGCTGCCGGCGGGCCTCTCAGCTGTCTGGCAGCCCACGTGTCTTCTGTCGGAAGCGGCGGCGCAGCCTTCCTTTGCAGCCTTCCTTTGGATGTTCTTTCAATTACCGGTACTCTGCAGTTTTGAGTTTTCTTGGTGGTTCCATTCAAGTACTAATTACTAATAGTACTAATAGTACTAATGACCCTGCTCAGTCTCTTTTAGATCACCCAAAGATCACCCAAAGCCTGCTAGCTGCTGCCTCCTGCAATCATGCTTTCAAAATACCTATTTATTAATTCTATTTATCCAGCCTTGCCCTTGACATGCATTTTTCTTCTGCCATTTGACCTCTACACCTTGCCATGCATTTCTGAGTGGAAGGCATATTTTTGGGATGCCTTGCTGTCTCTAACTCTGTTTCCATGAGCGAGCAGAGAAGAATTCAGGATAGCCATTGTAGGTACAGGAGAGAATCCTTTAGAAAGTATGAGGTTTGCTTGCATGGCATTGCCAGCTAATGGTTATTGACTATCCTTTGTTAACATTATTAATAGTCAGATAAGAATGCTTGATCTTTCCCGCGCAGGACCGTCTGGGGCTTAACACACAGCATTTAATGTCCTTGAGAACTCTGCCAAATCCAGATTGGGAATTGGAGCAGAGAGAAAAATTGACATCAGATTTCCAATTTGATGTTAGAAAATCATTTGAGAGTGATAGCTGGAGGTGGCTGAAACTAGAGATGCAGTGGGAAAGGAGACGAGAACTTTCCCTAGTAGCTACTGGAGTCCTCAAGACAAATGAGAGGATAGAAGCTTTTATAATTTCCAAGAAAAGAAGGCAAAAAACAAAGAAAAAAGGGAGGGAAGAGGAAGGCAGGCAGGCAGGAAGGAAGGAAGGAAGAATGCAGAGGAAAGTAACAAAGATGATTAGGGGGCTGGAGACTATAACATACAAAGAATGATTGTAGGAATTGGGAATGTCTAAACCAGGCATGTCAAACTTGTGGCCTGCAGTCCAGATGTATCGTATGCTGGCCCGGCCTCACCCATTTTAGCAAAGGAGGGAAAAGTTCATTTGTTTGTTTGTTTGTTTATTTGTCTGTCTGTCTATTGATTTGATTTGATTTGATTTGATTTGATTTGATTATTTGATTTGATTTGATTTGATTTGTATGCCGCCTCTCTCCAAAGACTTCTATACATTATATGACAATGCCATGACGCTGCAAGTTTGACAACCATGGCCTAGAGCAGAGGTGTCAAACTCAAGGCCCGGGGACAAGATCTGACCTGTGGGGTGCTTAGATCTGACCCATGGTGCTGCCCTGGAAACAGCGAAGGACTGGCCAGCAATGCCTCTGTCACCAGAAACAGAGCTCGAGAAGGCTGTTGTGGTTGAAGCAGGGCCCGGTGGGGCATGCGCGGCCCATCCAAGCTCAATTTTTGCTGTTAGAGCTCTCAGGCCACCATAGCCTCCCCTGACATGAGTGGCATCAAGCTGGCTGTGCCCACTCCTGCCCCCAAGGTCAAAACACAACCCTGATGTGGCTCTCAATGAAATCGAGTTTGACACACCTGGTCTAAACTAGTGAACAGAAGGCCGAGAGGCAACATGATAGAAGTGTTCCAATATTTGAGGGGCTGACACAAAGAAAAGGGGGTCAACTTATTTTCCAAAGTAGTTGAAGGCAGGACCAGAAGCAATGGATGGAAACTAATCAAGGAGAGAAGCAACCTACAAGTGAACCAGGCCATGCAAACAAGAGATGACTCATCTGCGGGATGAAGGTAGCATGCACAACTAGGCCCCCTCCAGTCCACAGAAAAACATCTCTCCACATAACTGGTCCCTGATGTCCAAAATGTTGGCGGCCACTGCTGTGAAGAATTTCTAGGAAAGCTAACTCCATCTCCTCTCTGGTGGACAGAAAGGTGCACCTTGTAAATCAGCGGTGCTTTCTTCCAAATAAATTGCTGATGGTAGAAGTAATTGTGCAAAGTTGCTTTTTAGAATAGGGCATATGGTTGGGTGTGATTTATACTTCTGTTTCTTCTTGTAACTGTATCATATTAACACTGCTCTGAATCAGTTTTAATCCTCTTTGGAGAAGACAATAAAACCCCATAAACAATCTACTGCAATCTGGTCCCCTCTAGGAGTGTTGTTTTGTTTTGTTTTGTTTATTTCATTTCATTTCAATTCATTTTTTTAATTTTTTTTAATTTTTTATTATTTTATTTTATTTTATTTTATTTTATTTTATTTTATTTTATTTTATTTTATTTTATTTTATTTTATTTTATTTTATTTTATTTTATTTTATTTTATTTTATTTTATTTTATTTTATTTTATTTTATTTTATTTTATTTTATTTTATTTTATTTTATTTTATTTTATTTTATTTTATTTTATTTTATTTTATTTTATTTTATTTTATTTTATTTTATTTTATTTTATTTTATTTTATTTTATTTTATTTTATTTTATTTTATTTTATTTTATTTTATTTTATTTTATTTTATTTTATTTTATTTCATTTCATTTTATTTTATTTTATTTTATTTCTTTTGTCAAGTACTTATTAGTGGTATGCAAAGATATAATAATATTTATATACATGGACTGACTGCTATGGCTGTGTCCCTGCAGCCGCTGGGATGCGGTTCTCCATGATGCAGCTGCGGGGCTTTCCCTACCCTCCGGGGCAGTGGCTATCTGCCCCGAGGGATCCAGGAGACCCCCTGTTCTGAGTCGAGCCCTCCAGGCTCAGACAAAGCGCAAATGCGCGCCCTGTAGCAGGGAAAAAGTGCCCCGAAGACAGAGCGATTTCTTCGCCCACCCGGCGCGGTCGAGCATCACCCGGAAGTACATGATACTAATAAGAGAGAAACGTTACGACAGGGGACGGAAGGCACGCTGGTGCACTTATTCCATGCCCCCTCTTAGGAATCGGGAGAGGTCAACAGTGGATAGTCTAAGGGTAAAGTTTTGGGGGTTAGGTGATGATACTACAGAGACTGGTAGTGAGTTCCATACATCAACTACTCGGTTACTAAAGTCGTATTTCAATTTAGAGTGGTTTACTTTAAGTTTGTATCTGTTATGTGCTCATGTGCTGTTGTGTATGAATAACATTTGGATGGTATCAAATGGGAGAAATCTATGCTTAAACAGCCCTGAATAGGAAAATTGTATTTAAGATTTATTTATACTGTTCTGCAGTCGTTCCCTGAAATGTAAGCTCCCCCTGTCGTTAAAGCCATTCTTTCCTCAACATAGCACACACAGAGAGACTCTGACAGAACCAGGAGAAGTTTCCCCTCTATCTCATTTTCCTTCTCACCGAGGAAGAAAGAGACTCAGGCAAAGCAGGTGCCATCCAGCATGTTCCCTGATTACAAGTTTGAAGTTTGTAAAAAGTGTACAAGTTTGTAAAAAGTGTACAAGTTTGAAGTTTTAAAAAGTATACATGGTTGTAAAAATTATTCTGCTACACTGGTATTTTATTAAACAATACAATACTATACCATTTGGTTCAGAATCCTTTTTCCCTTGTTTTCTCCCTCTAAAATCTAGGTGCGTCTTATACACTGGTGTGTCTTATACGGTATGTTATGCTGAGAGACCCAAGGCAGAGCTGTTCAGCTGGCCTTGGTGGAGAAGATAGGTGTTAGAAACAGCAACATGTCCTATTAAACTGGCAAAGATGACTCTCCATATGCTCTTCCACAAAACAGTAGGTGAGATCTGTGGTGAGACTCCAATGACATCACAAGGTAGCCTGGAATCCACTCCAATTGACTTGGAGGGATTGAATCTGAGCCTTTGGTGAAACCTAATCTGTCCCTCTGTCAGGGGTTTTTTTTTGGACGAAAGCCATTTTTAGATGGTCTAATGACATAGTTTTAGCTTTAAAGGAAACTCAAGCCCACTTCTGCTTCCTCCCAATCTATGAAGACTCTACTACATTGGGGATGTTTTGGATTCCACCGATAAGCCTTTCTTAAGTACTCAGTAGTTCAGATGTAAGCTTTTGCAGATGGCCTTTGCTGAGGAGAATTTGTGGAAACATTTTACACCTCTCTGCTTTTTTTTTTCCTGCAAGAAAATATTGAATTGGGGAATTTGTTGAGCTTGTCGTGTCAGTGCTATGCGATAAGCTTCATCAAGAAACTAACTCTGTAGGAAGACCTACTTATACTTGATTGAGATAGGGTATAGTAACAGAATCTTTTAAGTCTGCTTGTTTTACCTTTCCTCCCTATTGTACTTTACCAAATCCACACTTCATTGTTTATCTAAACAGAAAATGATGACTAAAGGCAAAAAAAGAGCAGTAGATCCAGGGAACTACAGACCTATCAGCCTGACCTCAATACCAGGGAAGATTCTGGAAAGATAAGCAACAAATCAGTAAACATCTCAAAGTAAACAAATTAATAACCAAAAGCCAACATGGGTTTGTCAAAAACAGATCATGCCAGACTAATCTTATTGCATTCTTTGACAAAATGACAAAATTAATGGACCAGAGAAATACTGTTGATATAATTTACTTGGACTTCAATAAGGCATTTGATAAAGTAGATCATAACCTACTATTAAATAAAGTAGAAAAATGTGGGCTAGAAAGCAATACCATAAGATGCATTCATAACAGGCTGACCAATCACACTCAATGTGTAATCCTCAATGGAACTGCATCTACATGGAGGGAAGTATGCAGTATAGTACCCCATGGCACTGTTTTAGGTCCAGTACTCTTCAACATCTTCATCAATGTCTTGGACGAGGGGATAGATGGGGAACTCATAACATTTGCAGATAACACCAAGTTGGCAGGAATAGCCAACTCTCCAGAAGATAGGCTTAAGATAAAAGAAGAATCTTGACAGACTTGAACATTGGGTGCTATCTAACATGATAATATTCAATAGTGAAAAAAGTAATGTTCTACATTTAGGCAAGAAAAACAAAATGCACAGGTACAATATATATGGTACCTTGCTCAACAGTACTAACTGTGAGAGGGATCTTGGGGTCCTAGTGGACAATCACATAAATATGAGCCAGTACTGTGCAGCAGCTGCCAAAAAAGCCAAAACAATTCTAGGCTGCATAAACAGTGGGATAGACTCAAGCTCACATGAAGTGTTAATACCACTTTACAATGCCTTGGTAAGGTCACACTTGGAATACTCCACCCTATTTTGGTTGCTACAAAGTAAAGATGTTGAGACTCTAGAAAGAGTGTAGAGAAGAGCAACAAACATGATTAGGGGACTGAAGACTAAAACATAGGAAGAACGGTTGCAGGAACTGGGTATGTCTACTTTAATGAAAAGAACGACTAGTGGGGACATGATAGCAGTATTCCATATCTCAGGGATTGCCACAAAGAAGAGGGAGTCAAGCTATTCTTCAAAGTACCTGAGGGTAGAACAAGAAGCAATGGGTGGAAACTAAACAAGGTTAGAAGCAACTTAGAACTAAGGAGAAATTTCCTGTCAGCGAGAACAATTAATCAGTGGAACAACTTGCTTCCAGAAGTTGTGAATGCTCCAACTTGGGAAGTTTTAACCCTGCTGTTCTGTTTAAAAAAAGTTACAAATCTTCTGTTCCCGGGTCACCCTGACCCGGACCGAAAACTCTTCATTTGCAGTGCTTATGTTTGGTCAATTTGAATACTTTTTTCACTTGGAAAGTAGTCTGAACATTTCTGCACACAATGATATGAAAATTGAACTGAAGAAATTAATCCTTATTAGTTTATTTTGCACATAAATATGCCTCCACCCCATTTTTGTGAATTTTTTTTAGGTTTATTGATAATTATGCCTGCAAAATACATTCTATTTTACTAAAGTTGGTGTGGGATTGGTAGCTTGAACATTTCTGAACATAATGATATGAAAATTGAACTGGAAAAATTGATGCATATTGGTTTATTTTGTTGATGAAATGCACGCCCCCCATTTTTTAAAAATAGTCTTCACTTTATGGATAGTTTTGCTAGCAAAATACATTCTATTTTACTAAAGTTGGTGTGGGATTGGTAGCTTGAACATTTCTGAACATAATGATATGAAAATTGAACTGGAAAAATTGATGCATATTGGTTTATTTTGCACATAAATGTATGCCTCCCCCCATGTTCAATTATTTCAATTTATATAAAAATTATGCTGTTAATTTCAAACTTACATACTTTTTTTTAGTAAAATGGATTTGTTTCATAAAATTAGTTCTCTGGCTACAATGTGGTTGATTTTCAAAAGGATATTCCAAATATTTCTAGCCAAATATGTATAAAAAGTGACAATAATGGCACACAGCAAGGCCGAGGGGGGTGGGTGGCCCTTTTGTGGCAAAAATAAACCAATAAGAACCATTTTTCCAGTTCATTTATATTTTTCTTATATTCATAAATGTTCAATTTAGTATATCAAACCTTTTGGGGGGAAATTCCTTGGGGATTTGTAGCCTTAAAAAATAGAAATTGACACAAAATTCAGAAAGGATGGGGGGAGGGGCTTTTTGATCAAAATAAAAATATAAGTCTCAATTTTTCCAGTTCAATTTTCATATCATTATGTTCATAAATGTTCAAACTAGTTTTCCAGTTGAAAAAGTTTTCAAAAAGACCAAATTCAAGTACCTAAAAAAAAATCATTTTGGTCCGGGTCTATATGACCCGAACAGACTAAACGTGACTTTTTTTTTGCCCAGAAAAAAAAATTTCCCCCACCCCCACAAATATTTTTTTGATGATCAGCATTGTTAAATTGAGTAAATGAATGCCTAAGATTTTAAAGAATATTTCGGATTTGGAGCATAAAAAAATAAAAAGTGAAAATGGTTGCAAGCAGCTGGGGGGGGGGAGGCCTTATTTCTGATGTTAAAAAACCAGTAAGAATCATTTTTTTCAGTTCCTTTATATTTTTCTTATATTCAGAAATGTTCAAGCTACCAATCCCACACCAACTTCAGTAAAATAGAATGCATTTTGCAAGCAAAACTATCCATAAATTGAAAAAACCTTCACAAAAACGGGGGGGCTGCATTATATCAGCAAAATAAACCAATAAGATTTACTTTTTTCATTTCAATTTTCATATCATTGTGTGCAGAAATGTTCAGACTACTTTCCAAGTGAAAAAAGCTTTCAAAAAGACCAAACATAAGCACTGCAAATGAAGAGTTTTCGGTCCGGGTCAGGGTGACCCGGGAACAGAAGATTTTTAACTTTTTTTGCCCAGCAAAAACTAAGCCCCCCAGCCCCCCAAAAAAATTCTCATAGAGAGAACCCCTGAAATGATGAATAGTCATGAAATTTCAAGTTTCAGATATGCAGGGGAAAATTTTTACAGGGACTCAAACTTGGCTTCGGGTCAAATAGACCCGAACAGAACAGCAGTTAAAGAAGAGGTTGGACAACTATTTGTCTGAAGTGGTGTAGGGTTTGCTGCCCAAGCAAGGGGTTGTACTAGAAGACGTCTAAGGTCCCTTCCAACCCTGTTATTCTATTCTAAGAAACAGAGAAAGCACCTAATGGGAAATCAGCTTGTCAGAGTCTATGAAGAGGGGAGAATATATTTTATGTGTTTGTCTGTCTGTCTGTCTGTCTGTCTATATATATTTCTATGCCTCCCAACTCCCTAGGCCCTAGGGACTCAGGGTGGCTCACAACAAAAACGAACAAAGCATTTCAATTTAAAATGATTGCAGCCATCCATACATTAATGGTCTGACCTCACTAGTCATCCCCCTGAGGTCAGTGGCCCCAGGCCTATTGGAAAATCCAGGTCTTTGCGGCTTTCCGGAAGGCCAATAAAATGAAGAAATTGGCATCAAGACACTTTCCATTAAATTATTATAACTTCATTGTCATGACTTCTAGCAATTTCCTCTATTCCAGGAAATCAGTATTTTAGCTAAACATTTGTTTTTGTTTCCCTTTGGTTAATTGTCTGAAAGGAATTTAATACTGGATATTTCCGTATCTTTGAAATTCCTCATCTTGCATTGAGTTTTCCTGAAGGTGTGACTTGCTGCTTTTATCTCTTGGTTTGATGTGGTTTCAATTAAGCAAACAGTTTGATATCATGTGAGAAAATTAAGCCACTTTTCAACCTGTTCTTTGAGTGTTATTCTTAACTGGCCATCCAGATTTAAGAGTGTTCTTGCAGCACATGACAATTCTTGATTGTCTCAATAGTGCAGAGGTCTTCAAACTTGGCAACTTTAAGAATTGTGGACTTCAACTCCCAGAATTCTCCAGTCAGCATAGCTTCAAAACTTCCCTGGCTTGGGTGGATTTTTATTAAATGGGAATTTTAATTATGGGACTGTATCTAACTGGGGGTTGCTTATTATTTATCCCCTGATGCAATTGCTTTGTATACCCCGATGGTAGCAATCCCTGCAAATATAACCTGTGCAAAAAAAGTTAATTGTACATCTTCAAGTTAAAAAAAACTAATTGTCTTCGCATTAACTCACCTAATTTAAATTGCACTGTATTTGAGGAGATTTCCTTTAATTTTGCCTCTGTGTGGCTACCGCAAGGATGGTTGGTTGGTTATCATCTATCTATCTATCTATCTATCTATCTATCTATCTATCTATCTATCTATCTATCTATCTATCGGGCTTATATGCTGCCCTTCTCTGAGGACTCAGGGTAGCTCACAAAATATATACAAAAAACAGTTCAGAAATCCAATATTTAAAACAACCTAAAGCCCCCAAATTTAAAATCATTCAGCCCTATTCATTCACCCCACAGTCATATTAAAGGCTGGGGCTAGATGTTAAAGTTCGGTGGTCCCAGACCTTCCGGCAAAGGTAAATTTTCAAATCCTTCCAGAAGCCTTTTACATGTGGTCAAGAAACTTTTAATTATATCCCTGCTAATATTAGTGAAGCACAGTGTTTCCTCAGCCGGCTGATTCCTGTTTTGCTTTTCAAACAACAAATTCACTTGAGCAGTTCTCAGTGTCGGGTCACGCTGGATAGCACTTGTGACTCAGAAGCAGCCTTACTTAATAAAGCGGAATACAGTGGTACTTCTACTTACAAACTCCTCTACCTATGAACTTTTCGAGATACGAACCGTGTGTTCAAGATTTTTTTGCCTCTACTCACGAACCATTTTCTACTTATGAACCCTTGCTTCTCTCTTAGCTGCTGCTGCTGCTGTGAGCAGGGGCCAAAACGGAGGAGGAGCTCTCTGCAGCTGCCCCATTTTGCTGCCACTTTTCCCTCTTGCCCTCCACTTCCTCTGCTCCCCGCAACCGCCCCATCCCGCTGCCAAAGTTCCCCCTCGTCTACCGCTTCCTTCGCCCCATTCCGCTGCCAAAATCACCCCTCCAAACACTTCTTTCGCTGCCCCAAATCGCTTCCAAAACCACCCCTCCAAACGCTTCCTTTGCTGCAGGAAGCGATTTGGGGCAGCGAAGGAAGCGTCTGGAGGGATAGTTTTGGAAGCAATTTTGGGCAGATGCTTCCTTCGCTGCTCATCCCCACTTGTTTGCCTTCATTAGGTCCTCCATTCCGCACTTCTCCTCGCTGCCTTTTTCCACTCCATTTGCCTGTTTCCACTCAGTTTGCCTTCGCTTCATCCACCTGCTGCTTTTTTTTTTAAGCCTTAAAATTTTGGATTTTCCTAATGGGTTTGCACACATTATTTGCTTTTACATTGATTCCTATGGGAAAAATTGCTTCTACTTACGAACGTTTCTACTCAAGAACCTGGTCACGGAACGTAAGTAGAAGTACCACGGGATATAGTGCTGGTGGCTGTGTCTATAGTGGGTATGCCAGTACTTGCCGCTCGTGCAATTTAGCAAAAACAATTAATGCCATTTCTTTAGGCATTTCAGTAATTAACCATGAGCTGCAAGATTTGAGAAAGGCTATTTTATAAAATTGTGCTGCTATTGCTTTTGCTTCAACATTTAAGTTGTGAAAGTCTTGATGGACTGCTTTTCAGATGAGTCATGAACTATCCAGCACCAGCTCAATATTTTAAACAATTTGGCCTCTGATTTGAAAATTGATACTTTAGGATCTTGGTGGGAAAGCATTTGGGCTCAGTTACCCACAGGCTTATTGGGAAATGTCCTACGGTTTTTAGTCATTATATGTGTTATTTTGATTGGTGGGTGTTGCTTTGTTCAGTGTCCTTTTCCAACATATGTATCACAGCTTTTTGCCCTAAATCCTCTCCTATGTTGCCTCAGAGTCAAGTTTAATGCCCTATATAAGCAATTATATAGGGCATTAAATTTTGGCAGGTACTCATGCCACATTTTCTCCAATTAAGATACCCATATTTCTATTTTCCAAACTATGGTTTTGAAATGCCCAGAAAGTTACAATGATGGGCTTCTTGAATGTAACTGATATGAGCAATAACCAGTGAAGGGCTACCAAATTTTTTACTACCACACTGTTGGCGTGGCTTATACATCAGATTCCCATTCATTTTATTGTAGCGACAATCAGTCTTTTCCCCCCTCCTGCAATGATTTTCTATTTCATCCGGTGACCTCCAGTCTAATTAAATGAATCCATATAAATGTCCATATGCTGGGCCTTCTTCTGTCCACTGTTCCTCAATTGTGAATGGCTAATTCAGCCAGCAGCACAAGAGAGAGACAGACACGGAGACAGAGAGAGAGAAGAGGATTCTGTGGGTTTGCGCTTTTTGCAGAGAACAAATTTGAGATGTTTCTGAGATTTGTGGGCACTTCTGTTTGGTACGTGCATAATTGTGCAGGCAAAGCTACAGCTGGTTTTATTGTTTCTCCTCTTGGGACTTCTGCAAAACTGCTGCAGTTCTAGAGATATCTGCATACTCTCTAAAACGTGCATGAAATAAAGACAAGAGAAATTTTGTTTCATGTCTCAAAACCCAACCACCTCCTCTATTCCTATATCACTTGCTGCTGAGCCATAGTGACTCTTATGAATATTTTACCTGCAGGGTCAAATGCAAAGGCTCCAGCCAAGCACAGTCAACTGGCATCCTCCATGACAATTGTCCAAAATGACATTGCAACCAACCAGGGTTAGGGGGAAAAGAAAGACAAAGCCTAAAATTGACAACATTTGTGATAGTTTCATTTCCAGTCTTGCAACCCATTTTAAGTGATGTGCTTTGCCTTTCCTGAGAAAATTTGGCAAGAGGAAACGAAACTAGCTTTGAGCAAACAAAACCAAAGTACCACGGATTAGAACGAATGTGCTGGTTTAGTGTCAAGCTGTCCGAATTACCCACTCACTAGGGAACTGACTTATCTGTGAAGCAACAGCTGCAGCATTGCCAGTGTCTTGGTAAAAGAAGGGCTGTGTCCATTTTCAGTTCTTCCCACTTGCTGGAAAGGAGACTGGGAAGCTATCATCTTCACTCAGGGTGGGGGCTCAGGGATGGTTACACATCTGCAGTGGGCCAAGCAGGTTGAACCTCACTGTAGAAAGAGATTAGTCACCTAAACCTAATTTTTGTGTGCCAAAAAAGGGAGCAAAAACGTAGAAGAGAATGGAAAGACAATGAAGCTGTTGTTCTTCAAGATTTTGACTTCGTTTCTGCAGTGGACCAGGGGGATTAAACCTCCAGCAACCATGGTATTTGGATGACCCAGCTGGGATTTAGGCTAATAATTTACTCATGCCTCTGTCCTGCAGCATTCTGATTTTCTCCTTTTCTCATTTAAGGGTGACACACGAACAGGAATAAGGGTAGCTTATCCATATTTCATTGAATGGCTTCCTCCACACAACATGATAAATCACAAATAAACCTGTCGTGTCATTATGCCTTAACACAGATGTGTGAACTCAGCCGGTGACAACAAATACCATATTTTTTGGAGTATAAGACGCATCTTTTTCCTCCCTAAAAGAGGCTGAAAATTCAAGTGCATCTTATACTCTGAATAGAGCTTTTTTTGAAGCTTTTTCCCCCCAACCCTAACTAGGTGCTAACGATCTTCTCAGCTCTTACCTTGCAGGCTCTTTCATTGTTTCTCTCTGCAAAGAATGTTTTCCAAGCCCTAAATCTTAGCATAGTTTTTTTCAATGCTCTAACTTGCAAATAAGTTTCTTTCCAGCCCTAACCAGGTGCTAATGATATTCCAAGCTCTTTACCGGCTTGCAAGGTCTTTCATTGCTATTCTCCCCAAATAAGGTTTTTTTAAATCCCTAACCAGGGGATAAAATAATGTGCTGAAATTGACCAGACTAAAGATGCTAGCCAGATAAATATCTGTTAAGCAGATTCTTTTCCCTATTTTCCTCTCCAAAAACTAAGATGCATCTTCTACTCCGGTGCGTCTTATACTCTGAAAAATACGGTAAATAGCACTAATGTGAAACATAATAGTTTGGAAAAAGAAAAGGATTCTGCGAACATGATTCAGCGTGGGGACTCTTGGTGGGTGAAATTTTGTCTTGGGAATTGGTAGACCACAAGCAGAAATACAGCTGTTTTGGTTAGGAATGCAAGCATGAAATGGGTTGTGGGCTGTTCCAAGTGACATCATGCCCCTCATTAGGAATCCTGTGGTTGTGGAGGGAAAGGACAGCTGTGATGGAGATACAGGAACAGGTGACATGTGGTCAAGGGCTGAAGTGGGCCCTGCATCTGCTGGAGGCAAAAGGGCATGAATATCTCCCCACCAGCTGTTCACTGCCTCCTTCTCCTCCCTCCCCCTTATATGTGCTCCTGACAAAAATGCCTAGGATAGAATTTATTCTCTCTTTAACTAATTGATCTTTTCAGAAGCACATTAATGTCAGAAGGGGGAATGCTCAAGGTCGCAGTGGCTTGGTGTGAAGGGGAAAGGAGAAGAGCAGCTTTTGCCAGCTCAGCAAAAATCTGGCTCCCAAGTGTGCTGCTTAGCCTTCCTTGTTTCCCTCTCTCACATCTTTAGATCCATCACAATAACGATTTCAGTTCCCTCTTCCTGGAAAGGGAAAGGTAATTGTTGGCATGGTTGCCAAAAGAAAGGAATTTTCATGCATATGTTCTGGGAGTGTGTTGAAGTTCAGAAATTTGGGAAGGAAGTGCAGAACAAAATAAATAAAATGCTTAATATTAACTGGATAATTGCAAAAGAAATAGCGATATTAATTAAACAAAGAGAACTAAGAGATTTTAAAGAAATAAAAGCTGCAGCACTGGAAAGCGCTCAAGCGGTAGTGGTATTGGGTTGGAAAGAGTCTATAAAATGGACATTACAGAACTGGTACTGGTACATGGTGGATCACATTCATTTTGAAATCATAGAAACATAGAAACATAGAAGTCTGACGGCAGAAAAAGACCTCATGGTTCATCTAGTCTGCCCTTACACTATTTTCTGTATTTTATCTTAGGATGGATATATGTTTATCCCAGGCATGTTTAAATTAAGCTACTGTGGATTTATCAACTACGTCTGCTAGAAGTTTGTTCCAAGGATCTACTACTCTTTCAGTAAAATAATATTTTCTCATGTTGCTTTTGATCTTTCCCCCAACTAACTTCAGATTGTGTCCCCTTGTTCTTGTGTTCACTTTCCTATTAAAAACACTTCCCTCCTGGACCTTATTTAACCCTTTAATATATTTAAATGTTTCGATCATGTCCCCCCTTTTCCTTCTGTTCTCTAGACTATACAGATTGAGTTCATTAAGTCTTTCCTGATATGTTTTATGCTTAAGACCTTCCATCATTCTTGTAGCCCGTCTTTGGACCCGTTCAATTTTGTCAATATCTTTTTGTAGGTGAGGTCTCCAGAACTGAACACAGTATTCCAAATGTGGTCTCACCAGCATTCTATATAGCGGGATCATAATCTCCCTCTTCCTTATTTCCCTTCCTTATTTCTCATGGAAATAAGATTAAACAACTTTGATGAAAATAAACTGGAGAAGCTGATGGCACGATGGAATAAGGTGAAAGGTTATATGCTGAGTAGAATCTGTGACGAAAATGTGAAAAATAAACTCCAATCACTCTTTTAATAATAACAAATGCAAAGTAGAGTTAAGGAAATAATATATATATAAAAACTAGTAAATATTTGAAACCCCCGCAATTGGTGGTGGTGGTGGTGGGATTGTCAGTCGGGTGATGGGCACATGAACTGTGCACTGTTTTATGTTTGTTTTATGTAACCTTATGTGCAAAACCAATTAAAAAATATATTTTTAAAAAGTTCCCTCTTCCGGTACTCATTCATTTTTTTAAAAAACCCATAATTCAATCTTTCCCTTATTTTCTTTCCTAACCTGCAGATCTTTCGCTTTCTTTTAGTTCTGATGCCCCATTTTCTCTTTTTATCCGATGCTTCTTTTTGCATTAATCTGTTTCCATTATACAGTACGTTTCCCCCCCCTAAAAACTAAAAAAAAACCCAACACTTTCGTTTGTTTATACAACTGACAATCTGCTTTTCATTATTAAAAATAATCCAGTGCAGTAGAATACGAGATGCCAAAAACGAAACCGTGAAGAAGATACTTGGCGAAATTACAAGAGGTTTAAGAATCCATTTTATGAGGCAGCAGCAATGCAAAGGACCGAAGTGCCAGCCCATATTCAACAAAAGGCTTGGCTAAAGAACCAGATGCTTCACCTGGCCGGCCACAGCTGTCCAGATGCAGAGCACTCAGTAAAAAGTTCACCTGTTCTCTCATCTTTGCCCCTTCCCATCTTCTTTCAGCCCCTCTAACTTTCTCCTCCATTTCTTTCAGGCTGTTGGTGGGAGCGCCCCAGGCTACTGCTTTGCCCGATCAAAAGGCCCAAAGAACGGGTGGCTTGTATGCCTGTCCTTTGACCTACGAAACTAAGGACTGCGAGCGCGTGCCCATTGATGAGGGAGGTATGGAACAGCATTATTTATTTACTTATTTACTTATTTACTTATTTACTTATTTACTTATTTACTTATTTACTTATTTACTTACTTACTTACTTACTTACTTATTTACTTATTTACTTATTTACTTATTTACTTACTTACTCATTCATTCATTCATTCATTCATTCATTCATTCATTCATTCATTCATTCATTCATTCATTTATATGGTGCCCTTCTCCAAGGACTCAGGGTGGCTAACAGCATATAATATAACAATACAGTACAATGGCAAATCTAATTAAATTTAAAATTACAATCTAAAAATCCAGTATTTAAAAACAATCATGCCAATCATACATCATATCTCATTTCGTTGGCCAGGGGGCTAAGACTTAATTGCCCCAGGCCTGGCGACATAAGTGAGTCTTAAGACTCTTACGGAAGGCGAGGAGGGTGGGGGCAGTGTGAATCTCCAGGGGGAGTTGATTCCAGAGAGCAGGGCCCACCACAGAGAAGGCTCTTCCCCTAGGTCCTGCCAAGTGACATTGTCTGGCTGACCGGACCTGGAGAAGGTCCACTCTGTGGGACCTAATCGGTCGCTGAGACTCATACAGCAGAAGGCGGCCCCATAAGTAATCTGGCCCAAGGCCACTAATTCCTCCTTCCGCATAGCAACCTTCTTTCTCTAATTTGGATCAGGCTTAAACTGGAGTCAGTTGTCTGGGATGAGTATTGGACAACTTGCCATGTACTAACTCGCAGCCATATCACCATGGCCAACTTTCTGCAGGGCAACTTGCCACAGGAGAACTTGCTGTGGAGCAATACAGGATCAAAAGCTTTTATCAAAACGATAAAAGCAGGACCTCGTCATCGTGATACAAATTCCACCCTTTTTGTCATGTCAGTCATGTGTAAAAGCCCTATGAAGCGGTATATAAGTCTAAATGCTATTGCTATTAATTTGATCCTAAGGATATATATTTTTTATTTTATTTATTTATTCTTTGTCCAATATACAATACATATGGAAGAGAATAGACATTAAGTAATATATATAACGATAGAAAGTAAAAAAGAAGAGAAGTAGATGGGAGGGAGAGAATATATATGATATAAGAGATAGGGAGAGAATATATATGAGATATGAGATAAGAAAAGACAATTGGACAGGGGACGATAGGCACATCAGTGCACTGATATACGCCCCTTACTGGCCTCTTAGGAACCTGGAGAGGTCAATCGTGGAGAGATATCCTCATATCTCTCTAACTGTGGGACCTCTTCCAGATTTAAGATAGTGCTTTTCATTGATGATGTAGTCAGGAGGAAACCGGTCTAATCCTATTGGCTGCTCAAGATAGCCCTCTTTGGTCATTGGAAACTGCCCTCCTTGGCCATTTTGGCAATTAATCCCACGAATCCCAGCGACCGGTTAGGTCCCACAGAGTTGGCCTTCTCCGGGTCCCGTCGACTAAACAATGTCGTCTGGCGGGACCCAGGGGAAGAGCCTTCTCTGTGGTGGCTCTGACCCTCTGGAACCAGCTCCCCCCCCCCCAGAGATTAGGATTGCCCCCACCCTCCTTGTCTTTCGGAAACTCCTTAAAACCCACCTCTGCCGTCAGGGAGGGGGGGAATTGAAACATCTCCCCCTTGCCCATGTAGTTTCTGTGTATGATTCGACTGTGTGCTTGTTTTTTATATATTGGGGTTCTTTTGGATTTTTTAACTTAAAACTGTAATTTAGATTGCTAAATATTAGATTTGTTACTATGTATTGTTTACCATTGTTGTGAGCCGCCCTGAGTCTATGGAAAGGGGCGGCATATAAATCCAATAAATCTAATCTAATCTAATCTAATTAAACTGTCATGGGTTTTCTGCCAGCTCAGAGATTAAAAAAGCATTTTAACACCACTATCTGTCTGTGCCTTAGCCACACTTGTATTTGTTGCAACTTGTTGTAAAGCAAAGATCAAGTCCTTTGTGCCCTAGTAATAAAGGGTTAAATAATCTTCCTTCCTTAATATCTCTCCATTTCTTCCCCACTTTGCAGTTGACCTGAAGAAGGAGAGCAAGGAGAACCAGTGGCTGGGTGTTACCGTCAACAGCCAAGGCCCCGGAGGAAAGATTGTGGTCAGTGGCCATGAATGGATGGGTGGGTGGTCATTCTGTTTAACCTCTTTGGTTCTGGCCAAGTAACCTAACAGGGTCCAGCCTGGTGTAGCTAAATTTCATAAATCTAAGTTTATGAGGAGGTAGCATGCTCAGCTATGAGGAAAGAGATTTGTGGAGCCAGTACAGGTAAGTCATATGGATTGGGGGAAATGGAGAAACCCATAGATTTCAAATGGGTTGTGATGGTGAAGAGTGAAGTTGGGAAGATAAAATTAGAAAGAAAGCTTTTTTTTGCTGTGTTCACAGAGGTAAAATTGTACTTGGTATCCTGGGTGAAGGAAGCTCCTTTCACACTGTTGTTGAATAAAATCATGTAAACATATTCTAACATTGTGTCCTCGCTACAGAAAAGTTGTATAGCTGAAACTAGAGTGCACAGGGAAGATTAAAGAAACCTACCTAGCATTTGGTAGCATTCGCACAACTCAAGTGGTGTAATATAAAGATATGTTGTCTTCCTAGAAATCCTTGAAAATAACTTAATACATGCTAAGAAAACACTTTCTCAGCCTAAATCTGTCCAGATATTTTCCCAGAAAACCAAGCTAACTTTCTGGACCTAAGATTTCCACATACTACATTGACATTATGCTTGGAAAGCTAGACTATAAGTACTGTATCTGGTTGATTTCTAAAAAGTAGAGCAGGGTTGGTCTGTTATTATTTGAAAGGGGATATTAGGAAAAAACAGATAGAAGTTTTTAAAAATACAAGATGACAATTGTAAAACACGTCTAGCTTGTCATCAGGAAAAAAAAATCCATATCCATAAAGTTATAGATAAGCCAAGCTCGATTCAAAAGAAATTACTACTCATTTGAAATAACTACCCATGTGAACATTTCCTGTGAGGAGGACAGTTTAGATTAATAATAATAATAATAATAATAATAATAATAATAATAATAATAATAATAACAACAACAATAATAATAATAATAATAATAATAATAATAATAATTTATTAGATTTGTATGCCGCCCCTCTCTGAAGACTGTGCTGACAATAATTCTTGGTTATTAGGTGGCTATTGAAATTTTGGGATGGCTACTCTTTTGGACTTCACTGGTAAACAGGGCCTGACTTACAGACTTCAGCTTTCAACTCTATCAATTAATTGGAGGAGCACATTTTTCAAGTATAGCTCTAACTTATCTGCCACAGTCCTAAGAAGACGTTGGCTTGTGGCATAACTCCTATTCATAGCTCGAAGTATTAACTTCCAGGAAAGAATACACATCATTTTTATTCATGTTTAAGTCCATACACAAAGTGACAAATTTGTCACGTATTTCACTAGCGATGTCCATGAAGTGGGTCTGAATATAGAGTACACATCACTCTAGTCAAGATATGTGGGCTAAGGTGTATGTGATATGTGGGCTTCCTGAGCAATTGTAGGAAAAGAAAATGCAGTTTTCCAGTGGTTAAAGCTCTTCCCCCATTGCTTAGGCAGTACAAAAGAGGGGCTTATGGGCTGAACCTCACTCCTAGCTTGAAATGTTACATTCCAGGGAAGTCCGTGAATTCTCCTAATGCCTTCTACAACGAATGTATGTGCAGGGTGTCTAGAGCAGTGATGGCGAACCTTTTTTTCCTCAGGTGCTGAAAGAATGTGGGTGCATGCTCTCGCACATGCGTGAATGCCCACACCCATAATTCAATGCCTGGGGAGGGCAAAAACAGCTTCTCCCACCCCCTGGAGGCCCTCTATAGGCCGGAAACAGCCTATTTCCCAACTTCTGGTGGGCCCAGTAGGCTCATGTTTCACCCTCCCCAAACTCCAAAGGTTTCCCTGGAGCAGGGGAAGGGTAAAAACGCTCTCCCCCATCCCCCATGAGGCTCTCTGGAAGCCAAAAATGCAACGGCTCATGTGCCAGCAGATATGCCTCCATGTGCCACCTATGGCACCCGTGCCATAAGTTCGCCATCCCTTGTCTAGAGCAGTGTTTCCCAACCTTGGCAACTTGAAGATATCTGGACTTCAACTCCCAGAATTCCCCAGCCAGCATTCGCTGGCTAGGGAATTCTGGGAGTTGAAGTCCAAATATCTTCAAGCTGCCAAGGTTGGGAAACACTGGTCTACAGTGTCCACACATATTTTCTAACTCTCTCTGCCCTGTCTCTTTTCTCCTCCCATGAATCCCAGACCTGCGCCCACTTATATGAAGCACGCAACCGTGTGAACGAATCTCTGGAGACGAGGCACGTGATTGGCCGCTGTTATGTACTCAGCGAAGGACTGCAAGTGGCCGATGAACTGGATGGTGGCGAGTGGAAATTCTGTCAAGGGCGCGAACAGGGGCACGAACGGTTTGGTTACTGCCAGCAGGGAATAGCCACGGGCTTCACGAAAGATAGGCATTACATCCTCTTTGGGGCACCTGGCACATACAACTGGAAAGGTAAGTCTTTGCTTTCAACAAAGAATATTGTTAAGTCAGGTAGTCCCGACCCTCATCTTGGCAAGCAGCTCAATCATACGGTACCCCCCCCCCATTTGAAGATATTGCAGATATTTTCCCCGAAACAAATACGATGCTGTGGGTACCATTCACACCCTCATCAATTGGTACCCAAATATGGGAATTTGTCCTCCTAAGTGATTTATAGAAAGCCAGCGGGGATGGGCGGTTTCTGTATTTTCTATACTGAATGGCACTGGATGGGTGTATTTCCTAACCCAGTGTTTCCCAACCTTGGCAACTTGAAGATATTTGGACTTCAATTCCCAGAATTCCCCAGCCAGCGGATGCTGGCTGGGGAATTCTGGGAGTTGAAGTCCAATTATCTTCAAGTTGCCAAGGTTGGGAAACACTGTCCTAACCCTCCAATCCTACAGGGATTTTGTGGAGGGTTTTCAAATCTAATGCATTGCTTCTGAATAATCTGACACTCACTCACCCACCCACCCACCCAACATGACCATTACTGGCAGGACTATTCTGCTGTGCCAGAAAGAAAAGATAGAACCTCTGTGGTGCAGTGGTTAGAGTCCAGTTCTGCAAGCTACTTCTGCTGATCACCAACATGCCAGCAATTTGGCATATCAAATCTCAGTAGGCTCAATTCAATTCAATTTATTAGATTTGTATGCCGCCCCTCTCCGTAGACTCGGGGCGGCATACAAATTAAGGTTGACTCAACCTACCATCCTTCCAAGGTTGGTAAAATGAGGATGCAGATTGTTGGGGCAATATACTTACTCTCTGTAAACCGCTTAGAGAGGGCTGTAAAGCACTGTGAAGCGGTATATAAGTTTAAATGCTATTGTTGTTGTTAGATCGTGGGCACAATCATCACAGCACAGCACAACATATTATTATTATTATTATTATTATTATTATTATTATTATTATTATTATCATCATTATTATTATTTATTAGATTTGTATGCCACCCCTCTCCATAGACTCAGAGTGGCTTACATCAATGATAAAAACAATATATAATGACAAATCTAATAGTTAGAATCTAAAATAACAATAATACATTTTAAAAGTCTAAAAAACAAGAAACCCCAATATATAAAAAACATACTTACAGTCATATCATACACAGAAAACTACATAGGCAGGGGGAGATGTTTCAGTTCCCCCACGCTTGACGACAGAGGTGGGGCCAATTCTAATCTCTGGAGGGAGCTGATTCCAGAGGGTCGGAGCCGCCACAGAGAAGGCTCTTCCTCTGGGTCCTGCCAAACAACATTGTTTAGTTGACAGGACCCGGAGGAGACCAACTCTGTGGGACCTAACCAGTCACTGGGATTCGTGCGGCAGAAGGCGGTCTCGTAGATACCCTGGTCCGGTGCCATGAAGGGCTTTATAGGTGATGACCAACACTTTGAATTGTGACCGGAAACTGATCAGCAACCAATGCAGACTGCGGAGTGTTGGAGTAACATGGGCATATTTGGGGAAGCCCATGATTGCTCTCGCAGCTGCATTCTGCACGAAGTTTCCGAACACTCTTCAAAGGTAGCCCCATGTAGAGAGCGTTACAGTAGTCGAACCTCGAGGTGATGAGGGCATGAGTGACTGTGAGCAGTGAGTCCTGGTCCAAATATAGCTGCTGCAAAGACAAGCTAAGTCCCAGGATCTTTCATGGAACCAATGGGCTTGTGACAAGCAATTCTGGGGCTTAGTGTCCCTAGGAAATGTTCATTGTGTCTTCTGCTCTTTGCTCCCAGCATTATTCTAGGGGGCACCCTAATTTTAAGCCTTTGCCCAGATCCTCCCTGTAGATTTGATAACAAGCTGTTGCCTCTCCTGTGGTCACCCTCACAGAAGGGTGAATCTGAGCAACATCTTTGCTTTCTTACTATCCTGCAAGACTGGACGCTTTCTCCAATGCCTCCCTCACTCTGCCCATTATTAACAGGTGTTTGGTTTGGCAGGGACCATACGGGCAGAGCTGAGTGTCTTGGATTTCAATCGCTACGACGATGGGCCGTATGAAGCCGGGGGAGAAAAGGACCAGGATCCCTCGCTCATCCCCTTGCCAGCTCACAGCTACCTCGGTACGGGGCTGTGCCCAGCAGGCCAAACACTACAGAGCAATCAGACAGGCCATCACAGGGCAGGGTACTGCAGGGTAGGAAGCAAAAATTCACCTGGGGAGAACTAAAGACTGGCCAATAACCATCATAAACTCTGTCTTGATTGGGAGAGTAAATTTCAATTGTAAAATTTTTTAATTAATTAATTTAAATTAATTTTTTAATTTAATTTGCTGCTGTCTCGTTCTTTGGACCTGGGCAGTTCTATCTTGGAAGTAAAATGGTCTGATCGGCAACGATATGTGTAACTGGGGCCCAACCAGACAATAGTGTGTGAGCACAACCCAAGCCCTCAAGGCCCAATGCTCTGTGGTGTTTCCCTGCCTGGGCACCCGAATTTTCTCATACCGCTAACCATCTCTCTCCTCTCTCTCTCTCTCTCTCTCCTTCCATTGGCCTTGCAGGGATATTGTTTGTGACAAACATTGATAGCTCAGACCCTGATCAGTTGGTCTATAAAACGCCAGGTACCAGCGAACGGGCCCCCGGGACTGTTGGAGACGTAGCCCAAAATAGCTACTTAGGTTTGTAAGGTGTTGGTGTGCCCGTCTCCGTGATTCCTGCCTCTTCCTCCCCACTATTATCTTTAGCTAGTTTCTGTTGTTGTCCCCCTTCTGTTGTGTTTTGTCATTCCCCCTTTCTCCGCCTCCCCCCCCCTCCAAAAAAATACATGGCAACTAAAGTCTCAGGTCCTGCTGCTTTCAACCAGCAGAGGGTGCCAGTCCAAGCGTCTGCAGCAGCGCTAATTGTAAAAAAAAGGGAATCTTTATCATGGTGGATTTTTTTGTCTTTTGTTACAGGTTGCTGTAACAGGGAGCATATTGCTAAGGATAGAGGATCTGGGAATAGCAATTCAGTAAATAGCTTAATAATGACTGTTCAGCTTTCTCAGTGCAGCCTGTTTCAATAGGGATTATCACCACTAACACAGGTATCAAGAATATCACAGCCAAGAAGTGGAAGTTTTTTCTTTAAAAAAAAAATACATTGCAAAAGATTTAGTAGAGAAATGCCACATTATTTTGGCCTGCTTCCAAGGGCATATTGCATATTCTGGAGTTTAAGGAGCATACACGTCTGAGCTCAAAATTTCCATTATGAAATGTATCTACATTCGCATGCTTCCATTGTACTTCGCAGTCATATGCTTTATGTCAGAGCGTCTGGCATTGTGTGTGTAAGTGTGTGTGAGGTGTGAGAGTGTCAGGAATGTGACCAGATGTATATGTTGTGTGTGTGAGAGAGAGAGAGAGAGAGAGAGAGAGAGAGAGAGAGAGAGAGAGAGAGAGAGGGAGGGAGAGAGAGAGAGAATGTAATCGGGAGCTTTCATAGAAAAGAAAAAAGAAAAACAAACTATGACTTTGTGAAGGCCCACCCCTTTTTTTACAGGGTAAAAAAAAACCAGGGTACTTTATTATGTTCTGCCAATCATGCTTATAACAGTGGTGGCTGAGTGGTAAAGATGCTGGGCTTGTCAGCTGCAAAGCCAGCAGCCTGGGTTCGAAACCTGAACATCACATGATGGGGTGAGCTCCTGTCCTTGCCTAGTTCCTGCCCACCTACTCTGTTCCCCCCAAAATAAGACCAAAGTAAGGGGAGGAGGCCAGTCCTAAACCTTTTGCGGTTGTTCAGAGACTCCCTGCTTGATCCTTCCTCCCTGTCAAGCTGGGTGCTTCTTGACCAATGTAGAGAAGTTTGGAAATTCTGGGTGAGCAATTCTTGAACCCAGGAACTGGCCTTGACTCTAGTGGTGGTTTGGGTGGTATTCTTCTGACAGGCCTATATGCAGATATCCAGGATGCTCTTTGGCTTCAGATTGTTGCTGGAACCGCATGTGATGCCAGTGACTAGAAGCACCAGGGCACAGGTTTAGCTGTAAATCATCTCTGACTGTTTCCAGATGGAGCTAATCTGATTTTCGTAGTGCACCTGCTGTTCCCAAGTTGGATGACTGTAATGGTCTCTGTGTGACAGTCCTTATTGTATGATGCAGAGCACTGATGAGTGTTAGGTGAGCTTGGAAATGAGTGCAGGTGACTCCTGTTCTGAGAGCTCGGTAATGATTGCAGGTAGAATACTGGTCCCAATTTTTTATGTGCTGGAGCTATTTATCATTGGAGCATGTGGTTCATCAGGCCTGCTCTATATCAGTATCAATCAGAGGTGAAATGCAGCAGGTTCTGGAGAATCGGTAGGGGAAACTTTGAGTAGTTCAGAGAACTGGCAAGTACCATCTCTGACTGGCCCCAGAGTAAGGAGGGAATGGGAATTTTGCAGTATCCTTCCTCCAGGAGTTGGGAGGGAAAGAACCGGTAGAGGGAAAAAAATCGAGTTTCGCCCCTGGTACCAATTCTTTGGAATAAATATGCAAGGGGGAGGCGTGAATCTGTTTTTTAAAAAAATATTATTTAGAAAACAGCTAAAGACCTGCATGCATTCTTGGAGTGTATTTTTATACGCTTTATATAAAATGCCTGCTTGTTTCACTTGGCAGCCCTGAGAATTGAGTGTCTCTATCTGAGTTGATATATAAATTTCTAAATTTTGGATGACAGTATTTAAGGCTATTTTTTTTTAGCACCGATATTTTAATGCTGTTTAATTTGCGATTTTATTGTTGGAAACTAACCTGAGTGCTGTGAAGTGGTATGTTAAAATGTTAATAAATGAATAAGAAAGGTGCATTTTTTTTACTTGGAGCCAAACAAAATAGGTAGCCAAGGGCCTCAGATAAGATGTCTTGTTTGCTTAGGGGAGAAAAACATTAATTTACACTTAAACAGCTAGTGGTCAGTGATTGAGTTGAGGCGTTTATTTATTTGATTTTCCTCCTGTCTTTCTTTCAGGAACTCAAATGGTCATTCATAGTAGTTCCCTCCCCCTTTTTCCCCCATTAATAACAACCCTGTAAGGTAGGCTGGATGGAGTTACTGGTTTTGAATCATTAAAAAAATTCTGGTGGTTGGATGGGGAGGGGGATACTAGAATGAGAACCAGCTAAGATTGGTGTAGTAATTAAGGCACACCAAGCTAAACATTAGGGGACTGTGTGTTCTAGTCTTTCATAGGCATGAAAGACAGAGGGGTTAGGGTTTAGGACATTAAGCCTCCGCCAGTTGGATGAAGCTCTTTCCTCCGCAGCAGCTGATCGGCTGTGGCTGAATTTGGATTTTTGTGACCAAAGGGCTGGGGCCAAGAGCTAGGGGCCTTTGGGCGAGGGAGAGAAGGCAGCGGCCGATCAGCTGCTGCGGAGGAAAGAGCTTCATCCAACTGGCAGAGGCAAAAAGTCCCATCCCCGAGGGGTTAATTTGGACCAGTCATTTTTTTCTCAGCCCAACTCACCTCACAGAGAGGTGGTTGGGCAGAAAATAGGACAAAGGAGCATTAGCTATCTTCACTGCCTTGAGTTATTTATAGAAACAAAGGTAAGGGTTTTTTAAATAAAAACCTAAAATTAAATAAAAACCTGGCTCTGTGTCATTTGTAGTACAGGAGACTAGTGCAGGAAGAAAAGTTTGCTAGGGCATATTTGTTCTGTGGCAATTTAGGAGCAAGTGGAGTTAAGGCACTGATTTTGGGACAGTCGATCTGGTGATGCAGCAGAAACTGATGTGAACAGCAACTACTAATCTAGTAAAATAGGAATTAGTCATTTTGATCGGTATTTCGCCTCCTTTGCAAGCTAAAGACATTTTAAATATTTTATGAAACTGAAGTCTACAGTGGTGTGATTTAGGTTCAAACTGCCAAAGCAAGGTGGAGGACCTGTTTTTTGGCTCCCTTTTGCCCCCTGTCCACTCCAGAGAGATGCAGAGAAATGAGAAAAAGACCAAGTAACTTCATCAGTGATAGAAGACAAACCCAGCTCTCTTGTAGCACTGAGCTTGTTACCTAGCTGGGTAATGAAACATCTGTAAGAAAACAACCAAAGTTAGAGAGCGCCAAAGACTATCCCAGAGCTACAAACATTCAATTCTATTGGTAATACATTTTTTTTGCTTTAATTTGAAAAAGTCATCAATTTAGTATGACTATTTCTCCCTCATCTAGCTCTCTTGGTCACAAGGATATTTATTTACTTATTTACTTATTTACTTATTTACTTATTTACTTATTTACTTATTTACTTATTTACTTATTTACTTATTTACTTATTTACTTATTTATTTGATTTTTATGCCGCCCTTCTCCTTAGATTCAGGGTGGCTCAACTATTACATAATATATATTATATTACATAATCTTCTGTTGTTGGGATCCTCTTCTGATGAAGCAGACCAGTGATGGCTAACATTTTTGCCATTGCATGCCAAAAGGGGAGGGGCACTTGGGGTCGTGCATGTGTGTGCCCACACCCATAATTTAATGCACCACTGCTCCCCCCCCCCCCGCCCCGTGGCTCTGTCCTGGGAATTAGCTGAAAAGAGAAATTTTCTCTCGGATTCTAGAATAGAAAAGTTGGTCTTCTGGGAGATTGTCAGGGCGTGTATTTCAAGGAGCCTTTGCATTCCTGATCAAGAGCTGTTACCCAAGCC
This sequence comes from Erythrolamprus reginae, assembly GCF_031021105.1. Taxonomy (NCBI): domain Eukaryota; kingdom Metazoa; phylum Chordata; class Lepidosauria; order Squamata; family Dipsadidae; genus Erythrolamprus; species Erythrolamprus reginae. Next base: position 171,804,259 of record NC_091951.1, on the reverse strand, counting down.
AAAAAACGCTCTCAGTCCCTTAGGAGTGGGAAATGACAACAGACAAAGGCCAAGGGAGACTCTAATCAGACTATAGAGCTTGCCTGCCTCTTTCAGGATGGAATGCTTTTTCCCCCCCCTTAAAAGAAGTTTTCCGTCTCTAAGTAATCCACTTCTCTGGGCCCTGTAGCCAAAAGCAACTTCTGTTTTCCCCCCCCTCCTCCTTGGTCCTTGAGATGTTGCTTTTCCTGCTGTTCTAGTTTTAAAGTATTGATTTCCCTCTTCTTCCCAAGCAGCCTTTATGACGGATGCATTCTGGCATGCTTGGTGGGAAGGGAGACAAAACTAGGGAAATCCAGCAATCCCTTTCCTTAAAAAAAACACATTTTATTAGGTTATAAATTATTATAAAATGCAAAATACAAAAGTAAATAAAAGGCGCAGTGAAAGGGGAGGGGAAGGGGAGAGATAAGTGAGGGAAGGATAAGGGAAAGAGAAACAATGACTTCCAACTCTCTCTGTTGCAGTAGAATAAGGCATTAAGATCAAACTGCAGCCTTTTGTTTTTCCGTACTAATAAGAACAGTTCTTTTCTTTAAAAATCTAACAATCTTAACCGTAAAACCCAAAGTCAAAATTACATTCTTTTCCACATCATGAAATTCAGAAGTGGTTTCCCTGTGGAAAAAAAAGTACTTACGATGTTTCCTTTGATCAGAGTAGTCAGTTTGCCATCCCAGCTAACTCCCATCAACTTCTGCATCCATTCTTCCATGGTAGATATTGAAGTGTCTTTCCATTTTTGCGCATACAATAGTCTTGCTGCTGTCAGCATATATATATATATAGTAACAAAATTCCATTTTTTTTCCTCCAGTTCTTTTTCCATTACAGTGTTCCCTCGATTTTTGCGGGTTCGAACTTCGCGAAAAGTCTATACCACGGTTTTTCAAAAATATTAATTAAAAAATTCTTTGCGGTTTTCCCCCCTATACCACGGTTTTTCCTGCCCAATGACGTCATATATCATCACCAAACTTTCGTCCACCTTTAATAAATATTTTTTTAATAAACTTTAATAAAGAAACATGTTTAGTAATAATCTAAATGGTTGCTAAAGGAATGGGAAATTGCAATTTAGGGTTTTAAAGTGTTAAGGGAAGGCTTGTGATACTGTTCATAGCCAAAAATAGTGTATTTACTTCCGCATCTCTACTTCGCGGAAATTCAACTTTCGCGGGCGGTCTCGGAATGCATCCCCTGCGAAAATCGAGGGAACACTGTAATTCCAAAAGGAAAAATTCTGGTTTCATATCTATCTTCATTTTCAGGATTTTCTGTATTAAAATATGAATCACGCTTCAATTTTTTTTATTTATCACATGTCCACCATAGATGATAAAAGTCCCTTCTTTATTCTTCCAACATTCATTTGACATACCTTTATACATCTTAGATAGCTTATGTGATGTTAAATACCATTGATACATCATCTTATAAAAATTCTCTTTTAAATTATAATTTAATGTAAATTTTGCAATCCCTTTCCTTAACATAGCTCCCAATGAGAAAGAACAGTACCTTTCACCAGTCTTATTACTGTGGTGCCGAGGACATGTTGTCGTCACATGACATATTGCAACTCTTTCCTCCTTTGCTAAAATTCAGGAAAAATTCAGGAAGAAGAATGTCAACCAGTTGAACGTAGGTCTTGGGCCTGGGATGTTTATGAATGGTGTGTGCCTGTGAGCATGCAGTGTGTGCATGTTTGTGCATTTACACATTAAGTCTAGAACTGGTATCGGTACTGGTATTGAAAGTTCGTGGTCTGATAGCTCATCTTGTAAGTTTTGGAATGAAAATTCTGGAAATATTGTGTTAATGCCCATTAAGATATCTTTCTCAAATGACCAAGTGCCCCGTCCTCCGTTTCCAGGCTTTTCTGTAGATTCTGGAGTGGGGATAACCAGGAAGAACAAGCTGAGCTTTGTAACAGGGGCACCCCGAGCAAATCATATTGGATCCGTGGTGATCTTGCATCGAGACAGCGTTAACAGCTTAATGCCTGAGTTTATCCTCTCAGGAGAGAAACTGGCTTCGTCCTTTGGCTACTCTCTGGCTGTAGTAGATCTCAATCATGATGGGTAAGTAATGTGGGAGGAAGACACAGCAGGGTTGAAGTTCTTGGGCAAAAGGCTTTTTACTCCATGCTCTGTTCAATGGTCTACTCTGGCATTGCACTATATGGTCCATTGCCCATTGTTCATTGTCTAGCTCAGTGTTTCTCAATTATTTTCTGTTACGCCCCCCCCCCCCCAAGGAAGAAGCCCCTCCCCAACTCTCCTCCGGGACACTTATCCGCTGAAAAAAATCAAGCGGCCTATCAGTATGATTGGGGTGTAATGTGTTTTAAGTGACACCCAGTAAGGGCTACCAAACTTTTTACTACCAAACTGTGGGCGTGGCTTATGCATTTTCTTTCAACATCTTTCAGTGCAAATTGGATGCTCTGGAGGGGAACTCCATTTTTGCTACCCCACTGCATTCGCCCCCGTCCAGCCAGCAGCCCACCCCTGGTGACAGCTTAATTTATTTGGCTTCATGCTGTCCCCTGCCAAAATTTTTAGACACAGTAAACATACCGGTCTTTCCTCGTCTGCTACTGTAGTCACAGTGAAGCCAAGCACTACATACGTTTCAACTTATTTCCTCATCTTAGCTTTCAGGAGACTTACGTTAGTCTCATTATCTCCGTCTCTCTCCTCCTTTTTTTCATCCCTGTTAAATTTCTATGGTGTCTCTTAAGGGTTTGTTATATGCACTTCATATTTCCTACTCTGTGCTGTGTGCTATTGTTCGATGAAAAAAACCCTACTCCCTGCACCAAAAAAAAGCACATTCCCCGGGGTCACACGCTCCCCCTTGGCATCGCCCCCCGCCCCCCAAGGGAAGCCCACCCCACTATTTGAGAAACTCTGGTCTAGCCCAAGTGCACAAGAGCGCATAGGGGGACACTGTTGGAGTAGACCTCGAAAAGCCATCTGAGGAAGAGGGCAAAAAGTGAGCCACACTTACACCTTGTTTCTTTTAGATGGATGGACTTGGTGGTTGGAGCACCAAACTTCTTTGATCGAAAGGAACGGATCGGGGGTGCCGTCTACGTTTACATAAACCAGGCAGGGCGCTGGAAAAACCTCCTCCCCATTCGCCTCAATGGCACCTCCGACTCCCTGTTCGGCATCACAGTGGGGGCCATTGGGGATCTCAACCAAGATGGTTTCCAAGGTGAGATTCTTGAACCTCTGGTGGAAAAGATGGGCACGAATTCTTAGGTTGTTTCCTGTGTGTGCTACCTGTGAATTTGAGTTAAGGTTAGGGGGGATTCCGGGGGACCAAGCAAAATATACCTGCTTGGAAGTAAGCCTTTGAGGATCGGGAGGGACAAAGGTTCAAAGCCTGTGTGTAGGATAGTATTGGGTGGCTCTTGGAATAGAAAAAGAACAATTAGAGAAGTGTGCATGTGTGAGAAACAAAAATAAAAGAAAGCCAATATCTGTGTTAGAAGTTCCAAAAAGCTAGAAATTTGAAATACAATTACAATTGCTGTGAGATGTGGTTCTTACATCCGTTTGCCCCAATTTCCTTAATTTCCAGACTTTGCGGTTGGAGCACCTCTGGATGGTGACGGGAAAGTCTACATCTATCATGGCAGTAACTTGGGAATTGTGACAAAACCTGCTCAGGTCAGTTCCCTTTCCAGTTAATTAAATGACTGAGAAACAGTACATCTTTATATGTACTACTACTAATAATAACAACAACAGAGTTTCAAGGAACCTTGGAGGTCTTCTAGTCCAACCCCCTGTTTGGGCAGGAGACCTTACATAACTTCAGACAAATGGTTATCCAACATCTTCTTAAAAACTTCCAGTGTTGGAGCATTCACAACCTCTGGAGGCATGCTGTTCCACTGATCAAACATTCTAACTATCAGGAAATTTCTCCTTAGTTCTAAGTTGCTTCTCTCCTTGATTAGTTTCCACCCATTACTTCTTGTCCTACCCTCAGGTGTTTTGGAGAATAGCCTGACTCCCTCTTCTTTGTGGCAAACCTTGAGATATTGGAACACTGCTATTATATTTATGCTCTGCCTTGGCTCTACATAGGTAGAAAGTAAGGAATAGAGATAGAGATGTGGAGGAACCATTGCCTAAGCTGGTGGTTCAGGGATGAGTTGCTCCTGGTTCGGCCCGGTTCTGCGAACCGGTAACGCCGGCAGTAGGGGACTCCTCCCACACGCTGGCACGCGTACGCAAACTGGCAACAAAGGGCTTTAGAACCCACCACTGCAGTAGGGGGCTTGGAGTATTTCAAGAGGGCCACCGGTGAAAAACATATAGAGAAATCACAACATGTGCCAAGCGGGATGCAGAAAAGCTATGACCGCAATATTAAATATTGTCTTCTTGATATTAGAAAGTGGACCAGATACTGGTCATGGGATCTGGAAAGGGAGCAAGGAGAAAGGAGAAAAAGAAGGTCGAATGAGGTGAAGGGTAAAAAGAAAGAAAGTGGAAGCATTTTTTAAATCCAAAGCAACAAGGTAACATTTAGAAGCGACTCTGACATATATGCCACTAATTCATTTGAAGCATAAGAAAGGGGAGGAGGTACTGCACAATCAGATTTGCCAGACTCTAGCCATTCTCAATAAAAGTCATTTAAACCTTCCTGGCTAAACTATCTAGTGGGGCTGAGAACAAACATTCATTTTCTCTATTTATCATCATTATTTTTTTCTGATTACAACATACTTGATCTCTGTAGATCCTGACTGGGGAGAGTTTTGGCATCAAGATGTTTGGCTATTCCTTTTCTGGAGGGCTGGATATTGATGGCAATTTTTATCCGGATCTCCTAGTGGGCTCACTGTCTGACACAGTAGTATTGTACAGGTAAACCTTGGGGGGGAAGGGGGAAGTAGGGAAATGATCTTCAATAATCCAATTGCTTAAATGGAAACTCATTCGGTGACTTCGAGCCAACAAACAAGGATGGTCTTGTGGAGAAAAACTGGGAGGATGGATCACTGTGAGCCCCTATATACAATAAACAGGACAGTGTCCCACAGAGAAACTAGTGTAGGTTTTAGGAGTAGCAAATACCAGCAAGAAGGGTGGGCTATTGATAAAGCACAGAATACCAGGCTACACTAACTGCGAATTTACTACACTGCTCAAAAAAATAAAGGGAACACTTTAAAAACAGAATATAACTTCATGTAAATCAAACTTCTATGAAATCAAACTGTCCACTTAGGAAGCAACACTGATTGACAATCAATTTCACATGCTGTTGTGCACATTCAACAAAGTATTCAATGAGAATATTTCATTCATTCAGATCTAGGATGTATTATTTGAGTGTTCCCCCTTTTTTTTTTTGAGCAGTACAGTATATGTAAAAGAAATGACCCGCTGAGCACAAGAAGGAGATGGGTTTGGGAATCCCACCATAAATTATGATTACCGTATTTTTCAGACTATAAGAGGCACCAAGATTTCAAAGAGCTATATAAGAAAAAAAGTTTTTGTTTTCGGTTTGTTTGAAAGGCCTGCAGAGAGCTCCCAGGGGCCAGGGGAAGGGAAAAACACAGTTTTTGTGAAAAATTGGCCTTTTTTGCCCATTTATTTGCAAAAATTGTGTTTTTTCCTTCCCCCAGCCCTCTGGAGCTCTCTGCAGCCTTCCCTGACCCTCTGCCCATCCCATTATTGCAAAAAAAAAAAAAAGGTGAAAAAACAGGAACTTCTTTTGCAGAAATGGGGTGTTTATGCCTTTCCCCAGCATCCAGGAGTTTTCTGCAGGCTTCCCAGATCCTCTGCCCATCCCATTGTTTGCAAACATTTCGCAAAAATGGGCTGTGAGGGTGGGACCAAAAATGGCTGTATTTGTTGTATAAGATGCACCGACATTTCCACCTTCTTTTAGGAGGGAAAAGGTGCGTCTTATATTCTGAAAAATATGGTAAATCTGTAGATAACCTATACAACTGTCATCTCTTACTCTTGTAGTTACAACTGGAAATAGATTTGTAGAAAGCATGACAGGGACATAAATGACCATATTGTATCTCTGCCATAAGTGTGAGAACACTTCCATCCTATTTGGATATTTAGTTAGGAAATTGATCATTGCCAAATGCTGTCAAGAACTCACCTGTATTAAAATTTTGGCCTTCAATGAGCCTCACTGTCTTCAACCAGCTTAGTTTCTTATTGCTGTCCAATGTACTTTTTAGATCTCGACCTGTCATCCATATCTCCAGAAATATCACTGCCAACCCCCCAAATGTCGACCTGGAGAATGTTAAATGCCGTTTTATGGAGGGCATCTGGTGAGGACAATCTTCTCTTCCTTGATTGTATCTTATTGCTTCTGCAACTCTTCCTACTCCTTTGCTTTTCGAACATCCAGCAGATGTTTCATGAATATGCCTGTAGCTTTGATGCTGTTTCAAATAATACTCTACAGTAGTGGTTCTCAACCTTTTGTTCACCATGGTGCCCCTTTGCCCCTTTATATATCTACGAAAACAAATATATATATATTTATAGAAGGCAGCTTAGGTCTTTATAGAAGGAAGGCAGCTTAGGTCTCGCAGTGTTCACCTTAGAACAAGGACAGAAATACCAGCCTGAAGATGATGAGTGGGACCTCATCGAAACGTCGCCAGAAATTTCCAAATCCTACACGGGAAGAAAAATCATAAAACAGCGTACAATAATAATCCAATACTAAAAACGATTAAAAACCCATTAATATAAAAAACCAAACATACATACAGACATACCATGCATAAAATTGTAAAGGCCTAGGGGGAAAGGGAATCTCAATTCCCCCATGCCTGGTGGCAGAGGTGGGTTTTAAGTAGCTTACGAAAGGCAAGGAGGGTGTGGGCAATTTTAATCTCTGGGGGGAGTTGGTTCCAGAGGGTCGGGGCCACCAAAGAGAAGGCTCTTCCCCTGGGTCCTGCCAAGTGGCATTGTTTAGTTGACGGGACCTGGAGAAGACCCACTCTGTGGGACCTAACTGGTCGCTGGGATTCGTGCAGCAGAAGGTGGTCCCTTACATAGCCATAGACTGTGACCACGGACCCCCCCAAGATTTTATTCAATAATTAAATCATCACATTTCTTCAAGCCTTCACGGATCAAAGGTTGAAAACAGAAAAGATCAGTGATGTTTTTTATGGGCCTGCTCATTGCCATCCCGGGGGGTGGAGGGGGAAACCTGACTTGATAATGCCTTCAGATGTAATAACGTGCCCGTCCTTTACATGTTTCAAACCACTTTGAGTTTAGTTGTCTCAGAGCCCAAGCTAATAATCTTCCGTTGCTGAATGAGCATTTTTAGGAGCATGTTTCTTGCTCTACTGTGTTCTTTATGATTGGCAAGCAGTACAGAAACCAGGAGAACAAAATTTGTAAATTCTTGTCCTGCAGTGAGACGAGAACAACGCCATGAGAACCAAAACGTTGAATTGGGATTGCCAGGCCATTGTGATGGTGCTGTTAAATAATTAGTTTTTAAAAGATCAGGGCCTACTTTCCTTCTTTCTTTCTTTCTGCTTTCTTTAGCAGTGTGGAAATACAAGCCTGTTTCATCTATACAGCCAACCCTTCAAGCTATAGTCCACCCATCAGTGAGTATTGTCTGGAACTTTTCAAGTTTCTTGGCTTTTCAATATCCTTATATTCTTGGTTTTTTGTTGCTGCTTCAACACCTAAATCATAACAGTGTAGAGAATGAGCCCCATTGTAGTTGATCACTATATTCTATGGCTTGTGTAGTAGATCAGTAGATCTTAAAATTGGGCAAGGGAATCCTGTTCAAGGAATAGAACATTTCAACAAACTAAATCTGGCCACCAGTAGAAATTACTTCTAGTCTCTTTTCTTTCACTTTCTCCTCTGCCTCTCCTTCTTCTCTTAGGACTTGAGTACCAATTTGAGGCTGATGGTGACCGCCGGCAACAAGGAAAAACGTCTAGAGTCTTTTTCCGACATCAGAAGGCCAATGACATTGAGCATCAGTACTCTGGAGTACTAGAGCTGCCCAAACAACAATCAAAGGCTTGCACCAAGGCCAAACTACAGCTGAAGGTGAGTGTCCTAGCCCATCTTGCTGGGTCTCTTAGCTCTTGATTTCTGTAAGTCACCTAAAAGGAGGTGGCATTAAGAAATGTAAGTACCTAAGTAGCTTTCTTCGGCCTGATCTAGATGAGCCATTAAAGATCTGGCTTAATATATGTGGTTGACAAGATCCAGGATGCTACTTTTGGTTGACATAAGCAGTTCCCTGTTTTGCCTTTCATTGTTGATGGAACAACTTGGAAATAAAAAAAGATGGAAGGTTTACCTCCTGCAGGTACACAGACCCTGCCACTGTGTATTTGAAGCTTCTCTGTAATCACCACAAGCTGAATTTGAAAAAGAGCCCAGTAAGGCAGAGTGCTTGCGGTAGATTTTGGATAACAATAATCATAAAATTCCTTGAGTGAACAAGATCTTTGTTCTAACAATGGAGGATTTTCTATCTGTAGGTGGGAGGGAAGGCTTGATTTATTTCAGACGCCTTTTTGAATGTTTAATTTCCATTTATAAAACATGGCCTCCATCCAGGGTTATGTCAGTGAATCTTCACTTACACAATGGTATTTCCTCTTTCTTGATAGACCTCTCAGGCCTCCAAAGCAAATTAGAGGGCGGGGATGGACAGCTAGAATCCCCTTGTCCGCAAACATGCTGTTGGACCTAGCCTCCGTTTCAAGATTTTTCACTTATTTATTTCCTTTTAAAATACCTTCATTAGGAAGCTGTTTTATTCAGATCTTCCCATATTATGTCTAAAAAGTCCAGCACAATGACTAATTTACAAATTTTTGGCCCAGCTCTTAACAGCCAAACAACAAACTAAGACCCATCTGCATTTAGGCTTTGCCATATTGCGCTGATTCCTACAATTCCCCCATCCAATTAAGCTTTTTGCACCCTAACGTTTCTAACAGCCTGTTATTAGCCACCACATCCTGCCTGGAATATTGGCTATGAGTTTACAGCTGTGGCCTCTTGTCACCATGACGCTCAGAGGAACTAAGTTACAGGGGGAGAAATTTAAGATATGCAAAATTTGTCATAAAATATTCCAAGGCAGAAGCAGACCGTGCCTCTTGTAATAGGCCATTCCAAGTGTTCCAGAAGAGCAGCACTAAAAAGGAATCTGTTCTCAATGCTATTTTGCAACCTTTAGATTAAAATGATTCCATTTCCAAACTGGACCTGTTCAGGGTCGCTTTGGGCTTTTGACTATACTATGGTAAACATTTTGAGAATTGCATTTATCGTAGTATACGCAACGTATTTATTTATTTATTTATTTATATTTATTCATTCATTCATTCATTCATTCATTCATTTATTTATTTTATTCATTCATTCATTCATTTATTTTTATTTATTCATTCATTCATTCATTTATCAGATTTGTATGCCGCCCCTCTCCGTAGACTCGGGGCGGCTAACAACAATAATAATACAATGTAAACAAATCTAATATTTAAGTTAATTTTAAAAACTCCAATTTAAGAAACCAATCATACATACTGACATACCATGCATAAATTTTATAAGCCTAGGGGGAAGGGAAAGTCTCAATTCCCCCATGCCTGACGACAGAGGTGGGTTTTAAGGAGCTTATGAAAGGCAAGGAGGGTGGGGGGCAACTCTGATATCTGGGGGGAGTTGGTTCCAAAGGGTCGGGGCCGCCACAGAGAAGGCTCTTCCCCTGGGTCCCCTGGGTATATTGTGATTGCCTTATTTATAGGAGGAAGCCCATTGCGTAGTATACGCAATGTATATTGCAGTTGTCTTCATGATAGGAGAAAATCCGTTGTGTAGTATATTCAATGTATATTGCAGTTGTCTTCATTATAGGAGAAAATCCGTTGCGTAGTATATGCAATGTATATTGCGATTGTCTTCATTATAGGAGGAAGTCCGGGACAAGCTACATCCCATTGTTGTGACGATGACTTATAACATCAAGCATGGCCGAAGCAGACGCCAGATCCCAGGGGCCACCCTGGGGCCTCTCTTGCCTGTACTGAATGCTGTGCCACACAACTCTCAGAGGATTGAGGTAGGCAAACATCTGAGGACAAGGTTATGCTAAGGAGAAGTTCCCCCCCCACTCCCCCTGTTCACTGGTTAACTAGGAAAGAAAGCAGGCTCTATTAATCATTTTTATTACTGTTTCAGAATCCCTTTGTTAGGAGGTTGAACAAACAGCCAAGGTTAAGGGGTCAAATAAGAAAAATCTGTGGCTGGTCCCAGGTTCTTTTTTCCTTTTGCATCTAGAGTTATGGATTTATTTGTGTGTCACGTTCTTTTAAAGCAGTGTACAATGTGTAGCACTTCACAAAGCACATCAAAGTTGTTAGTAATGTAAATAAAACTGAATAGAATTCTTTTATTGGCCAAGTGTGATTGGACACACAAGAAATTTGTCTTTGGTGCATATGCTCTCAATGTACATAAAAGAAAAAATCCCAGCGACCGATAAGATCCCATAGAGTTGGCCTTCTCTGGGTCCCGTCGACTAAACAATGTTGTTTGGCAGGCCCCAGGGGAAGAGCCTTCTCTGTGGCGGCCCCGGCCCTCTGGAATCAACTTCCCCCCAGAGATTAGAACTGCCCCCACCCTCCTTTTCTTTCGTAAGCTACTCAAGACCCACCTATACCGCCAGGCATGGGGGAACTGAGACACCTTCCCCAGGCTTTTATACTTTATGTTTGGTATGTATGTGTTGTTTGGTTTTAAATGATAGGGTTTTATATGTCTTTTTCTCTTTTAATATTAGATTTGTTCCACTGTAACATTGTTTTTATTATTGTTGTGAGCTGCCCCAAGTCTTCGGAGAGGGGCGGCATAGAAATCTAACAAATTATTATTATTATTATTATTATTATTATTATTATTATTATTATTATTATAAGGTACAACACTTCATGGTTGTCATACAGCACAAATAAGCAATCAAATCATAATAGGAAACAATCAATAATAACAGTAAGCTACTGCAAGCTTAGCAATAGCAATAGCATTTAGATAGAGCAATAACAATAGCTCTGTAAACCGCTTAGAGAACAATAGCTCTCTAAGCAGTTTACAAAGAGTCAGCATATTGCCCCCAACTATCTGGGTCCTCATTTTACCGACCTTGGAAGGATGGAAGGCTGAGTCAACCCAGTGAAGGGCTACCAAAATTGTTTACTACCACACTATGGGCATGGCTTATGCAGGATGCCCTGCATTTTCTTTCAACATCTTTCAGTGCAAATTGGGTGCTATGGGGTGGAGCTCCATTTTTGCTGCCCCACTGCGTCCTGTCCCCTGTCCCCCATCCAGGCAGTAGCCCACCTCTGAGTCAGTCTTGAGCCCGATGAAATTCAATCTGTCAAACTGCTGGCAGCCGGTGATCAGCAGAAGTAGCTTGCAGTGCTGCATTCTAACCACTGCACCACCGAGGCTCTTAAAAAATGTAACATGAAATTGCAATAACCGTCCCCACCTCACCTCCTGCAAACTGCAGGAACATTTAAACACAAATTATGTGTTCCAATTAATTATGCATTTTATTTTCGAGGCCCTAGGGTTTCTGGATTAAAGAGGATGATTCAAGCCTGTTTAAAGACTAGAGTTTCTCTTGCTGCTCAATGTGCCTTTTGCTATTTTTATATGTATTATATTACAGCTTAGTTGGACGGTGATGTTGCTGTGTTTAAAGAATAACAAAAAGGCAGTTAGTCACAGCTTGCTAAATTTTATCACTGCTTTCTAAGGAGATAATCTGCAATAATTGCACCATCCATTCCCTTATTATAAGGGTAGCCTCATTTGTATCAATTACAATTGCCAGTTTTCCTGTTTGCAAGACTCATGACTCAATGAAACATGTTGCTTTTGGGGCCAATATTTGCAGTTTGAATGGGAGGCCAAAAAAGTTTGCAATTAGAAGATGCCAGGATCCTTTGTAGCATATAGCTAACAAAGACACATTTCTTAGGAGATCAAAAAAGTAGCCTTGACTACTCTAGTATTTCCCAACCTTGGCAACTTGAAGATACTGTATTTGGACTTCAACACCCAGAATTCCCCAGCCAGCGAATGCTGGCTGGGGAATTCTGGGAGTTGAAGTCCAGATATCTTCAAGTTGCCAAGGTTGGGAAACAATGGTATACTCAGTCAAATGTCCATTTGGAGCATGAACCCAATCCTTTGTCAAACCTTGCAGAATTCCTTTTACTTCCCTTCTTTGACTTTGAATCCCTGCGTTCCTGCAGGTCAATTTCCTCAAGCAAGGTTGTGGGGAGGATAAAATCTGCCAAAGCAACCTGCAGCTGAAATACAAGTTCCACTCTCGGGTTGATGATTCTGTATTCCAACCACTGCCCAGGTATGAACAAAATCCGAATTCCCGTTTGGTGGTAAAAGTGGATGTTATATCTCAAGGTTCTTTTAGGATCGAGACCTATCAATGTAGCTGATAATACCAAAGAAGATTGTGCAGTCCTCCCGAGCTCTGTTTTTGGCCGCGATGGCCTTTCAGCAGCCCTCTGCCAGCGAAACTGGAGCTCAGGGAGGTGGGTGCATGCGGCCCTCCGAACTCTGTTTTCGCTGGCAGAGGGCTGCATGAGGCTGTTGCAACACAAGTGATGTCGAGCTAGTCATGCCTCCCTGGCCATGCTCCTCCCCCCCTGAGGTCAAACACAATCCTGATGCCGCCCTCAGTGTAATTGACTTTGACACCCTGGCTTAGTTTAACAAGAGCTAATTCAATTAGAAATTTGACTGTTTCCTAACTTTCTTTCTTTCTCTCTCTCTCTTCCTTCTTTCCTTCTTTCCTTCCTTCTTTCTTCTTTCTTCTTCCTTCCTTCCTTCCTTCCTTTCTTCTTCCTTCCTTCTTCCTTCTTCCTTCCTTCCTTCCTTCTTTCTTTCTTTCTTTCTTTCTTTCTTTAATCTATCTATCTATCTATCTATCTATCTATCTATCTATCTATCTATCTATCTATCTATCTACCTACCTACCTACCTACCTACCTACCTACCTACCTACTTACGTACCTATTTATTTATTGGATTTGTATGCTGCCCCTCTCTGAGAACTCGGGGCGGCGCACAACATACATAAAAACATAGCAATACATCTAATCCAATCAATATAATTAAAAACCTTAAAAATACTACAACACTTTAAAACATTCATTATCATTCACTCGATCAAACACAGCAAAAACACTCACTGGTCAGGGGGAAGATCTAATGGCCCCAGCAAGCCTGGCGGCAAAGATGAGTCTTTAAACTTTTTCGGAAGACAAAATTCAAAGAATAAAACAAATCCAAAGCTTGCTTGTGTTCAAAATGAAGTCAGTTTATTTTCCAAGTTCAAGACAGGAACAAAGAACAAAGAAACAGATCCCAAGATGGAGTCAAGTTAATTCCGGTGCAGCAGGCAGATGTTAAACCAAAGAGTTCTCAGCAGATAATCCAAAAGGTGTCAGCAAATAATCCAAAAGGCTCAGCAAGTATTCCAAATAGGTTAATCCAACAATAAGTAATCCAAAAAAGAAGTGATTTCAATCTCTTCTAGATTCCATTTAGTTCATAGTTATTAAGTTATTTCATATTGTAAAAAGGAGCAGCAGAAAAAAAAAGGCAGCAAGACTGTATTCCTCCGCTTCAGAAATTAAGTCCAGAACATTATGATTTTAAAAATCTATCAACAACAAATTCTGATCATCACTAGGAATTTCCTTTAGCAGTTAAAGTTTTCTAAATAGTCATGTCAAATTTAAACTATTTTGTTAAACCATAAAGTCAGTAAATTATTTTATAGGTTCCAAAGTTCGCGTTCAAGATGGAAAAGTAAAAGTGAAAAAAAGAATTAGATCCGGCTGTTATTTGCGGATGGGTTTAAACAAGAGAAAACTTTCACTTTCGCCCTTAGGTCCTTTGTCTGCTATATTCTTTTCCAATGTAGATGTAAATATTTGTACTTTCGGTTCTTTGATTTTTATTCTTCCCACTGAGTGAGGGGAGAAAGCGCTGGCCGGTCCTCTCAATCAAAGAGGAGCGGTTCTCCCGTCTCCGAAGCTGCGGGACGAACCGCTGCCTCCGGAGTCCTGGCGATGGGTCCTCGGGCAGAGGAGAGTCCCCTGTTCATGGATCGGGCCATCCGGGCCCGATCCGATCGCAAATGCGACCTTCGGAGGGGGTAGAAAGGATTCGCCTGGCAGAGCCCTGCCAGACACGTCCTGCCGCGATCTCCACCAAACCGGAACATTAGATGATCTAATGTTTATAATTGAAGAGCCGATTACAACAGTTCCTACCTTACTACAAACTATTGAACAATATGGAAACGTAGCAGGTCTAAAGATAAACAAAAACAAAACACATTACTTGACTAAAAATATTAATAAAACACTAGAAACTAAATTAGAAAGTATTTCTGGAATAAAGATCGTAAAAAAGGTAAAATATTTAGGAATAAATTTAACAGCGAAAACAATAACATTAAAAAATGATAATTATATGAAATTACTAGCAGAAATTAAAAATGACTTAGCAATGTGGAATAATTTGAAAATATCTTTCTTAGGAAGAATTGCAACAATCAAGATGAACATTTTACCTAAGGTCTTATTTCTTTTTCAGACAATACCAATAAACCCAGGGGGTATTTTTTTAAAAACTTTAACAAACTTAGTTAAAAAATTTATATGGCAAGGTAAAAAAGCAAGGATAAAAATGAATTGTTTAGAAGATATTAAAGAAAGAGGTGGATTTGGCCTTCCAAATTGGAAACTATATTATCAGGCCGCTGCATTAACATGGCTTAGAGATTGGATAATCTTAGATAACAAAAGAACACTTGACCTAGAAGGACATGATTTAATGCTTGGATGGCACGCATTTTTATGGTATGATAAGGACAAAAACCATTCATATTTTAAAAGGCATACGTTGAGGAAATACTTATTAGAAGTATGGAAAGACATAAAGAAAAATCATTTTTTAAGTATCCCAGACTGGCTAGCTCCTTTAGAAGCAATAACACATCCAAAGTCTATAAAGGATAAGAAAATAACCTATAGATATAAAGAACTATTAAATGATCAGATGAAGCTTAAATCTAGAATTGAATTACAAGAAGAAGGGATAATAATAGATTGGTGGCACTACGCCCAGATCCGATCTAGATATCAGAAGGATAAAACTCTTTACATTTTTAATAAAAGTAAGAATCCTTTAACTACTTTAATTACCACTAATTCAACAAAAATGATAGGGAAAATATATAAACTACTTATCGCTCATAAAAATATAGAGTTGACTTTAAAAGATACTATGATAAGATGGTGTAGAAATATTGGCAAGGTAAACTTTTTCGGAAGACAACATTATGCTAGATCAGTGATGGCGAATCTTTTTTTGGCACATGTGATAGAAGAGTCTGCACCCGTGTGATAGCAAGCATATGGTTGCCGACCCA
The DNA here is from genome assembly GCF_031021105.1 of Erythrolamprus reginae. NCBI lineage: Eukaryota > Metazoa > Chordata > Lepidosauria > Squamata > Dipsadidae > Erythrolamprus > Erythrolamprus reginae. Next base: position 171,788,668 of record NC_091951.1, on the reverse strand, counting down.
TATAATGCAGTGCCCTCTGCCCACGCATGCACACAACTCCCACACTGACAAACCCCCCTCTCTCCCTGTGCATATGCACAGGCCCCATTGAATCTGTGGAGCTGCTCTGTTTCAGATAGTTGCAACCAGGCCTCCCACATCTCGATCCATTTCTTCTGCAGCTGGCAAGGTTTCCTGAAGACCTCTGCAGTGTATAACAGCTCCAGGTCGATCTGGAGCTCTGTTATCAGCTGCAGAGGCCTTCACAGCTGCAGAAGAAATGGGCCAAAGTGCGGGAGGCCTGGCTGCAACTGTCCAAAGCTGAAGAAGTTCCTGAAGATCTTTCACAGCGAAAAGGAGGCTGGGGATGAGCACACAGGTGAACATCCCGTTGGGCCGTTTTTCGCAGACCCCAGACTTTAGGAGGCTTTCTTGAAGCCTGGGGAGAGTGAAGAAGGTTGAAAAACATCAGGCCAGCACATACATGAGTGCTGGAGCTGACATGGGGAAATGCCCCGAGTGCCCTTAGATATGGCTCTGCGTGCCGCCTGGGGCATGCGTGCCATAGGTTGGCCATTACTGCGATAGATCAACATTTGACTGCCTTTTAAAATAACTTTTAAAATAACTTTTTATGGGATTTTAGCTTTAGATAATGTTTTTCATTTTAGATAATGTTCAACTTCTTTTTATCGCATTTTTAATATTGTTGTGAACACAAGTGAACACAAGAACAAGGGGACACAATCTGAAGTTAGTTGGGGGAAAGATCAAAAGCAACATGAGAAAATATTATTTTACTGAAAGAGTAGTAGATCCTTGGAACAAACTGCCAGCAGACGTGGTTGATAAATCCACAGTAACTGAATTTAAACATGCCTGGGATAAACATATATCCACCCTAAGATAAAATACAGGAAATAATATAAGGGCAGACTAGATGGATCATGAGGTCTTTTTCTGCCGTCAGTCTTCTATGTTTCTGTTCTGTCTGGGTCACTCCGGAAGCTATGACCAACCCTAAAAGATAAGCCAGACACACCGGTTGAATCCAAACACAGTTTTATAATGGTAAAGAGAAAAGAAGCCAACAGAAAATGTCCTTACAGGTCAGGAAAGCACTGGAACTCCAAAAGAAACACGAAAGCAATTGTTCATACAGAAAAACAGGATCCTTAATGCCAAACGAGGCTGTTGAGCTAACAGACACCAACCTCCCACGGGTCTTCAAGACTGCTGGGCCACGAGCCAGGAACAAAAATGCTGAGAGAAAATGCAGATAACACCAACTCCTCTTTGATAACACTCCACGCTGCCAAAATGGTTCTCATGCCTTATAAACCCTTCCCTGCTAATGAGGACCACACCCAACCCCCAGGTGCTCCTCATTCAGCGCTGATAATATCTACGCAGTTGATTTCTCCTTTGATCTATGCGTCTCTGTCGCATACTAATGACAGCTTGTGCTTCATCATCCAGGGACTCCAGGGAATCCAGAGAATCAAAGCTACTTGCTTGAGATAGCCCTTCCCCAGGGCTCCCAGGCCTTGCTTCATCTTCACTTTCTTGACTGCTGTCTCCACTGTCTGGCTGCAAAGAACTCTCCCCTCCGCTCTCAGACTCCCCCGGGCATGGAGCCAGCAGAGACGCAGCTGGTCTTTGATCTGGCTCAGGCTGAACCACAGCAGTTTCTATGTTTCTATTGTTGTAATCCGCCTTGAGTCCTTTGCTATTGGGCGGCATAGAAGTCAAATGAATGAATGAATGAATGAATGAATAAATAAATAAATAAATAAATAATAAACAAACAAACAAACAAACAAACAAACAAACAAACAATAAATAAATAAATAAATAAATAAATAAATTTCAATTATCACCTTTGTTTCTTTCCTCCAGAGGCGATGATGGCCTGGATGTTTTTTCTCTGAGTGATCAGAAAGGCATCGCCCTTGGAATCTCTATCACCAACTTTCCTTCAGTTGCTGCAGAGCCGCAGCGGGATGGCGATGATGCCCACGAAGCCATGCTGCTTATCTCCCTGCCACCTACTTTGACTTATGCCAGTCTGCGACCCTACAATGCAACGGTACCTTTTTGGGAAATGCTGCACGATGTAGCCCATGGGGAGAGCCACGGGAAGGGCCGGTCTGAAAGATTGATTGACTGCCAGAAGCCTAATGATGTTGGGAGAGATGGCAGTGTCACCTGAAGATGGAAAACTGAGTGAAGTTTAAAGACGTGGTTCTCAAGGGACAGCATGACACAGCGAAACAGATTGTTAAACACCGTACAACATCTGGGCTTGGGAATTAGTGGTGCTGTAGGTGGGATTTGAAGAAGGATTCCAGCTGGGCTGGCATGCTGCTACTAGGAGTTACAACACAGAGATGGAATGTATAGCTCTGTGGGCTATGACTAAAGATACTATTGTTAAGCTGCAGAGGCAAAGAGGGAATGCTTCTGGAGGCAGGGAGGGTTGTGCCAGCATAACAGAGACCCATAGAGAGTTGCACAGTTATAAAGCCCAGAAGTTATGAGGGTGATAAGGCCAAATAAGAGTTCCATTGGCACATTCTCAGTTTTACAGGAGAAATGGATAAAGTAGGGTATTTAAAAAAGCACCAGCAAGAGTGATTTTGAACAAAGGTATCATTCTGATGATAAAGTCATAAGATGTGCTACTGTTTCTTCCCCTGGGGTAGAAGCACTTTCAGGGCTGCATGTATTCATTCAGGTACAGATTCAGAATATTTACCGTATTTTTCAGAGTATAAAACACACACAAATGCACACACATTGAAAAGAGGTTGAAAACTGGTTATGTCTTATTCTCCGAATGTAGCTTTTTCGAAGCCTTTTTCCCCAACAACCCTAACAAGTGCTAGCAATCTTCCCTGGCTCTTCCTGACTAGCAACTTGTTTTCATTGCTATTCTCTCAGAAAAAGGCTTTGTCAGTTCCAATGAGGTGCTAACGATCTTTCTGGCTTGCAGGATTTTTTCATTCCCAGGCCTGAGTCTTTGCAGGCTTGTTTTCATTGCTACTCCCTCCAAAAAAGGTTTGTTCACCTTTAACCATGGGATAATGTGCTAAAGCTGACTAGACTAAGGATTCTAGTGAGATAAATGCCTGGTAGATAGATTCCTCCCCCCCCCATTTTCCTCCCCCAAAACTAAGGTCCATCTTATACTCCGTTATGTCTTATATTCATGGTAAATGCGTTTTTAGCCATTAACATTGTTTGAAGAAAGGTAGATAATGTACACTGCTCAAAATAATAAAGGGAACACTTAAACAACACAATATAACTCCAAGTAAATCAAACTTCTGTGAAATTAAGCTGTCTACTTAGGAAGCAGCGCTGATTGACAATCAATTTCACATGCTGTTGTGCACATTCACCTTTGTACAGAACAAAGTATTCAATGAGAATATTTCATTCATTCGGATCTAGGATCTGTTATTTGAGTGTCCCCTTCTTGAGCAATATACAGTGTTCCCTCAATTTTCGCGGGTTCAAACTTCGCGAAAAGTCTATACCACGGTTTTTCAAAAATATTAATTAAAAAATACTTTGCGGTTTTCCCCCCTATACCACGGTTTTTCCTGCCCGATGACGTCATATGTCATCACCAAACTTTCACCCACTTTTAATAAATATTTTTTAAATAAACTTTAATAAAGAAACATGGTGAGTAATAATCTAAATGGTTGATAAGGGAATGGGAAATTGCAATTTAGGGGTTTAAAGTGTTAAGGGAAGGCTTGTGATACTGTTCATAGCCAAAAATAGTGTATTTACTTCCGCATCTCTACTTCGCGGAAATTCGACTTTCGCGGGCGGTCTCGGAACGCATCCCCCGCGAAAATCGAGGGAACTCGTATTTCCAAATTCTTGACACGTTCTAAGATGCATGCCCATTTTCACACAAGGAAAGAAAAAGGCTACACAAGTTCCTAACCTTCCGTCAGGTCCAATCTTGGCTATATTTTTTCTCAATTCCTTCAAGTGCCAGATTTTGGGAGAGTAAGATAGCGGCACTTAGGGATCCAGATATGCGCAGACGGGTTGTAGTTTAACCTCTCTTGCTTTTCATAGGAGAAGAAGATCCCAAGCTGTGTGGCTAACTATAATGCTACCCATGTGGAATGTGAACTTGGCAACCCCATGAAACGTGGAGCACAGGTGAAGGGCATTTCCTTTTTCTCACTCTCTCTGCAAAGCAGAGTTTCCTTTGCTTCTCCAGAACTCTTCCAAACAGCAGTGGGTTGCTCCGGGTTCAGCCTAGTTCTGCGAACCAATAGCAGTGGCGGGAGGCTCCGCCCACCTGCCCGGTATGCTTCTGCGCATGCGCATGAAGTGATAGCAATGGGTTTTAGAACCCACTACTTATATAGAGCGCTGGTGAGACCACATTTGGAATACTGTGTTCAGTTCTGGAGACCTCACCTACAAAAAGATATTGACAAAATTGAACGGGTCCAAAGACGGGCTACAAGAATGGTGGAAGGTCTTAAGCATAAAACGTATCAGGAAAGACTTAATGAACTCAATCTGTATAGTCTGGAGGACAGAAGGAAAAGGGGGGACATGATCGAAACATTTAAATATGTCAAAGGGTTAAATAAGGTCCAGGAGGGAAGTGTTTTTAATAGGAAAGTGAGCATAAGAACAAGGGGACACAATCTGAAGTTAGTTGGGGGAAAGATCAAAGGCAACATGAGAAAATATGATTTCACTGAAAGAGTAGTAGATCCTTGGAACAACTTCCAGCAGACGTGGTTGGTAAATCCACAGTAACTGAATTTAAACATGCCTGGGATAAACATATATCCATTGTAAGATAAAATACAGGAAATAGTATAAGGGCAGACTAGATGGACCATGAGGTCTTTTTCTGCCGTCAGTCTTCTATGTTTCTACTGCTTCCAACCCTGTTTCTTCTCTTCTTTCTACCTCCAGTTTCAGTTCTACCTTGTTCTGGGAACCTCAGGCATTACCTTGGAGACCACAGAACTAGAAGTAAACCTAGAATTGACCACGTAAGTAATTCCTTTCTGGAATCTCTTCCAAAAACCATTTTGTTTCCCAGGATTTAAGGAATGTTTCAGTCTTCTTTGCCTATGTGACAATAGCTTGTTTCCTTCAAGGTCATCTCCTTGACTCTCTATACATCCTGGCCACGTGATCAAATAAACCCCGGATCCTTTCTTTATGTGCACTGCATGTAAAAAAAGTAATGGAGATTTAATTGTGTGGTTGTAATCACAGCTGTGATATTTGCTCCTCTGTGGGTGGTCCCCATTCCCTGCACAATTTTATCATGCTAAGGGACTAAGACCCAAATATTCCCAAGCCACAGCTTGGATTTACTTGAGTTTAATATATTTAGGAGAGCTGAACATCTTCAAGTCAAGTTTGCACGAGTGTCAGGAAACAAGTTGAATATGAGTAGCAGAAATTGACCTGTCCCCTTGACACACATAAATGCACACAACTTGCTGAACTCCTGTATTTCCTGAATGCTTATTTGTACTGTATAACAATCATTAAGTGTTGTACCTCATGATTCTTGACAAATGTATCTTTTATGTACACTGAGAGCACGTGCACCAATGACAAATTCCTTGTGTGTCCAATCACACTTGGCCAATAAAGAATTCTGTTCTGTTCTATTCCTCACAGGATCTCTGAACAGCCTACATTGGCACCAATTGCAGCCAGAGCCCAAGTGATCATGGAGCTTCCTCTCTCAATTACTGGGTAAAAACAACTTGTTTTGCCACAAATAATGAGGGCTTTTTTTTCTCCTTCAGGTTAAGATACGCTGATAGCCAAGACACTATTCACCTGGCTATTAAAAATGACTGAAAGAAGCTACCTTTTTCATTCCATCAAATCTATATCTATATCTATCTATTTATCTATCTATCTATCTATCTATCTATCTATCTATCTATCTATCTATCTATCTATCTATATTCTCTCCTTATCTCTTATATCATATATATTCTCTCCCTCCCATCTACTTCTCTTCTTTTTACCTTCTATCGTCATATATATTACTTAATGTCTATTCTCTTCCATATGTATTGTATATTGGACAAAGAATAAATAAAATAAATAAATAAAATTGTGATGGTGGTCAGAAATTCTTGACATTTGACATTTTCTGAATGTTGAAAATTCAGAAAACGCCTGATTCTGCTGGCCTGTCTCACACCCACACCCACATACATACATGCACACACCCACATAGGCAGAAGAAACGCACTTCATAAGAAAAGAGTAATAAATGACATCAAATTATTTAAATTTGCCATTGAGTAGATGAATCAAGAAATACTTACATAGTTCTAAATGTTAAATATGCATTGAAGCAATGTAAATAAGTTGAATGTGGATTGAGCATTCTGATTGGTTGAAACAATGACAGTTGAGTTTAGGCGGGAAAGTGAAAGTATATAAGGAGCGCTCTGACACTGTTACAGTCAGTCGCGTTCTGAGCCTGATGCAGCTTCAAGATGCCCAAGGCCTGGAATGCTCTTGCATGGCCTTGCGGCCTCAGGAAAATGTAGGAAATCCCCATTCTCATATGTTTCTTGAAGGCTTTGGAGGCCTCATGAGACCAGGCTTTCTCCTGCAACTTCCAGAAGGTCCAGAGGTCTGGCATGTCACAAAAATGGCCTGGTGTGTCACCCATGACACACGTGTCATCACTGGCCTAGAACTATCTGTGGGATGTGGATGGCTGACTTTCTAGCTCTCCGTCCCTTGAGACTTTTATCCATCTCTCCGCAGACTTCCTGAACCAAAGCAACTCTTCTTCAGTGGGGAGGTCCGGGGCGAAAGCGCCATGAAGAAGGAGAGTGACGTGGGCAGCCCAGTGAGCTTCAGTGTGACGGTGAGTGATCCCGATGCCTTCAGAGCAGAGATGTAGTATCCTGCATGGCACGGCACTCTTGGGAACCAGGCTGCGCAAGCAGCAGGCAAGCACGTGGGTGTGCAAAGCTGCATTTATAAAGCCCTACATGGCATCAGACCGGACTACCTATGAGACCGCCTTCTACCACACGAATCCCAGCGGCCGATTAGGTTCCACAGAGTTGGCCTTCTCCTGGTCCCGTCGACTAAGCAATGCCATCTGGCGGGACCCAGGGGAAGAACCTTCTCTGTGGTGGCTCCGGCTCTCTGGAATCAACTCCCCCCTGGAGATTTGAACTGCTCCTACCCTCCTCGCCTTCTGTAAAATGTTGAAGACTCACCTTTGCTGCCAGGCGTGGAGGGATTAATTTCCCCCCCTCCTTTTTTCGCTGACCTTTATTATGTTTACGTTCAGTCGGGCTGAGTGTGTATGATTGTGTAGCAGATAAGTTTTTTATAACAATGTATTTTTAAATTAATTTTTTAAATTTTTTAACATTAGATTTTTATTTATATTGTATTGCTGTTATGTTGTGAACGGCCCCGTACAGTAGTATTTGTTACATTATGTCAACAATGTCTGGAAACCTTCTCTCTATGAACACTCGATATATTTTCCTTGGCTGTAGCAAAATGTGGTTATATATTCATGATAGAATGTCTATATCCTCCATTTCTTTGAAATGTTAACTTAATGAGATTTATCAGCTCTCATCAGTCTTTATACCATTAGTTCTGTATTGATGGAGAGGCAAGACTGGGCAATATGATTTGCTGTGACCCAGGAACCATTTTTTAATGGTTTTAATAATTTTATTAATTCTTGGATTATTTACCCTTCCAGATTGTTACAAATGGCTTTTTAAAAGGCAAGGTTCTTCTTCTTCTTTCTTTTTTACAATTCCCATCCTGCATTTTCACTTTAAAAGGCTCCGCTACAAATACTGAATCAGGGAGATGGGATGGACCATGAAAATATAATTGTTTGTCTCTTTCTTTGACTCTACTAGGTCTCAAACAGAGGCCAATCCTTGAGCACCTTGGGCTCTGCTTTCCTCTACCTCATGTGGCCTTATGAAATTTCAAATGGGAAATGGCTTCTTTATCCCCTTAATATGGAGTTAGTGAGCCATTCCCAGCAACGTTCAACCTGCACCCCTAAACCCAACCCCCTGAGCCTGGCTCTGGTAAGTACCATGAATTCCAGATAGCAATGAAATACATTGGCTAGTGAAAATAAATAGTGGACATCCTTCTCTTACTTTTAAGGGCAGATATATTTAGAAGTGCCAAGTTCCAGATTCCTTCCACTGTTTATAATATAGAAAGCACTCTTAAAGGAATTAATGGTTTCCCCCTTTCAAATATTGTCTGTTTCTTTTTGTGAAAATAGAATAGAATAGAATAGAATATGATAGACTAGAATAGAATAGAACAGAATAGAAAACAGAATAGAACAGAACTGAACTGAATTGAACTGAACTGAGCAAAAAAAAATATTGGCCAAGTGTGACCTTAGACATAAGGAATTTGTCTTTGGTGCACATGCTCTCATGTACATAAAGAAAAAAAATGCATTCACCAAGAATCATAAGCTATAACACTTAGTGATTGTCAAAGTGTGTGTTTCAGAACCAGTAGGGAGGATAAACGAATTTCACCGCTGAACTAATCCTTGTCTTTTTGCAAGCCAGGCATCTGCAAATTTGTTTTGTTTTGTTGAGAACACAAAATAGCAAATGTTTGCAGTGCCTCTCCTCCAATATTATTGTTTTTCAGGAACCACCTCCTCAAGGGAGGAAGAAACGTGAGACTGAGCAGGCAGAAATGTCCAGTCCATCACTGACGTACTGGAAAGGACGAAAAAATGCCACCTTAGTAAGTGAAGCTTGTGTGTATTCAACACCACCTCTGTGAAAATGCCTTGAAAGCAGTTTAACTTCTCTGCATGCCATTTGGTGTCTCCCTGGCCATCATTGGGAAGTTGTGGCAAAGGTACAGGAAATCTGCTAAAGATGACAGCACTGTGACTTTCTATGAAAAAGAGCTTTTGGAAGCTGGACTTAGAAGAGAAATCATGGGTTTTTTAAAAAAAAAAAATACAAATATAGTTGATCTCCCTTTTACAGTGACTCTAGGTGGTCTACAGCATAATGAAAAGATAAAACAATTAAAACCTGGCTCTGTTTAAAACCTGGCTCTGTTGGATGGCCAGAGCCCTGATTGGTGCACTCTATTCTGCTGTGACTGATGGGATATAGAGAGATTCCCCAAGGCTAAAAAACCCCAAGAGGACAAGCAACATGGGGGCAGGGATTATCCCATCAGCCACAGCAGCATAGAGTGCGTCAATCAAGGCTCTGGCCATCCAACAGAGCCAAGTTTTAAAGCTCTTATCGAAGGCCAGGAGCTTGGGAGCTCACCTCAGCTTGGACAGAAGAATATTGCAAACGGTGGAGGTCCCAGCAGTAAAGGCTTTTCACCTGGGCCCTGCCAGCCCAATTTCTTTGGCAAATGGGATCCAAACTCGGCTGCTCCTGCTGGAGCGAGTGGGACAAGCTGCTCATTCCATCCTCCCTCCATTATTCTAGTGCCGCACCCAGAATCCAGGAAGTGATCACCTTGGCGTGCTTAGCAACCTGCTGGTATACGTGACATCAAAGCTCCGCCCCTGGAATCTCTTCATGGGATTCCTCAGCTCCTTTTGCTTGCGGCGCTGCAAGCAAAGGGAGGTCTATTCATGTAAAAATTATTATTTTTATTTTTATGTGAAAGGACGCCGCAGCGGCGGCGCAAGCAAAGGGAGATCCTTTCACGTAAAAATAAAAATTATTTTTACATGAAAGGACCTCCCTTTGCTTGCAGTGCCACTGTGGCATCCTTTTTCGTAAAAATAAAAATAAATAAAAATTAAAAATCCGTAAAAATAAAAAACGATGGGATTCTGGGGGCGGAGCTTTGATGCCACGGACCGTTCGGGTTCGGGTTTGGCCGAATTTTGCGTGAAGTTCGTCCGAACTCGCCGAACCCGAACACCGTTGGGTTCGCCCATCACTACACAGGAGGCAGTTTTCCAAGAGAAACTCATTTCTGTTTAATCTCACATTCCTGCTCCAATTCATAAACCAACAAGGCAGGAAGAATTGTTTTTATTTTTTTCCAGATTGGCTCTGTCTCCAGAGAGAATTAGTTCCTTAATGAATAAAAGAAAGGCCCAGTGATGTTTCAGACATGTATTTTGAAATGAGTTGTTGGATCTTGACCACATCATTTTTAAAATATATATTTATCTCCAAAGTTAAAACTACCATTATCAACCGTTGTGTGTTTTGACCACATAATGGTTGATATTGTGAAAAAAGGCATTATTTCCTGTGGGAAAGTCTTGGATTGGGGAAGGGGGAAAAATACTAACAGAACAGACAAATCTAAACTGTCTCCATGGTAGGCTGTGGAATGAGTAGAAGGTGACATCATGAGGATGTGGTCTCTAAAAATGGTGAACAAGGTATCTTTGTTAGTGGAAGATAAAGAGAAAATGCTGGAATCCATGAAGTCTGTAAACTTATTTTTTTCTGGAAGTAAAAACATTCAGGAATTGAATGGCTTCAGAAATGGGCAACCTTTGGTGGCCAAGGACTGGATTTTTTTGAGAGGTAGCTGGGGGGAGACAATTGATAAGAATGAGTTAGGAGAATGGGAATGTATTGTTATAGAAATTATTAGATTATATTATTATATAAAAATAATAGTGTTAAGATATTCATGAACTGGTAGAGGCAGTGGTAATAAGGTCAGCCAACGAACAGGCATAGCAACTAAGTCAGCCAATAGGAGCTAACCACTTCTGAGTCTGTGCAGAGAATCAAAACTGAAATTTAAACCAGGTTGGGTGTGACTCCATCTCCACTCTGTACTCTCTCACTCTGAACTCTGCTGAAATCAAACTAACTCTCCTGCTTGTGTATACAAAGAATAAATAAATAAATAAATAAATCTATAACTGATTGAAGAAAAATTCTACTTGTGGTATTGTAAATATATATATATTATTATGTTTATAAAGAAGTTATTGAATCCAGCTGAATCAGTCATCTGTGTGTGCTTCTGCTTTTGATTTTGCAACAAATTTTAATAAATAAGGTTTTATGCTATTACCTCCTACTGCACCAAAGGAGTTGGAAGTCAACTCTTTTTCCTTATTTTTCCCTTCTGCCCTACATTTCCCCCTTCCCATTTCCCCCTCCCTTATTTCCCCCTTATTTTCTTTTTGTATTAATGTTGTATTTTGATGAACTAATATTTTTGGGGGAAATAAAAAAGAGAATGGGGATGTATGAGTCTAAATCTGCCTCCAAGGGCTATGGGTCCAGGTGGGCTACCCCTGTATCAAGTGAATCATGGGCTACAATAAACAGGCTATTGTGATTACAGTCAAAAAGTGTCAAGAAAGTGGGGTGGTCAACACTGCCATAATGGGAGAAGGATATCTCTGCTGTAGACAAGACTCTCAAATAGTCTTCCCCTTCCTGACTCTAATATCCTCAGTCACATTTCCCCCCTCCTGCTTCAGGACTGTGTGTTGGGCACTGCTCGATGTCTGCTATACAAATGCCCCCTGTACAGTTTTGACCGTTCAGCTGTGCTCACCATCTGGGCCCGACTCTGGAACAGCACCTTCCTGGAGGTTAGTGTGGCTCCCCCTGTTGGATGTTAGAAGAACAGAATCAGATGTAAACTGAGACACAAAGGGCATTTCTTTACAGACAGTTGTCCTGTTCTTGAGTGGAAGAAATATATATTTTCAGTTAATGTATTAAATATTTTTGGTGGTCTGTGGCCAAGCTTTATTGAGCCTCAGCAGCAAAGTTAGGAAGCACTTCTGTCCTTGAAGACTTAATGCAAGATAATTTTAATTGGTGATAGGTTTATTCCCCAGCTTTTTTCACTGATGGGAGACTAGACTAGACTAGACTGAATAGATTAGACTAGATTAGACTAGACTAGACTAGACTAGACTAGACTAGAATAGAATAGAATATTTTATTGGCCAAGTGTGATTGGACACACAAGGAATTTGTCTTTGGTGCATATGCTCTCAGTGTACATTAAAAAAAAAATACACTCATCAAGAATCATAAGATATAACACTTAGTGAAAGTCATAAGTTACTAATAAGCAAACAAATTATACTAGGAAAAGAATAAAACAATATACCATATTTTTTCAATGTATAATGCATAATGCGCCTTACTTTTGGGAGAGGAATATAGGGGGGAGGGAATCTACTTACCAGGTATTCATCTGGCTAGCGTTCTTAGTCTGTTCAGCACATTATTTTACCCCCTGGCTAGGGCTGAAGAAGCCTTTTTCAGAGGGAGTAGGAATGAAAACAAGCCTACAAAGACTTAGGGCTGGGGAAAAAACCTTCTTTGGAGGGAGGAGGAAACTGGGAAGATCATTAGCACCTAGTTAGGACTGGAAAAAAGCTTTGAAAAAGCTACATTCGGAGAATAAGATGCACCCAAATTTTCAGCCTTTTTTAGGGAAGAAAAAAGTGTGTCTTATACTCTGAAAAATATGGTAAATTGTTAAGATATAAGCAACATGGTTATAATCATAAGTGGGAAGAGATAGGTAATAGGAAAAATGAGAAGAATAATAGTCAGTCATCACGAATCATCAGTCGCTCCCTACAATATCTTTATGGCAGCCGCTGTAGGGTTGTCAACGTTGAGGCTTGTATTCCTGTACCCCAGGGTTTTGGAACTCCATATCACATAGCAAGTAGTGATACAGGGGAATAAGTACAGCTTGCGTTTTGTTATAACTAAGAGACTGTGCTCTTCCCTGCAGGGTACTTAGGTGACTCTTGACTATGCTGAACCCTGTTCTTTTTTCCTCCTAGGAATTTGCTCATATGACATCAGTAGAAGTGATTGTTCGTGCCAACATCTCAGTGAGCTCCACTATTCGCAACTTGGTCCTAAGAGATGCCACGACCCAGGTGGTGTAGCCTTACCACAGCTTATTTCCCCTTAATGTTTACCTTGCTTGCTTGCTTGCTTGCTTGCTTGCTTCATTCATTCATTCATTCATTCATTCATTCATTCATTCATTCATTCAATTTTTATGCCGCCCTTCTCTTTAGACTCAGGGCAGCTTACAACATGTTCGCAATAGCACTTTTTAACAGAGCTAGGCTATTGCCCCCACAATCCGGGTCCTCATTTTACCCACCTCGGAAGGATGGAAGGCTGAGTCAACCTTGAGCTGGTAATGAGATTTGAACCGCTGACCTTCAGATCTACAGTCAGCTTCAGTGGCCTGCAGTACAGCACTCTACCTGCTGCGCCACCCCGGCTTACATTCATTCATTCATTCATTCATTCATTCAAATTTGTATGCCGCTCAATCCCGAAGGACTATTTATTTTGTAATATAAACAAAATTTGCCGCTCTTCAGCATCATTTTGCCCAGTCTGTTGTCCTCCCAATATCTTGGATTTCCATTTTGATCATTTCCATCTTATAAAGTAAAACAGTGCTGCATGCTGACCGAAGCTCATGGAAACTGAAGTAACAGACATCTGGAGAGGGACCAAGCCACAAAGTGTTTATGGTGTCCATTTCCTTTCTTCCCGAATCACCTACTGCTTCTGAATTAGAAAGGAAAGAGAAGTTACTTAAATCATTTAAGTGCCAGATTTTGGAGAAGGCTTCACAAATCAGTGATGTCCATTAAAAGAACAAGAAAGGGGCTCTGAGGCCAAAAGCGAAGGTGGACCAAATCAACCACTTCAATGAACTATGAGATTTTGTATGTAAAAGCAGAGCATAAACTGTAACAGCTATTTCATTAACAGCGGTGTAACCTGTATTCCCTCTTACACATTTTGCACTTTCTGCACTTTCTCTTCCCCAGATTCCAGTGACTGTCTACCTGGATCCTGTTGTGGCCTTGACACGAGGTGTGCCCTGGTGGATTATCCTCATCGCAGTACTGGCTGGAATCCTAGTACTGGGCCTGCTAGTTTCCATCTTATGGAAGGTGAGCTGGCCAGAGGAAGAGCCATTGGTGGCTGCTGGGAGGGTCTCTTGTCCCTTTACAGCCTTGATACCAAGGCAGATTTTATCTAGAAACATACAGGCATGCATTTTAGGTGCTTCTATGTCCATCCAGTCGAGCTGATGGTTCCACGTTTTATTATATCCCGAAGACACCATAATTGCGATCTAACAGTATCTCCTATTTCATGGTGATTATTTCTGCTATAACAACCCATTCCCTAGAAGCCGTTCTTTGTAGCTGAAATGTTCCAGTGATTGCATTCCTCCAGAACAATTTATTTATTTATTCGATTTTTTATGCCGCCCTTCTCCTTAGACTCAGGGCGGCTTACAACATGTTAGCAATAGCACTTTTTTTAACAGAGCCAGCCTATTGCCCCCACAATCCAGGTCCTCATTTTACCCATCTCGGAAGGATGGACGACTGAGTCAACCTTGAGGTGGTGATGAGATTTGCAGATCTACAGTCAGCTTTAGTGGCCTGCAGTACTGCACTCTATCTGCTGCGCCACCTCATCTCTTTGCACTAGATCTGCTAGGATTCAGGGTATCTGCTAGATCAGGAGTCTCCAACCTTGGCAACTTTATGACTTATGGTCTTCAACTACCAGTATGCGCTGGCTGAGGAATTCTGGGATTAAAGTCCACAAGTCGTAAAGTTGCCATGGTTGGAGACCTCTGTGCTAGGGAAAGAATACTGACTCCTGTCAACAGATACTGTCTTTTGCAGCTTGGTGAGGAAATGGCATTTATTTTTATTTATTCACTTTTTTAATGCCGCCCTTTTCCTTAGACTCAGGGCGGCTTACAACATATTAGCAATAACACTTTTTAACAGAGCCAGTATATTGCCCCCACAATCCGGGTCCTCATTTTACCCACCTCGGAAGGCTGAGTCAACCTTGAGCCGGTGATGAGATTTGAACCGCTGACCTACAGATCTACAGTCAGCTTCAGTGGCCTGCAGTACAGCACTCTACCTGCTGCGCCACCCCGGCTCATTATCTGCTTGAATGCCTCCACGGACTCTGATGGGCGTTTGAAAGGAGGTCTTCACCTTGAGGAGCAGACGCTTAGAAAGCCTGCTAATAATATTCCTACTTCTCCCAATTCCCAGTGTGGCTTCTTCAAGAGGACCAGCCAGGTCTCCAAATACTCCACAAACTATTACCGGGCCCGGCTGGCGATACAGCCATCTGATGCAGACAGGCAGGCCATGGAGGCCTAGTGGTAATGCCTGGTCTCACCTACCTAACTGACCCTCCCCTATGTATGTGCATTGGAGTGTGTTTGAGCATCGATAACCCAGAAATAGCAAGTAATGGAATGTGGTTTCTGTAAGCCCCCTAAGAGTACTAGTGCATGTTGTGTTCGCAAACAGCAATCCCAATGTCTATGTCCCAAAACATATATGGAAGCATGTCTGCAAGACTTGGCAAAATCCTAACAGATAGGAGGGTTTACAGTCCTCGTCTGCATGTGCTATTGCTGTGTGGGATGCAAAAATATTAAGAGTCACACAGTTGTAACTCACAGATGTGTTACATCTTGTAACACAGGGGTAGGGAAAGTTGGCTCTTCTATGACATGTGGACTTCAACTCCCAGGATTCCTCAGCTAGCATGATTGGCTCAGGAATTCTGGGAGTTGAAGTCCACAAGTCATAGAAGAGCCAACTTTGCCTGGTGTAACACAATGTAATTCCGTATTGAATGCAATACAATAACACGTGGATTATTAAGAGCATTATGAACAGTTGGCAAAGTCTAGAAACTTTTCAGGCATTGGCAAGATGTTTATATGCACACATAAATAGATTTGTGGAATCTAATTGGGGGCATGAAGAACATTAGTTTCAATAGAAGAGAATATTTAATAGAATACCTTGGAGGTTTTCTAGTCCAACCCCCTTCTCAGGCAGGAAACCTTAATAATAATTAATAATTAATAATAGTAATTTTTTCTTAATAATTTATTAGATTTATATGCCGCCCCTCTCCGAAGACTCGGGGCGGCTCACAACAATGATAAAAACAATATTATAGTGACACAAATCTAATATTAAAAGAAATAATTAAAACCCTATCATATTAAAACCAAACAACACATACATACCAAACATAAATTATACTAGTGATGGCAAACCTTTTTTTTTTTGAGTGCCGAAAGAGCATGCTTGTGGGCTATTGCGCATGCGCGAGTGCCCACACCCATAATTCAATTCCTGGGGAAGGCGAAAACAGCTTCTCCCACCTGCCAGAGGCCCTCTGGAGGCTGGAAATGGCCTGTTTCCCAACTTCTGGTGGGACCAGTAGGCTCATGTTTTGCCCTCATCAGGCTCCAAAGGTTTCCCTGGAGCCAGGGGTGGGTACAAATGCTTTCCCCCCCCCCCCCGAAGCCAAAAACACCCTCTCCCAGAGCCTCTGTGCAAGCCCAAAATTTGCTGGCCGGTACACACATGCACGTTGGAGCTGAGCTAGGGCAACAGCTCGCGTGCCAGCAAATATCGCTCCATGTGCCACCTGTGGCACCCATGCCATAGGTTCGCCATCACTGCCCTACACCATTTCAGACAAATGGTTGTCCAATCTCTTCTTAAAACCTTGTTGGAGCACCCATAACCTCTAGAGGCAAGTCATTCCTCTGATTAATTGTTCTCACTGTCAAGAAATTCCTCCGAGGTTGCTTCTCTCCTGGGTTTCCATTCATTGCTTCTTGTCCTGCCTCCTGATGCTTTGGAGAATAGCTTGACTGCCTCTTCTTTGTGGCAGCTCCTGAGATATTGGAACACTGCTATCATGTCATCCCTACTCCTTCCTTTCATTAAACTAGACACACCTGATTTGTATCTAAAGATTGAACTTTGGAGTCCTTGGTGTTCTCTCAGCATCATAGTTTTTGTGAAGATGATAAGAGCTACAGGATTCTGTTGGACAGGAAATAACTGTTGTTCCTCATAATTCTAGTTATTAATGAAGTATACACTAAAATACAAAAACTGGGATATAGAAACATAGAAGACTGACGGCAGAAAAAGACCTCACGGTCCATCTGGTCTGCCCTTATACTACTTTCTGTATTTTATCTTAGGATGGATATATGTTTATCCCAGGCATGTTTAAATTCAGTTACTGTGGATTTACCAACCACATCTGTTGGAAGTTTGTTCCAAGCATCTACTACTCTTTCAGTAAAATAATACTTTCTCACGTTGCTTTTGATCTTTCCCCCAACTAACTTCAGATTGTGTCCCCTTGTTCTTGTGTTCACTTTCCTATTAAAAACACTTCCCTCCTGAACCTTATTTAACCCTTTAACATATTTAAATGTTTCGATCATGTCCCCCCTTTTCCTTCTGTCCTCCAGACTATACAGATTGAGTTCATTAAGTCTTTCCTGATACGTTTTATGCTTAAGACCTTCCACCATTCTTGTAGCCCGTCTTTGGACCCGTTCAATTTTGTCAATATCTTTTTGTAGATGAGGTCTCCAGAACTGAACACAGTATTCCAAATGTGGTCTCACCAGCACTCTATATAGCTGGATCATGATCTCCCTCTTCCTGCTTGTTATACCTCTAGCTATGCAGCCAAGCATCCTACTTGCTTTCCCTATCGCCTGACTGCACTGTTCACCCATTTTGAGACTGTCAGAAATCACTACCCCTAAATCCTTCTCTTCTGAAGTTTTTGCTAACACATAACTGCCAATACAATACTCAGATTGAGGATTCCTTTTCCCCAAGTGCATTGTTTTACATTTGGAAACATTAAACTGCAGTTTCCATTGCTTTGACCATTTATCTAGTAAAGCTAAATCATTTACCATATTACAGATGCCTCCAGGAATATCAACCCTATTGCACACTTTAGAGATGGGATTCAGCATTTAGTTTGGGGCTAGGAGAGCACACATGAGGGGATCTGAATATCATTGCAAAAGGATAAGTTTAAAGTGAATGAATCCTCCTGTCTATATATGTACCAGAGAGCTTGATAACAGATCAGTCTTCTACACTCTACCCTTAAAGTCACCCTTCCTTATTTGCAGTCTAAACTGGAAATCTGACTTTAAAACCCCCCTCTAATAATATTTATTAGAAGGATTGAGGTTAGAATGCAAGCACTCTTATATTTAGATAGGGCACCTATATATGGATAATTTAGAGCAGTTAAATTAGTGTCCATTACCTCTCATTGCTTTGATGAAGGTACCTGGAAGCTTGTCCAGTTTTTTTGGAGAGAAGAACAAAATAGATCTGTTCCTTAAAAAATAGCACACCCACTTCCCCCTCCAGTGTGTTAGACTTCTGTTGTCGGAATTTTTCAAGAAGTTGACAGAAGATTGTGACTGTTGAAATGCCAACACAACTTGATGGTCCCAAAAGCTTTATTTTCTTAATAAGAGGTCTCCAACCTTAAGAACATGAAGACCTATGGGCTTCAACTCCCAGAGTTCCTCAGCCAGCTGGCTGAGGAATTATGGGAGTTGAAGTCCACAAGTCTTCAAGTTGCAGAGGTTGGAGACCCCTGTTCTAAATGCATGGTGTGCATTAAATGTTTCCATCCCACTAGGTCAGGGGAAGGCAAAGTTAGCTCCTCTATGACATGTGGACTTCAACTCCCAGAATTCCTGAGCTAGCATGATTGCCTCGGGGATTCTGGGTGTTGAAGTCCACAAGTCATAGAAGAGCCAACTCTGCCTACCCCTGCACTAGGTGAAGTGTGAAGAGGTGCTGGAGTTAACCTATGGCAGTTGATGGGTGGAGCTTATGGCTTAACAGCTGAATTCAAGAACCCACCTCCTAACATTCATTGTGATAAGAGAGGGCAATGCTAACCTCGTTAAATTCACAAAATGGCTTCCTCTCTTCCAGCTTGGCTTCTTCAAACGTGCCCACTACGAGAAAGCCAAGCTACCCCAGTACCACGCGATCAAGATTCCCCGCCAGGAACGGCAGTTTTGTCACGAGGAGAAGACAGGCACCATCACCAGGAAAGACTGGGTCACTAACTGGAGTGGAGACAGTGATGGCCATGTTCCAGTTTCAACCTAACGACTTTTCCTCTTCTTGCGCGTTCCTGGCGATAAGAAGGCTGCTTCTTAAGGGGGACCTTTTAGGGGCACCAGCCGAGTTCACTGGAGCTGTGCTCTTCTCTCTAAGTGTTGTGCAGGCACTGGATGACCCTTTCAGGGGAGGTACAACAGACACTTGGAGGGAACTGATGCTTAATGGTGGAGGTTGTGCTGATGAATTTGACAAGGCCAAACCTTTGAAGAGTTTTTACTTCCAGGGATTTTGAATTTTCTTGTAAAGCTGAGCAGTATCTGATGAGAAAAAAAGAGCCAGCGTCTGTCTGAAGAAATGTTCTCTCAGTCATCAGCCAGGGCGGAAAGACCAACGAACTGCACACCCTGGTGTTGAGAGCTGGAACTGCATCTACCTTTGGGTGTGTGGGCCATCGAGTTGACCTTGACTCTAAAGACAAGTCCCCACAATTTTCTTGGCATCTTTTAAAGAAGTGGCTTACCGGTACCATTTTTCTTGGCAACATTTTCAGAAATGGCTTATTAGTACCATTTTTCTACAGCCGGGGTCACCACTGCAAGACCAGCAGAAATATGCTGTAGGATCTGGTCCTTTGAAAATGAGGAGAACATGGATTGCTTGAAAAGCATACGGGCCCCCAAGAAAGCCTCTGAGTGTGTGTATGTGTGGTTGTGTGTATGTGTGTATGTGTGTGTGCGCGCACAGGTGTATGGGCATGGAGAGAATGAGAGTGACAGAAATAGACTTCTTTTGAGCATGATTGCTGCCTTCCTGTCATCTTTTTAGTAGTTTCATTGTCTTAATTCATATTAGAAGCACTAAAAACATATTCAGTTTGAATGTGATAGAACAAGCTTTCATTATCAAAGGTTCTTATTACTATGTTTAAAGACAAGACTAAAATGTTTCTTGGTTGCTTGTCTTCTTCTCCGAAAACAGGTAACACTCCAGAAACCCATCCCTATCCAATCATAATACAGTGATACCTCGTCTTACAAACGTCTCGTCATACAAACTTTTCAAGATAAAAACCCGGGGTTTAAGATTTTTTTGCCTCTTCTTACAAACTATTTTCACCTTACAAACCCACCGCCACCGCTGGGATGCCCCACCTCCGGACTTCCGTTGCCAGCGAAGCCCCTGTTTTTGTGCTGCTGGGATTCCCCTGAGGCTCCCCTCCATGGGAAACCCCACCTCTGGACTTCCGTGTTTTTGTGATGCTGCAGGGGAATCCCAGCAGGGGAATCCAGCAGCGCAAAAATGGAAGTCTGGAAGTGGGGTTTCACTGATGCTCCCTTCGCTGGGAAACCCCACCTCCAGACTTCCGTTGGCAGCGAAGCGCTCGTTTTTGCGATGCTGGGATTCCCCTGCAGCATCGCAAAAACACAGAGGTCTGGAGGTAGGGTTTCCCATGGAGGGGAGCCTCAGGGGAATCCCAGCAGCGCAAAAACGGGCGCTTCAGCTGGCAAAAGGGGTGAATTTTGGGCTCGTACACATTAATCGCTTTTCCATTGATTCCTATGGGAAACACTGTTTCGTTTTACAAACTGTTCACTTTAAGAACCTCGTCCCGGAACCAATTAAGTTTGTAAGACAAGGTATCACTGTACATGTCTGTCTGATTTCTATCTCTGTCGTAAACAAACACACATATACACATCTCTCTACCCATTGATTTCCTTCCTTCCATCCATCCCTCCATCCCCATTCCCCATTCCCCCTTTCCTCTTTTTCCTTTCCTTCCACCTCCCCTTTGCCCTTCCCATCCCATCCCACCAGAACACAGCAACCTACCTCATCAGCTTACTGTGAGGCTAGAGCTGATAAGCAATACTTATCAGAATGGTCAGATGCATTTTGAATAGCAGAACTAACCAAGTTCAATGGAAAGTCATACCCCACAAATAAAGCCCAATTCAAGCAAATATTATGCCTACTCATCTGCACTGTCTCGCCTTTTTGCTTAATGGAGATGCAAAACAATTTTTATGCGACAAAAAACCAATAAAGCTCAAAAAAGAATGCTGCATGCGATAGAGGCTGGCTTTTCATCAAAACTATTAAATGGCTTCACTATTTTAGAATCCTGGTGTATATACTTAATGAATTTTATGACAGATAAATCATTAGAGGCTACTTTTCATTGAGGCATATTATCCAAGTCACCATTCAATCAATATGGTTTGATTTTGGTTTAAAATGATGTGTAAACTAGTCCATTATAGCTGTGCATTATATGCAAACAGTGCTACTGTAACTTGTTCAACAAACAGTGCTTTAAGAACTCTGTTTTTAATGCAATTGTTGTTTCCCACTCCAGGGGACAAAAACGCTCCGAGGTCAGCTTTGATTTTATTGATAGGATTATCTCAGATGCTTTTCACAAGTTTCTGTTCTAATGACATTTGTTCCCAATCATGACATCAAAATGATGAAATGGGCATTGTGATATGATAGTGAAAGCTCTTCCCTTTCATACCTGCATCAGGAGGTCACACAGAAACACACAAGGGGTGTAATTTGTACTGTAATGCTGAGACATGAGTTTTGTCAATTGCTCCTCTTTACAATTTTTTAATGAAGGCGCCTATTGCCCTGTATGAACTATTCAGGAAAATAAGTACCGGTATGTTCTTATGGTGTCAAGGGAAAGCATGCCCCAGTTTTCCCCTGTGGCTATCATGCCTTTAATTCTTTCACTGCCCTATTCAAATTTAGTTTTTGACCCACTAAGTCTTGTCACTTAAACTCTGGAAAGGCTGAGGCATGTCATTGTTGGCCTGTGCTCAGCACATCTGGATGCCTCTGCTCTGCCTCCTAGAATTGTGACAATTTCCTTTCAGAATTACCCTTCATGGTTTGCATATATGAAATTAGTGTCTCACCCACACTTTCTCCCTCAAAGACAAATTAGCAGAAACATAAGAGCAGCTGTGCACAAACATATATTATATAGAAACTGGTCTCTGCTTAATAGGGACAGTGAACAGAACACAATTGGGGGGGGGGGAGAGGAAGGAGTTTCAAAAAAACTGAAGCATTTCTCATCTATATCTATATGGTGCATTGCAGACAGAGCCAAAGCAAGAACCTGCGATAAACTGAGTGAACTGAAGCATTAGTTGTATTGTAGGGCATAGCAAAACTCATCAATAATCCTGGGAATATTGAAAAGTTATGGAGCATGCTATTCAATTAATGAAAGATTATAGCCCAATAAACCTGTTTTTAAGGTGCTATGAAATGTATTATTGTTGCAAGCAGGGCTTCAAACCACAATCAAATTCAGAAAGTTCTGATACAGCATGGTCATGAGTTGCCCTGCAGTGGACGTGGCTTCTACATTTAGATCCAGTTTCCAGCTGGCAAAAATTAGGAAATGTTCTCCATTGATGATAGTTAAAGGGAAGGCATTGAGTTGTGAGTGGCCCACATCTGGTTCAGCTGGTCATGTATTTTAAGGACCAGGAGACAGAGGAGTACTGGTATCACAAGCTAGTGTTCTTGCCATCTGAGTCTGAGAGTGAGAGTGAGGGAGAGTTATGGACTGAGGAACCACCAGAGTCTGTAGAACCCCCAGTTGGGGTATTGTCTGAGTCAGAAGATCAGGAACTCCTGTTAGATGCAAGAATAAGGAGGATGAGACCAAGGCATAAATATCTCTCTAGAAAGGGTTCTTGGCATTGATTAGATCTATGGGACACTTGGCCACACAATGCCAGTATTTAAGGGACAGGCTGAAGTGGAAGGGGTGTGTGGCAAATAACTATTCATAATGGTGGACAGTTGCCTCGGACCTGGAAGACCTTTCTGTTCCCATGGATTTCGATACCTGATTTTGGTTTGACCTGTATATTCCCCCGCACTGTGTGAGTAATTAGTTAAAGAAGAAACATCAGAAGTGGAGATTTATGACTCTAGCTGGCATGCATCCCAGAGTGTCTTATCTCTTGCTAATTAGAGAACTGTCATACTTTCATCAGGAACAGATTGATTAAGGTTGCATCTATTTGACAATTTGCAGATGCCGTATTGCTTCAAGGATAATGATTCCAAACAGATTTCACATAGGTATCACATATTCCATTTTCAAATGAATAAAGGTAAAAGTAAAGGTTCCCTTCGCACATATGTGCTCATTGTTCCTGACTCTAGGGGGCGGTGCTCATCTCCATTTCAAAGCTGAAGAGCCACTGCTGTCCGAAGCTGTGTCTGGGGTCATGTGGCAGGCATGACTAAATGCCAAAGGTGCACAGAATGCTGTTACCTTCCCATCAAAGATGGTCCCTATTGTTCTACTTGCACTTTTTACAACTGCTTTCGAACTGCTACGTTGGCAAAAGCTGGGGCAAGTAATGGGAGCTCACCCCATTATGTGGCCCTAGAGATTCGAACAGCTAAACTGCCGACCTTTCAGTTGACAAGCTCAGCATCTTAGCCACTGAGCCATCAACGAATAGTAATCTCTTTTTGTTTCAGAATTCTTATATGAAATCTTGATCTCCAGCATGAGTGTGAGTGAGGCAGCAAAATCAAAATACCTAACCTGAATCAGGAATAAGGAACAGTGCTTTGACCGCAAAGGATTTGCAATGTTGTTTTTTAATTTCTTTTCCATATTAGCAAATAAAAAGTCTATAATTACATTTTTGTCCTTTATGGAAATAACTAATCCATATCTATCTGTCAAATACCCAGAAGTGGGTTTCAGCAGGATCTGACCAGTTCTGGAGAACTGGTAGGGGAAATTTTAAATAGTTTGGAGAACCAGTAAATACTACCTCTGACTGGCCATGCCCCCATCTATTCCGGGTGGCACAGTGGTTAGAGTTCAGCACTGCAGGCTACTTCAGCTAACTGCCAGCTGTAGTTCAGCAGTTCAAATGTCACCACCGGCTCAAGGTTGACTCATCCTTCCATCCTTCCAAGGTGGGTAAAATCAGGACCCAAATAATAATAATAATAATAATAATAATAATAATAATAATAATAATATATTAGATTTGTATGCCGCCACTCTCCGACCCTTGTTGGGGGTGGTAGGCTGATTCTGTAAACTGCTTAGAGAGGGCTTTATACCACTGATCGAGAGGGACAGGATTTTGCAGCATCCTTCCCCTGCCACGCCCACCAACCCACACCCACCAAGCCAGGCTTACAGAACTGGATTTTTTTTTCAGTTCAGTTCCTACAGAAAAGTTTTTGAATCCCATCACTGCATATACCAGTTCATTTAGATTTCCGTAGTTATAAATCTAAGGAAAATATAACAAGTATAAGAATGCTATATAAAACAATAAGACTTTGGTTTCGCCGAAGGAGTGAGTAACCACTGTTATAGCATAAAATGACACTGCTCTCAACCCTCTTGCCCACCCTCCAGGAAAAGCCTGATCACTAAGAATAATTCCCATGAAAGTATTTTGGAAGAGGAGAACCAATTTCAAAATATTTGCAGTGTTCAGCCTAATAGGTTCACTAGATTTAAACAAATACAATGCAGATGGAGAAAAAAAACCCCATCAATGCTGTTCTGCTGGCGTGTTTCAACCGCCCGTAATTACAGGGTAATTAGTCCAGGAACACACACACCACACGATAAAAGGAAAACCCAAAAGTTTTTATAAACAGAAAAACAGAAACAGCTCCCTTTTTAAATGTCAAAGGGATTTTCTGGTACACACAAGGCACAGGTTAAATGCAATCCAATTGCTCACCCAATAACTGGGAAATTGAGTCCAATTCTAAACTCCAGAGAGTCCACACACAATCTTGAACAGCACAAAAACCACGATCTTGCCGAAACAATGAATCAGATAAACTGCCATGAGGCTAAAACACCAGGTTGCACTTTTATCTGTAGCACTAATTACAGCATCCCCACCCAACCACAGGTGGCCTCATTTTCTCTTGTAATAATCCTTCAGTTGTTGTCTCCTATGCATCACTCCACGCATGCGTAGATGTGTCATTAATTCTTGTTCAGAATCCAAGGATGATAGAGATGATTGATCTCCTCCTGGGCTGTCTGCCAAACTCCCCTCTTCCCTGTCACTCACACTTCCTTGGTCAGAGGAGGCTTCATCGGCAGATTCCATCGGGAACAAAACAGGCCTGCGGCATGTGGATGTTTCCCCCACATCCACCTGCACATTCCTTGGGGCAGGAGCTGGGCCAGAGCTAACCACAAGTGCTAAAGACATTGTAGGAAGGGAATCGTATCAGTTTATGGTAGCAAATAGAAAAGTCTCATAGCACCTTTTCCATCAATTGCATTTATTACTACAAATGCCATAAAATTTGTTAGGTGAAAAAGTTATTCCCAGATTTCTTCTGACTCAATTCCTGAACGTAGATCAAGAAGCTATAATCTGTTCAGAATATTTCAAGATGTTGCAAATAAGATTTAATGAGTGAGTGGGTGTGATTCCCTGCTGTTCAACTTGTCTAGCCATCACACCATGCAAGTCTATGTACTCTTAAAAATCAGTCGGGTATATTCATAATCACACTTTGGTGCTTAGCCCTAAATAAAATTAGTTGCTATGGCATTATTAGCATCACGTATGCAGCATGTGGCTGAGAAGGAAGATGCTTATAAGGCAGCCACATTTAAACGGGATTTAAGACCAGACAGATGGAAGGAGAGACTTCTAAATAGCCAGGCCTGGTCTCAGAAGTGGTTCAAAAACTTCAGAACACTTTGTAAAGCAGCTCAAATGCCTCCTGTTCAGGGCAAAGGGATGATCTTCAAAGTATTTTGGTGGGGGTGATGGTGGTCCAGCTATGTCCCTTATCAAAAGAATGATGGAGCAGGTTTAAGCCTCCTTATTTTTTGAATTAAAGATTTTTGTAGACCAAAAAAAGGAAAAGAAAACTGTTAAAATACAAAATATTTAGGCAAAAATTCAGAGCAAGATAACACACCCATATCATGTTCATATCCATCATTGCCATGGCACAGAATTTAGTCACCTTTCTAGATATATTATTATTATTATTATTATTATTATTATTATTATTTACATTTGTATGCCGCCCCTCTCTGAAGACTCTTTTAAAGCAAAACACTTCCATCCTGCAGTGCATTCCCACGAGTAACGTACATGTGTAGCCATCTTGATTTCTTTCATTTCTGAATACATACACGCACACACATACACGTATGTACAGTGTGTATGTATGTATGTATGTATGTATGTATGTATGTATGTATACATAAACACTGGATAGGGGATACTATTGAATCTCTCAAACAATGAAGCTTACAAAAACGTTGCTTAAAAGAGTGCTTAGCAAACTGAAGGATGCCCACTTTTTAGATTCAGAAAATGTGGAGATCTCCAAATTAAAGACTGCCTCCCATGATTTTGACTTTCTAAAATCATAGGAGCTGATGATTATTTTGGTGAATAAAATGATGATTATAGCTTCATAAGTGTATAATAATAATAATAATAATAATAATAATAATAATAATAATAATAATAATTTATTAGATTTGTATGCCGCCCCTTTCCGAGGACTCGGAGTGGCTCACAACAAGCAAAAACATCATATACAAATCCAATATTAAAACAGTTTTAAAAACCCTTATTAAAAAACAATCATACAACCCGAGCAAACCATACATAAAACAAAACAAGGAAATATTAAGGGCATGCTTCCTATTCCTATTCAAAATCCCTTTGAAACTATGTTTTGGATGTAAGTCTCACCCTCTAGTGTACAACAGGAGGCAGCTGGTCAGGAACAGGTTCTTGTCAGTGAATGTGGGAAAACTGAGGCAGAGCACTGCTTGTCTAAGGATTATGCTTTGAGAACCACTGATAGGTCTACTGCTCAAAAAAATAAAGGGAACACTCAAATAACACATCCTAGATCTGAATGAATGAAATATTCTCATGGAATACTTTGTTCTGTATAAAGTTGAATGTGTATAAAGTTGAACAGCATGTGAAATTGATTGTCAATCAGTGTTGCTTCCTAAGTGGACAGTTTGATTTCACAGAAGTTTGATTTACTTGGAGTTATATTGTGTTGTTTAAGTGTTCCCTTTATTTTTTTGAGCAGTGTATTTTACCCCCATCACTTTTTGGTGCTTGGGTCTCAAACTGCCAACAGCATCTTAACTGCTAGACTAATATGATGTATATAATACCTAATGTATAAAAAGATACATTGTGTCTACTTTGCGGTAGCACTAGATCTCTTTTCAAATTTATGATTGCTATTATGGCAAAAAAGGAAGCAAAACAGTTGAAAAGTTCATTATTGATGCTTTAGGGTATACAACATCAGGATGACATCGCAACCCTAGACAGCATAGCAGATGTACAGTTCAGGGATATAGAATTTGCAAATTGTTATCATCAACAGGGTTTATATAATTTTTATAATGCTAGCTGATTCTTTTAGCTGAAGAACAAACTATCACTCCCACAATGGGCTTTAGCTTAGTTTGAACATTAACCCTGGCAGTTATCACAGGATTAAACCTCCACCCTTAATTTCAAGAAAAATTAGTAAAATTGCCATATCTTTCATGAGTAGATGAGTCAATGAACCTTTTTTACAGAGCATAGACCTGGGAAATGGCTATCATTAAAAATCCATATTTCTAAAAAACAAATTGATGGCAGCTTGGTGCAAAAATAGTTTGTTTTTGCCATAGCTGCTTTTCCCAAATTGGTTGACTTAAATATTGAGAACATTCTGTGTAAGCAAAAGAGGACTACAGTGTATAATAATAGTTTAACAAAAGCTGCAAGCTTTAAAGGTTTAATGGCAGCAGTCCTAGAGGATGCTGTGAAGAAATAAAGACTAAATCTCACAGCATATGGACAAGGCATCAGCAAAATTTATTTTAATGAATTACCAGGCGTTTTAGAGAGAGAAAAGAAAAAATGAAATTTTAAAATTCTTTTTAAAGGCTCCTCTTTCTCTCCTTCTCTCTCTCTCTGTATTTTTCGGAGTATACGACGGAACCTAGTTTTTGGAGAGGAAAATAAGGAAAAGAATCGGCTTACCTGATATTCATCTGGCTAGCGTCCTTAGTCTGGTCAGTTTCAGCACATTATTTTATCCCCTCGTTAGGGCTTTGAAAAAACATTATTCTGAGAGTAACAATGAAAGTGCTTGCAAGCCCGGAAGAGCTGGGAACATCATTAGCACCTGGAAAGAAACATTAGGAGCAAGTAGAGCAATGGAAAAAAACTGTAAAGACTTGGGATTTGGAAAACATTCTTTGCAAAGAGTAACAATGAAAGAGCTTGCAAGCTGATAAGAGCTGGACACACTGTTAGCACCTGGTTAGGGCAGGAAAAAACATTCTGAACAAGTAGAGCAATGAAAAAAAAACCTGCAAAGACTTACGGCTTGGAAAACATTATTTGCAGAGAATAACAATGAAAAACCCTGCAAGGTAAGAGCTGGGAAGATTGTTAGCACCTAGTTAGGGATGGAAAAAAAACCTTCGGGGTGGGGGGGGGGAGAAGCTACATTCAGAGTATAAGACACACCCAAATTATCAGTTTCTTTTAGGGAGGAAAAAGGTGCATCTTATACTCCAAAAAATACTCTGTGTTTCCTGTGTATGTGTGTGTACATACATATTTTTACTGATAGGTGAAAAGGAAGGGTGATTTCAACAGAAAATCAAACATATAGTATATGTTTCTGTCAAATCACCTGGTATACCTAAATATAGGAGGGAGCATACTGCTTCCTTTTGCCTTTCAGCCCGGCTCCAGGGGCCAGCCAGATACAAACCATATTTTTCCAAACTTGCAAAGAACTGATAAAGAAATAAAGGGAGACTAGTATAGATCTACAGTGTTCCCTCGATTTTTGCAGGTTTGAACTTTGCGGAATGTCTATACCACGGTTTTTCAAAAATATTAATTAAAAAATACTTTGCGGTTTTTTCCCCTTATACCACGGTTTTTCCCGCCCGATGACATCATGTCATTGCCAAACCTTTGTCTGCCTTTAAAAAACATTTTTTAAAATAAACTTTAATAAATAAACATGGTGAGTAATAATCTAAATCAGAGGTCCCCAACCTTTTTTGCACCAGGGACCGGCTTTAAGCTAGACCAGTTTTCCATGGCCCGGTGGGGGGGGGGGGAGCTAGCTGTCAGCGGCGCCGTAAAAGGGGCGATCAAGAGAGGAATGGGTGAATGAATGGACGGAGGGTGGGAAGGAAGGAAGGAAAGAGGGAAGGGACAGGAACAAAAGAAGGGTGCAAAGGAAGCAAGGAAAGGTGTGAAAGGGGAGAGTAAGAGAGGAAGGAGTGAAAGAGGGGAATGAGGGAGGAAAGAAGGGAGGAAGGAAAAGGAAAGCAAGAAATGGAGGGAGGAAAGGAAGGAAAGAAAGAAAGAAAGAAAGAAAGGGGGAAGGGACAGGAACAGAGGAAGGAAGCAAGGAAACTTATGAAAGGGGAGAGTAAGGGAAGAAGGTAGGAAGGAGAAAGAAAAGAAGAAATAGAGGAAGGGAAGGTAAAAGAGAGAAAGAAAAAGAGCAAGAAAGAAAGCAAGAAAGAGAAAGAAAGAAAGGCAACTTCAAAGAAAGGCTCACTGAGCATCTCTCACTCTCTCTCTCTTTCTATCCCTCTTTCTTTCTTTCTCTTCCTTTCTCTCTCTCCTCTTCCTTTATCTCCTCTCTCTCTCTCTCCCTCTCTCTTTCTCTCCCCCCTCTCTCCCCCTTTCCCTCTCTCCCTCTCTTGCTATCTCTCCCCCCTCTCCCTCTCTCTTTCTCCCTCTCCCTCTTTCTCTCTCTCCCCTCTCTCTTTCTCTCTCTCTCCCCCTCTTTCTCTCTTCTTCTCACTTTCTCTCTCTTGTTTTCTTTCTGTCTCTTTTGCTTTCTCTCTCTCTCACTCTTTCTTGTTTTCTTTCTCACGCTCTTTCTCTCTCTTGTTCTCTCTCTTGCTATCTCTTTCTCTCCCCCCCTTTCTCACTCTCTCTTTCTCACTTTCTCTCTATCTTGCTGTCTGTTGCTCTCACTCACTCTCGTTCTCTCTCCGTTCTTCTCAGCGAAGACGCGCGCACGCCCTGCCCGCCTCACCTTTGCGAGAGCACTTTCGCCCCGGGCTCTCAGCAAGGGGGTTTGCAGGAGAGGCGGGGCCGGCGAAGGTGATATTGAATGTCGGGGGAGAACGGGCGGTTGCGCGCTCTCCCTATCCCCCTG
The DNA here is from genome assembly GCF_031021105.1 of Erythrolamprus reginae. Taxonomy (NCBI): domain Eukaryota; kingdom Metazoa; phylum Chordata; class Lepidosauria; order Squamata; family Dipsadidae; genus Erythrolamprus; species Erythrolamprus reginae. Next base: position 171,758,454 of record NC_091951.1, on the reverse strand, counting down.
CTAGCCCACTCGGAATATTCAAAATAAGAAAAGCCTTTGCCGGCAAAGGTTTTTCTTATTTTGAATACTCCGAGTGGGCTAGCAGGGAGATAGGGAGCGCGCGCAACCACCCGTTCTCCCCCGACATTCAATATCACCTTCGCCGGCCTCCGCTGAGGAAAGCCTTTGCCGGCATTTCCTCTCGGCGTCAAGGAGGCGCAGCGGCGGGCGGAGAGAGGGAAGGGGGGGCAGCGGCGTCCCTCCTGGCCTTGGCGGGCCGCCCAACCCTCCCCACCTCCTGCAAACGCGGCGGGCGGCGGGGGGAGAGCGAGGAGCCGGTTCCGGCGGGCGCGGGGCTTGGCTGGCTGGCGGGGGGAGCGCCGCTGGTGGTGCGGAAAGGCCGAGGGGGCCCTGGCGCCGCGGACCGGCTGAAAAGCCCCAACGGCCCGGTCCCGGTCCGCGGACCGGCGGTTGGGGACCTCTGATCTAAATGGTTGCTAAGGGAATGAGAAATTGCAATTTAGGGGTTTAAAGTGTTAAGGGAAGGCTTGGGATACTGTTCATAACCAAAATTAGTGTATTTACTTCCGCATCTCTACTTCACGGAAATTCGACTTTCACGGGTGGTCTCGGAACGCATCCCCCGCGAAAATCAAGGGAACACTGTATTTCAAGCTGTATAGCTCTCATCAGCTACCCATACCCTTCTAGGATTCACACCTGGGTTGCTTTTTCATTGCTAGGCAGTTTTTTTACTCTCTAAGCCAGCTGAGCCGGGGAAAGATTACATGTTTCTCTGTCCAGTCACCTGGTACACCGAAATACAGGAGGGAGCTTCCTTTTTCCTTTCAATCTTTCCCTGGCTCAGCTGATAAAGGGAGGAGAAACTGTGGCTTAGATGGTAAAAGCACTGCCTAAACAAGGCAAGGAGTCCAAGTTCAAATCCTAGAAGGGTATGGTTATTTTTTGCACTATAAGACCAGTGATGGTGAATCTTTTTTTCCTGGGGTGCCGAAAACATGTCTGCGCGCATTATTGCATCATGCACAAGTGCCCACACCCATTATTCAATGCCTGGGGAGGGCAAAAACAGCCTCCCCCGCTCCCCGGAGGCCCTATGGAGGCTGGAAACAGCTGGTTTCCCGCTGGTGGGCTCAGTAGGCCCATTTTTCACCCTCCCACACCCCCAGAGGCCCTCCAGAAGCCGAAAACACCCTCCCAGAGCCTCCATGAGAGCTGAAAATCAGCTGGCCAATGCACACATGCACATTGGAGCTGAGCTAGGGCAATGGCTCGCATGCTGGCCGATAAGGCTCTGTGTGCCACCTGTGGCACGTGTGCCATTGGTTTGCCATCACTGCACCAGACCATAAGACACACATTAGCTTTAGAGGAGGAAACAAAGGAAAAAAATCTGTCTCTGCCTCCCAGCATCCATCTGGGATTCATGCATCTTCAGCATGTTATCGTACCCTCAGAACGTGATTCGTCAGAGCTCTGCCCGGCTGCACCCACCACCGGTCGATTGAGCTGAGCTGCTGCCGCTACTGGGAAACACTAGAATCTTTGCTGCTGAGCAGCTGATTGGTAGTTGGATCGGCCTCCCAAAATACTGCTAATCAGCTGTTGTCGGCTGCCGCCTATTGCCGCTGATCACTGCTGCAGCCGTTTGCCTCGGTCACTGTTTGCTGCAGCTGCCATTTGGCAGTGATCAGTTGCAGCAATCGGCAGCAGGGTCCCCGGAGCCTAGAACAGTTGATTGGCAGTATTCTGGGAGGCTGATCCAACCACTGAGCAGCTGCTCAGCAGTGAAGGCTCCAGCGTTCCCCGGTGATGGTGAATGGCAGCAGCGGTGACACCAACCTGCCTCACTCTATAAGATGCACAGACATTTTCACCCACTTTGTGGGGGCGAGTGCCCCTTATAGTGCGAAAAATACAGTACATAAAATAGGAGGCCTATTAAGTTTATGTCAGCTTTGCTACTGTTAACAAATGTTATATTTTTAAAACATTTTTAATTAAAATATATATATTAAAAAGGCATTATAGAAAAAAGAAAGACATAAACATAACATACAAACAAACATTAATACAAATACAAATCTTGATATTTTCAGGTGAACAAATCTTATATTTTAAAAAGTTGCAGTCAGCATTCAAATCAAGTTGACTAACAGGTTGAGTTCTTGGCACATAAGCCACCCAGTGTGCACATCTGCAATGAATTAGATATTATGTTATAACTCTTACTCATAATAAATTATACCCATTTTTCATTAACAGTAACAGAAACAGCAAGCACATTTCCACTCTTGCTATGTCATTGATAGCTTTGCTCCCTCTCTAATTGCTATAGAGTACCAATATATATATTTAAATAAAGATCAATTATAGAATAATGAATCAATCTATAATTTTAAAAAAAGACTGACCCCAGGCGTTTTGGTGACTGAAATGTACCCAAATTACTACCCCATGGGACTGCTCGGGAGGGACATCGACTTGATGTACTCTCTGGATGAATTGCAAAGTCCCAAACTTTAACACTAGCCTTTCATAACACATGGCATAAAATGAATATAACTCAGAATCATGTTTCTTGCTTAAGAATCACAATTTCCAAAATTTAATGATCCATATATTCAGATGCTGTGATGGCTAATTATGTTTGTGCCATAAATATAAAGATAAGGGTTTTAAATTATATTTTTTTAAATTGGATTTGTACACTGTTTTATGTATGCTGCCCCTCTCCGAGTCTTCGGAGAGGGGCGGCATACAAATCTAATAAATTATTATTATTATTATTATTATTATTATTATTATTTTGCTTCCAATTAGATAACCTTTATTGTCATTTCTTTTCTATGGGACTGGCACACATTAAAAAACAAAATCCTGTTGCCTGCTCTGAAAAGTGTACACATACATAACACACATGTAGATATGCTCTAAACATACATATGGATATATCTACACATTAACGTATAAATACATATAAATATTAATCACATTTATCCCAGAATGAGCCATTCCCTCCATCCAATGCCTGGACTGAGGTTTGGTAACTGTTTAATTCCAAATAATGCATAGATATTAACTAGGCTATGCTAAAGCTATGGTCGAATTGTGTATGGTCTGTCTTAGTTGTATGGTTTTAATAATGTGTTTTTAATGTGTTTTTAATATATTGGATTTGTGACATTGTAATTTGTTGTGAGCCGCTCTGAGTCCTCGGAGAGGGACGGCATACAAATCTAATAAATAATAATAATAATAATAATAATAATTTATAATGATTAGTTATAAATTATAGTTATAATAAATTATGAATTTAATAAACTAAATTTCAATTAAATTAAATTAATGCAATGTTTTCTGGCACCCAACTGCTACTTTTTCAAGGAGTCCCAAAAGCAAGTCGAATTCTGTCCAGTTATTTCCCCTCTGCAACTAATATTCAGAGTGACAGAAACACGAGCTTCTGTTAACAATTGTACATCGCTGTCAAAGCAAAAGGAGACTGAGATGGATTTATTGGATCCATCTTATTATAGCAATTCAAGCCACGGTCCAGTCTGCCCATCGTATTTCCCCTCCAAGCCTGACAAAATAAATGTTTAAATCGAAATGCCCGTGGCAGGCCGAAACCATTCAAAAGAAACAAATGGCATAAACCGAAATTGCGATGTCCCAAAAAGGTCTTTGTGAAAGCAATGAGGTTTCTACAGGTCCTGGGCAAGTCGAAGCACTGGAATGGTGCCCTTAACCAAGATGGCCGCTTACCCACTTGGCTCTCAGAGTAGTGCTAGGCGACAATTGACCCGGAACTTGATCTTTTGCTTGCCCCATTTCTCCTTTTTTTTCTTTCCCCGGAAGTTATTGGGATTTTTTTTTTGTCTCGCGTCTCCGAGATGGACGTTAGAGAGAGGCGGGAGTCGTCGTTGTCGTTATCGTAACGATTGGGAATGGTGAGGTAATGCCGCTACAGATTTTATATGACATCTCGAGATCTGTTGAGATTTAAACAGAGAGAACACCTTCGCTTCTTGGTCAGGAAACAAACGAGTGAGGCGGACGGGGGCGCATGCGCGAAAAGGCGAAGTGAGTAGAACTGCGCAAGCGCCTTACTTTCGCTCCTTTTCTTTTCCCCATTCCTTTGGTTCTCTGGTCCGGGGGCGAAATTCTCCCCGCCTGATTCGCTTGGGCTGATTTGAATTCGCCTTGTTTGCATGATTTCATTAATTGTGCATAGTTCTGCTTTTTTCTTTTCCTTTTTTTGAGGCAGTTGTTTTGTCTCCTAAATAAGTTAGATCACAAAGGAGCGTGCATAAGTGCACTAGAGCAGTGTTTCCCAACCTTGGAGATATTTGGACTTCAACTCCCAGAATTCCCCAGCTAGCCAATGCTGGCTGGGGAATTCTGGGAGTTGAAGTCCAGATCTCTTCAAGTAGCCACGGTTGGGAAACACTGCACTAGAGTGCCTTCCGACCCCTGTCCTATTGTCTCTCTTATATCCCATATATCTTCTCTTCTATCCCTTTATCTTTCTTCTATTCTCTCTTTGATTTATCTTATCCTATACTCTCTTTTCTATTCCTTCTCTAATTTTCTTTTCTTTTTCCCCCCTTGAAGGTGTCCTCTACTACCTTCATTGTGTATCATTGTGTATTGGACAACATTCAATAGATAAAAATAAAAAATAAAATTCCTATAAGGCCAAACTTCTGGAAGAATAGAATAGAATTCTTTATTGGCCAAGTGTGATTTTATACACAAGAAATTTGTCTTTGGTGCATATGCTCTCAGTGTACATAAAAAGATAAGATATATTTGTCAAGAATCATGAGGTACAACACTTAATGATTGCATAGGGTTCAAATAAGCAATCAGGAAACAATCTTAATATAAATTGTAAGGATACAAGCAACAAGTTACAGTCATAAGTGGGAGGAGATGGATGATGGGAACGATGAGAAGACTAATAGTAATAGTAGTGCAGCCTTAGTGAATAGTTTGACAGTGGTGAGGGAATTATTTGTTTAGCAGATGGCGTTTAGGGAAAAAAGTGTTCTTGTGTCTAGTTGTCTTGGTGTGCAGTGCTCTATAGCATTATTTTGAGGGTAGGAGTTGAAACAATTTATGTCCAGGATGCAAGGGATCAGTAAATATTTTCATGGCCCTCTTTTTGACTCATGCAGTATATACAATCCTCAATGGGGAAGGCAGGTTGGCAGTAATTGTTTTTTCTGCAGTTCTGATTATCCCCTGAAGTTTGTATCTGTCTTGTTGGATTGCAGAACTGAACTAGACAATTGAGAAGGCCTTAAATTAGGGAAGACTGTCAAATTCTGAACAAGATTCTTCGCTTTGGGATGTCTGTTTTCATCATACCAATCCTTTTCTTAACCTGATGTCCTCCCAATGAATTCCTATACTCTTTGATCACGTTAGACTTAGGCTTAGAGGAACCTTATTGTCACTTTGAATGTACACTAAATGGCATACATTAAAATGTCATTTTGTTGCACACAGCTCTCAAATGATGTTTGACACATCTGGGAGGGCTGCAGGTTATTAAAGAAGAATGCACCAGTATAAAAATGGGAGTTACCCAAAACTAGATCAGAGCATTTGAAGTTCTGAGCAAAGATTATGGCTAACTATTGTACCACACTATCATATTGACTTGTTTATTTCGTCATATTTTTTTAAAGTCATGGAATGAATCAGTGGCTTAAGCAGGGTTGGGATATGGTATTTCCTTTGATCCAGAATTGGAATGGTGTCGTGTTAGTAACTTTACTTTGTACACTAAAAGAAACAGATATGACAGCACTCTTAAACCACTTTGTGCCTGAATATTGTATCATTTTATTCTGTATTATACTGATATCCTATTTTTCTTTTGGGAGTTACAGCAGAGTGGATGAGAGAAATCCCTGAGTTGTATCCAGACCCACTATCCAGAAATCCCCAAGTTGTACAAATTAAACAGGCAAACCACTTCTGTATTGTTACAAAGGAAATAACAGGAACAAAGTCAGAAATTGAGCTTTTAATTGGCCCAACAAGTGGCAGCAATGGTTCATATAAATCAACCAACAAATTGATATTGAAATACCAACAAACTTACTGTGGTTAATACTTGGATAGGAAACAAAAAGACTGTCCCAAAGTTGTCCCCAAAATAAAAAAGGAAATTAAAAAAAATACCTTAGAAGAAGAAAAGTGGCAATTTGCTTTCATACTGTGTTGCTAGATAAACAACATTCACATATAAACAACTTCATGTATCTGTGAAGTCACCAGGAGTAGCTCAAGAGCATCACTCTTTTTCCTTTTATGAACTCACAGATAGTGTTTGTAGAACTCACTCTCATTTTATTACAACAATAAAACTGGAAAAAAAGTTGAACTAAAAGATAATTATTGGTCCAAAGGCTGAGTTCCAAACTGAGTGTACAGATAGCCCTGATTTTGTGACATCTGGGACAGTCACCATTTGCAGTTATAACTGTGATGAAAAAGTAACTTTGCTAGTCGAGTGATCATCATTACAGTCAATCAGCAGGCTTTGAGCTGTGCTTGACCCATTTGTTTTCTCCTCTTTCCCCACAAGTGGAGACATTGCCTAAACCTGGAATCTCCAACCCCCACCCCCTACCCCCGTCTGTGGACCAGTACTGGTATGCAACATGTCGGAAACTAGTGAAATGCCATCTGTGGGATGCAGGCAGCACATAAAATCACACTCTCTCTGGTCTGCAGAAAAAAACTTTACAGAAGGGATCCCTCGTGGCCAAAAGATTGGGAGCCACTGGCCTGAACAACCTCCCTCTTCCTGAGCTGCTTTTCTCTAGAGCAGTGTTTGCTGCTGGCTGGGGAATTCTGGGAGTTGAAGTCCAGATATCTCCAAGTTGCCAAGGTTGGCAAACACTGCTCTAGAGCGCTGTGGGGTCCCTAAAAAGCACTAGATGCAAGTTAACAAGCTCAGTTCTGCCTGGCATTGAGGTGACCTTAATCACACTAAGGATTTTCTTCAAACTCTTAAGCCAGAGCTCCCCAACCTTTCCAGGTTGGCGGCTTGGCGCAGTAGGAGGGGAGAAAGGGGAGATGGGTTTTGTGAGAGGGGCAGGTGTGCGCACACATGCGGAGCAGCGTTTGTGTGAGCAACCTGCCGTTCGCATGAGAGGAAGCTGTGAGCACTCAGGCAAATGGAAATGTGAATGCTGGGGCCCGGCGTGAGTTGGGTTGGGCACACATGCCAGGCCAGCGCACCACTCACATGGCCCAGTTGCAAATACGCCACAGCCCGGCAGTGGGTCTCAGCCCACTACTGGGCTGCTATTCTAAGCAATTCTTTGGTCAGCTGGCAAACAAAAGATCTAGCTCATTTTTTCCGGTGCTTGTTCTCCATTGTGTCCGCCAGCTTTACAGGTACTCCTCGATCTACAACTGCCTGTCAAGGTTGTACATTTTGACAGTTGTAAAGTGTCTGCCGCAATTTAAACACACACTGCGGTCGTTAAGTGGCTAATGGTCCCTATGGGCACAGTTTTGCTGAGAATTGGGAGTAAGGGCAGATTTTAGCAAGAGTCCTTGCTTCCAATTTTTGCACTGTGGGGTGCTGCAAAGAAGTAGCGCCTGGTTTGCAGCACCCCACTGCAAGAGTCTCGGTGGTGCAGTGGTTAGAGTGCAGTACTGCAGGCTACTTTTGCTGATTACCGACCGGCTGCCAGGAGTTTGGCAGATCGAATCTCAGTAGGCTGAAGGTTGACTCATCCTTCCATCCTGAGGTCGGTAAAATGAGGACCCAGATTGTTGGGGGGGATAGGCTGACTCTCTGTAAAACCACTGAGAGTGGGCTGTAAAGCGCCGTGAAGTCTAAGTCTAAATGCTATTTCTATTTCTAACCATAAATGTGATTATGTGGCTTAATGACCAAAGTTCAGTCCTGTGATTGTCAGGGAGGGCCCAACTCTCGGCATCCTGGTTGTAAATAGCCCCAAAGTGATTCCATTGTAACTCTGAAGGTTGCCAAGTGACTGGTTGTAACTCAAGGAGTACCTGTGCGCTGTCTGATTCCTCTCCAATGAATGTAAACACTAATATCAATTCTCTCCTTGTTAACTATCCCAGTGCCAGGTTGACCATTCCAAAGGGCAGGAATTGGGATGGTGGGGAGAGCTATAAGATTTGCCCTTTTACCTGGCTTCTTTGTGAAAAGAGTTCTGATGTTGTGTTTGGCTCGCCAGACTGTTTGGGGTTTTCATCGTTTTGACCATGTAAAGCAAAGGAAGGTTGAAATAACCTTCGCAGTCATAAGTGATTTTCACTTAGCAACCACTTTACCTAATGACTGAGTCTCTAGAACCAATTGTGGTTGCTGAACAAGGACTGTAGATGCTCTTGGCAACCAAGCAGAACAATAACCTAAATGCTCATGTCTACTGTTACCTTCCTCAAAAACTGTCTTGATGGAAAATGCCTTCTGTGTAATACTAATTGCAGTACCGAGGCATATTATTTAGATTAGAACCGTGATGGTGAAGCTATGGCACACACACAGCCATATCGGTGGGAACGCATGTCAGCTCCAGCGTGCTCTGGCTAGCTGGTTTTCAGCCTTCTGTTCGGCCATTTTTGCTCTCCCCAAACTTCAGGAGAGCCAGATAGTTTACTTGTGCGCATCACCCCAAGCCTCCTTTTTGCTGTCAGAGGTTTTCAAGAACTTCTTTGGCTTTGGACAGTTGCAGCCAGGCCTCCCACACCTTGGCCCATTTCTTCTGCAGCCGGCAAGGCTTTTCTGAAAGGCCTCTGCAGCCGATAACAGCGCTCCGGATCAATCTGGAGCAATTTTATCAGCTGCACAGACCTTCAGGAGAGCCTTCCCGGCTGCAGAAGCAATGGGCCGAGGTGTGAGAGGCGTGGTTGCAACTATCTGAAGGTAAGTAGTAGGACAGCTCCACTTCTGTTTCGTTTCCAAATTTCCAGTTGGTCCGATGTGCCATTTTTCACCGTTCCCAGGCTTCATGAGGCTTTCCTGAACCCTGGGGAGAGCAAAAAACAGCCCAATGGGCCTCCTGGAAGTCAGGAGGTTTCAGTGAGATTTCTGTGCATGCACGGGGATGGGGGGAAGTACAGAGGGTTGTGCGCATGCACAGGGCATTGCATTATGGGTGTGGGAACATGTGTGCATGCTATCGTGGGCACGCACACCCTTTTGGCATCAAATATTCTTCATCACTGGATTAGAATATTTTCCTCTGAAATCAATGATGGTATATTCCCAAGCAAAAATATATTAGAATAAAACAGGCGTTTAGCTTGCTTTTAAGTTATATATTCCAAGTATAGCTAGTCCTTGACTTACAACCACCATTGAGCTCAACATTTCTGTTGTTAAGTGAGACATTTGCTAAGTGAGTTTTACACCATTTTATGGCCTACCTTGCCACAAATGAATCATAGCAGTTGATAAGTTAGTAACCCAGTTGTTAAGTGAATCTGGCTTCCTCCATTAACATTGTATCATCCCAGGGGGACATCTTTTTCTTTGGATCTTCAGGGCTGCCCCACTTAGTGCCATGGGAATGTCAGAAGGTTGCAAAAAGGTAATTGCTGAACCTTGGGGCGTAGCGAGTATCATAAGTATGAATCATATGCCAAGAGTTTGAATTTTGATCACATTATGGAGATGCTTCAAAGGTCACAAGTATGAAAAATGGTCATAAATCACTTTTTTTCAGGGCTGTTGTAACTTTGAATGGTCACTAAATGAATTGTCGAGGATGACCTGTATACAATTTCTTTTAGACTTCTTGAGACTGCTGGTTAGAGACCAACCGTTTGCGCAAAAGTGCTTTCCTTCGCTTCCCTCTGCATCAGCTAATAGGGTTGCAACGTGAGATCCACTCAGACCTAGCTACCACTAGGCACTGAATCTGTCCTTCTGTCTCTGTGGCAGACACTTTGGATTCCAGACCGATGGCGTCGGGTACAGCTAGCCGCTCCGAAGACGAAGAGTCTCTAGCAGGACAAAAAAGGAGTTCATCGCAAGTATCGGGGGCCATTCCAAAACGCCGGAGCTCATCCAGGTACTGTGACGGACATGGTTGGGAAGGAAGGTGATCCAGGAAAATGGAAGAGATCTGACTTTCCAACGAATCTTGTTTTTGGAGAGTTGAGAATTTGAAATTTAGAAATGTGATGTTTGTTGGAAACAAGAGCTAAGGCCGTGATGGCAAACCTATGGCACGCATGCCACAGGTGGTACGCAGAGCCATATTGGAGGGCATGCAAGGCTTTGCCCTGTGCCAGCTCCAGCGTGCATGTACGTGCTGGTCAGCTGATTTTCGCCCTTGGGAAAGGCCATTTCGCTCTCCGGATTCTTCAGGGAAACTTCTCTGAAGCCCCGGAGGCAAAAAAATATATATCACCCAACGGACAAACCATAAATTCAGAAAAACACATTTCCGGTTTGATGTTGTGCTGTTTTTTGCACTCCAGAGTTTCAGGAAGCTTCCCTGAACCATCCAGAGTGCAAAAAAACCCCAGCACAACGGCAAACCGTTTCCCCAATCTTCTGGTTTGCCTGTTTGGGCATTTTTTTCATGTACCAGGCTTCAATAAGGCCTGTGCGCATGCATGGGGGCAGTACAGGGGGGAGGGAAGGGGTGTGGGCATGTGCAGGCATGCTAGCACACCTACCACCACCCCTTCCTTTTGGCATGTGAACCAAAAGAGCCATCGCTGAGCTAATGTATAGTTCAGGAGTCCCCAAACCTGGCAACTTTGAGACTTGTGGACATCAATTCCCAGAATTCTCCTGGCTGGAGAATTTTGGGAGTTGAAGTCCACAAGTCTGAAAATTGCCAAGTTTGAAGACCTCTGGTGTAGTTAAATAGATTGGATTCTTATCATATACAGATGTAACGAAACCATTGTTTTCTAAGGATGTTTCAGAATGGATGGTCTTTTTGAGTGTAAAACCTATTGCAGTTGCAACTTTTGCAGCAGTCACAAAGCAGCTTGCTTCCTTTTAATTTGCACCAATTCAGCCAGGAGGTTGGCCAAAGGCTTTTCTAATCAAACTGTGGCCTCCTGCTGGTTTTCAATCCAAACGTAGCAGTTTCTCTTGGTATTCCTTTAATTGAGAGAACGAATGGAATATTAGGCATCATAAACTATACCAGAAGTGACCATATTTGTTCTCTTTTTGAACAAAAAATGTGCCGAGGTGGCACAGGGGTTAGAATGCGGTTTTGCAAGCTAATTCTGCCTACTGCCAGCAGTTCCAATGCTCACCAGGCTCAAGATTGACTCAGCCTTCCATCTTTCAGAGGTCGATAAAATGAGGACCCCAATTGTTGGGCGCAATATGCTGACTCTGCAAATTGGTTAGAGATGGCTGGAAAGCACTGTGAAGTGGTATCTAACTTTAATTGTTAATTCTATAAAAGCAAAGAGAATAATTGTGTTTGTTTGTTCGTTCGTTCGTTCGATTTTTATGCCGCCCTTTTCCTTAGACTCAGGGCGGCTTACAATATGTTAGCAATAGCACTTTTTTTAACAGAGCAAGGCTATTGCCCCCACAATCGGGGTCCTCATTTTACCCACCTCAGAAGGATGGAAGGCTGAGTCAACCTTGAGCCGGTAATGAGATTTGAACCGCTGACCTTCAGATCTACAAGTCAGCTTCAGTGGCCTGCAGTGCAGCACTCTACCTGCTGCACCACCCCGGCTCATTATTGTTGCTGATTAGAAAACAGCATTTCATTTTTCTTCAGTACATTTCATGGGGTCAAATGGCCTAGATGCTATTGCCCTAAGGACCAAGATCTGTGTATGTAAATTAATAAAATATGTCTCAAACCTTTTGTCTACAGAGACATGTTCATGTAGTGCATTTAAGTCCTTTCAGAGCATTTTATCCCATATCCTGTGCAGATTCTTAACCACAGCTAATAGCTAATAGCCTTCCCATGATTAAACGTATTGTTTTAACCTGAAACAATCACTGCTTCCAATCAGCACTAACTAGAATTCCACACCAACCGTCTTAGTCTCAAGTTCTTATTAAAGCTAACTGGAAATAATGGCTGCTCTTAATTACTGCAAAAATGTGACAGTAAAATAATTGCATGTGATTTGCATATTAATCAGCCAAGTGATACAGGATAGTTATGCAAACGTACAATTGTTAAAGTGCTGGTTGACTTATTATGACGGATTATGCCCTACGCACATACAACTTTTCTTAAAAGACAATTCTGTTAAAGTGAAAGAATGCCCACTGAAGTCACCCATGACTCCCTGTTGTTAAAGAAAGTAATGAAGGGGGGGGGGGGGGTAGCTGTTTCCTTGAGATTACGGCAATGCGGATGTTCACCATTCTAGGTTCATCAAGCGGAAGAAATTTGATGATGAGCTGGTAGAAAGCAGCCTTGCCAAATCATCCAGCCGGGCCAAAGGCCCCAGCGGGGTGGAGCCGGGACGCTGCTCTGGCAGTGAGCCATCTTCTAGTGAAAAGAAGAAGGTGAGTCAGTGATTGATCTGCACCATTGTGTTTCCCTGGGAGAGGGCCTTCAGAAATCCCCTTATTGTTCTCCACGTCGCGCACAAGACACTTTTACCGTAAAGACGACTATGACTCTTTTATTGAATCCACATTCCAGTGCAAAACACCCGTGCATAACTTAAAGACGTAGGAACGTATTGAAAAATAATGGTGCCCAGCCTTTTAGTTGTTGTCGTCCCCCCCCCCCCCCCCCAATTCAATTGTATGTCTGACTGGTAATTACTTTAGATGTAGCTTCTTTTCTTTCTCTGTGACTGACATGTTCTAAAAGCCTGGGCTGGTTTGAAATCCTCTTTCACGGTATAAGCCAACCCGCCAGGTAAAGTTAGATTCCTGTGTTCTTGTAAGCTTCCAATTCCTGGTTGCCTTCTGAATTCAGAAGACTCTTTGAGTAGATGAAATAATCTTCCCCTGTTTCTTCCCTTGCCCTGTTTCTGCCACCTCCATTTTGCTACAACTGGCCAGATATCCTGGATTGACACCTGCCGTCTCTTGCAATGATGTACTGTGTCTTTGAGTGGGACAAATGGAGAGCAGGTCAAGGTGGCCTTGATTGGTATGACAGGCCAAACTGCCCCTGACAATAGCCTGACAGATACGCTACATATATATATGAACCGTGGTGGTGCAGTGTATTTTGGTTTTTCTCTCTGTTGTGTCTGTTGCGATTCCGTCTCACTTTCCCACTCTGCCTCTTCAGGTGTCCAAATCCATCTCAACCCCTGTCACTCCAAGCCCTGTCCCAAATCCCAGCCTCACCAAACGGATGAAGAAGAGCAAGCAGCCCTTGCAGGTCACCAAGGATTTGGGCCGCTGGAAACCCACCGATGATCTGTTGCTGATCAATGCTGTGCTTCAGGTAGTGGAATGAGCTTAGGGTTAGAGAACACGTGTTCCAGATGTTTATTCACCATGGATTAGAAAGGCTATTTAAAACCTTTGGAAGTCAGGAAAACTAGAATAGCTTACATGAGGCTCCGAAGCAGTTCTCTTCCAAATATGGAGGTCATTCTCACCCTCTTCCTGATTAATAATAATAATAATAATAATAATAATAATAATAATAATTTATTAGATTTGTATGCCGCCCCTCTCCGAAGACTCGGGGCGGCTCACAACAATGATAAAAACAATATAATGGCACAAATCTAATATTAAAAAACTAAAAACCCTATCATAATTAAAAACCAAACAGCATGTACATACAAAACATAAATTATAATAAGTCTGGGGGAAAGATGCCTCAAATCCCCCATGCCTGGCGGTATAGGTGGGTCTTAAGTAGTTTATGGAAGACAAGGAGGGTGGGAGCAGTTCTAATCTCCGGGGGGAGTTGATTCCAGAGGGCCGGGGCCACCACAGAGAAGGCTCTTCCCCTGGGGCCCGCCAGACGACATTGTTTAGTCAACGGGACCCGGAGAAGACCAACTCTGTGGGACCTTATCGGCCGCTGGGATTCGTGCGGTAGCAGGCGGTTCCGGAGGTACTCTGGTGCAATTCTTTTTAACGTGTGCTTCTTCCAGTTAGAACGGGCCGTCCTCAACTTACAACCAGTTGCTTAGCAACCAAATCTATGGTGGACCCCTCCCTCCCCATGTCTAACACAGGAACCCTATGTTGGGTGCTTGACAGCTGGCCTGCATTGACTGCCATTTTCAGTGTCTTGTGGTCACATAATTGTATTTTACAATGTTTTTCCAATACCCAGCACTTACTTCCAGTTTTCAGCGAAAATGCTCCATAGCAAACACTGTGTTTGCTTTAGGACTGCTGCATTCACTTTATGGCTACCACATTTTCTTAACAACAATATTGGGAGGAACCATTATGCTAGTACAGTGATGGCAAACCTATGGGACGTGTGCTACAGGTGGCATGCGGAGCCATATCTGAAGGCACATGAGGTGTTGCCCTAGGTGAGCTCCACTGCGCATGTGCGTGCTAGCCAACTGATTTTCAGATTTTCAGCCATATTCTCCCTCTACAGGCTCCAGGAAGCTTCCCTAAGCTCTGGGGACGGTGAAAAATGGCCCAACGGACCAACTGGAAGTTTGTTTCCAAACTTCTGGTTGGGCCGTTTTCGGCCTCCCCAGGCTTCAGGAGTTCAGCTTTCCTGAATCCTGGAAAGAGCAAAAAACAGCTCAATGGACCTACCGGAAGTCCGGAGGCTTCAGTGAGGCCTGTGTGCATGCTCGGGGGCGGGGGGCGGGGGCAGTGCGGGGTGGTGGTTGTGCGCATGCATGGTGGCAGCGCAAGCTTTGTGCGCATGTGTGGGAGGGAGGGCATTGCATTATGGGTGTGGGCACACGTGCGCACTATTACGTGTATCCTCTTTTGGCGCCTGAGCGGGGGGAAAAAGGTTTTCCATCACTGCACTAGTAAGCCAAGGACTTCCTGTAGAACCAGTATTGAAGCTGACGGGCCAGTGACCTGATTCAGTCCCCCATAGCTACAGAAATATATTGATTTTCTAAAAACATCCATTCCTCCCTAGCAATTTTTTGTTATCAGTTTTTGATTGCCTTATTCTTTTGTGGCTTCTGTTTCATTTAAACTCAAAGTGTTGGAAGCTTCTTCCTTCCTTCCTTCCTTCCTTCCTTCCTTCCTTCCTTCCTTCCTTCCTTCCTTCCTTCCTTCCTTCCTTCCTTCCTTCCTTCCTTCCTTCCTTCCTTCCTTCCTTCCTTCCTTCCTTCCTCCCTCCCTCCCTCCCTCCCTCCCTCCCTCTCCCTCTCTCCCTCTCCCTCTTTTTCTTTTCCTTTTTTCTTTCCTTCCTTTACTTGACTCAGACCTGGCTGTTTTGCCCACCCTAGACCTGAGACCTCTTTTTTTCTTTCTCTCTGAAGACCAATGATCTGACCTCTGTGCACTTGGGAGTGAAGTTCAGCTGTCGCTTTAATCTGCGGGAAATCCAGGAGCGGTGGTACGCGCTCCTCTATGATCCTGTGATTTCCAAGTAAGTTTGGTCATATTCATACATATTCCTGATTCTCAAAGGGAGAGGACAGTGGGGAAGGCTCCCACTCTTCTTGTTTCCAAAATTAGGCAGGTGGCATCCTGAGCCACTACCAATGGGGACTAAAAGCAGATCACTCTCTTAGGGGAGGCAAACATCCGGCTATGCTGAAAGACAAATGTATGTTGGTCTATTTTCCACAGAACTTTGATTTGTGAAGATCCTATAAATCAGGGGTCCCCAGCCCCCGGTTTGTGGCCCAGTACCAGGCAGTGGCCAGTTAGGAACCGGGCCATGCAAGTGGTGGGCAAGCAGGCAAGTCCACAAGTTTGTGAAGCTCCATTTGTGCAAGCAGAGGGCACAAGTGCGAAGCCATCTCCTTTATTACCAGCCTGTGGAGGTGAAAACTTGAGTCGAACACTTGTAAGAGCACATGTTAAGACTTACAAAGTGGCGCTCAAGGCGGCAAGATGCGTGTATCATTCCGCCTTGATTGCATCAGCGGAATCCCGCCCGGCCGCTCTGTTTAGGGTGACCCGCTCCCTTCTTAATCAGGGGGGAGTTGGGGAGCCCTTACAGAGTAGTGCCGAGGATTTTAACACGTTTTTCGCTGATAAAATCGCTCGGATCCGAGCGGACCTCGACTCCAATTGGAATACAGAGTCGACTGACAACGAGTCAGTTGAGGTGACTGGGGCACGTACTTGTCCACCTGTCTGGGAAGAGTTTGATCTGGTGACACCTGATGAAGTGGACAAGGCCATTGGAGCTGTGAGTTCCGCCACCTGTTTACTGGATCCGTGTCCCTCCTGGCTGGTTTCGGCCAGCAGGGAGGTGACACGGAGCTGGGTCCAGGAGATTGTCAACGCTTCTTTGGGGAGGGGGTCCTTCCCGGATCCCTACAAGGAGGCACTTGTGCGCCCCCTCCTCAAGAAGCCTTCCCTGGACCCAGCCATTCTCAACAACTATCGACCAGTCTCCAACCTTCCCTTTATGGGGAAGGTTGTTGAGAAGGTGGTGGCGCTCCAGCTCCAGCGGTCCTTGGAAGAAGCCGATTATCTAGGTCCTCAGCAGTCAGGATTCAGGCCCGGCTACAGCACGGAAACTGCTTTGGTCGCGCTGATGGATGATCTCTGGCGGGCCCGGGACAGGGGTTTATCCTCTGTCCTGGTGCTTCTTGACCTCTCAGCGGCTTTCGATACCATCGACCATGGTATCCTTCTGCACCGGCTGGAGGGGTTGGGAGTGGGAGGCACTGTCCTTCAGTGGTTCTCTTCCTACCTCTCTGGCCGGTCGCAGTCGGTGTTAGTGGGGGGTCAGAGGTCGACCTCTAGGTTACTCCCTTGTGGGGTGCCTCAGGGGTCGGTCCTCTCCCCCCTACTATTTAATATCTACATGAAACCGCTGGGTGAGATCATCCAAGGGCATGGGGTGAGGTATCATCAGTATGCAGATGATACCCAGCTTTACATCTCCACCCCTTGTCCAGTCGGCGAAGCAGTGGAAGTGATGTGCCGGTGCTTGGAGGCTGTTGGGGTCTGGATGGGTGTCAACAGACTCAAACTCAACCCGGATAAGACGGAGTGGCTGTGGGTTTTGCCTCCCAAGGACAATTCCATCTGTCCATCCATCACCCTGGGGGGGGAGTCACTAACCCCCTCAGAGAGGGTCCGCAACTTGGGCGTCCTCCTCGATCCACAGCTCACATTAGAGAAACATCTTTCAGCTGTGGCGAGGGGGGCGTTTGCCCAGGTTCGTCTGGTGCACCAGTTGCGGCCCTATTTGGACCGGGAGTCACTGCTCACAGTCACTCATGCCCTCATCACCTCGAGGCTCGACTACTGTAACGCTCTCTACATGGGGCTACCTTTGAAAAGTGTTCGGAAACTTCAGATCGTGCAGAATGCAGCTGCGAGAGCTATCATGGGCTTTCCTAAATTTGCCCATGTCACACCAACACTCCGCAGTCTGCATTGGTTGCCGATCAGTTTCCGGTCACAATTCAAAGTGTTGGTTATGACCTATAAAGCCCTTCATGGCACCGGACCAGAATATCTCCGGGACCGCCTTCTGCCGCACGAATCCCAGCGACCAGTTAGGTCCCACAGAGTTGGCCTTCTCCGGGTCCCGTCAACTAAACAATGTCGTTTGGCGGGACCCAGGGGAAGAGCCTTCTCTGTGGCGGCCCCGACCCTTTGGAATCAACTCCCCCCAGATATCAGAGTTGCCCCCACCCTCCTAGCCTTTCGTAAGCTCCTTAAAACCCACCTCTGTCGTCAGGCATGGGGGAATTGACATGTTCCTTCCCCCTAGGCTTATAAAATTTGTGTATGGTATTCTATTGTGTATGATTGGTTTTTAACTTGTGGTGTTCTTAAAATTAATTTAATATTGGATTTGTCTTGTATTGCTGTTGTTGTGAGCCGCCCCGAGTCTGCGGAGAGGGGCGGCATACAAATCTGATTAAACTAAACTAAACTAAACTTGAGTCCCTCTGCTATGTGTTCTTATTTGGAAGTTAATCATTTTGACTTAATGGGGTCTACTTTCAAGCAGAGCCTTGGAATGAAGGGTTATTTGTGGCCATGTAGCAAAGTATACTGCTCAAAAAAATAAAGAGAACACTCAAATAACACATCCAAATCTGAATGAATGAAATATTCTCATTGAATACTTTGTTCTGTGCAAAGTTGAATGTGCACAACAGCATGTGAAATTGATTGTCAGTCAGTGTTGCTTCCTAAGTGGACAGTTTGATTTCACAGAATTTTGATTTACTTGGAGTTATACAGTGATCCCCCGATCATTGCGAGGGTTCCGTTCCAGGACCCCTAGCAATGATCGGGTTTTCGCGAAGTAGCGCTGCGGAAGTAAAAACACCATCTGGGCATGCGCAGATGGTGTTTTTACTTCCGCAGCGCTAGCGAGGAGCCGAAGATTGGGGTTCCTGGGAAGGGGACTCAGCTGGGAAGCGGCGCGGCTGTTTTAAAACGCCGCCGCCGCCATGGGGGGCTTGCCAGCACCCCCCCGGACCCCCAACCTGGGTTTGGGGGGCTGCTAGGAAGCCCCCCATGCCGGCGGCGACGTTTTAAAACAGCCGCGCGGCTTCCCAATGAGTCCCGAAGACAAACGCGGAAGTTCGCCTTTGACGTTTGTCTTCGGGACTCAGTTGCGAAGCTGCGCGGCTGTTTTAAAACGTCGCCGCCGGCATGGGGGGCTTCCTAGTAGCCCCCCAAACCCGGGTTGGGGGTCCGGGGGGGTGCTGGCAAGCCCCCCATGCCGGCGGCGATGTTTTAAAACAGCCGCACGGCTTCGCAACTGAGTCCCAAAGACAAACGTCAAAGGCGAACTTCCGCGTTTGTCTTCGGGACTCATTGGGAAGCCGCACGGCTGTTTTAAAACGTCGCCGCCGGCATGGGGGGCTTGCCAGCACCCCCCCGAACCCGGGTGGCCGGGCGAGCAGCGAGCGAACGGCGGGTGGCCGGGCGAAGGGCGGGCGGGCGAGCGGGTGCTGGGGGGGGGGCTTCTCGCCCTCCCGCCAGCAAGAGGGGGAGCGAACGGCGTGGGCGGGCGAAGGGCGGGCGAGCGGCAGCGAGGAGTTTGCGTGGGCGGTGGGGAAACTCCTCGCTGATGCTCGCCCTCCCGCCAGCAAGAGGGGGAAGACCCAGGGAAGCCGCCCAGCAGCTGATCTGCCCGGCGCCATCTACGCATGCGTGGCCATAAAAAAAAGGGCGCGCATGCGCAGATGGTGTTTTGACTTCCGGGTTTAAAAATCGCGATTTAGCCCGTTCGCAATGATCGGGGTCGCGATACCCGGGGGATCACTGTATTGTGTTTTTTAAGTGTTCCCTTTATTTTTTTGAGCAGTGTATATATTAGGTCTCTCTCTGCCACCCTTATTATATGGGAGTGATTGTCTGGTGAGGGATTGCCCCATTCCTTTCAATATAACTGGTTCTGCTACTCCTTTAATTTCTCTTGGTGGGAAAGAGAACCCCAGTGAGGATTCATTGAGATTTATATGGGGAAGAATCCCCACCCTTTCTCCCATTTTATGTGCAGTTTCACAGCTGTTGAGAAGCAGTGTTGCCTACCCACCTCTCATGACTGTCGATAGGGAGAATAGATGACAAATAGATGTGACTGCACATGTGTCATCACTTGGGTGTCATTTCAATTCACTGCAGGTGCCATTGCCAACCGAGATCTTTTCTTCCATACCACACGGTGTGAACTGGCTGCTTGATCTGATTCTTGTAAATTGGATCAAGCAATTACATTTTCCTCTCTCTTTGAGGAAGAAGCAAACTCTCCAGCCAAGGAGAGAATAAAGAGTCTCCAGACGGCTTGCTCCTTTGCAACCATGGCTCCTGCTGCTGCATGGCTGTGTCATCCGGTTCCCCACTAGACAGAACTGGTTGTTTTCATTGAAACTGGTCATTTCCTGATTTACATAACATTCCTGCATGAAGTCCATCCATTCCTCCCATAATTCTTATGTGACGGAGAGCACACAATGTAATAAAAGAAGAACGTGAATTTGACTACATCGGTTTTTAAAAAAATAAAAATTTTATTGTGTTTCTCCACAATACATATACAGTGGTACCTCAAGATACGAACCCCTCGTCTTACGAACAACTCAAGATACGAACCCGGGGTTCAGAAAAAATTTGCCTCTTCTTACGAACTTTTTTCGTGTTACGAACGCCAAACCTGAACTTCCGGGTTTGGCGTTCGGAGGCTGCTGGGAAGCCACGTGGCTGTTTTAAAAGGTGACAGCCGGGGTGGGGGGCTTCCCAGCAGCCTCCGAACGCAGAAGTTCGGGTTTGGCGTTCGGCTTCGGGAGGCTGCTGGGAAGCCCCCCAGCCCGGCTGTCACCTTTTAAAACAGCCGTGCGGCTTCCCAGCAGCCTCCGAATGCCAAACCCGGAAGTTCGGGTTTGGCGTTCGTAGCACGAAAAAAGTTCGTAAGAAGAGGCAAATTTTTTCTGAACCGTTCGGAGGCTGCTGGGAAGCCGCGCGGCTGTTTTAAAAGGTGACAGCCGGGCGGCGGGGATTCCCAGCAGCCTCTGAACGCCGAACGCGGAAGTTTGGGTTTGGCGTTCGGCTTCGGGAGACGGCTGGGAAGCCGCGTGGCGGTTTTAAAAGGTCACAGCCGGGCGGCAGCGGTTTTTTTGCGGGGTTTTTTTTTTGGTTGCACGGATTAATTGACTTTACATTGTTTCCTATGGGAAACAATGTTTCGTCTTACGAACCTTTCGTCTTACGAACCTCCCCCAGGAACCAATTAGGTTCGTAAGACGAGGTATGACTGTACCTTAATTCATAACAAAATACACATATTTATACATTTCTATTTAAAACATAAACCAATATCCTAATTTGTACTTTTTATACTTTTATTACCCGCCTGTTTTCTCTTTATATCATATCACTCCCCTCCCTTTATCTCCCTCTCCTTTCTCCGTCTCTCCCACTTTCCTTCTTCCCTTACCCCTCTATTTCCTTTTCTCCATCTTAACCCTTCCCTGAGTATGTCTATTCACATTCCATCTTAAGTTAACAGACAGGTAACTTATCTCCCAAAATCCATTTAATTATTGGTGCATCTGTTAAACTTGTTTTTTCCCCCATGTCTATGCACATATCATGTTTTCCTAGGTATATTAACTACTGTTTTAATGCTGCCTCCTCAACTGCCTAATTTTGTCACCTGGATCTACCACCTTCAATTTTCTACTACTATAATTATATGAATAATTAAATATGTAATTTCTTTATTAAATTTCTCTGGTAATATACCCAACAGGAATATCTCTGGTTTCAATTCTATATGTTATTTCAATATTTTTTCTATCCACATTTGAATTGAACTTCAATACACTTTGGCTTCAGCACTTGTCCACCACATATGATAAAAAGAACCTGGTATTTGCTGACATTTCCAACATTTCATAGATTTATCTTTAAACATTTTAGCTATCCGTTCTGGTGACATGTGCCATCTATAAAACATTTTATAAAAGTTTTCTTTATATGCCAGCGCCATTGTCAGTTTATAATTTCTTTCCCAAAGCTGTTGCCATTTATCCAGTTCTATATTATGACCAAAATTCTTTGCCCATTTAGTCATTGTTTCCTTCACTTGTTCATTTGTATGCTGCCACTCTACGGAGAGGGGCGGCATACAAATCAAATCAAATCAAATCAAATCAGTAAGTAAGTAAGTAAGTAAATAAGTAAATAAGTAAGTAGTAAATAATTATACAATTTTTAAATTAGTCTTTCATCCGTTCCTGTGAGTATTTCATCTAATTCTGTCATTTCTAAATTGATACCTTCTGTTTTAATACCTTTATCGTATCTTGACTGCAATTCAATTATCATATACTAGTCCATCTTTATTCCTTGTTTCTCCAATTTTTGAGTAGATTTCAATTCAAAGATCTGTATCTTTGTTCATGCCACAGTACCATTATCCCTTTCTGGAATCAGCCATCTCAAGTTTGTTCCTTTCTGAATCAATCTCTTCGTCAAGAATTGATACTCTCTTCTCAAATTTCTGACTCTTCTTGGAACTTGTATTAATGTTGTTATTCCTTTCCACTATATTTAATTGTATTATTTCTTAGCTTTTGCAAAAAATCTGTTCTAAGCGATTTCTTTGTAACTCTTATGTGAACCTCTCTAGGGTGTTTTTTCTCATCGCATATCTTGTATGGACTCTATATTTCATCTATAAATATATTTTCTTCGTTTTCTTCCATCGCTTCTGCCAAGATTTCTGTCATTATCTCCTCCAGGTTTTCTCTCTTCTCCTCTACCACGTTTGGAAAACGTAAATAATATTCAGAACAGTCCATTTCTGTTCTGTCTGGGTGCCCCCAGACTTCAACACCAACTGGAAAAAGCAGCCAGACATGCTGGTAAAAGCAAAAGCACTTTATAGTTTGAAAAATAAACACAGAGAAAAACCTGTTCTTCCCAACAGGCAGGCTATGAGACTTCACAGCAGAGTCCTGGTGGCCAGACAATACAGCAGACTTCTTGCTGGCACACCCACCACTGTAGAGAATAAGACCCACACCTTTTCCCCCCAAGGTTTCAGTATTCAAAGTCACAAACCAGAATTCCAAGACGCCAAAGATCACAGCCAGGTCCCAGGACTCCCAAAGATAATACTCCACAAGCCAGGAAGGCTGGGTCTGTCTTTTCAGCCTTTCCAGAGAGCACCACACCCAAACCCAGCTGTTGCCTCTTTAGTGCTGAAAGTACCTGGCTAATTGTCCCCTTCGTTGTGTTGCTCTTCTCTGCCGGAGATCGATGATTGCTAGTGCATTCTCCGTACTGAAGGAGCGGGTCCAGCAGTCACATGGGTTGCTCATGTCCAATCCGGTGGAACTGAGCCTAGTATTAAAAAAGCTTGCCGGATCCGCCCCTTCCCCAGAATTCGCTCAGTTCGCATATCCTGCGGTTGTATGTGATAGCTCGTTCAACATTCTAACACCTTCCCTTCGATCTTTCCTTCAAAAAAGTAGTAAGATTTATTGTCTTTATTTTATTACTTGCACTATTTGCGCCAGCCGTTTTAAAAAGGAAAAAAAAGTAAAAGGCGGCTAGGCTTTTTTACTTGGGAGAAGTTGCGGTTTCGTTTTCCCCCGGCGGTTTTGCCGGTTACGATTCCTGCGGCCGCTTGTGGATTCTTCTAATCCCTTGGCCTGGAGGTCCTGGTGCAAGTATTTATCATTGGATTATTGCTTATTTATTGTATAAAAATATATTTAAGGGCTTATAAAATACCTCCTGCGGAGTGGGACGCCTCTAGTCTCCTGGACTTAGTCGATCGCTTTTCCCTTAAGAAATTCTACGAAGCGATTTTTTGGCGCGAAGGCCTTCGCGCCCTTTCTTAAAATATCTAGGCCTCTCGTGTTGGCCTTCTGCCAGCCGCGTAGGCCTCAGTCCACCGCGTGGATCCGGGAGCGGGCCTTGGGGGTCCCAGGCTAAATTCTCCACCGGCCTAGCCTCCAACCAGAGTGCCTTGGTTTTACTTAATTGCAAAGTTTAGGGAGGCTGGCCCCGCTGGATTTGGGGGCACGAACTCTGGGTTTGCCCAGATTGTCCTCACGTTTCAGCAGCTTCGAGGCCTCGAAGCAGGATCCATTCCTCTTGGGAAGTCCTTGAAATCTTCTCCTTATAATTTAGTTATTGGCTCAGCCTTGTCTTCTGTTAATTGTCAGACTATGGCTACTTTTCCCAAGAGAGGCACAACTAAAGGTCCCAGAGAGGTCAGGCCTACAGGCGATGAGATTACTAGTATCCCCCAGGCCTCTTCCTCCTCTTCTCCAGGGGCCCGCCCCTCGACCAAGGTCACCAGGGCCGAGAAGAGAAGGGACCTAGCCCTACAAAAGATTCATGATAAATCAGCAAAACGTTTGAAAGTGCAGGCCCAAGTAATCAGTAGTCAAGACCCACCAGAGGCCTCTAGTCTGCCTCCTTCTGGGGTCCCTGTGTTATCTCTGGATGAGCCAAACCTAGACAGACCCCAACCTAACCTATGGGGCATAGGTCCAGAGGAACCAGATATTATGGAAGATTCCCCCCAGCCAGGATCCTCCCAGGCCTTTAGGAATTCTTCTGCCATTTCTGCTGATATTTCCAGTTTACCTCCTGAGTTCCAATCTATTTTTGCTGTGTTGTCCAAAGCCATTGATGCCAAACTCTCCTCCATCAATGAGCTTCCTTTACCTCTTCCTCCTTCTCGTTCCTCCCGCCCCTTGGGTTCTTCCCCAGCGGTCAGAGCTCCTATTCAGGATGACTCAGAGTCCTCCCAAGATGAATATGAGGATGTAGAGGAGGATGAAGTCCCTTTCCAGGGCTTATCAGAGGATGAGGAATCCCAAATAAAGGTCCCTCCTCCTATTACTATTTTCCCTTCTCAACTATTCAAATCTCTCCTCCTCAAAGCTAGAATTTCTACGGGATTAGCGGCCCAGGAGAAACAAGCCTCCACTTCCACTGATCCCCCGGAGGAGAATTTACCTTACTTCACAGAGGAACAGGAGGATAACGAGGTAATCCCTATGCCTAAATTATTTAAAGATGCCTTACTTAAACAGTGGGATTTTCCAGCCTCTGGCCTTAATCCCTCTACCAAGGACAGAAAGTTGTATAAACTCTCCTCTTCCTATGAAGAGCTTCTATCTTTTCCCAAACCAGATGAACCTGTCAAAATTCTTCACTCGGCAGCAGCTGTGCCAGGCGAGGCGGAGGAAGTCCTCCGTCCAGAGGACAAGCGCATCGAGCAAATGCTCAAAAGAGGATTCTCCGCTGATTCCTGGGCCATTAAAAGTTCTGCAGCAGCCTCCTTCTTCTCCAGAGCCATGCTGCTGTGGCTTCGCCAACTTCAACAGCACATTCCTCCAGATGACTTGAGAGGTCAACAAGACTTCAACAAGGTCTTTGCAGCTGCCCAGTACGTGGCTGATGCCACCTTACAATCTACTAGATTTTCTGCTAAGTCTATTGCAGCCTCTACAACGGCAAGAAGACTCCTATGGATTCGCCCTTGGCAAGCGGGAGTTCGCCAAAAGTGGCAGTTATCCCAGGGCCCCTTAAAGCGCGACCTTCTCTTCGGTGATCTTCTGGATCCTCTCCTCACGGAGACCACAGACAAGAAGAAGGTCTTGGGTCCAACCACAAAAAAGGTTACTAAAACGCAGTCCTTTCGTCGCCCAGGGCGCCAGCAAGATCAAGCGGCTTCCTATCAGAGATCTCCAGGTCAGTATTCCCCCCGCTTTCGTTCCCAAGGTAGGAACTCCAGGGGTAGGGGTTTTCGTTTCCAAAGGGGAGCTGCCTCTAACAGGGCTTCAAAAAAACCTAGATGGTAACCTTTCCTCCATTCCCATAGGGGGTCGCCTAGCTCATTTCGCTGCAAATTGGCGTCTCACCTCCAAGGACCCTTGGGTCATTGACACTGTTCAAACAGGCCTTCTTTTAGAATTTATTTCTCCTCCCCCTAAACGTTTTATTTCCTGCCCTTCGCCCAGGTCATCCTCAGATTGTAACCGTATGGAGGAGGCCATTTCTCATCTATTGTCCATTAGAGCCATTCAGCCGGTCCCTTCCGGTCAGAAGGGCCTAGGTTTTTACTCCATCCTATTTATGGTTCCAAAGTCCTCCGGAGGTTGGAGAGCCATTTTGGATTTAAAGAAACTAAACCTATTCATCAAATATAGGAAGTTTAAAATGCACTCCTTGTCTTCTATTTTGGCCGCCATTCACTCGGGAGATTTCATGGTCTCCTTAGACCTCACTGAGGCCTACCTTCACATTCCTATAGCCAAATGCCACAGAAAATTTTTACGTTTTTCCTTTCAAGGCAGGCATTTCCAGTATAGGGCGATGCCATTTGGCCTTTCCTCGGCCCCTCGGGTCTTCACAAAGTTCTTGGGGTCCCTGGCGGCCTATATCCGGGCGTCTCCCATCCACATTTTATGTTATCTTGATGATATTTTAATTCATGGGAACTCCCTAGAGAGAGTGAAATCAGACCTTTCTGTCACCATGTCAGTCCTTCAGGGCCATGGGTTTTCCATCAACTTTGAAAAAAGTCACCTCCAACCTTCCACTTCCATTCCTCACCTGGGAGCCATTATTGATTCAAAATCTTCCCAGGTTTTTCTCTCTCCCGAGAGAAAACTCAGTATTGTGGAGTTAATTTCTAACATTTTATCTAATCCTTCAGTATCCATAGTTACTCTATCTTCCCTTTTGGGGAAGATGGTGTCATGCATAGGCATCATTCCCTGGGCTCGCCTTCATGCTAGGGAACTCCAGTGGCTTCTGTTGCCTTTTCAGAGATCGGGGCACAGCAACTCAAATCGACGCATCGTCATTCCACTGAGTGTTCGCAGATCCTTCAAGTGGTGGAAGTCTCCGGCCATGGACAGAGGATCCCCGTTCAGGTGCCCGGATCAATTTGTCATCACCACAGATGCCAGTCTATCGGGATGGGGCGCCCACGCCCAGGGGATGATAGCCCAGGGCACGTGGTCCCCGGAGGAAGCTTCCAGGCCAATAAATTGGCTAGAGTTAAGAGCCGTCTCCCTGGCTCTGAAGCATTTCTCTCCTCGCATCCCCAACCGGCACGTTCTCATTCTCACCGACAACATTGCCACAAAAAGCCATATCTGCAGGCAAGGGGGCACGAGATCCAAGGCTCTCATGAGGGAGGCCCTCAAGCTGGGCCTTTGGGCGGAAAAACATCTCCAGTCGCTCCTAGCCGATCACATCTCGGGGAGTCTCAACATCCAGGCGGATTGGCTATCCCGAGCAACGATAGACCCAGGAGAGTGGAACCTCCATGAAGACCTGTTCCATCAAATCACCCTCAGATTCGGCCTACCAGTCCTGGATCTCTTCGCGACCAATGCGAACGCCCAACTCCCTCGCTTCTATTCCAGATTTCCATCCCCGGGAGCGGAAGCGATCAATGCCCTCCGGAGTCCATGGCCTCCAGGCCTACTCTATGCATTTCCTCCAATTCCAATCCTCCCGGACGTGATTCACAAGGTCCTCACCGAGAGGGCCCGAGTAATCTTAATCGCCCCTCATTGGCCCCGCCGGCCCTGGTTCGCAGATCTCCAACAGCTGTCCGTCCAGGACCCTTGGCGACTCCCCGTTTCGGGGGATATGCTGCGGCAGGGGGCCTCTTTCCATCCAGACCCGGAGTGGTTCCACCTCACCGCCTGGCTGTTATCAGGAGAGATTTAGAACTGCGTGGGCATGACCCCGATTCAGTGGAGGTCATTCTAAAGGCCAGAAGGGGCTCGACCAATCGAATCTACGACCACACGTGGTCCAAGTTTCACCAGTGGTGTCTTCAGGAAGGTCTCTCCCCTCTGTGCATCCCCATACACAGAATTATTTCCTTCCTTATGCAAGGTTTCCGTAAAGGACTCTCCACCAGCACCCTCCGGCGTCATCTGGCAGCCATTTCATCTGTCCTAGGGGGCCCCCGCAGACAGCCTCTCCGATCCTTCCCTGAAGTTCAGGAATTCCTCAAGGGCATAGCCAACCTCAGACCTTCCAAGGTCCACAGGTATCCATCCTGGGACTTGCCACGGGTTCTCCACTCCCTCACGCAGGCACCATACGAACCCCTAAAATTGGCGTCCCTCAGGTACCTATCCTTTAAGGTAGCCTTCCTGGTGGCTATTACCTCTGCCCGACGCATTTCGGAGCTGGCTGCCCTTTCAATCAGGCAGGACCTTTGTCAATTCCATCAGGACAAGGTAGTCTTGCGACTGGACCCCACCTTCTTACCCAAGGTCAGTTCCATGTTCCACAGATCTCAGGATATTGTCCTACCTTCCTTCTGCCTCCAACGAGACCATCCCTTGGCAATTAGATGGCACACCCTGGATCTCACCAGAGCGCTGAGAATATATATCCAACGCACAGGACCCTTTCGGAGGTCAGAAGCACTTTTTGTAGCCTATCATCCCAGAGTCATGGGGGCCAAAGTGTCTTCAACAGTAATAGGCCGTTGGATCAGAGGGACTATATCTAAGGCCTATGAGTCGGCCTCCCTCTCAGTTCCAAGGAACATCACTGCGCATTCCACCAGGAGCGCAGCCACCTCGGCCGCTTGGGCGACTCAAGCCCCGTTGGAGGAGGTCTGCAAAGCAGCCACTTGGGCCTCGCCAAATTCCTTCATCAGGCACTACAAAATTGATTCTTACGCTTCAGCGGACGCTGCCTTCGGCAGAAGGGTACTCCAATCCGTTATCTCACACGATAGCAAGCTAATCCCACCCTAGGGACCATCTATTGGGTATGTCCCATGTGACTGCTGGACCCGCTCCTTCAGTACGGAGAATAGGCGTTGATTGCTTACCTGAACGCCTCTTCTCGTACGGTGAGCGGGTACAGCAGTCACTTCCCGCCCTTGTATGTGTCTTCTTTACCTTTCTATCTCTTTCTTCCTCTAACAATGAGAGTTGAACACTACAGAGCTTCACAACTGAGCCTAGTCTATGGATTCGCGAATTCTGGGGAAGGGGCGGATCCGGCAAGCTTTTTTAATACTAGGCTCAGTTCCACCGGATTGGACATGAGCAACCCATGTGACTGCTGTACCCGCTCACCGTACGAGAAGAGGCGTTCAGGTAAGCAATCAACGCCTATTTTCATCTAAGGAATCCAGGCTGCTTGCTGGGGAGAGCTCCCCCTCGGGGGACTCTGGCTGTCCTCCCTCTCCCTCAGCCTGAGATTCCTCCTCCCCGTCTGCCTGAACCTCCTGTTCCTCATCCTCCCCCTCTGAGCAGGAAGCCGGCAGAGGATCAGCCGTTCCCTGAGGGGCCTCAGACGGAATCACAACAATTTCCAGTTTAATAATTGTTCTCTCTTCTCATTGGTCTGTTTCTGTAAGTTGATCATCCAGTTCCTCCAACTTCTTCTCAGTTGCTTCCACTTTCCCTTCCACTTTCCGTAAACATTGTTCATTCTTTTCCATCAGTTATATAACCTCTTTCAGTTCTTCTTCTTATATTTTCATTTATGGTATAATTTAAGATCTGCTTGCATAGCTTGCATCATGTTCTTCAATTCCGTAATGAGTTTGTCTGTAGAGTCTGTCGCCTTCTGTGCTGGACTTGTGTTATTAACGTAGTTGCTGCTGATGAGTATGGTGGTATCTTCTTCTCCATATTTACCAATTCTCGTATCTCGTGTTCCCTCGATTTTTGCGGGGGATGCATTCCGAGACCTCCCACGAAAGTCGAATTTCCACAAAGTAGAAATGCGGAAGTAAATACACCATTTTTGGCTATGGACAGTAACCCAAGCCTTCCCTTAACACTTTAAACCTCTAAATTACCATTTCCCATTCCCTTAATAACCATTTACTCACCATTATTACTGGTACACAGCATTGAATAAGACACTTAGTGATCCTGATATTTATAAACATAATTATTTATTAACAATAATTATTTTTTTTGTTCTTTATTTGCAAAAAAAATTAGTTTGGTGATGACATATGATGTCATCGGGTGGGGAAAAAACGTGGTATAGAAAAAAAACCGTGAAGTATTTTTTAATTAATATTTTTTGAAAAACTGTGATATAGGCTATTCGCGAAGTTCGAACCCGCGAAAATCGAGAGGACACTGTATTTCTAATCTAATATTGTATTTTATTATAGTCCAATAATAGTGCAAAAAATAAAAATAATAATGAGAGCAAAAAGTAGTAAAAAATAAAAAAAATCTAGTTTGTTATTAATCTAAGCTTAAAAAAGCCCAGCAGCAGCAATGCCACAAAAAAGAAAAAAGAATCCACCTCCCCAAAAAAACAACATATTTTTTTCCGATTTCTTCAGATTCTTCCTGCCATAATCCTTCAAACCAGATCAAACAAAAATGTAACAGTTTGTCCCAAAAATGTGTCCAGTCAAAACAACACTTCCCCACAAAAGCCACTAAGCAGAATTATCTTGACTTAGTCAGCTACAAAATAACCCACAGCTGTGCTTTCAAGACTGTAGTATATACCAGTCCTGATCACTAGATGGCACTGTAACTCGGCCAGTGTCCAAAAGCCCGGCAGATTTTACTTCAAAATGCAAATGCAAATCAATAAAATGCAAAATAATAAGAGAAGACAATGTATATAAAAAATACTTACATTAAAAGATCTTGAGGAATCAGAATTTTATGTGATTTGGAATAAAGTGTATATATGGATAGATAAGAAGAAGAAGTAAAAGTAAAACTTATGTGAGAAACGTAGAAGTATGGTTATGACTTAAATTTTGTGTTCTACTTAGTTTATATATGAAGGGGTTTTTTTTATACAAGGTTAAACAAAACTTCTTTTCATTTAAAGTAAGAAGTTGATTTAAAGTATTAATAAGGTATTCTTTTTTCTGTATGGAAATTTGACTTCTAGAATAAGTGGGGAAATTGCAACCCCAATTTTATGTTAAATGTATGTTTGCCAGTTTTGTCTTTTTTATAAAAAATTAATAAAGTTTATTATTAAAAAAAATACTTTCACCGGCAATTAAGTTCAGTAAATCCAAATTTATCTCAAAATGAGGCTCTATAGCTCATCTCTTGCCTTAATTTTAGTACATCGTTAATGAACCACAAGTGAAAGAAACGTGAAAGTAGCACAGATTCCAGATTTCCAAAGGGTTAAAACAAAGTAGTCCGGCTTAAATATGATGCAATTATATTTTTTCTAAATAAGCGTGTCTTCGTAGTAGAGATGAATTCCTGATCGTTGTAAGACGTTTTTTGATGTTTTACTTCCCAGTACATATTTTATTTCCTTTTCCTTAAGTAAAGAAGGTTTTTCTAATGATGTGGCACAAAAGACTGGGATCCTTCCAGTAGAAGAAGAATAAAATTCTTAAACCTGACTGAGAGGGGAGATGGTTTAAGTTGAGAGAATTAGTTTCTAGTTCAGAAGTCTCCAGCCATGGCAACTTTAAGACCTGTGGACTTCAACTCCCAGAATTCCTCAGCCAGCAAAGCTTGGCTTAAAGTTGCCATGGTTGGACAAAATTGAACGGGTCCAAAGATGGGCTACAAGAATGGTGGAAGGTCTTAATGAACTCAATCTGTATAGTCTGGAGGACAGAAGGAAAAGGGGGGACATGATCGAAACATTTAAATATGTTAAAGGGTTAAATAAGGTCCAGGAGGGAAGTGTTTTTAATAGGAAAGTGTACACAAGGACAAGGGGACACAACCTGAAGTTAGTTGGGGGAAAGATCAAAAGCAACATGAGAAAATATTTTACTGAAAGAGTAGTAGATCCTTGGAACAAACTTCCAGCAGACGTGGTAGATAAATCCACAGTAACTGAATTTAAACACGCCTGGGATAAACATATATCCATCCTAAGATAAAATACAGAAAATAGTATAAGGGCAGACTAGATGGACCATGAGGTCTTTTTCTGCCGTCAGACTTCTATGTTTCTATGTTGGAGACCCCTGTTCTAGTTCATCAGTGCTGGAATTAATGTGAAACATTTATTCTGACATCACCAACTTTTCCTGAAATTGTCATTTCTTTGGATATGCAAATATCAGGATAGCTTCCTAAAGCATGAAAAATCCTGACATACCCCAGCCCCCCGTCAAAAAAGACAGGATGCATATATCAACTATTTGGGACGTTATTGAATCTCTTTTTATATTAATGAAGAGAGATTCAGTTTGCTGCCTTGTTTTTCCTCTTTCGTTCTTTCTGCTGGAGACTTTTGGAGAGACACCAATCCTACTGA
Source organism: Erythrolamprus reginae (assembly GCF_031021105.1). Taxonomy (NCBI): domain Eukaryota; kingdom Metazoa; phylum Chordata; class Lepidosauria; order Squamata; family Dipsadidae; genus Erythrolamprus; species Erythrolamprus reginae. The sequence goes on along the minus strand of NC_091951.1, from coordinate 171,726,635 downwards.
GTCAGTGAAACCAATGAATTTTTGTCTCCTTTGTCTCCATTCTCTACAGGCTGTCTTGCCAAGCAATGAGGCAACTGCATCCTGAAGCCATTGCGTCTATGCAGAGCAAAGTGCTTTTCAGCAAAGCAGAGGAACAGCTGCTAAGCAAAGTGGGATCGGTAAGGAGCAGTAAACCTGGATGTCACAGCCCCAGCCTGACACAAAGCGAACTTGGTTTCTGAGAGCCCTGGAGTATCATTCTTTTAAGTTCTTTATAACTCCTTCTCAGTGCTCAGAAAAGCTTCTTATGAGATTGTTCTTTGTTTCTGCAGTTAATACAGATAGTATAATAGACCAGGTTAGAGCCATTTAGCAGAAAACAACAATTGCTGCCAACCTGCCCTCCATTGAGGACCCTTATACTGCACGAGTCAAAAAGAGGGCTGTGAAAATATTTACTGACCCCTCGCAACCTGAACGTAAATTGTTTCAACTCCTACCCTCAAAACGTCGCTACAGAGCAGTGCACACAAGACAACTAGACACAAGAACAGTTTTTCCCCAAATGCCATCATTCTACTAAACAAATAATTCCCTCAACACTGTCAGACTTTTTACTAAATCTGCACTTCTATTTCTACTAGTTTTTCTCATCATTCCTATCATCCTTTTCCTCCCACTTAGGACTGTATGACTGTAACTTGTTGCTTGTATCCTAAGATTTTTATTAATATTGATTGTTTCTTCGTTGCTTATTTCAACCCTATGACAATCATTGTGTTGTACCCCATGATTCTTGACAAATGTATCCTTTCTTTTATATACACTGAGAGCATATGCACCAAGACAAATTCCTTGTGTATCCAATCACACTTGGGCAATAAAGAATTCTATTTTAGAATTGGTGCCAGTGCAAACCTTACTGCGGTGGAGTTTCAGGAAATCTGAACTGAGCAAATGCATTGCACAACCAGGCTTGAGCTAAACTTAAACCTGATTAGCAATAGCAACAGCTATTGTGGTGTGCTGTGATGATTGTGCCCATGATCTAACAACAACAATAGCATTTAAACTTATATACTGCTTCACAGTGCTTTACAGCCCTCTCTAAGTGGTTTATAGAGTCAGCCTATTGCCCCCCACAATCTGAGTCCTTGTTTTACTGACCATGGGAGGATGGAAGGCTGATTCCACCTTGAGCCTGGTGAGATTCGATCTGCCAAATTGCAGGCAGCAGGCAGGCAGCACAAGCAGCCTGCAGTTCTGCATTCTAACCACTGCGCCATCACAGTTCTATTAAGTAGCAAAAATGTTTTACAATAATAACAACAATAAGCACCACTGTATGTAATGACAACCCTCTTTTCACTCCCTTTCTACTGTTCGCTTAGACCAGTCAGCCTAATTTGGACACATTCCAAGACTTGCTGCATAAGCACCCAGAGATCTTCTACCCTTCCCGCACTGCTAAAGTCTTGCAGACACATTGGCAGCTCATGAAGCAGTACTACCTCCTGGACGATCAAACAGGTAAAGGTGGTCGGCTGATTCCTTGGCTGAGGCTGAGGCTGAGCTTGGGATCTGAATTCTAAACTACCCTTGTGTCCTCCTCCCTACAGTGCAGCCACTGCCCAAAGGAGACCAGGTGCTCAACTTCTCAGATGCTGAAGACATGATCGATGACAGCAAGCTGAAGTAAGTGATAAGCTGGTAGATTCCAACCCCCACCTTCTTTTAGCTGCAGAGCATTGTGCCACCGATCTGGTTGAGCTGACTTGGGAATGGGCAAACATTCCTTCAGTGTTTAGAGTGACAGTTTCAAGCCACTCTGTTCTCTTCCACAGCGGACTGATTGAATGTGCAGGAATTGTGCCACAATAGAGCTGATGATAGTAATTGAGTAGCTTTTACAGCACCTTTCAGTTCCACTCATTTTTCAGGCAGCATCCTGACTGTCCTGGGGAACTTTAGCTGGAAATCGTGAGCTGTTTGCTTTTTTGAAGCAGTCCACTTTGCATCAGTAGCGGAGTCTTAATCTGACCCACAGTGCATACATGTTTTTAATAATGGCATTTCAATAGAATAGAAGCAAATGCCAAACTGATCCCAGGCAGTCAATGATCTGCTTAACCGTCTGTCTCTCTCTCTTTCTCTCCCCTTTTCCCCTTTCCCTGTAGAGATGTGCGAGATGAAGTGTTGGAACATGGTGAGTTGATTTGGTTTGATAACATGAAGCTCCGCATGGACTGAAAATAAGCTTCCTCTTCAGAGGTTTTTTTTTTTTTTTGCATGATTGGCTTTGTGTGGTTGTGACTGTTCTCTGGTCAAAACACTGGGAAATACTAACTCAAAGGATTAGAATCTGTGTTGGAAAGCTGTGGAAGAAAAGTAGGGCTGAACTTTACTTGCTTGATGTCTGATGAAAGAGGGTTACAAGGCCTTTGACCTCCTTTTGATGAGAACCTCTGAAATCAGAAGAAGCCTGACAGCAGCACAGCCAAAAGAAGAAAGAAGCCTTGTTGGGGAAATGTGAGAGCTTAAAATGCTAGGATTCTTCAAGCCCTACATGGCATTGGACCAGAGTACCTCCGGAACCGCCTGCTACCGCACGAATCCCAGCGGCCGATAAGGTCCCACAGAGTTGGCCTTCTCCGGGTCCTGTCGACTAAACAATGTCGTCTGATGGGCCCCAGGGGAAGAGCCTTCTCTGTGGCGGCCCCGGCCCTCTGGCATCAACTCCCCTCGGAGATTAGAACTGCTCCCACCCTCCTTGTCTTCCGTAAACTACTTAAGACCCACCTATACCGCCAGGCATGGGGGATTTGAGACATCTTTTCCTCAGGCTTATTATAATTTATGTTTGGTATGTATGTGCTGTTTGGTTTTTAATTATGATAGGGTTTTTAGTTTTTTTTTAACTATTAGATTTGTGCCATTATAATATTGTTTTTTATCGTTGTTGTGAGCCGCCCCGAGTCTTCGGAGAGGGGCGGCATACAAATCTAATAAATTATTATTATTATTAATTGACTTATGTTCATGTTCTTGAACCTTTCCTTGGTTTTCCTGCAAAAAGGGGAAGAAAGAGCTGCCAAGATTGAATGGTGGTGGGAAACCCAAGGAAGGGAATTTGAAGAAAAAATACACACACCAGAATGTATATGAAATTATGTATATTTTTATTATAAAATAAATAATGCCATTGCATTTCTCTGTTAAACATGTGGTTGCTAACCTTCCTCCTTACAGAACTGACTGTGGCAGACCGCAGGCAGAAGCGTGAGATTCGGCAGCTAGAGCAGGAGCTACACAAATGGCAAGTGCTGGTGGATAGTATCACAGGTGAGAAAAGTCTGCAGAGGACTCTTGTAGTAGGATGAGCTGCCGGAGAATCTTGGAAGGACATAAATGGAAGCCAAGCTTGGAAATGGGAGAGGTATAAATCAGGGATCCCCAGCCTCCGGTCTGTGGGACTGGTAGTGGTCTGCAGCCCATTGGGAACGGATCTGCGCAAGCCGTCAAGATGTGTTGTGGCTTGTCAGCTGCCGGCCCCTCTAGTAGCCGAAATTAGAGGAAGAGAAGGCAGGGAGCTCCATGGGGGAAGAGGGTGTGGAGCTGGCAGAGAAAGAGAGAGGCAGAGCCTGGGCCGTCTATCAGCCCTCAGATGGAGAGTCAACAGCCCTTAGGTCTGGAGATGGCTGATGAGGAAGAGGAGTCCACACTGCCTGATGTGGATGTGCAGAAGAGAAGAGCAGTGGAAATCCATGGGCTGACCCTTGGGAAGGAAGAGTCACCACCGCTAGCGAAGCCCCACCCTAGCTCTGGGGATAAAAGGCAGATGAATGCATTCCTCCGGCCAGCCGGATTTGTCAGCCTGCAACTTTTTCCTGGGACTGCCGGCAGCCCTAATTAAAGCAGTGTTTCCCAACCTTGGCAACTTGAAGATATTTGGACTTCAACACCCAGAATTCCCCAGCCAGCGAATGCTGGCTGGGGAATTCTGGGAGTTGAAGTCCAGATATCTTCAAGTTGCCAAGGTTGGGGAACACTGAATTAAAGGAATCCTTGAGTTAACTTCACTGGGTTTGTCATGTTTGGGGAGCTGAGTCAGAACAGTACTGCTCCATTTGCTCATGCAGGGGATTAGGTTCGCACCCCTACTGCCTGTCTGCGGAGCTGGAAAGTTTCGAGACCACTGGTATGAATTTAATTATTTATTAATTAAACTTATATGCCAAAGGCGACCCTAGGAACTTTGCTCTTACCAAGCTTGCTACTGGTTGGCTCCAAACCTTACCAGTCTGTTTCCCCCCACCCCACTCCCCTCCTAGGGATGAGCTCCCCTGATTTTGATAACCAGACCTTGGCTGTGCTGCGTGGACGGATGGTGCGCTACCTCATGCGCTCCCGGGAGGTGAGTTCTGTTTTTCATTCAGCCGTGCCCAAAACTAAGGAGGTGGACTCTTTATTGCCAGCTTGGATCATGGAGAGGAAGTTGAATCGTTTTTCAATAACGCAAATCAAGTGCGGCAATCAAGCTGCATTTGATTTTGAGGTACACGGTGTATTTGTGTGTTCTGAAAGGTCGAAGACTCTGGGCTATTTCAGTGAGAACGTTTTGATAGCAGAACAGTTTTAATTCAAGAGGTACTGGTAATTTTTAATTAATTATCTCTCTAGACCAGTGATGGCGAACCTTTTTTCCCCTAAGTGCTGAAAGTGCCAGCGTCTGCGCCATCATGCACCTGCGATTGCCCACACCCATAATTCAATGTCCCCCTGCTCTCCCTCCCACGCATGCGTGCATGACCCCACCTCTCCTCCGTTTCCTGACTTCCAGTGGATCCGGTAGGCCCATTTTTTACCCTCCCCAGGCTCCAAAGGGGAAGGTGAAAATGTCCTCCCCCATAGACCCCCTGGAGGCTGAAAATGCGCTTCCAGAGCTTCTGTGCGAGCTGAAAATCAGCTGGCCAGCATGCACATATGTGCTGGAGCTTAGCTAGGTCAATGGCTCGTGTGCTGGCAGATATGGGTCCACGTGCCACCTATGGCACACATGTCATAGGTTCGACATCACTGCTCTAGACAGTGGAAGTTAATACTATACTGGTACTGGAATGGAGAATGAACATTAATAATAATAATAATAGTAGTAGTAGTAGTAGTAGTAATAATAATAATAATAATAGTCCCAGTGGTCCTTGGCACGCTGGGCGCAGTACCAAAGGATCTCAGCGGACATTTGAAAACCATTGGAATTGACAAAATCTCCATCTGTCAATGGCAAAAGGCCGCTTTACTGGGATCGGCAAACATAATTCGCCGCTACATCACGCAGTCCTAGGTGCTTGGGAAGCGCCCGACTGGTGATGAAATACGAAATCCATTATAGTGATCTCGTTTGCTGTGTTGTACTGACATAATAATAATAATAATAATAATAATTATTATTATTATTATTATTATTATTAATTAGATTTGTATGCCGCCGCTCTCCGGCATACAAATCTAATAAATTGACATTACCTTTACAATTACTCAATTAGTGTGTATGTAATTTAATTTGTGACAAACTGAGAATCTGAAAACCTGAGTTCTTAGTGTAATTTTCAATCCATTGATGAACTTTTTTTCCACTTATCTTTGCTTGTCACCATGCTCTCATGTGGTCTTTTAGAAAAGTCAGCATTTACAAAATCAAAACTGTGTCAGTTCACCTGATTCATCTCGTTCACTGAAAGTCCACAAAATCCTGACCGCTTTGATAACGCAAAGTGAATTCTTTATCTGATTTCTAGATAACCCTTGGCAGAGCCACCAAAGATAATCAGATTGATGTAGATCTGGCATTGGAAGGCCCTGCTTGGAAAATCTCCCGCAAACAAGGTATCGGAGTATTGTGTTGTTGTTCCTGATACACTAGCTTCACAGTCTGAGATGCCTGAGAATTTTGGGGGGAGGGAGGGCTAGGAGAAACAGCTGTCTTTCAAATGTGAAAGTAGCGCAAAAGTAAGATGATGTTTGTCATCCTGATGACCCAATGAAATCTTCGAGGTATTTGCTGAAATTCTACGGACCCTATGGTTTTTCTCATATATTTACAATCAGCATGTAAAAACCACATTCAGACAGTCCTTGATTTACAAATAATCGAGCATGCCATTGCTGTGGTAAGTTGAGGCATGACTTGAGCTGATTTTTTTGGAGGGGTGGTTAAGTGAACGCCCGAATCCCATCATGGTGAACATATAGCATGTGTGCCAGAGGTGGCACGGAGAGCACACGCACCGTCACCCCAGCTCAGCCAGCTAGTTGGCAGGTTTCTGAGGCGTGCATGTGTGCTTGCCAGTTGCTCATTGGTTTTCCAAGGTGTGCACGGGCACCAGCCAGCCGGTTGTCTATGGTCTGGCACATCCGCACGGCTTCCGGTTTGGGCACTTTGTGCCTAGAAGGTTCGCCATCACTGCCCTAGCCATTAAGTGAACATTGGGATTATCCAATGGGCATTTTTTGTCAGAAACTGGAAGTAAAACATTGCAAACTGGCAACGGCATCAAAAACCTCAGTCACATGACCATGGGATGCTACAGAAAGGCAGGAAGGTGAGCCAATTGCCAAGGGCAATTGAAATCACATGACTGAGTGGGAGGGTATGCCTCCATCGTAACTTTGAAATCGAACCGTAAGTAGCTTTTGAGGAAGGAGTGGTGATGTCATAACTTGGTTAGTTGGGGACTATCTGTATTCAGTGGCCTTTCTTCAGGCTACACAGAGAATCTTCTCTGGGTAGGAGATCAGCTCTTGAAGTTAGCCATTTCTCAAGAAAGGTCAACATGTTCTTTAAAGGCAGTGGCTGGCATGGTGGCTGTGGCCTAAATTCATGTGGCTTAGGACCCAGTGACATTCCATTGCAGCTTCATTCTCTTCCTCCTGGGAAAGTCCATGTCACTGTAATCTCCTTCTAAATGCGCATAGGTGTCATCAAGCTGAAGAACAACGGGGACTTTTTTTTGGCCAACGAAGGACGACGGCCCATTTATGTTGATGGACGGCCAGTGCTTTGTGGCAGCAAGTGGAAACTCAGCAATAACTCCGTGGTTGAGGTGAGCAGGGGCCGGCTGTGCTTCGTGGCAGATAGAGTTTGACTTAGATATTGGTCTTCTATTGTTCTACTCGTGTTTTCTTTTTAGAGGATGGGTAGACCAGGAATTTAGAACTCAGATTAAATTAAACAGAGTTACTTATTGATGCTGAATCTATCATTTTATTCTTGTGTTGTTTTTTTAAAATTTGGTTTTGTGGACTTAACCATACTAAAGTATTGAGAACTTTAAATTGGCTGGTGTTCTGCTTTCCCTGTATATTTTTAAAACATTGAACTGCTTAGAATTACCTGAAGTGGCCAGAATATAAATATTGCTGTAAATTTAATAATAACAGCCAGAGTAAATTACCAGTTGGTCTACACCATGGTTACAGTCTAGAAACATAGAAACATAAAAGACTGACGGCAGAAAAAGACCTCATGGTCCATCTAGTCTGCCCTTATACTATTTCCTGTATTTTATCTTACAATGGATATATGTTTATCCCGGGCATGTTTAAATTCAGTTACTGTGGATTTACCAACCACGTCTGCTGGAAGTTTGTTCCAAGGATCTACTACTCTTTCAGTAAAATAATATTTTCTCATGTTGCTTTTGATCTTTCCCCCAACTAACTTCAGATTGTGTCCCCTTGTTCTTGTGTTCACTTTCCTATTAAAAACACTTCCCTCCTGAACCTTATTTAACCCTTTAACATATTTCAATGTTTCGATCATGTCCCCACTTTTCCTTCTGTCCTCCAGACTATACAGATTGAGTCTATCTGCATGGACTCAGTTGAGCCCAGATGCTGTTAGCTTTCATGATCATGGCACCTTCAGATGGGTTGGGAGTGCAGCTCTCAGATGGGGTGATTGCCTAAAATGAAGAGGTGGCTCATAATAAGAGCCTGGAAGAAAGACACATGAGTCACTTTAGCCCAAGAACCTTCTAGTTAGCTGCCATTTGCAGATGTCCACACTGGTAGCCAAACGTCTCAAGGTGGCTCATGTCTTAATTGGATGCGAAAGTAGAATATATGCGAATAAACTGATTGGATTCTCTTCTCCCTCTTTTCCCAGATTGCCAGCTTGCGCTTTGTTTTCCTCATCAACCAAGACCTGATTGCTCTTATCAAGGCAGAAGCTGCCAAAATTGCCCAGCCCTGAGGCTTGGATCAAACCAAAGGAACAACCTCACCCCACTGCCGCTGCCCCTCCTTTCTCCAGCAGGGACTGCTGTTTTCTTTGCTGCTTGGTGCAGCTTCCTCCAATTTGCCTCCTTTGATGTTAGGATACAAGCAATCCTGGGCCTTTTGGGGTTTTTTTAGCATAGAGGAACTCAGTTTCATGTGTGCCTGTGAGAGACAAGGGGTGGGTATGGGTAGAGAGACTCGGGCATAAGCACAGCCCTTTGGCTAACAGAAGTCCTTTGCGGAGTATCCCGGATTGTGTGAGAAACGGCTTCCTGCTTCTACCGACTCTTGTGCTACACTCTCTGGGACAGAGTGACAAAAGAATTTACAGAACTGCATGTGGGGAGAGTCAGTGTCAAACTAATATAAGAGTTATCAGTCCTCTTGTTCTGCACTGCGTTAGTGCCATTTCTTGATGTCAGTTTTTCAGGTATAATCCACTAGACCAGGGGTAGGGAACGCCAACTCTTCTGTGACTTGTGGACTTCAACTCCCAGAATTCCTGAGCCAATCATGCTAGCTCAGGAATTCTGGGAGTTGAAGTCCACATGTCGTAGAAGAGCCAACGTTGCCTACCCCTGCACTAGAATCTCAGTTCCTTGGGTTTATTCCATATAAGGTTGGTTGTAAAAATAGAGGTCCATCTGTTCCTTTCTGCTTACGTAGTACAATATTACTACTTAACAGGGGTGTTGACAGACTAATGAGCTATTTTAGCTTTTGGAACTTGCCTCCTAAGTGCAAGCACATCCTTGCCTGTAAATATCTGTATGGTAGAATAAGTTTACCAGAATGTTGTCAGTCGTAGTTTGATTGTTTGGGGTTTTAAAAGCAATGGCAAAAATGGAAGTATGCCTAATTATTTAAAATGCAGCCTCTGCATTGCTAGCTTTTTAAAATAAAAATCTAACTTTTGTGTCCATTAAAATTTCTGGTGCAACAGTGCTGACTAGCTAGTGGCTTCCGTTAAACTGGCAGTGAAATTTATTGCAGAATTCTCCTTTTCCATATATTTTACAACTGAAGTTTGTGATTTTCATTTCACTGTTGGTAGTAGTTCTACATACCATGACTTAGCCCGGGCAAGGCCACTCACAAGCCTCATAAGGACAACATCCGAGCAACAGCAGTTCAGAAATTAAACAATCAGAGTTCAAAACATACCTTTTATTTTATAAAAAGGGTGCCCAGCATCACTCTTACACAGGGATGGGCAAAGTTTTGGACCTGCCTTTCCATTCAAAAAATTACATGCTCAGGGGGAGTTTCTACTCCGAGTCCACTCACCATCCTCACAGCAATGCCTAACAACCCAGCTGCCTGAAGGAAGAGTATCTAAAATGGAATAATGTACAAATATGGGTACGTTTGCATATTTCAATCTGTGACACATGGATGTATTCCCTAGCCCATATAACCATTCAGATGGCCGAGGTTTTGGCTTTTGACAGTAGAAACTCTTACAGCAAGACAAAAAGGCCCTTACTGTCCCAGGGTGTTTCGTGGCATTTGCTGTATTTTTCTTTAGTTTCCATCGTGACAACATTTGCAACTCTCTCAACCTTGCAAGAGCTGATTGTAACCTTTCTCTGTTGTGTTCTCTGGCCCCTAACGTGGGAGAGCATCCGGTCCCATAAGACACGGGCTAATCCTTGGTATTCCCAGGACAGGAATATGCCAGTGCCCGATCTTGGTGTAAAGCAGTTGTGCTCAGCACACTCATATCCCCGTCCCTTCTTCCTCTATCCAGCAGGGCCCACTGCAGGTAGAACCATCATCCCCAGCACCAATCAGCACCATCTCAAGGCTGGAGGAATCACAGTCTTGAGTCCTAGAAGGTTTGGTTTCGGGAGAGCTTCGATGGTACGCTGGATCTGTGGCGGAGCAAGCTTGGGACAGAGAGCTCTCTCTTTGGCTCAGGTTTGGCATTGGAGTGTTGTTCCCTTGGTCCTTGGGACCGTGACCAGTGGGCGAAAGCACTCCCGCCTCAGAATCCCTTGCTCGGTGTCCCAGGGTCCAAAACGTGCCAGGCCAGGGTGAGCTCTGCCCAGCTGAAGGGGCCCACATCCACTGAACTTTGCCACAGGCTCCATTGGGGCATGGTGCTGGCGGTGCACTATGGGAGCAGAAAGCAGGCGAAAGTCCCGTGTCAACCCGGAGGGGGCTCAATAGAGGCGTCGTAGGAGCCTCCGGATGGGGGAAGGACCCACAGGCAGAAGGATCGACTCGCTGCTGGGCTGATGTCTGGGAGAGAAGGAAGAGCTGGACAGCCTGGCGCAGAGAATACAGGCCTTCCCGCATTTGCTGGACTTGCCCGGAGAGTTCAGCCACCTGGGAAATGATGCAAGGGAAATGAGGTCATTTGCTTGCCTTTCTTCTCAGACTGGAGCCCTCCCTGCTTACAAAATTGCTTTGTAACTACTGCAATGCATAAAATATTTCCTACCAGGGGAGGTCATTTCATAGTTTTGGCAGTAGATCAGTTGCTTTCTGGAAACGTACAGAACCGGTTGGAAGTTGGGAAGGAAAATAAGGGATTTGTAAACTTTTTGTCACTCCCATTTTGGGCCTTTGAACCATGTGGGACTTTTTTTTGTGGGGTGGGGGAGTTTCTTTTTTTCACCCAGAACTTCTGTGCCTTTCCATTTCTGCATTGGGATTCTCCTCAAAGTGGAGAAAAGGTGTGATAGCCTAGTGATCTCAGTTGCCTCCCCCCCCCCCCCGCAAAGGCACATTTTCTCCACTTTGAGGAGAATCCAGGTGCAGAAATGGAAGGGTGCAGAAGGTTATGTGTGTGTGAGAGAGAAGAGCGAGCAGAGAGGCAGCTTTTACCTCAGTTGCCTTGCCTCACCATTGGGGCGCTTCAAATTCTCTCAACCCAGCATGTGAAAACACCTCACAGCCTCTCCCTTTTGTCTCCAGAGAGATGTGTGTGTGGGAGGAATGGAGAAGGGAGGGTTGTAACCTGAGTTAAGCACAGTGGGAAAAAAATGTGTCTTTTGGGGGGGGGGTCAATTGAGATTTCTAGAATACCACTTCTTTCCTTTCGCTGGATTTTTATTCTCTAAAGAATTCTTACTTCTGAGTAAACTAATTCTTCCATTTGAAATACTAGGCGGTTATTTCAATCCTAGCATTGAATTTAGTGGGACTTACTTCCGAGTAAACCAAATGTTCCAAACCCCCCCCCCCCAACAGTTTGGTCTCCAGTTTAGTAAAAAGATAGCTAGGCTATCACTTCTCTCTTTTTGCTGGAGTTGTATTGGTGGTGGTGCGGGGAAAGTAGGCCCTTCTAGCTGATTGGTTGGGGGGCTAACTGTCTGGGGGGGAGAACACCCAGGTCCCACTTTCTGTGAAACAACTGTGTGGAAGGGGTGTGGGATGCCAGTGACCTATTGCCCGGTGGGGGGTGTCATCTGAAGAGATAAATCAGGGATAATCACGTCAGGAAAAATATCTGAGGAGAATGAAGAGTCGGAGACAAAAAGTCCTAGACTCCACGCAGACACATATCCTTAACTTACTAGACGTCAAACGTACCTGTCCAAGGTACAAATGTATTTTCTGAGTTTAAAAAGCCTTACCGCTTGGCGCAGTTTCTCAATGGTGTCCGCACCGGATAACTCAGGAGGGATAGTGAGCAGGCCGCTGTCTGAAAGAGGAAAAAGGGACCGAGCTGATGAAGGCCACAAATTCACCCTCCAAGGGCTCTGTTCCTTATCAATCCCCTTCGTGACCCATTCCCCGCATGATGCAGAATATTACCTGTACCAGGTGAAGGGCTGCTGAAATCCGGTCCTGATGGGCCAAGGCGGAAATTGAACATAGGTTTGTCTGAACTGGACCCATCCTCAATTCCATCTACAACTCTTTTAGAGAAGAAGGGGTGAAAAATCAGCATTTCAGAAAAGAGAGGCGCGTGGAGAAACTTGCGTACCGGTGCTTCAGCATGTAATAAAGATTAAAATGTCAATGAAGACTCAATCGTCCAGGCCAAAAGTATCTTTAAAAGGTTAAAATCATGGCAACAGGACCAGTGTTTGTTAATCTGAGATGTTTCATTACTCATCCAAGGAAGTTCTTCAGTCAAAATAAAAAATTTAGGCAGAGAGTCATCGGAATATACCAACTATTCCCACAGCAAATTAAGAGATTACTTGGATGAGTAACGAAACATCTCAGATTAACAAACACTGGTCCCACTGCCATGATTTTAACCTTTTGAAGATACTTTTGGCCTGGACGATTGAGTCTTCATTGACGTGCAGTAACTGCTGACCACCTACATGGGGAAAAGTATTTCAATGGGGCCTTGTAGTTGGGTCCCCATTCCCAAAGCTGGCCTGCACCCTGTGACCTTACCTGGGGCTGAGATCTGGGGGACCGCTGCAGGGTACGCTGTGCAGCCGCAATGCTGTGGGACGTGAGGAAGTTTCGGAGGCCACGTGGCGTGGCATTCCTGACCGTGAGGGCAGGTGGCTGTGGCACCCCGAGGACTTGGGGAGCAAGGGGCTGCCAGGCTCATCCTCTATCTGTGTAGGCAGGCAGGGCATTCTGCGGCGTGGAGGAAACGAAATCTCTGCGTCCTTCACCACCGAAAGCAAAGTGGCAGGTTCCCTGCTGCTTGGAGACGGTGACTCTGCCTGTGGTGGAAGGAGACGGTGAAGGAACTCTTGCCTTTCCCATTACAGCTGCCTTTCTCGTGTAACCTTATATTCCTCCCACTGGATTATTTCCCTCATTGGTAAATGAATCTCATTACCAGATCCTTTCCCCCAGATATTGGGGATTAGCAGCCTCAGTGCAAGATATTCCTGGCTGTCCAAAGTTTATGAACAAAGATGAGATACAATTCAAACTGATTCATTGGATGGCACCGGACCAGATTACCTCAGGGACCGCCTTCTGCTGCACGAATCCCAGCAACCAGTTAGGTCCCACAGAGTGGGCCTTCTCCGGGTCCCGTCAACTAAACAATGTCGTTTGGCGGGACCCAGAGGAAGAGCCTTCTCTGTGCCGGCCCCGGCCCTCTGGAACCAACTCCCCCCAGAGATTAGAATTGCCCCCACCCTCCTCACCTTTTGTAAGCTTCTTAAAATCCACCTCTGCCGTCAGGCATGGGGGAATTGAGATTCTTTCCCCCTTAGGCCTTTACAATTTATGCATGGTATGTTTTGTATGTATGTTTGGTTTTATAATCAGGGTTTTTAATCGTTTTACTATTGGATTGTCACATGTTGTTTAATCACTGTTGTTAGCCGCCTCGAGTCCACGGAGAGGGGCGGCATACAAATCCAATAAGTTAAGTAAGTAAGTAAGTAAGTAAGTAAGTAAGTAAGTAAGTAAGTAAGTAAGTAAGTAAGTAAATAAATAAATAAATAAATAAATAAATAAATAGGCTCGAAAGCAATGAAGGGCTACCAAATGTTTCGCTACCACACTGCGTTCCCCCCATTCAGGCAACAGCCCACCCCTGCTTGAAAGGCATGGAAGCCTGTTATCAGCATTTCCTCCCACCCCAGTCCAGCTATGTGGGTTAAGATTTGCATTGGTAAGTAGATTTTCCCCCCAATTTTTCTTTTTGGCCTTGTGTGACTGGAGGATATACTGAAGACCAACGGTATAGCTACTCCTTTCTTTCTAATGGTGTTGGAAGCCCAAGAAAAGCATTATTATTATTATTATTATTATTATTAATTATTAATTATTTATTAGATTTGTATGCCGCCCCTTTCCGTAGACTCTATTCTGCAGAATTATTCTTCTCTAGCTTCCTTTCACTTTTCTAGTTGTATGTTGGCTCTGTGCAGGTATATACTGTATATATAGCAATAGCACTTAGACTTATATACCTTACAGAAGCATTATACAGAATTAGCATATAGCCAACAATCTGGGTCCTCGCTTTACCCCCTTCGGAAAGATGGAAGGCTGAGTCAACCTTGAGCCTGGTGAGAATCGAACTGCCAAATTGCAGGCAGCCGGCAATCAGCAGAAGTAGCTGCATCACCGTGGCCCAATCTTTTACATATTACATTCTTTTACTAATTTCAAGTAAACCAATTCTTTTTTTAAAAAAAATTGACTCTTGTTCTCCCAGATTGTATTTTGTAAATTGAATTGGATATACAGCATATAGTATCAAAAGTGCCAAAATGGAGCCCTTCATGGCATCGGACCAGAATATCTGTGAGACCGCCTTCTGCCACACGAATCCCAGCGACTGGTTAGGTCCCACAGAGTTGGCCTTCTCCGGGTCCCGTCGACTAAACAATGTCGTCTGGCGGGACCCAATAGAAGAGCCTTCTCTGTGGCGGCCCTGACCCTCTGGAACCAGCTCCCCCCAGAGATTAGAACTGCCCCCACCCTCCTTGCCTTTTGTAAAGTTCTTAAGACCCATCTCTGCCGTCAGGCATGGGGGAACAGACACATCTCCCCCGGGCCTATACAGTTTATACATGGAATGTTTGTGTGTGTGTTTGCTTTTAATAATGGGGTTTTTAGTGTTTTTTAAATTATTAGATTTGTTCTTACATTGTTCTTGTTATTGTTGTGAGCCGCCCCAAGTCTATGGAGAGGGGCGGCATACAAATCTAATAAATAATAATAATAATAATAATAATAATAATAATAATAATAATAATAATGGAGACTTTGCCGATTTCCTGGTTGTGACAAATGAAGCAAACAATTTTATCTGTAATCTAGACATACGTTTATAACGTTTTATATTTTGTATTTTCATTTGCTGTTTTCTTTTTAAATTGAAATGTGGTTGGATGTGCCATATGATAAATGATAATTTGTAATTGGATTTACCTCCCTGGCACAATAACTGAATGAATCACTACTGCACCCAGAATGTGGCAATGGCAATTGTTATCCAACAATAACAAAGATTTCTCTTTCACTCTGTTCCGCTCACCTGGAAGACGCTGCCTCCACCCAGGTTGTAGCTGAGTTCACAAGGAAGTTCACGGCGGAATTTGCTGGCAAATTCTGGGTAGAGCTCCAGACTAGCCAGCAGGCCAGGCAAACTCAGGCACTGCAGGTCGCAGTAGGTGAGGCCCCGCACATCTGCATTGGCTTGGACCCCCGGCTCCTTGGATGAGATGTGGCAACCAATCAGGTCTCCCTTCCCTGCAAGGAAAAGTGCGAAAGGTGAATCCTTCATCAAGTGGAACAAAAACCCTTTCAGACTATTGTTCTCAAAAGAGACTCGCCGAAAAACCCCAAATTGAAAACAGCATCTGGATGAGTAGGATGAGACAGAAAAAGAAAGTAGAGCAGAGCTCTTGGAAAGAGTTCATTTTTAAAAAAAGGCAATAATAAAACGCAAAAACATTTCAAGTCTTACTGCATATGGGGGGGGGGAGGGAGGAACAGTAAGGCCCATATGAAAGTCCAGGCCTCTTATTTCCATCTTATTCTGGATAGAGAAACCTTTTTCTGTGTGCAAATCTTCAGAATGTGAGTGCTTAGGGCTTTTCCCATTGCACTTGGAACCACACGCCATATTTCAAGTCTAGGCTAAATGGGCTCGGATAATTTGTGGTTCATTGTGTCATGGGAATAGTAATTATCTCAGGGACCGCCTTCTGCTGCACAAATCCCAGCGACCAGTTAAGTCCCACAGAGTGGGCCTTCTCCGGGTCCCGTCAACTAAACAATGTCGTTTGGTGGGACCCAGGGGAAGAGCCTTCTCTGTGGCGGCCCCGGCCCTCTGGAACCAACTCCCCCCAGAGATTAGAATTGCCCCCACCCTCCTTGCCTTTCGTAAGCTTCTTAAAACCCACCTTTGCCGCCAGGCATGGGGGAACTGAGATATTATTTCTCCCTAGACCTTTACAATTTTATGCATGGTATGTCTGTATGTATGTCTGGTTTTATAATAAGAGTTTTTTAGTTGTTTTAGTATTGGATTGTTACATGCTGTTTTTATTACTGTTGTTAGCTGCCCCGAGTCTACGGAGAGGGGCGCATACAAATCAAATCAAATCAGTAGGTAAGTAAGTAAGTAAGTAGGTAGGTAGGTAGATAGATAGATAGATAGATAGATAGATAGATAGATAGATGATAGATAGATAGATAGATAGATAGATAGATAGATAGATAGATAGATAGATGGATAGATACATAGATAGATTTAACTGGAAGTGCAGAGGAGAGCAACCGGGATGATTAGGGCAGTGTTTCCCAACCTTGGCAACTTGAAGATATTTGTACTTCAACTTCCAGAATTCCCCAGCCAGCATTCGCTGGCTGGGGAATTCTGGGAGTTGAAGTCCAAATATCTTCAAGTTGCCAAGGTTGGGAAATACTGGATTAGGGGACTGGAAACTAAAACATATGAAGAGGGGTTGCAGGAACTGGGCATGGCCAGTCTGATGAAGAGAAGGACCAGGAGTGACATGATAGCAGTGTTCCAATACTTATAGGGCTGCAACAGAGAGGAGGGGGTCAATCTATTTTCCAAAGCACCAGAAGGCCAGACGAGGAATAATGGATGGAAGCTGACTAAAGAGACTAAAGTAACTACTGTGAGAAACAGGCTGGGAGATGGTTTATTACTCTGGGAACGCCAAGATGTGGAGACACCATGATCGTGTTGTGTTCCCCAAGCTTGAGGCTGCAGGATTTTTCAAATCCAGCCCACTTTCTGAAAACTTCCCAGCCTCCCAGACTTGTATCATGGGAAGGAGAAAGAGCAAGGACCAAAGGGAAAGCAGGCATTACCTAGGATGGCCAGCACGGTTCCATCTTTCAGCACCTCCATGGAGCCCGAGCAGATGAGATAGAGAGCCTGGAGCGCATCTCCCTGCCGGATCAGGTATTCCCCTGGCGTGCAGAAGGAAGTCCGGACACTGAGCGAAAGGGAACGCCGGCAGCCACGGCTGGCCTCCTCAAAGAGGGGCAGCTGGAGCAGGTCCTTGTGAAGGTGCAGGGCGATATCGGCACGCAGCTCATCTGGGAGGCTGTGCAGCAGCTGGTAAGAAGGAAGACAAGCAGCAGGGTTAGAAGGGCTCCCTTTCCTTGGCAGACCAGCGAGACTGCCTTTGTCCAGGATGGCAGAAGGACAACTGTGGGGGTTGGACTAGAAGACCTCCAAAGTCCCTTCCAGCCCTATGATTCTGTGAGGCTTCTCAATGCTGGAGAAAAAGAATAGACCAGAAATAAGGAGCTGCCCTCAAAGACAACTAAGCAAAGAGGCTTCTCAAACAGGATGGTCATCTTCTGTAATTTCTAATGCCCCCAATTTACACAACCACTCTGACTCCAAAAGTTCATAACCTCTAGAACAGTGTTTCCCAACCTTGGCAACTTGAAGATATTTGGACTTCAACTCCCAGAATTCCCCAGCCAGCGAATGCTGGCTGGGGAATTCTGGGAGTTGAAGTCCAGATATCTTCAAGTTGCCAAGGTTGGGAAACACTGCTCTAGAAATCACCCCCCCCCAAAAAAAAGGCTTCAGTGGCTAATGGCTACTACAGTAAAACAAGTGTAGAATTCTCTACAATTCTACAATTCTCTGGGGAGTGAATCCAGTGCCCAAAGGGATGTCAATTCTGTTATCAATAGAATTTGGCTTCTATTTTTTATTACAACAAGAGCAAGGTCTCATCACCATTGGCCAGGTCAGCTTATTCATTATCCAGTCCAGCAGAAACACTATAGAATCGTGATGGCGAACCTATGGCACACGAGCAGCTGTCCTAGCTCAGCTCCAGTGTGCATTAGTGCACTGGCAAGCTGATTTTTGGCTTCTGCAGAGGTTCTGAAATGGTGTTTTCAGCCTCTGGAGGCCTCCAGGGGGCAGTGGAGGGCATTTTCACCCTCCAAGAAAGGCTCTGGAGCCTGGTGTGGGCAAAATACGGGCCTACTGGGCCCACCAGAAGTCAGGAAACAGGGCAGTGGGGGGCATGCATAGGGCAGCAGAGGGGGTTGCGTGTCATGCACAGGAGGTTGGGGCACTTGGGAAGCATTGAATTATCAGTGTGGGCATGCGTGAGATAACACGTGCGCGCACACTTTCGGCAACCAAAAAAAAAAAGGTTTGCCATCACTGCTATAGAACGTAATGCAATGCATCAAGCAGACCATCCCGTTCCTCCCCAGCTGCTCTCTCAGAAGAGTCAGGTGGCCCTGGGTAGAATCCTCTTCCTCGTTCACTTTTCCAGCCTAGGTCTTGCCCTCACCAGGGTTGGATCTCACCTCCCGCGTATCAATCCCATTGCTGGCGCTCCAGGTGGCTTGGAAGTATTCCAGCATGCGCTGCTTCAACGGCGGAGGGATCCGATGAATACGGATGTAGTCGCGCAGGTCACGCGTACGACTGTGATAGAGGAAGCGCCGAGCATACATGCGTTGAATGATGGCCGTGACGTTGCCGAAGACAACAGCGTGCATCAGTGCTGGGGATGGAGGAGGAAAAGAAAAGAGACCAAGGCTAGTGTGGCTGAGACGGCCGAGGAGCAGCAGAAGCACCGCATGATTTTGTGGGGCCAGTGATGCCAATGGTGCCTCCGATAGGAGGACCAGGACAAACATCATGAGCAAATCAACAATAATGGAGGAAGAGTTGGGACTAAAAAAATTGGACATAAACTTTATCTAGGTAGGTGTTGTGGTTAGCTCTGGCCCAGCTCCTGCACCAAGGAATGTGCAGGTGGATGTGGGGGAAACATCCACATGCCACAGGCCTGTTTTGCTCCCAATGGAATCTGCCGATGAAGTCTCCTCTGACCAAGGAAGCATGAGTGACAGGGAAGAGGGGAGTTTGGCAGACAGCCCAGGAGGAGATCAATCATCTCTATTATCCTTGGATTCTGAACAAGAATTAATGACACATCCACGCATGCGTAGAGTGATGTATAGGAGACAACAACTGAAGGATTATTACAAGAGAAAATGAGGCCACCTGTGGTTGGGTGGGGCTGCTGTAATAAGTGCAACCTGGTGTTTTAGCCTTATGGCAGTTTATCTGATTCATTGTTTCGTCAAGATCGTGGTTTTGTGCTGTTCAAGATTGTGTGTGGACTCTCTGGACTTTAGAATTGGATGCAATTTCCCAGTTATTGGGTGAGCAATTGGATTGCATTTAACCTGTGCCTTGTGTGTACCAGAAAATCCCTTTGATATTTAAAAAGGGAGCTGTTTCTGTTTTTATGTTTATAAAAACTTTTGGGTTTTCCTTTTATCGTGTGATGTGTGTCTTCCTGGACTAATTACCCTGCAATTACGGGCGGTTGAAACACGCCGGCAGAACAGGTAGGAGAACAATGGAGGAATAACTGAGCTAGGACGGGACAGACCAGGGAACAAATGCTAACAGTTTGGCCCAATCTGGGTGTACCAGTAGCAGCGCCCTCCAGTGGCTTGGAGAACCACAGCGTGAGGCTCCATCCACCCACATGGACATTGCCATTTTCTTGTTTTTAACTCTCTGTGCATGTGCAGAAGGTGAAAAACTATGTCGCTCCGCTCTCACTTCCGAACCAGTAGGGAAGGTAACTAGATTTCACCACTGGAACGGACTGCAATACAGATTCAAGAGGCAGATCAAGTTTTGGGATATTCAGTTTATATATGAATGGTTTAAAAAAAAAAAAGCCAAGGGACCTGTCCTGCTCATGATGATAGTTTTCTATCTGGCAAGTTGGTTTTGCTTTTGGTAGAAGAGGATGTTTCCCAAATAGATTCTCCTTCATCTACATGAGACAGGACAGATAGTCCTTAACTTACAGGGCCAGAATTTCCATTGCTAAGCCCAATTTTACAAACAATTTTTCCCCTTTTTTCTTCTTTTTTTTGCAAATTACCCCTGTAGTTAGGTGACTCATGTTCTCGTTAAGTAAATCCAACTTCCCTCATTAACTTTGTGTGTCAGAAGCTAGCTGGAAACATCGCAAACGGTGATTAACACGACTCTGGGACGCTGCAACTGTCACAATACATGCCAGTTACCGACTGCGCCAAATTTTCATTGTGTGACCATGAGTGTGTTTCTACGGTCGTGAGTTGCAAGGGCTGATCATTGGGGTGTTTTTTTTGGTCCTGTTGTAAGTTTGAGTGGTTGCTAAACGAATAATTGTAAGTCGAGGATTAGCCATCGTCCGATTCTCATTCTATGGACATGTTTTTGCATGTCCTGGCCTAAGATGAAATGGCTTATTTGAGTGGTCAGTTTATTATTTATTATGTTTCTTCCTCTTTCTCCAAAAAACCCCAATATCCTAAAGTATAAAATAAAATATGGACTCTAACATGCAGATCTTTGTCCCATAACTCTAATTGTGGCTGTAATCCCACCATTCTGCAATTAAACCACAAACTAATCTTTCTTGTTTTCTCCAGCTGTCCTGGACCTACAAACACGGCAGCCAGGAATCTGGGGAGCAGAAAATCTGGGGAACATCCAGAGAATATCCAGGCTGGACGAAGCAGCAGCACAAAAACTGAATCAGGAGAAAAACTGCAAATGATACTGTCTTTGCAACCAATGAATGGGCAGGGAAGAAAGCCTCTCCTTACATTGACAAGTCGTCTTCTTCTTCCCTTTTCAGTAAACTTTGCTGAAGGTTAGCCACAGAGCACATGAACGAGAAGTATTTGGTGCACTTACCCACCCCTTGCCCATTCTTTCTTCTTGATTTCCTTACTCTAACAGTAAAAAGTTAGGTCTAAATTTAAAAAAGGCAGCTTTCATTTCCCACCACTAATGTGTTCCACAATCTGAGAAGAACCGAGATTGGCCATCTGGTTATTCTTTTCTTACCATTGGAAGGAGGCTAAGGACATAAGAACCACCTTGCTGGTTGTTGGGGATGTACCAAAATAAAACTCACAATAATAGAAGGTGCTTGGCCTGTTGTCATGAGAACTAGATTGCCCAAGAACCTGAGTTAGAAGCTGAGAGGAGGAGGAGGAGGAGGAGGAGGAGGAAGAGGAGGAGGAAGAAGAGGAGGAGGAGGAAGAGGAGGAGGAGGAGGAAGAGGAGGAGGAAGAGGAGGAAGAGGAGGAGGAAGAGAGGAGGAGGAGGAAGAGGAGGAGGAAGAAGAGGAGGAGGAGGAGGAAGAGGAGGAGGGGGAGGAGGAAGAGGAGGAGGAGGAGGAGGAAGAAGAGGAGGAGGAGGAAGAGGAGGAGGAGGAGGAGGAGGAAGAGGAGGAGGAAGAAGAGGAGGAAGAGGAGGAGGGGGAGGAGGAAGAGGAGGAGGAGGAGGAAGAGGAGGAGGAGGAAGAGAAGGAGGAGGAAGAGGAGGAGGAAGAGGAGGAGGAGGAGGAAGAGGAGGAGGGGGAGGAGGGGGAGGAGGAAGAGGAGGAGGAGGAAGAAGAGGAGGAGGAGGAGGAGGAGGAGGAGGAGGAAGAGGAGGAGGAAGAAGAGGAGGAAGAGGAGGAGGGGGAGGAGGAAGAGGAGGAGGAGGAGGAAGAAGAGGAGGAGGAGGAAGAGGAGGAGGAGGAAGAGGAGGAGGAGGAGGAAGAGGAGGAGGAGGAAGAGGAGGAGGAAGAGGAGGAAGAGGAGGAGGAAGAGGAGGAGGAAGAGGAAGAGGAGGAGGAGGAAGAGGAGGAGGAGGAAGAGGAGGAGGAAGAGGAGGAGGAGGGGGAAGAGGAGGAGGAAGAGGAGGAGGAGGAAGAGGAGGAGGAGGAAGAGGAGGAGGAGGAAGAGGAGGAGGAAGAGGAGGAAGAGGAGGAGGAAGAGGAGGAGGAAGAGGAGGAGGAGGAAGAGGAGGAGGAGGAGGAGGAGGAAGAGGAGGAGGAAGAGGAAGAGGAGGAGGAGGAAGAGGAGGAGGAGGAAGAGGAGGAGGAAGAGGAGGAGGAGGGGGAAGAGGAGGAGGAAGAGGAGGAGGAGGAGGAAGAGGAGGAGGAGGAAGAGGAGGAGGAGGAAGAGGAGGAGGAAGAGGAGGAAGAGGAGGAGGAAGAGGAGGAGGAAGAGGAGGAGGAGGAAGAGGAGGAGGAGGAGGAGGAGGAGGAAAGATGCTAGGGAGATCCTACTGGTTCTCTTCCTTGATATCCCACCCAGGGGCAGAGCCCAACTCACCCCCCACAAGCATGGTGCAGATGGAGAAAATCTTCTCTGAGTCGGTGTTGGCTGATACGTTGCCAAAGCCCACACTGGTCAGGCTGCTGAGGGCAAAGTATAGGGAGGTGATATAAGCACTGGCGCAAGGAGGGTCCCCCTAAGAGTTCCCACGTCGTGCCATTCAGGGAGAAGTGGTCTGGTTGGCAGGTTCTTCTTCACCACTGCTGTTCCTCTGAGCCAGGTAATAGGGAGTCCTCCAGGCGTCGAGCCAGCTCCTGCAAACCAACCTGCGAAGGTTGGGGAAGAAGGAAGTGAAGCTGAAGAAAACGCACATTGAGTTCCTTCTCCTCAACACTGATCCCTTATCCTTATTGCTATTACTGGTATTACTGCTGAATACCATTCCCCTCACCCTGTGGCTGCAGTTGCAACTCCCATTTAGGAGTTCCTTTCCCAAAAACCATGCCAGCTGCAGACAAAGCCTGTTCTGGTCCAGTGTCCTGCAGAAGAACCTAAATAGTAAAGACTTGTAGGCCAGGAGATAGAAATTCCAACAATGGTCCATCAGACAGCTTTGGAACAACCAGGGCATGCAGGCAGTTGCCTTCCTCTGCTGCTGGTCTAAAGTATCTGATCTGTCATGTTCTATGGGATTTCGTTTGAATCTCTTTTAACACTACTGTACTAAAAGAAATAAAATAAAATAGGACATTAGGCTTCCAGGCATTGTTGAACCGTAATTCCTGGCATTTTTCTCATGGGTCATACTGCCTGGGTTGTATTGGAAACCACAGGGCAACAACATTTAGATCAGGGGTGTCAGACTCGATTTCATTGATGTCTGCATCAGGGGTTGTGTTTGACCTCGGTTGCATGTGTGGTATGTGTCCAGAATAGGTGTGACTAGTTCAACATCACTCATGTGGGGGCCTGAGTGCCAGTGAAAATGGAACCACCGTTTTTGGTTGCGACAGTCTCCGGCAACCCTCTGCCAGTGAAAACGAAGCTCACGGCTGCACATGACTCTCCAAAGCTCCATTTTTGCTGGTAGAGACATTGGCAGGCTGGTCCTTTTGCTGTTTCCAGAGCCTCCCTGCAGGCCAGATCTAAGGCATCCCATGGGCCGGATTCAGCTTGTCGCTTTGAGTTTAACACCCCTGTTTTAGATGATCACAGTTTTTCCAAATTGGGGGTGTTTCTTTAACTCAAGAGTAAAATTTGGTGGGTGTGTGTGAATGTTTGGTGGTGGGCACCAATCACTGAGCACTTGTTGTATGTTGCGTGTGTGTTTTATATTCTATATTTTAAAATCAATAAAAATGTATATACAGTGGAACCCCGACATAAGAGCTGCTCTACTTAAGAGCAACTCGAGATAAGAGCTGGGAGGGGAGAGATATTTTTGTTCTACTTACAAGCCCAAATTCAAGATACAAGCGCCAAGGAGCTGTCTCCTGAAGCCAAACGCTAACTTCCGCGTTCGGCTTCAGGAGACAGCTGCGAAGCGGCGCGCATGTTTTAAAAGGTTGCAGCCGGCCTGGGGGGTTCGGGGGGGTGCTTGCAGCTTTCTTTCTTGCTCTTTTTCTTTCTCTCTTTTACCTTCCCTTCCTCTATTTCTTCTTTTCTTTCTCCTTCCCACCTTCTTCCCTCCCTCCCTCCCTTCACTCATTCCTCTCTTACTCTCCCCTTTCATAAGTTTCCTTGCTTCCTTCCTCTGTTCCTGTCCCTTCCCTCTTTCCTTCCTTCCTTCCTTCCCACCCTCCGTCCATTCATTCACCCATTCCTCTCTTGATCGCTTAAAGCCGGTCCCTGGTGCAAAAAGGGTTGGGGACCTCTGTCCTACAGGATTGGGTGGCAGAGAAGTTGAACATATGTAAATTTAAAAGTTTAAGAAAGTTTACAAGTTAAGTGAAAGAAACTTCATTATTCATTTATATGTACATGTACATTTCTTCATTAAAAACATGTCTTTCTGCATAATTTAGACTAACTTTGTGAGTTTTTTGAGGGCTGGAACCAATTAAAATTATTTACATTAATTCCTATGGGGAAAAGTCGTTCGAGATAAGAGCTGCTCGACTTAAGAGCCCAGGTCCGGAACGAATTAAACTCGTATCTCGAGGTACCACTGTACAGTATCAGGTCTGGTGGCTCAGCTGTTAATTCTCTGCCTTACAAGGCAGAAGCTGCCGGATCAAATCCCAGTAAGGGTGTGGCTAGTTGATGAGGCCAGAACAAGGCCGAAATGGTGCCATCCTAGTCTCCCTTAATTTTAAAAATTTCAGCAAAAAACATGTGATGCATACAGAATATAGTTGTCGGCTATGAATAAATTTACTGCCTTGAAATGGCCCTGGGTTGGGCCTAGAGGCAAAAAAGAGCTGTGACGTTCCTTCAATATACCAGGGTGATCCGACATAAAAAACATATAGCCCCTCCCTGATACACAGCTGAAGGGATCAGGTTTGGTGGCTCAGCTGTTAATTCTCTGCCTTACAAGGCAGAAGCTGCCGGATCAAATCCCAGTAAGGGTGTGGCTAGTTGATGAGGCCAGAACAAGGCCGAAATGGTGCCATCCTAGTCTCCCTTAATTTTAAAAATTTCAGCAAAAAACACGTGATACATACATATATGTATATATATATATATAGAAAAGATGATCACAGGTTTTTTTTGTCTGGCTTTAAAGATAGTTTAGCAGTGCCGAGGATTTTAACACGTTTTTCGCTGATAAAGTCGCTCAGATCCGGGCTGATCTCGACTCCAATTGTAATACAGAGTCGACTGACAACGAGTCAGTCGAGGTGACTGGGGCACGTACTTGTCCACCTGTCTGGGGAGAGTTTGATCTGGTGACACCTGATGAAGTGGACAAGGCCATTGGAGCTGTGAGTTCCACCACCTGTTTACTGGATCCGTGTCCCTCCTGGTTGGTCTCGGCCAGCAGGGAGGTGACACGGAGCTGGGCCCAGGAGATTACCAACGCTTCCTTGGGGAGGGGAGTCTTTCCAACTCTCTATAAAGAAGCGCTTGTGCGCCCCCTCCTCAAGAAGCCCTCCCTGGACCCAGCCGTACTTAATAACTATCGTCCAGTCTCCAACCTTCCCTTTATGGGGAAGGTTGTCGAGAAGGTGGTGGCACTCCAACTCCAGCGGTCCTTGGAAGAAGCCGATTATTTAGGTCCCCAGCAGTCAGGCTTCAGGCCCGGTTACAGCACGGAAACCGCTTTGGTCGCGTTGATGGATGATCTCTGGCGGGCCCGGGACAGGGGTTTATCCTCTGTCCTGGTGCTTCTTCTGTCCTGGTGCTGGTGCTCTCAGCGGCTTTCGATACCATCGACCATGGTATCCTTCTGCACTGGCTGGAGGGGTTGGGAGTGGGAGGCACTGTTCTTCAGTGGTTCTCCTCCTACCTCTCTGGCCGGTCGCAGTCGGTGTTAGTGGGGGGTCAGAGGTCGGCTCCGAGGTCGCTCCATTGTGGGGTACCTCAGGGGTCAGTCCTCTCCCCCCTGCTATTCAACATCTACATGAAACCGCTGGGTGAGATCATCCAAGGACATGGGGTGAGGTATCATCAATAAGCCGATGATACCCAGCTTTACATCTCCACCCCATGCCCAGTCAACGAAGCGGTGGAAGTGATGTGCTGGTGCCTGGAGGCTGTTGGGGCCTGGATGGGTGTCAACAGACTCAAACTCAACCCGGATAAGACGGAGTGGCTGTGGGTTCTGCCTCCCAAGGACAATCCCATCTGTCCGTCCATCACCCTGGGGGGGGAATCATTGCCCCCCTCAGAGAGGGTCTGCAACTTGGGCGTCCTCCTCGATCCACAGCTCACATTAGAAAACCATCTCTCAGCTGTGGCGAGGGGGGCGTTTGCCCAGGTCCGCCTGGTGCACCAGTTGCGGCCCTATCTGGACCGGGACTCATTGCTCACAGTCACTCATGCCCTCATCACCTCGAGGTTCGACTACTGTAATGCTCTCTACATGGGGCTACCTCTGAAAAGTGTTCAGAAACTTCAGATCGTGCAGAATGCAGCTGCGAGAGCAGTCATGGGCTTACTTAGGTATGCCCATGTTTCACCATCACTCCGCAGTCTGCATTGGCTGCCGATCAATTTCCGGTCACAATTCAAAGTGTTGGTTATGACCTTTAAAGCCCTTCATGGCATCGGACCAGAATACCTCCGAGACTGCCTCCTGCCACACGAATCCCAGCGACCGATTAGGTCCCACAGAGTGGGCCTTCTCCGGGTCCCGTCGACTAAACAGTGTCGGTTGGCGGGCCCCAGGGGAAGAGCCTTCTCTGTGGCTGCACTGGCTCTCTGGAACCAACTCCCCCCGGAGATTAGAACTGCCCCTACTCTACCTGCCTTCCGTAAACTCCTTAAAACCCACCTTTGCCGTCAGGCATGGGGGAACTAAGACATCTCCCCCTGGGCATATTTAAATTGTGTATGGTATGCTTGTGAGTGTGTATGTACTATATTGGGTTTCTTTTTAAATCTTAAATGTTTTAAATGTATTCAGATTATTTATGATTTGTTTTTCTCTGCTGTGAGCCGCCCCGAGTCCTCGGAGAGGGGCGGCATACAAATCTAAATAATAAATAAATAAATAAATAAATAGATGTGTCATATCCCTCTACAAATATAACGTCTTCCACCATACACTGAGCGCGCACATTCTGTAAGTTTCATGATCGCCCTCCCCCCTTCTTTAAATCAGTGTTTTTCAGTTTTCCCTCCAGTTATTGAACCTCTTGCTTCACAAAAAAATAATTAATTAGTTCTTGGAATCCCTGATCAAGGGGTAAAGCTCTTGTTAATAGAAAAACAGCTGAACCTGAGTCAACTATTTTTATTTTTAATCTTCACCTCTCACAGAACATACCAGGTTCTTGCAAAATCCCAGGGTTCCATGGGACACGGTTTTAAAATTCCTGGCAATGGCTGTACACAGCATAAGCTTTCTTCATGCAAACTGCTCCCACCTGGAATCCATGCTTAAGAAAGGTGGGACTGTTTGTCCAATGTCACTGCACGCTTAAGCCAGTCATACCCACTGGCATCTAAATGAATGTTCACGTAGGACAGGGATTTCAAACTCTCATCATCATGGTGGCATCACATGATATATTGTGACTTCCCCCCCTTCACTACACCGGACAGGGGCGTGGTCAGCATGTCATGCCTCCAGCTCACGGGTCCCAGGTTTGACAGTCTTGACATAGGGCACTTGCTAAGGCTTCTCTCTTGCAGCCATTTATGCTGTAGAGAGAGTCTCAGAGATCTAGCCCAGCAGCTGTATGCAATGTTGAAAATAAATCTTCACTTAGACAGGTGGTGGCCAACACATGTGTCAAAGGTGACATGCCATGACGTTTTGGGTGACATGCCAACATTTGCTCATACCCAACAACAATTATTCTTGAAAGGCACATCCCATTCTCACATGATTTTCGAAGGCCATGGAGGATGCAGAAGCTATGGGAGAGGGCTGTGATCTTGTATGTTCTCCGCAGCCTCCAAAAATTGTGTGAGGACAGAGCTTGCTTTCACATGGTTTTCAGAGGCCGTGGAAGAGCATATTCCAAAGCTGCTTCATGAATGGTCTGGAGTGACCCAGAGCAGATATGGGTAGGCTGTAGAGCAGTGTTTCCCAACCTTGGCAACTTGAAGATATTTGGACTTCAATTTCCAGAATTCCCCAGCCAGCGAATGCTGGCTGGGGAATTCTGGGAGTTGAAGTCCAAATATCTTCAAGTTGCCAAGGTTGGGAAACACTGCTGTAGAGCCCTGTCAACAGAAAGATGACACCGTATGAAGGTTAAGCGGCGTGTGATAGATCCTCGGACAATCATGCCATTACCCAAGACTCACACAGGCTCACACTCTTTTTTGACAGCAGCGGTGGTGCTAGGGTTGAAGTTGAGGTCCAGACCTTGACTTTAGGCCCAGGTTTATCACTGCCGTTGCCAAATGCCATTGTTAAGATGAGGAGGGGGAGGAGAGGGAATTTTCTTTTCTTTTTTTTTTTCCATGTGTGTGTGAAACATAGCAACAGAGGCAAACTAGTCATTTTCTGCATTTTTGACAAGCTGAGCCCAAGATGTTCACCATCACAGGCTTAGACACTGATTCAGGTACACTATCTCTGAGTTTATCCCAATCTCTAATATATTGTGTGTTTCCACTAAGCCTCCGAATAAAAGAATTGCGAGCTCCAGTTCAGTAAGATCAGTAAATCTTGCAGTGGTTAAAGATGAGCTAGAGAATAGAAGGATCCTCAATCCTGATTTGCTTCTCATAGATCAATGGAAGTGGGGCTCTGAGGTCTCAGGAGCTCCTCGGGACTCCTGACCCTTCCCAGTTCTCGCAGACCCTAGAGAATTTGAAAAGCCAGAAGATGAAGGGAAGCACTCTCTACAGGCTCCAAACCCAAGGTGAAATTTATCCCAATCTCTCTGCAGCTCATTCTCCCAACATTGGTCGCTTTCTCTCTCTTTTCTATGGGGGATGGTGAGACAGAGGCAGCATTTATGAAGGATTAAAACAGCATTTCCCATCTGGACATGAAGAGCCTCGGTGGCGCAGTGGTTAGAGTGCAGTACTGCAAGCTACTTCTACTGATCACCAGCTGCCAGCAGTTTGGTAGATTGAATCTCACCAGGCTCAAGGTTGACTCAGCCTTCCATCCTTCCATGGTGGGTAAAATGAGGACCCAGATTGTTGGGGGGCAACAGGCTGACTCTCTGTAAACTGCTTAGAGAGGGTGTAAATCACTATGAAGAAGTATACAGTGATACCTTGTCTTACAAACTTAATTGGTTCTGGGACGAGGTTCTTAAGGTGAAAAGTTTGTAAGATGAAACAATGTTTCCCATAGGAATCAATGGAAAAGCGATTAATGCGTGCAAGCCCAAAATTCACCCCTTTTGCCAGCCGAAGCGCCTGTTTTTGAGCTGCTGGGATTCTCCTGAGGCTCCCCTCCATTGGAAACCCCACCTCTGGACGTTTGTGTTTTTGCGATGCTGCAATTTCACCGAGGCTCCCCTTGCTGGGAAACCTCACCTCCGTACTTCCATTGCCAGTGAAGCGCCGGTTTTTGCGCTGATTGGATTCCCCTGCTGGGATTTTCCTGCAGCATCACAAAAACACGGAAGTCCAGAGGTGGGGTTTCCCATGGAGGGGAGCCTCAGGGGAATTCCAGCAGCACAAAAATGGGTGCTTCGCTGGCAACGGAAGTCCGGAGGTGGGGCATCCCAGCTGCGGCGGTGGGTTTGTAAGGTGAAAATAGTTTGTAAGAAGAGGCAAAAAAAATCTTAAACCACAGGTTTGTGTCTCGAAAAGTTTGTATGACGAGGCGTTTGTAAGATGAGGTATCACTGTATAAGCGGTATATGTCTAAGCGCTAATGCTATGTGTTGCTAAGTGCTCGTGCTATGTGTTCACCAAGCATGGCCAAAGGGAATGGGGCAAATCAGGAATATGTACCAGCAAGTTGAAAGCCAAGGCACTGTATCAGAGGATGAATAAAATTGGGAGGAAAGTGATCCATCACTAAACCAAAGATAAATTCAGAGAGCCCAGAGATCTCGCAGCTCTCCTCATTTAAAAAAGAAAAGGGTGTGTGTGGCGGGAATAAAACCCTGCTTCACTAGGTTGCAACAGATATATCCCCCTTGAGCACCGAGTCTCTCTCTCTCTTCACACTCCCCTAGGGATTCGGTGGCCCTATCTCAAAGCCAGTGTGGCAGTTACTTGTTAATTTGTTGCCATGCAAGTCCCTAAGGCCTGCTGGAAGAATGGTAATTATGAATGAGCTCACAGTCCCCAGGACATTATTTCTGCACTCGACTGGAGATGACCACAGCCTTTCTGCTTCTACTCGGGCGTGTGGCTTCCCCTGAGTTGCAACATGCAGCAGACTCTAATCTGGGAGAAGAAAAGAACCCCTCCTCAGCTGCACACACACACACACACACCGCCCACCGAATCCCACACCAAGGAACTTAGGTCCCAGCACACACCTATCCCAGGCAACTGGGAGGGGCTGCTCTCAACTTCCCGCTGGCCGATGAAGTACCAGACGCAGGCGACCCAGTGGGCCAGGAGGGCAAAGACGGTCATGAGCAGGGTGAGCACCACGGCGCTGTACTGGGAGTACCGATCCAGGTTGGGCAGCAGCCGTAGTAACCGCAGGAGCCTCACCGTCTTCAGCAGGTGTGCACCAAAGTACTGGGGAAAAAAGAAAAGGCCAGGTATGCCTACACAGCACCCTCTTGGGCCGAGGGGGAATTTTGTGATGGCAGGAGAGAAGAAACATGGCAACATCATGCCAAGGGGTACCGGGGTGGCTTTTAAGCAATAGAGCTCTCTTGGAGTCAATTTAATTTTAAACACCTCTGAAATATCATACCAGCAAAAAGTAGAAGAAAAAATAGAAAAGTCTTCCTTCTTTTAACCTGCTAACCAAATTATTTATAGTCTTTTGGGTAGTTTTAAGTTTAAAATGCATCCAACAGATGCTTTGATTTCTGAAGTTTCAGGCTGGCTTGTAATGAAGTTCAGAGCCAAGGTCTTACCAACATTTATGAGTTGCAATTACACAGGTGAAGAGCTCAAAGGACACTTTGGATCCTAGAATTGAGTCAAACTGCATTTAGTAAGAATAGAATAACAGAGTTGGAGAGGAACTTTGAGGTCTTTTAGTCCAACCCCCTGCTTAGGCAGGAGACCCTACACCACTTCAGACAAATGGTTATCCAACCTCTTCTTAAAAATGTCCAGTGTTGGAGCTTTCATAACTTTTGGAGGCAAATTGGTTCTCTGATTAAAGGTTCTAATTGTCAGGAAATTTCTCCTCAGTTCTAAGTTGCTTCTCTCCTTGATTAGTTTCCACCCATTGCTTCTTGTTCTACCCTCAGGAGCTTGACTCCCAATTCTTTGTGGCAGCCCCTGAGATATTGGAAGACTGCTATCATGTCTCCCCTAGTCCTTCTTTTCATTAAACTAGACATACCCAGTTCCTGCAACCGTTCTTCATACATTTTAGCCTCCAGTCCCCTAATCATCTTTGTTGCTCTTCTCCGCACTCCTTTTGAGCAGTGGTTCCCAACCTTTTTTGGGGGGGGGGGACATGCCCCACCTAAACAACTCTAAAATCCCGATGACCCCCTCCCCCAGGATATATAATTCTTATTATTCAAAAAGTAAACTCCTCACACAGAGGAAGCCTAAAAGGTCATTAACTTGATTTAAACAAGGTTCCAAC
Organism: Erythrolamprus reginae; assembly: GCF_031021105.1. Taxonomy (NCBI): domain Eukaryota; kingdom Metazoa; phylum Chordata; class Lepidosauria; order Squamata; family Dipsadidae; genus Erythrolamprus; species Erythrolamprus reginae. Next base: position 171,695,083 of record NC_091951.1, on the reverse strand, counting down.
TGCACCATTAAAAATCAAATTGCCCCCTGTGGGACATGGGCCCACATTGGGAACCACTGTTCTAGAGTCTCAACATCTTTTTTACATCATGGTGATCAAAGCTGGATGCAGAATTCCAATTACCAAAGCAATTATAAAGTGGCATTAACACTTCACGTGATCTTGATTCTATCCCTCTGATAACCCTGCACAATCGCCAACAAACTGGAAATAACCAGACTTGATTGCAGTCATGAACAATGCAGATCTGAACAGGCCACAAGCCTTTCCAAGGTCTTCTCTGCAGCCTGAGTCTGTCCACACTCACACTTTCCTCACCAGTGGCCTGATTTTCTGCCGAAACAGACATTTTTCCAGCCAACTCAGTTCAGTGGAAAGTTCCATAGCCACAGAGCGCTATCCCTATTAGCTGGGAAACTCTCAAAGTATGTGAGATTCCAGATCAGGAGCGATAACTCTGCACTACTGTTACTAATAGCTTTTTTTCCTCATCATTCCTGTAGGGCTGTAACTTGTTGCCTATATCCTTAAGATTTTTATTAATATTGATTGTTTCCTCATTGCTTATTTGACCCCTATGACAATCATTAAGTGCTGTACCTCGTGACTCTTGACAAATGTATCTTTTTCTTTTATGTACGCTGAGAGCATATGCACCAAAGACAAATTTCTTGTGTGTCCAATCACATTTAGCCAATAAAGAATTCTATTCTATTCTGTTCTGTTCTGTTCTATTCTATTCTATTCTATTCTAGGAGGAAGGTCTATGCCCTAATATGAATGCCTTCCCTGTGCTTCCCTTTATAATGATAGGTCAGCACTCTACTCTACTCTACTCTACTCTACTAAACTCAACTCTACTCTAGTCTACTCTACTCAACTGTACTCAACTCTACTCTACTCTACTTTACTCTACTCTACTCAACTCAATTCTACTCTACTCTACTCAACTCTACTCTACTCTACTCTCTACTCAGCTCTACTCTACTCAACTCTACTCTACTCTACTCAACTCAACTCAACTCTACTCAACTCTACTCTCTACTCTACTCTACTCTACTCTATTATGAGGCCAAAACACTCACCAGCAGTAATTTACCCAGAAATGAAATATTGAGCGAAAGACCAAATTCAGGAAGCAATAGTGGAAAAGCCAAAATCAACTCAGTGGCAGTTCTGACTCTCTACTGCAAAGATGGCTGCATGAAATGGCCTCGAATAGCCAGCGCTTCTTCTGTGTGCCCCGTCACGGAGGTTCTGAGCCCAACTCACCACGTTGACCTTGAAGGCATAGAGAAGGTCGAAGGGTAATGCTGCTAAGAGGTCCAGCACGAACCAGCGGGTCAGGTAGTGTAGGAATATAGCATGGGGATCAAAGACCACCTGCCCTGATTTGCTGACAAACGTTGTGCGAAAATTCAACACGATGTCTACAAAACAATGCAAACAACAACATTAAAAGAATGGTAATTTGCAAGCCTTCTGCAAGCCTTCCTTCCCTGGGTGGCCTTCCAGGTATCCCAAGGTTATAAATCTTACAATTCCTGGTCATAAGAAGTTACAGAACGACACAATTCAAAGGCATCTGGTAGGAAAGGCCAGGCTGCTTAATACTCTCACCAGCTGAGGCTTTCAAGGTGTGAGCCCACCATTGTCTGTTTTTTCTTACAATGCAAATGTCCACCTGAGTGGAAGTCATGGAGTGACACTCACGTACAGCTGAACTCACCCCAAACTGCTCCTTTGCCGGTGAAAGGAAATCACCCACCTAGCTTGTTGGAAGTGAATCAGAAGGCCTGGGAAGGAGGCAAAAAGGGTTCCCTGGAAGCCAGCTGTGAGCAAGAAATCGTCTGACCTGGTCAAGCATGGTCTAGCTCTGTGATGGTGAACCTCTGGCATACATGCCACAGGTGGCAGGTGGAGCTATGTTGGAGGAGACGTGAGGCATTGTCCTATGTCAGCTCCAGCGTGCATGTGTGTGCTGGCCAACTTATTTTAGGCCTTATATTTGGTCATTTTCGCTCTCCCCAGGCTTCAGAGAGGCCTCCTGAAGCCTGGGAAGAGCGAAAAATGACCACATGGGCCAACCGGAAGTCCATTTCTGAATTTCCAAGTGGTCCGTTGGGCCATTTTCATTCTCCGTAGGTTTCAGGAGTCTGTTGTGAGACCTGTGCAAATGCTTGAGGGGCAGCAAGGAGGAGTGCACACTTGTGTGTGGGTTGTGCACATGTGCAGGGTGAGGGCATGGCTGAGATCACGCGTACACTAGCATCCGTGTGCATACCCTTTTGGCATGCAAACCAAAAAAGTTTTGCCATCACTGATCTAGCTCCATGCCCCAGTTCTGATTTGGGACCACTGTTGCCAGTTCCTTAGCAATATCTGACTTTGGAAGCATAGGCAGATGCCATCAGCACTGTGGTGGTGTAATGGTTAGAATGCAGTATTGCAGGCTATTTCTGTTGACTGCCGGCCACCGGGAGTTCAATTCTCACCAAGTTCAAGGTTGGCTCAGCCTTCCATCCTTCCGAGGTGGGTAAAATGAGGAGCCAGATTGTTAGGGGCGATAGGCTGACTCTGTAAACCGCTTAGAATGGGCTGTAAAAATACTGTAACCGGATATATGAGTCTTAAGTGCTGTTGCTATCACAAATCTTCACAGGCTTTCCTCAAAACCAGAGCCTAGCCTTCTTTTGATTCCAGTTGCCAAATTCCCCAATGCAAAATGAGAGTCTTTCTAAGAGTCCCTGCACTCCCCAAACTATTAGGCCCGCAGGGCTTCAGAGTAGATCTGCATGGCTGCCCATCAAGTTCAGTATTAAAGGTAGTGCTCAACCTACGACCGGAATTGGGAAGCAGAATTTCCATTGCTAAGCAAGGCAGTTGTTAAGTGAGTCCTGTCTGATTTTACATTGTTTGTCATGATTCTTAAGCGAATCACTGCAGTTGTTAAATGAATTGGGTGTAAGCGTGAATCAAATCCGACTTTGCTTGTCAGGAGTCAGCTGGGAATCTCACCAGGGGGAAGGAAGGCATGTCAATGGAGACCCATGACCCTGGAATGCCGCCATCATGATAACAACATGCCAGTTGTTAGGTGCCCACATTGTCATTCTGTGACCCTGGGGAATATTGCGATCATCGTAAGTGCAAAGACCCCAAGTCAGACGTCACTTTTTAAAGTGTCGTTGTCATTTCAAGCAGTCACTAAATAAATGATTGCAAGTGGAGGACAACCTGTATTTCCACTGACCAGCAAAAGCTGCTCTCTGATTCTCTTCTATCTTGGAATGCCAGGAATTAAACAGGGGATTGTTTGTATCTTAATCCTGAAGGTTGCCAACATTTACCCCCCCCCCCCACACACACAGGTGCTGATACCTGCCCCCTTACCTAAGATAAAGAGGATTTCAACAGAGAGATCACAGACACTGGGGGGCGCACGAGATGCCTCTGGAAGACCTTCATCCTTGGTGCCATTGAAGCAGACGCTGTAGGGTACCGTGACTGCCACATACAATGTGGCCAGGAGAATCAGTCCATCCCAGCCAGCCTTGAAGGTACCGTAATGCAGCAGAATGAATGGCGACTTGCGAGCAGCGGCCACTTTGTATTCAGGCAAGGCAGGCTTCTCACCAAACACACCCTGGAGAGAAACCAACAAGAGAGATTAAAGGCTCGGAACTGCACGGCTAGGAAATCACTGCCAACAATGGCCAACAACACGGAAAGTGGGGTGGGGGGCAGTGTTCCCTCTAATTTTTGGGGGAGGTGGGCGGAAAAGTATAGTGTCTGAGCGGCAGTCCCTTCGGGACTGGGCAGCACAGAAATAATAAACAAACAAACAAACAAACAAACAAACAAAAAACCCACCCTGTTTTGCCTCAGAGAATTTCAAAATAAAACACTGTACTGTGTGTCTATAACAGTGAGCTCATAATAGGGCAACTCTATCAATATCAAAATGCCACTTAAATAGTTGAGCTAGTTTCAAACTAGATTTTGATTTTCTTTCTCTCTTCCTTACTCCCATTCTTTTTCTTTTTCTTTCTCTTTTCCTTCCTCTCTTTTTTCTATCTGTTTCTCTCTCTTCCTCTCTTCCTCTCTCTCTCCTTCCCTCTCACTCTTTCCCTCTCGGCTTCTGGGCAGATTTGGAAAACTCTGAGTTGATGATGATTTTTAAGTGAGTGATTGCTCACTGCTCAGCTTAGAGGGAATTATGGTGGGGGGTGGGGCGGGATTGAGCAAAGCCTCCCTGCTTGGCGGTATGAGCTGGTAGGCAGGGAGACCCCGAGGAATCCATCAAAGAGAGAAGTTAAGGGCGAGTGAGTGATTTTTGCATCCAATTGGTCCTCCACTGCTTTTTTTGGTTCGATCTTTGGGTACCGTAGTGTGATGGAATGTGCACCTGCAGCATCAGAGGGGGGGGGGGATATTGTGCAAACTTTTAGATCTTCCCCCTGATCAATGAATGTTTTAAGTATGAGTGTTGAATGATTGGTTTGATAGGTTTTACTTTCTTTTAAATTGAATTTAATGGCTGTTTTTAATGTAGTATTAATTGGATTTATATTTATTGTTCTGTTTCTGTATATGCTGTGAGCCGCCCCGAGTCCTCGGAGAGGGGCGGCATACAAATCCAATTAAATAATAAATAAATAAATAAATAAATAAATAAATAAATAAATAAATAAATAAATAAATAAATAAATAAATAAATAAATAAATAAATAAATAAATAAATAAATGAACGAACGAACGAACGAACAAACAAACAAACAAAAAACAAGTTAATAAGTAAGTAAATAAGCAAATAAGTAAATAAGTAAGTAAGTAAGTAAGTAAGTAAACAAACAAACAAACAAACTCAGTGCCTTCCTGCAAAGAGGGTCAAGGGATCAAGGGACGGCACATTTGAATGGAGAAGAGGTTCAGGGTAGCCACACCCTAGAATCTCTCAGGATAGATCCAGTACAGGGATGTCAATCTCAAGGCCCATGGGAAGAATCCAGCCTGTAGGATGCGTTGATTTGGCTCATGGGACCACCTTGGAAACAATGGATTGGCCCATGGTGCCTCTGCCAGCGAAAACGGAGCTCACGGGGGCCACATGCTGCCCTCCTGAGCTCCATTTTTGCTGGCAGAGGGTTGCAGGCGGCCGTTGTAGCCGTTTTTGCTGGCAGAGCACTCAGGCACCTCCAATACGAGTGATATCGAGCTGACCACGCCCTTCCTGGCCACACGCACCTTGGCCCCCTGAGATCAAACACAACCTTCATACAGCCCTCGGTGTTGTGAGATTGCCTTGTTAACCAAGGAATTCTAGAGGATGCAGACTGAGAATATCTAGAGGGGCCAGGCAAGATTTAAAATCTTAAATCCTTCCCAGGATTATTTTTACCCTGATCCAGTAAAGCTCAGAAACATACGCCTCGGTTTCCGAATACAGATCTGCTTCACAAAATTACAGGCTTAAGAAGGATAACTAATTAAAAGTGACTACTACCCATCTGTGACCTCTGGAGGGAAGGGTGTACTGTATTTTGGTTGCACGCTCCAGTAACTACACACTGCTACAACTTAAACCAAATACAAGTACATTCAATGGGGCTACCTGAGATTGCTGATATTTTCTGTGCTTTTCAATTTTTTTTGTTTCAGTATCTGTTTTGATTTTTGTAGTGAATGAACCTGTTCCATATTTAGTTTATGTTTAATAAAGAAATGTTGATTTTTTTAAAAAAAATGAGCCAGCTGTTTCATTAATCAGGGTGAAAAATTGCCCTGGGCAGTAGATTTTGAGTGTTATTTATAAAATCTGTAACATATTCTTGGAAGACAGAATTGTGTATGCTGCTGCATGACTTATTCTTCACAGTTCGCCTTGCTCTGTCCTAAGACATAATGAAAAATACCAATACTGAAGTGAGAATCAATTGCCAATAGGCTGGCTTCTGCAGATGGAATAGAAGGGGCAAAATCATTTTAGACTGGCCTTCATTGCATGTTGTGGTTAGCTCTGGCCCAGCTCCTGCCCCAAGGAATGTGCAGGTGGATGTGGGGTAAACATCCACATGCCGCAGGCCTGTTTTGCTCCCAATGGAATCTGCCGACAAAGCCTCCTCTGACCAAGAAAGTGTGAGTGACAGGGAAGAGGGGAGTTTGGCAGACAGCCCAGGGGAAGATCAGTCATCTGTATCATCCCTGGATTCTGAACAAGAATTAATGGCACATCCACACATGCGTAGTGATGCATAGGAGACAACAACTGAAGGATTATTACAAGAGAAAATGAGGCCACCTGTGGTTGGATGGGGCTGCTGTAATTAGTGCTACAGATAAAAGTGCAACCTGGTGTTTTAGCCTCATGGCAGTTTATCAGATTCATTGTTTCATCAAGATTGTTTCGGCAAGATCGTGGTTTTTGTGCTGTTCAAGATTGTGTGTGGACTCTCTGGACTTTAGAATTGGACTCAATTTCCCAGTTATTGGATGAGCAATTGGACTGCATTTAACCTGTGCCTTGTGTGTACCAGAAAATCCCTTTGACATTTAAAAAGGGAGCTGTTTCTGTTTTTCTATTTATAAAAACTTTTAGGTTTTCCTTTTATCGTGTGGTGTGTGTCTTCCTGGACTAATTACCCTGTAATTACGGGCGGTTGAAACACGCTGGCAGAACAATTGCATCAATTAATATCTAGTTAATCATGGGAGTACAGATAGTCCTTGAGTTATGGCCACAATTGAGCCCAAAATTTATGTTGCTACCTGAAACTTTTGTTAAATGAGTTTTCCTCATTTTATGAGTTTTCTTGCAGAGTTGTTAACTGAATTAGTGCCTTTGTTAAGTTAGCAACATGACTGTTAAAGTGAATCTGGCTTCCCTATTGACTTTTCTTGTCAGAAGGTTGCAAAAGGTGATGACATGATCCTGGGCGTGGCCACCATCATAATAAATATATGAATCATTTGCCAAGCATCTGAATTTTGATCATGTGACCATGGGGATTGTTAAGCATGAAAAATGGTCGCAAGTCATATTTTTTCAGTGCTGCTGTAACTTTGAACGATCACTAAATGAACTGTTGTAAGTCAAGGGTTACCTGTATATAATTTCAGCACTTGTGGTTCCCTAAAAAAGGAGATAGATAAGTGTGCAAGAGCTCTCTGCAGAGAGATGGAAGAAACTTATACGTAAGATCATTTTCTCTCTTGGAGACTTGGAGGGAACATATTAAAAATGCTCACATGTTTTGCTTGTAAGCTTTTGATATTATCTTGGTCAGCAACAGCGGGGGGGGGGGTGAGAGAGAGAAAGAGAGAGAGAGAGAGAGAAGGAAGAGATAAATGATAAAAGTTGGAAAACAAACAAATAAGGAAAAATCAACACCCTGATCAAGGAACTCTCAAAGAAAAAAAATCATACCTCCATCAGCATGGTCAAAACAAGTTTTGTATATAAACAGGAAGCAAACCCCACACTCACTAGCACTGATAGTACCTATTTTGGTAACCAAGCTCAGAGAGCCTCAAGGATTCCAAAAGTTGAGATTCCTGCTTTTTAAAATATTTACCTTGGTTGGCTCTATTAAACGTTAATACTCAGCAATAGCAAATTGTTGAGGAAGTAAGTAATGTCAGCAGTTGTGGATTTTCTAGCAGTTGTTTACCCAACTCTTGCAACCTTGTGGAGAGCCAGGGCCATTTTGTATTGACAGAACTGTTGGGGACTCTTGAAGAATGATGGGATCAGGATCTGCTCCACACTAATGTTCTCAAAACTGAATCCCCGTGGTTCAGGGAAGATCTTGGATTTACTTCAACTTACACATTCCCAGATAGTTATCCTAGTCTCTCTTGGTTACTTTACTACTGATTACTACTGATTTTGGGTCATTTGTGCCTGTTCCCGAAAAAGACCCAGACACAATCATTCAGATGAACATGTTACAAATACTGTGTTTCCCCGAAAATAAAATACAGTCTTATTTTCTTATTTTGGTGGGATGTCTTACTCACTAACGTTAGCACCACTGCAGGTAGGTCTCCCATGCCCTGACACCGGTTGTGCCGCTGCCTGACTTCTGTGGCCTCTTGCAGCCAGATGCCATGTGGTTCATCGGCCGGTGCCGCCGCTTGTAGCAGGAGGCTGTGTGATGTGTTGTGCTATTGTGCGCATGAGCTGCTGCACTGCCACAATGTGCCATCTTGTTGCAAGTGGTGGCACCAGTGGGGCGAACCCTGCAGTGTTCTGCCGTGAGCAGCAGCACTGGCACTGTGCACCATGTGGCGGCCTGCCATCTGCAGTGGCACAACAATGTGTGATAATTATGATAATCTGAGATGGGGTCTCCTCCATGGGAAATCAATCAATGTTGAGGTCCTCCTTCAAACATCACCTTGTTTAAATGACACAGCAAGTGTCCTTTAAGGTCCACAATTTTCTTTTTCTCAGGTCTTTCCCCCCATATTCATTTAATAGTGCTTGTACATGAAGGCACTTTCATTGTAAGATGCTTTGGAAATGTATTTCCAATGATTTCCACCACCACCACCACCCCAAACAAAGTTTGAATAGCTTTTTGTTTCTGCTTTTCGGTATTTCTGATCTTATCTCTTAAACTTTTGAGATTTAATAATAATAAGAATAATTTATTAGATTTGTATGCTGCTCCTCTCCGAAGACTCGGGGCGGCTCACAACAGTAATAAAAAACAATATTATAGTGAGACAAATCTAATATTAAAAAGTAGCATATAAAACCCTATCATATTTAAAAAACCAAACAACACATACATACCAAACATAAAATATAAAAAGCCTATATAAAAACTCCCCCATGCCTGGTGATATAGGTGGGTCTTGAGTAGTTCACAAAAGACAAGGAGGGTGGGGGAAGTTCTAATCTCTGGGGGGAGTTGATTCCAGAGGGCCGGGGCCGCCACAGAGAAGGCTCTTCCCCTGGGGCCCGCCAAACGACATTGTTTAGTCGATGGGACCCGGAGAAGGCCGACTCTGTGGAACCTTATCGGTCTCTGGGATTCATGCGGTAGCAGGCGGTTCCGGAGGTACTCTGGTCCAATGCCATGTAGGGCTTTAAAGGTCATAACCAACACTGCATTTAAAAAAAAATTGAATTGTGAACAAAACGTTTGGCATATTTATATTTATTTATTATTTATTAGATTTGTATGCTGCCCCTCTCCGTAGACTTGGGGTAGCTCACAACAGTAATAAAGAACAATATGTATTGACAAATCTAATAATTTAAAATCTAAAATAGCAATTGTACATTTAAAAAATCTAAAAACAAGGAACCCCAATATAGTGAGTGTCACATTCCTTGTGCTCTGTGATAAGCATTCAGCTCTTTCCCCTCACTCAACCAACTGAGATCCTTTAGGGTCTCTTTACTTCTAGCCACTAAACTTCAGAAAGGTCCATACCACGCACCTTGTGGAGTTTGCGTTTTCCTTTGCCCTGCTTCTGGAGATGTCCTGAGAGGTGATAAAGCACAGCCCGGCTTCGCCGACGATTGGCATTGAAGCCTTTCGCTCCAGCTCGGTAACGTCGCCGTCCACCTAGCAAAAGACAAAGGTTGGATGGTATTGGGTATGTTAAAGCAAGAAGGGTTTGTATCAGGGGTGGGTTCTAACTTAACTTGCTGCTGATTCACTTCCTCCTGCGCCGTGTGGCTACACCTCATGCCTTCTAGCAGCCCTGCATGCCCTAGCATCAAAAAGAGGCTCCTCCTCTTCTCCTGAGTCACTCATCTGCACCCCGAGGGCTACCTCAAAGGGCCACTGTAGCCCTGCAATTGTAAGGACAATCTGACCATGAATACTATGCTTCGTTTGGTCCTGAGATGAAAGCAGGCTGGTGAAATCACAGCAGGGTTTCTAATTGTCAGGGAACAGAATTCTGATCTCTATGTAATTCTTTAGTCTTACAGGGATTGCCCAAAAAATACAGAACATGTACACATGGTCAACATGTTCAGCATGCTGAGATGCTCCTTATTTATTCCCTAAATCAGTAATGGTGAACCTTTTTTTCCTCGGGTGCCGAAAGAGTGTGGGCACACACTATCACGCATGTGTGAGTGCCCACATCCATAATTCAATGCTTGGGGAGGGCAAAAACAGTTTTCCCTGTCCCCCGGAGGCCCTCTGGAGGCTGGAAATGGCCTGTTTCCCAACTTCTGGTGGGCCAGGTAGGCTGGTGTTTTGCCCTCCCCAGGTTCCAAAGGCTTCCCTAGGGCCAAAGGGTAAAAACGTCCTCCCCCATCCCTCTGGAGGCTCTCTGGAAGCCAAAAAAGACCTCCCAAAGCCTCTGTGCGAGCCAAAAATCAGCTGGCCTGCGCACACATGCATGTTGGAGCTTAGCTAGGGCAATGCTTCCATGTGCTACCTGTGGCACCGTGATAGGTTCACCATCACTGCCCTAAATCTTACTGCTAAAATTGTATGAGTACTATGTTTGCTTGGAGCATCCATTACTGTGGAATTTTCAAGCAAAGCTGTAACTCCTTCAATCATAAGAAATACAGAAGGCCTATCGTTCGAGATATTATATATTTTCCTGAAATGGGGGTTGTGTCTATGGTGAACTGCTCTTCTAAATTTACCACCATACAACACGTTGGTAGGAAAATCCATCGGGTTCAGTTCCAAGCTAGGAGAAAGATGCTGAAAACAACGTGGAGGCTGATTGGAACGATGGTTTTTAATGATGAACCGAACCAACAGCACTCCTGGGTCAGCTGACCAACTAATGAGTACATGGGTTTTTATAGGTTTCAGAGATGCTGCTAGGGCAGTGGTGGGATTCAATTTTTTTTACTACCGGTTCTGTGGGCGTGGCTAGGTGGGTGTGTATTGGTGCGTGTAGCAGGGAAAGGTTATTGTAAAATCCCCATTTCCTCCCAATCAGCTGGGACTTGGGAGGCAGAGAAAAATGGGGGTGGGGCCAGTCAGAGATGGTATTTACCAGTTCTCTGAACTACTCAAAATTTTTGCTACCAGTTCTCCAAAACTGGTCAGAACCTGCTGAATCCCACTTCTGTCTAAGGGGGTTGTGCAATATCGAAAATATACTTTAGAAGATTGTGCAATGTAGTCAGCTCTGTGTCTTCTGCTAAATGGTAGTGGGTTACTCCTATTACGTCTTGAAGGGCCATGTCCTGTTTTTCTTAATCCCATGACCCTGAAGCTGTAGATAGGCTGGCCCAATCTTTCTTAATGGGCACAAAGTATCCGTATGGGAGGTGGGGGGTGGGGGGTGGGAGGCTTTTAAGAAAGACTGAGTCTGCTTTGTCTTTAAGAGCATGTTTCTCCATTTTATTTTATTTGATAGATTTATATTTCTCCCTTTTGGGAAATATAATATTCTGCTTTTTAATATTTCACAAAATATTTCATTCTTGTGGGTGGAGGGCTTCCTGCTACACCAGAATGATCATTATCAAAACATTACACTATTAAAAGGGCTCAATTCTGCAAAGGCTGACAATACACGAGGATCAATGGGTATCAATAAAAGAACAATTAAAAAATCAGGAGGGGGAGGGGGGAACAGAAAGTGCAACATTTTCACATCATGTTCATACTTTATAAAGAAATGAAGACAAGTGCAAATAGATTGATTTAACTGCATGGATGGCTAATTAGTGAATGCTCAAGTTCCACTAGTAACTTCATACGGTGTTTGGTGAATAATACGCAGCGATATGCCAAAGAACAGCTTTCTGGCAGATCTCCTCTGTCTGCAACAATGCATGACATGTCAACAGATTCATCAGCCCTGAGATGAGGAAGCTTCTTCTATTCGGGTTCTGTATTCCAATTGGGAAAGGCCTAGGATCCCTGCCAGCAGACTGAGTCTTCAGCTGTGCTGCCATGAGGTCCTACAAGTCTTTCCTTGGCATCTGACGCAGCTTTATTTACCAAGCTCCCTTCACTCCATTTCATTTATGCGCCCCTGAACATTTGTTTGCCGAATGCTTGACTCTCGTTTTGAGAGCCATGCGTGGATTAAAAATCACAGGGTGGTAACCAGAAGGAGGAGGAGAAAACACTGCTGCTATCATCATGATCACCATCTTCATCATCATCGTCATCATCATTCATCATCATCACTATCATCGTCATCTTCATCATTATCATCATCACCATCATATTCATCATCATTACCATCATATTCATCATTATCATCATCATATTCATCATCATCACCATCATCTTCTTCATTATCATCATTATCGTCATTGTCATCATCATCTTTTTCATCATTATCATCATCATTATCATCATCTTCATCGTCGTCATCATCATCGTCACTATCACCATCATCATCAACACTATCATCATCGTCGTCATTGTCATCTTCATCATCATCTTCTTCATCATTTATTTTAAAACAATATTTTTATTAGTTTTTTAAATGTTACACACACAGACTGCACATCATACAACATAAAACAGTGCCCTGTGAAGGTGCACCCACCACCTAACAACATACATACCCCACCACCAATTGGAGGGTCTGTACAAACATCTTTAACATTCTTCTAAGTTAGGATCTGCATTTTATTTACATATCAAAGAGTGATTCTAATTTTTTATTTATGGCTAGATCACAAATTCTACTTGTCATATAACCTCTCACCATGTCCCATCGTTCCATCAGTTTCTTCAATTTATTTTCATTGTACATATTCATCCTTACCTCCATAATTTCAAAGTGAATGTGGTCCACCATGCACCGATACCAATTCTGTATCGTCCATTTTGCTGTTTCTTTCCAACCCAATACAATGACTGCTTGAGTGCTTTCCAATGCTGCTACTTTTATTTCTCTAAATTCTCTTAAATCTCCCTTTTTTACTAGTACTGACATTTCTTTTGTGATTGTCCAGTTAATATTTAACATCCTGTTCATTTCATCTTGTACTTCTTTCCAAAAATTCTGTACTACTGAACACTCCCAGAACATATGCATAAAAACTCCTCTCTCTTGACATCCATGCCCTTCCCCTTCTTCTGAAAATATACAAGTTGTGTTGGTGTATAGTACCACTTATGTAAAATTTTCCTTCTCATTTCTCTAACTCTTGTATTCTTTATTTTCTGTATATTTTCAACTATATCCTTCATCTCTCTTTCGTCTATTTGTAATTCATTTTGCCACCATCTTGTTAATCCTTTTATCACACCCTCTTCCGCCTGTGATAACATTCTATATATATTACTTGCTTGTGCCTTTATATCATCCCTTTTTTCTTTTAATATTTTCTCTAAGTGAGTTTCTTCTCTTAATAATGCTTCTTTATTCTCCCTTTCATACAAATATTTACTTATTGCGTTTATCTGCAACCATCTCTGTTGGCCCAACCACCTTTCTAAACGAATTCTACTGACTTTTCCATCCTTCTCATATAACTGTTCTATTCTGGTTATCCCTTTATCATTCAATTCCTTTATAGTTTTATTTAAATTGGTTTCATTATCTCTGTTTAACACATGCAACGTTGACAGCTTTGATCTCCTTATTCCCATTTTCCCAGCCATTTTGACCAGATTTCTAAAGTCCCCTTTAAAGGGTCCGTTAATTTATTGATTTCCTTTTTATTCCATTTTATGAATAACAGCTCTCTATTTTCAATTTTGTTAATCTCTTTTTCCAATCTAACCCATTTATTGTTCTCTAATATCTGCAAGTCCATTAATCTTTCAATTTGAAATGCATCTCTATATAGCTCCAAACTAGGGCTTCCCCATCCTCCATCTTTTTCATTAGCAATCAGCCATTTTTTCCTTATTCTAGGTCTTTTATTCTCTTCTATCCAATAATTCAATTTACTATCCCATTCCCTCAATTTTGCCCCTGAAAAGGTGTCTGGTAAAACCTGAAATAAATACATCATTTTTGGGATAATCATCATTTTAAGTGCTCTTATCTTTGCTATCCTTCTTAATGTTTTATAGAAACATAGAAACATAGAAGACTGACGGCAGAAAAAGACCCCATGGTCCATCTAGTCTGCCCTTTTATCTTTCCAACTCTTCATCTGTTTTAACATTTTCTTCCACATCAGGTTATAATTAACCTTCACTATTTTATTTGGATTTTTTAATAACCATACTCCCAAGTATTTCATTTTTTACACCCTAATTTCAGTCCTGAAAGAACAGTTTTTTCCCCGAACGCCATCACTCTACTAAACAAATAATTCCCTCAACATTGTCAGACTTTCTACTAAATCTGCATTTCTATTCTACTAGTTTTTCTCATCATTCCTATCATCCTTTTCCTCCCATGTTGACTGTATGACTGTAACTTGTTGCTTATATCCTAAGATTTTTATTAATATTGCTTCTTCATTGCTTATTTGACCCCTATGACAATCATTAAGTGTTGTACCACATGATTCTTGACAAATGTATATTTTATTTTATGTATGCTGAGAGCATATGCACCAAGACAAATTCCTTGTGTGTCCAATCACACTTGGCCAATAAAAATTCTATTCTATTCTATTTCTAATCTCAATTTGCTCTTTAGGACCTGTATTCAAACAGATTATCTCTGATTTTTCCATATTAACTGATTGTCCTGACTGTTGTTTAAATTCCTGTAGTATAATCATTATTTTTTTAATCATTTCAATTGGAGTCTCAGTTAATATAATAGCATCATCTGCAAAGAGATTTAATTTTAATTCTAATTTTCCAATTTGGTATCTTCTCCAGTTTTTCCCCCTAATTATCTTGTTGGCTAGCACCTCTATTGCCATTGCGAATAACATTGGAGATAATGGGTAGCCCTGTTTAGTGCCGTTTTGAATTTTAACTTTTCCCGTTCTATGTCCATTAACTCTAATGTAGGCTGTATTTTCTTTATATACTCCCTTTATAATTTCACAAAAATTATCTCCCATATTTAAATCCTTACATAACTGATATAAGTAATTATGATTAACTTTATCAGAAGCTTTATACACATCTAATTTTAAAATTCCCAGTTTCCTTTTAGTAACGGTAGCATGGTGTAACACATTAACAACATTCCTTATTGGTTCATAAATTTTCCTTCCCTTTACAAATCCATATTGATCTTCTCCAATTATCTTTGGTAAAATATTTTTAATCCTATTAGCTAATACCTTCATAAATATTTTATAATCCTGATTAAGCAAACTGATGGGACGATAGGAACCTGGATCCCTCAAATCACGATCTGGTTTCGGGATAGTTATAATCTCTGAGGTCTTCCATGTCTGTGGAATATTAAAAGTTTGAAACACAATCTTAAACAACTTCCCCAAATGCGGTGTTAATTCATTCATAAAAGTCTTATAATATTCTCCTGTAAATCCATCTGGACCTGGTGCTTTGGCAGGTTTTTAACCCTTTAATAACTCTAATTATTTCCTCATTTGTTATTTCTGCATTCAATATTTGCTTATCATTTTCTTCATCATGATCATCATCACCATCATCTTCATCATTATCATCATCACTATCATCATTGTCATCATCATCCTCTTCATCTTTATCATCATCATCATCTTCATCATTATCATAATCGTCATCATCATTATCGTCGTCGTCATCATCGTTGTCATCATCATCATCATCTTCATCATCTTCTTCATCATCATCATCATCATCATCATCATCGTCGTCGTCATCACCATCATCATCTACATCATCGTCATCATCATTGTCACCATCATCTTCTTCATCACTATCATCACCATCATCTTCATCACCATCATTATCATCATCATCCAACATTGGAAGAAGGAAGACATTCCTTATTGATCTCACCTCCCAGGTATGTGGCAATACAATTCCCATCATGCCATAGCCAGCACGGACAATGGGGCATGTGGGAGTTGTATTCCAAGGTCTCAGGAGGCCACGAATTGGTGCCCTCCTAGATAAGGTTGTACCCCAGTTTACAAATGTTTCCTTTACTCCACCTCCTCCCCACCCCAGCCCCCTCCATCACTAGCTTCATCTCACCTCCTTCCTTCCAGGTGTCTGCGGAGGCTCTGGTCTTGGTCTCTGTGATGTCTTTGTGGGAGACTAGAAAAAGAGCCACTTCCCCCTTTTCATTCTTGATAGGCACCACATCCAAGAGACACCAGAACGGGACACCTAAAAAAACAAGGAGCCTTGTGAGTTGATGATTCTGGGATGTGCGTCAGGGGATGAACTTGTCCACTGCCACCCCTGACATCATCTTTGTCTGCTGTTGCAAACACGTTGCGGAGACCTAGGAAATGGCGGGAAAGAAAAGCAGGTCGGCAACGCTTCACAGAAGGCTGGGTGTAAAAACATGTGACTTTTCTGAGCAAAGAGGTTGCTGCTCCCA
Organism: Erythrolamprus reginae; assembly: GCF_031021105.1. Lineage (NCBI taxonomy): Eukaryota > Metazoa > Chordata > Lepidosauria > Squamata > Dipsadidae > Erythrolamprus > Erythrolamprus reginae. The sequence continues at coordinate 171,678,703 of NC_091951.1, read as the reverse complement.
GGTTCTGAAAATCCCAAGTAGGGGAGAGCCAGCTTTCCTCCTGCTTTCCTTTACTTCCTGTACAAGCAAGGAGCCCTCTATTCAGACTGGCTTTTGACCATCAAGGTCGCACATGTTATGCTGTGCTAAATAGGTGCTATCTGTGCCCTTATATACTTTTAATTTGCACATCAAAGTCTTATTAGCTGATTGATGGTGAACTTTAATCATCCTCATAAATATGGCTGTGTGAGCACTTTTGAGCACACCGAGGGTGAAGGTCCAAATAGGGCTGCAACTGGTGCACCAGGTGGACCTGGGCAAATCACCCCCCTCACCATAGCTGAAAGATGGTTCTCTAATGTAAGCTGTGGATCGAGGAGGACGCCCAAGTTGCGAACCCTCTCTGAGGGGGTCAATAATTCCCCCCCCAGGTTATTGGATGGATAGATGGGATTGTCCTTGGGAGGCAAAACCCACAGCCACTCCGTCTTATCAGGGTTGAGTTTGAATCTGTTGACACACCTTACTCTCTTAATCCCTTCCTCTCTTTTTTCTCTCTCTTTCTCTCTCTCTCTTCCTTCCTCCTTGTCTATTTCTTTCTCTCTCCCTCTTTCCTCCCCCTCTCTCTTTCTCTCTCGTACATAGGGCCGTCGATAGGCCGGTACTACTGGGAGTGGTGTCAGGGGCCCGGCCAAATTGAAAAATGGGGGGGCCCGGTGCACGCCAAAAACTCCCCAACCCCGATTGCGATGAACTCTGCCTCTGTGGAGCTTCTCCGACAGCGGCCCGCACCTTCTTCCCACCCCCGCGAGGAAAGAAGGCAGGGAGGTTGGCAGACAGGCAGGGAGCCCCGATGGCAGCCGCGGAAGGAGGAGTCACTGTGGGGGTGTCTTGGCCCTCCGGAAGCCAAGCCGCGCTGCTGGGGAAGTGGAATTGGGGAAGCCGGGAGAGGGCTGAGCCCGGCCGGCTTCTCCGCCAGCCTTGTGTCCCCCCAAGGATTGCGAGGGCAAGAGAGCCGCGCCTTTCGGCCTCCAGAGGTGCTGGGCCGGGGGTTCGGCGGGGCCGTGAACACCACCCACCGCCCGGAGCCAATGGCTTCTTTTGGGCGGGCGCCGGCTTACTCGCTCGCCTTCCTGCTGCTGGCGCTGGGAGCAGGTAAGCGTGCGCGGCCGGCCGGGTGGGAAGGGCAAGGCGCGAGGGGGAGGCAAGTGGAGATCCCGGTCCCTCTTTTCATGCATCCACTCAGTGAGTCTTTCTTTGGAGTAGCCTTTCTTTCTTTCTTTCTTTCTTTCGTTCTCTCTTTCTTTCTTTCTCTCATTCTCTCTTTCTCTCTTGCTCTTTCATTCTTTTTTTGTTTCTCTTGCTTTCTTTCTTTCTTTCTCTTTCTTTCTCTCCTTCCTTCCCTCCTTCCATTTCTTTCATTCCCACTCTCTATTTTTATTTCTCTTTCATTCTCTTTCTTTCTTTTCTCGTTCTTTCTTTCTTTCCTTCTTTCTTTCTTTCCTTCTTTCTTTCTTTCCTTCTTTCTTTCTTTCTTTCTTCCTTGCATTCCTTCTTTCTTTCTCTCTTTCTCTCTTGCTCTTTCATTCATTTTTTCTTTCTCTTGCTTTCTTTCTTTTTCTTTCTTTCTCTCCTTCCTTCCCTCCTTCCATTTCTTTCATTCCCCCTCTCTATTTTTATTTCTCTTTCATTCTCTTTCTTTCTTTTCTCTTTCTTTCTTTCCTTCTTTCTTTCTTTCCTTCTTTCTTTCATTTCTTTTTCTTTCTTTCTCTCTTTCTCTCTTGCTCTTTCATTCTTTTTTCTTTCTCTTGCTTTCTTTCTTTGTCTTTCTTTCTCTCCTTCCTTCCCTCCTTCCATTTCTTTCATCCCCCCCTCTCTTTTTATTTCTCTTTCATTCTCTTTCTTTCTTTCTTTCTCTTTCTTGCATTCTTTCTTGCTCTTTTTCTTTCTCTCTTTTACCTTCCCTTCCTCTATTTCTCCTTTTCTTTCTCCTTCCTACCTTCTTCCCTCCCTCCCTTCCTTCAGTCCTTCCTCTCTTACTCTCCCCTTTCATAAGTTTCCTTGCTTCCTTCCTCTGTTCCTGTCCCTTCCCCCTTTCCTTCTTTCTTTCTTTCCTTCCTTCTTTCCTTCCTTCCTTCCCTCCCTCCATTTCTTGCTATCCTTCTCCTTCCTCCCTTCTTTCCTCCCTCACTCCCTTCTTTCATTCATTCCTCTCTTACTCTCCCCTTTCACACCTTTCCTTGCTTTCTTTGCACCCTTTCTCTGTTCCTGTCCCTTCCCTCTTTCCTTCCTTCCTTCCCACCCTCCGTCCATTCATTCACCCATTCCTCTCTTGATCGCCTCTTTTACCCTTCCTTCCTTCCTTCCTTCCTTCCTTCCTTCCTTCCTTCCTTCCTTCCTTCATAACTCGTCCTTGACTTTCTTCCCTTCCTTCCAGATGGGAGTGCCCCCTCAAGACACCTGCCCGACTGCTGGTACCCTGCTTTTTCTCTCCCCTCGTCCTTTCCAGCTCCTGCGCCGGTGGCTGCCAGGTGTGGGATCCCCCTCCCCTCTCCCCTCGCTAGAAAGCACATGGTTTTGTCAACAAGGCCTCTTCCAAGAAGGGAGAAGTGCCAAGGAGCCGTAAATAAGCCATGCTCCACCTGACCGATGCCAGGAGGCTCTTTCTTTCCCTCGCCGCTCCCGCTTCTTTCTTTCTCCTGGATGAGTCCACACAATCGGCTTAACCCAGTTCCTGAAATAGCCTATGGCAGTGTTTCCCAACCTTGACAACTTGAAGATATCTGGACTTCAACTCCCAGAATTCCCCAGCCAACGTTTGCTGGCTGGGGAATTCTGGGAGTTGAAGTCCAGATATCTTCAAGTTGCCAAGGTTGGGAAACACTGGCCTATGGGACCGCCTCGCTTGGCGTGAAGCAGGAAATGATCCCCGGGGGATGGAGTGGCTCGGGGACTTAAAATAGTTTTAAAATAGCGGGGGGGGGCAGACACTTAGGCTGTATGGGGCCCCAAAATTCCTGATGGCGGCCCTGCTCATACACCATGCTGCCGCCTCCCCCATTGCAGCTCTTGGGCGGCAGGAAGGGCTTGGGCCTGAGGTGGGCCTGCAGGGGTAGTGGGGCAGGCAGTGAAGTCGCCGCCGCCAAGCATGGGTCAAAGTAGGAGCGGGAAGGCGCCGGCAGCTGCAGGGCGGTTGGCTGCAAGCCTGAGCTCCAGGGCATAGGTACCAATGGCGGCGGCTGGATGCTGTACATGCTGGCGCTGCGCTGGGCCCCAAAGCTTGCCTGCCACTGCCACCAGGGAAGCTCCAGCTGGGTGGGGCGCTGCAGCTGTGGGAGAGGCCACCTCCGAAGCCAAAGGGTTGAAGCTCAGCACCTGCCTGGAAGGGCTGTGCGTGCCTTTGGCTCAAAACCTTTTGCAAACTTTGTCAGGCTTTGAGACTGGGTGCGTGTAGGGAACCATCTCCAAATTCGGGATATTTTTTAACCACCATGGGAAGTGGGAAAAATCATTCAAAAGCGGGACTGTCCCGCTGAAATCGGGACGCCTGGTCACCTTACTCTTGCACCAACCTGGAAGCCAAAAATGGGTGAGTTGGGTGGGGTGCATGCAGTGGTGGTTCACGTGAACATGCTCAGGGATGGGGAATCACCAGTGAAGGGCTACCAAAATTTTGACTACCACACTGTGGGTGTGGCTTATGCAGGACGCCCTGCATTTTCTTTCAACATCTTGGGTGCTGTGTGGTGGAGCTCCATTTTGCTACCCCACTGCATTCACCACCACCACCCGTCCAGGCAGTAGCCCACCCCTGGGAATCAGACATGGATGTGCGTGTTGGGTACATGCAGGGGGGGGTACACATGGTTGCACATATACATGCCTGCTGTGGCATGTCCAGATGCGCACTTGCAGCACACAACGGGAAAAAGGGAAGCCATCTCTGATCTAGGAAGAAATTTTTCTCTGTTGTGACTCCCGCCCTATGGAACATCTTGCCCCGTTAAGTGAGGCTGACCACCCCCAACTCTTCTTGCCTTTTGGAACTGGCATGGAAGACTAATCTTGGGGGTTGCTTGAGGGTGTGTCTTCGATCATTTTAATTCGGGTTTTTTTTAAACTATGCCTTTTTATATGGCTTTATAGTTTTCATGTGTAAACCTCTCACTCTGATAGCAAACTAGGCAGTATATCACTTTAATAAATAAAATAAAATGGCCTTTCTATCTCATGTTCTACTGTGAGTTGTATTGTGACCTGGTTTGGTGAGAAGAAAAGCAGGAAGTGAACGAAAGAATCAGCATTGAAACTCCTAGAAATAAATTCTGGTTTCATTTCTATTGTTGTAAGAGATGCTGAACTAGAAAAGAAAAAAAATTAATACTGCTGCATATGGAAACGGGGGCAAGATTATTGTTATGCACAAAGAAGATGAATGAAATACCCACAGTAGAAGATAGGATTGTAAAATGGATGGAGCTCGCAGACATGGCAAAGCTATCCAATTTGGTCAGGGGAAAATGAGAAAGATTTTTTAAAAAATCTAGAAGCCTTAAAAGGACTTTTTGTTGAAATGAGGAAAGACTGAATTGATGATTTGTGGATTTAGGGAGAAGGAGAAACAATAAGATGGCAAGTACTTGGTAGAAAAGGGTGGAAGTCATAACGAAGGTTCCTTTTTCTGACTTTCTATTTTCCTTTTCCTGTTTTGGTTTCTTTGCACCTTTGTCACTGATTTTTTTTCCTTTACTTTCTTTTCCATTTTCTTCTCAAATTTATTGGGTTTAATCCATCAATTTAATAAATTATTAAGTTTATAACTTTAATGAAGTGTGTGTGTGTTGGTGTTTGTGTGTGTTGGTGGGTATATTATTTTATTATTATTTATTCTTTGTCCAATATACAATACATATGAAGGAGAATAGACATTAAGTAATATATATAATGATAGAAAGTAAGAAAGAAGAGGGGTTGGAGGAAAGGAGAGAAAATGTATGATATATGAGATAAGGAAAGAAGATTGGACAGGGGACGATAGGCAAACCAGTGTATATAAATGGACCCACTGTGGCATACATGCAGTGAAGGGCTAACAACATTTTTACTACCACATTGTGGGCGTGGCTTATGCAGGACGCCCTGCATTTTCTTTCAACACATTTCAGTGCAAATTGGGTGCTCTAGGGTGGAGCTCCATTTTTGCTACCCCACTGCGTTCCCCCCATCCGGGAATTCGGCCACCCCTGCAGAAATGTTTATTAGCATGGTGATATCCATGCTCCACTTGCTGCCCCAATGTTGGTATCTGCTTCTCACGGTTATTGAATAAATCTCTCCTCTATCTATTGGCCTCCTTTACTCCTTGGGTATTTCACCCAATGAGAATTGTTATTCCACAACATGGCACTCACCATCTGCTCTTAAAACATCTTTGGTGTTCGCGCAGAAGTGGGAGGGTTGGTGTGAACAAATCTCAGCATGCATGTAGGTGTGTGACTACGGGCATTCCTAAGCAGGCTAAATAAAATAGCAGTCTTTCCCCCTCAACTCAGAACGGCTTCCTCCTTGGCAATGGAGAGAGCCACAGACCCAGGATATATAGGAGAGACAGGCTATCTGTCCAATCCAGGGCACTGGTGTTGGGATGCAGAGGCTGCCTTTGAGCCTATCACACATTTGCAGTTGAAACCAAAACCAGGGAGCAGAGGAAGGTTCTGGAAAGCCGCTCCTGTTCATGCTAGACGTGAGGGAAAGAAATTGCTCTAAGGCCCGCATTCAATGTTCTTCACACTTGAAATGCTTCCAGAAGGAACTCTGCTGCAAGAGGTCCAGATAGAAAAAGACAACAACAATAACAGCACTGCCATTTTTCACAGATGGGTAGAATAGGGGAGCAGAGCAGAGCAACTTGTTTGGCCAGCCCGAGCCACTAACATTCGTCTGCTGCATATTATTAAAAGATCTTCTTTTCAACCTAATTTTCTCTCAAGCAATATTCATAACGCAAAACACACACAAGGGGGGAGGGAGGCAAGATTATTTAGGGGACTGTCTTCTGCCTCATATACCTCAGCAGCCAGTTAGGTCTCACAGAGTTGGCCTTCTCCAGGTCCCGTCAGCTAGGCAATGCCGCCTGGTGGGGCCTAAGGGAAGAGCCTTCTCTTTGGTGGCCCCGGTCCTCTGGAATCAACTCCTTCCAGGGATTTGTACCGCCCCCACCCTCCTGGCTTTCTGAAAGGCTTTAAAAACATAATAATAATAATAATAATAATAATAATAATAATAATAATAATAATATTGGAATTGACAAAATCTCCATCTGTCAATTGCAAAAGGCCGCTTTATTGGGATCGGCAAACATAATTCGCCACTACATCACGCAGTCCAGGGTGCTTGGGAAGCGCCCGACTGGTGATGAAATACGAAATCCAGCATAGTGATCTTGTTTGCTGTGTTGTATTGACATAATAATAAACATAATAATAAACATAATAATAAACATAATAATAAACATAATAATAAACATAATAACAAACATAATAATAATAATAATAATAATAATAATAATAATAATAATAATAATAATAATAATAATAAATTAGATTTGTAAGCCGCCCCTCTCCGAAGACTCAGGGCAGCTCACAGCAACAATAAAACAATACAGAAACAAATCTAATAATTAAAACTGTAGCTAAAACCCAATACCTTAAAAAAAATCGATAGTACTCACCTTTGCCGGCAGGCTTGTGGCCTAGCACTGGCCAATGATTGGAATATACATGGGATGAATGTGGATGATTATTTTAATGTATTGGGGTTTTAGATCTGATTTTTAAACTTGGATTTCTTATACATTGTATTTTGTACCTATTTTGTTCTGAGCCTCCCTGAGTCTGCAGAGAAGGGCGGCATAAAAATCTAATTAATAAAATATTTTTTTTAAAAAATAGACAGACAAACTGACTTTCTTGAATGATCTCCTTCAACTTCAACTTTCCACTCCCTCAATACAAGCGGTTCCTTTTGCAATTCAAACTATGTTCTCAGAAACCGGACTCACCACTTTTCCTGTAGAGGATGAGCTCAGCTTTAAATTCCTTGCGCTCGTCGAGGGCTTTGCGGATCTGGGTGCGCACCAGCTCACTGGTGTCAGGCCCGTAGAGGAAGTTGCAGGCACAGCAGCGTTGCATGACTTCAGCCCTGGAGAAGCCGGTCAGTTCGCAGAAGCCATCAGAACAGTACACCACTGGGAAGGCTCCCCGGACTTGGGCGTTGCCCAGGACAAAATTACTGTCTGAAGAGAAAAAGGAAAGAAATGATGATCGCTAGCCTGGCTATCCCAGCTATCTCAGAAAAAAAATCACTTAATAATATTAATCAACCTGGTGTCCACTGCAACTGGGTTTCCCAACCTTGGCAATTTTGAGACATGTAAGTGATTGGCTCCTATGGGTATGGTCGGGTACACAGAACCGGTAGCAAAAGTTTGATTTTTTTTCCTTTCTTTCCCTTTTGGGCTCTGGGTATATTTTTTCTATCACAGTAAATGAGGTTGAATGTGTATAATTTTAGAAGAGCTGTGCGTGCGTGTGTGTACATACACTTTATATATTAGATAATGTATATTTTTGTGTGCCTGTGTATAATATGTATGTACACATATGGCATATATACATAGAATTAAATAGTATATTTTGGATGTTCAGTAATAGTAAATAGATAGGGAAATTGTATCGCTTTGAGGCGAGGAGAGGCCAGGCACCTTAACCCAAACCCTTGACATGAGTAACGTCTAGTTGGCCACAATTAAGCCAGTCACATGACCTTTAAGCCACCACATCACAGTAACGTGATCGTCAAGTCACTCCCATCTTGTCACATGGCTGGCAAGCCACACCCACAAAATAAACCACGCCCACAGTGTGGTAGTAAATTTTTTTTGCAGCCCTTCACTGCATGTAGACTTCAACTCCCAGAATTCCCAAGCAAGCATGGCTGCCTGAAGAATTCTGGAAGTTGAAGTCCTGTGTCTTAAAGCTGGGAAACCCTTGCTCTATAGCTAGGGTGTCAAACTCAGGCCCACAGGCCGGATTTCTCACATATTGGCCACTCCCACCCAGATTTTAGCAAAGGGGTGAAAAGTTGCAATACGTCACGTGATGACAATGTGACGACACAAGTTTGACACCCCTGCTCTTTTAGCTTTGATCTTTGAGACACCAACTTTCAGGACTCTTACCTAAATATTGATATTGAATTGTAACTATTGAAAAGCCCTGGTGTACTTTATTCCCCAGGACACAATGCTTGAATTAATTAGGACAAGCTGTAAATTTTTTGAAAGGCGTAGCTTGAAGCAAGCATTCACGATGATTAGGTCATGATTAGAATTGATATCTTGAATCCTATACTGTATACACTTAGCAGTAAATCCCATTGAAATTAATAGGATTTACTTAATTTTTGGTATATATTAGATTTCACTATATACCACATTTCTTAGTTTTCCAGGATATTTGTAACCACACTACATATTTATTAATAATGACATAAATACTGTTAGCACAACACTGCTAAAACAACTGCTACTGCTAAACGCAATCCCACCAAAATTGGGATGACAGAAGGCAAGAACCTTATTTAACTGCTTTCATTGTGATCCCAATGAACATTTTCTCCACCTCACCCAAACTATTTGCACAGGGAGTCTCTGCTCACCGTCACACATGCCCTCATCACCTCAAGGTTCGACTACTGCAACATTCTCTACACGGGGCTACCTCTGAAGAGTGTTCAGAAACTTCAGATCTTGCAGAATGCGGCCGCGAGAGCTATCGGAGGGCTTCCCAGATACACCCATGTTTCATCAACACTCTGTGGTCTGCACTGGTTGCCAATTAATTTCTGGACACAAATCGAGGGGTTGGTAATGACATGGCAGCAGACCAGAATACCTATGGGACCGTCATCTGCCGCACGAATCCCAGCGGCCGATTAGGTCCCACAGAGTTGGCCTTCTCCGGGTCCCGTTGAATAAACAATGTCATCTGGCGGGACCCAGGGAAGAGCCTTCTCTGTGGCGGTCCTGGCCCTCTGGAATCAAATCCCTCTGGAGATTCGAATTGCCCACCCTCCTCACCTTTCGCAAGATGTTGAAGACCCATTTATGTCACCAGGCATGGGGTAATTGATGTATCCCCCTTTTGGCTAGTAAGATTTATGTGCGGTTATGATTAGGTAGTATTAACTGTTTTTAAATCATAGTGGTTTTTTAGCTATAGTTTTAATTATTGGATTTGTACTACAATGTTTATTGTTGTTGTGAGCCACCCTGAGTCTTTGGAGAGGGGCGGCATACAAATCTAGTAAATTATTATTATTATTATTATTATTATTATTATTATTATTATTATTATTATTATTATTATTTAAGAAAGCCTCTTGAAGCCTGGGGAGGATGAACATGGCCTACCCCGCCCTACAGAACGCTGAAAATTCCCCTGCAGCATCACAAAATCCAGAAGTGGGGTTTCTCATGGAGGGGAGCCTCAGGGGAATTCCACCAGCGAGAAAACGGGCGCTTCGGCTGGCAACGGAAGTCCGGAGGTGGGGCATCCCAGAGACGGGGGCAGGTTCGTAAGGTGAAAATAGTTCCGAAGAAGAGGCAAAAAAATCTTAAACCCCGGGTTCGTATCTCGAAAAGTTGATATGACGAGGGGTTCGTAAGATGAGGTATCACTGTACTTGGAATACTGTGTTCAGTTCTGGAGACCTCACCTACAAAAAGATATTGACAAAATTGAACGGGTCCAAAGACGGGCTACAAGAATGGTGGAGGGTCATAAGCATAAGACGTATCAGGAAAGACTTAATGAACTCAATCTGTATAGTCTGGAGGACAGAAGGAAAAGGGGGGACATGATCGAAACATTTAAATATGTTAAAGGGTTAAATAAGGTTCAGGAGGGAAGTGTTTTTAATAGGAAAGTGAACACAAGAACAAGGGGACACAATCTGAAGTTAGTTGGGGGAAAGATCAAAAGCAACATGAGAAAATATTATTTTACTGAAATAGTAGTAGATTCTTGGAACAAACTTCCAGCAGACGTGGTTGGTAAATCCACAGGAACTGAATTTAAACATGCCTGGGATAAACATATATCAATTATAAGATAAAAATACAGGAAATAGTATAAGGGCAGACTAGATGGACCATGAGGTCTTTTTTTGCCGTCAGTCTTCTATGTTTCTATGTTTCTACTAGAATGGGTTACCATTTCCTTCTCCAGTGGATCACATTTTTGTCAGAGCTCTCTACTATGACCTGTCCATCTTGGATGACCCTGCACAGCATCGCTCATGGCTTTATTGAGCTACATGAGCCCCTTCGCCACGACAAGGCAGTAATCCATAAAGGGATTAAAAAGAAGAATGGGACAACAGAGAACGAGGTGCCTGGATGCAGTTTAAATGGATTCTGAGGGATGATAGAGGACAGGAAGGCCTGGAGGAACGTTGTCCAAGGGATCGCGATGGGTTGGACACAACTTTGCAACTAACAACAACAACAACAACAATCCTTTATTATTTTTTACAAATAGATCGAAACAGCAAACATATCCGAAATACCTTGTCCTCCTATTTTCTCCACCCCAACAATCCTGTTAGATGAGTTAGTCTGACAGAGATTGACTAGCTCCAAAATTACCCAGATTACGGCTGTCAGGGGTAAGGCAGGATTAGAACTCCCAGCCTTCCAGTTTCTAGCCTGGTGCCTTCACCACTAGACATCTTGGCTGAGGCAGGGATTAGAAACATAACTCTCCAAGATGACTGGCTATCAGCTGCAGTCTTGGAAAAAAATGGGAGGAGAGGTGTCTCAGGATGCCCTACATGCCTCATTCCCCTTAGAACTAAGACGCCTTAAACAAGATCTAAGTATTGCCCACAAGATCATATGCTGCAATGTCCTGCCTGTCAACCACTTCAACCACAACAACACAAGAGCACATAACAGATTTAAACTTAATATTAACCGCTCCAAATTTGACTGTAAAAAATATGACTTCAGTAACCGAGTTGTCGAAGCGTGGAACTCATTACCGGACTCCATAGTGTCATCCCCAAACCCCCAACACTTTACCCGTAGATTATCCACGGTTGACCTATCCAGATTCCTAAGAGCTCAATAAAGGGTGAGTACAAGTGCACTAGAGTGCCTTCCGTCCCCTGTTCTATTGCTCTCCTATATCTCCTATACCTTTCTCCTATTCCTATATCTCTTCTTCTATTCTTTCATTAATATGTTTTACTCCTATATTTTCTCTTCTATTCTTTCTTAGATATATTTTACTATGAATATCTCCTCTATAACCTTCATCATGTATTTTACTATGTGTATACCCACTAAACCCCTCATTGTGTATTGGACAAAATCAATCAATCAATCAATCAATCAATCAATCAATCAATCAATCAATCAATCAATGCCTCATAGGCAGTGAGGGGCTACCAAACTTTTTACTACCAGACTGTGGGCGTGGCTTATGCATTTTATTTCAACATCTTTCAGTGCAAATTGGGTGCTCTGGGGTGGAGCTCCATTTTCGCTACCCCACTGCGTCCCCCCCCATCCGGGCAGTAGCCCACCTCTGCTCATGGGCGGGAGCAAAGCCACATTCTTAATTCCTTCTCCCCTCTCTTCCCAGGAGTTGGCACCATCTGGTGTATCTCCAGTTTCTGACTATTTTTACCCTGTTTGTTCTGTGCAGAGTTTAGTCATCGTCTGCGGCAGCTGGACTCAAACCCCCAATTTCTCACCAGGCAGAAAAAGCCAAAGCCCATCCCCATCCCTGCCTCATCCATTTGCATAGATTTGAATAGGAAAAAGAGAGTCCTGAAAGGTAACACAGAGATGCTGGAGGGACATTTCCATATCCAGAGAAGAAAAAGGGAAACAACCCAATTGATCAGGAGAAAAAGAATGGAGGGAGAAGGAGAGGATGCAGAAGAATGTAATCTAGTGCAGGTGTCTCCAATCTTGGCAACTTTAAGACCTATGGACTTCAACTCCCAGAATTCCTTGGCCAGTTTTGTTTTGCTGGCTGAGGAATTCTGGGAGTTGAAGTCCACAAGTCTTAAAGTTGCCAAGGTTGGAGACCCCTGATCTAGTGGCCAAAGCAGAATGAAGGAATGAAGGAGAGAGTTCCTAGTTTTGAGGATTGCTTAGAAATTCCAGGGAAGTTGGACAAGTGCACACCCTTCCCGATTGTACCTGAAACCTAACAACAAATACATTCCAACTGTCTAACAACTCATTGAAATGTCAATCAATGTTAAAATAATTCAAAAGGCCATGGCACAAGAAAGACGCGGAGGATTTGCGTGTTATGAATGGAAAATAACAAATGTTCAGATATAACCAAAACAAGTTTCTTGGATTTGTTAGATTGAAAGAGTACCGAAAACCACCTCTACAGTAGCAGACAAAGAGAGTTGTTCACAGAATTGGGCTGGTGCCATACTCAGAATGTCTCTTCTGCATAGACACGCTGTGTTTTTTATATATAATGTGGATTTATCTACCACGTCTGCTGGAAGTTTGATCCTTGGAACAAACTTCCAGCAGACGTGGTAGATAAATCCACAGTAACTGAATTTAAACATGCCTGGGATAAACATATATCCATCCTAAGATAAAATACAGAAAATAGTATAAGGGCAGACTAGATGGACCGTGAGGTCTTTTTCTGCAGTCAGACTTCTATGTTTCTATATATAGTGTACAAGGACCAGTCCTTACGGAGGACTTTATACAGACCCTTCCCTCCAACAAAACCTTTTTCCTGCTAATAAAAATCCCCCCATCACCAATGAAAAAGATTTCAAGGACAAAGGAAGATTGTATAATCTTTTTCCCTAACCAGGAAATATTACAGGGTAGTTAATTTGAGAAGACAGGGCCTGAAAGGGAAAAAAAATCCATGGCTTGGACAAAGGGATAGATGGGGAGCTCATCAAATTGACACCAAACTGGCAGGAATAGCCAACACTCCAGAAGATTAGGCCCAAGATACAAAAGGATCTTGACAGACTTGAACATTGGGTGTTATCTAACAAAATGAAATTAAATGATGAAAAAAGTAGGATCCTACATTGAGGCAAGAAAAACAAAATGCACAGGTACAGTATATGTGTTACCTTGCTCAACAGTAGTACCTGTGAGAGGGATCTTGGAATCCTAGTGGACAACTATTTAAATATGAGCCAACTGCATTAACAGAAGGATAGAATCAAGATCACGTGTGCCTTGGTAAGCCCACACTTGGAATACTACGTTCAATTTTGGTCACTACGATATAAAAAATCTGGCTGCCTTTTTCTAGCTTATAGAAGATGGGTAGCATATAAATTTAATTTATTCTTCTAGTGAGACAGGCAGTATGTAAATTTAATAAATGAAGAAATAAATAAAAGAAATAAATAGAAAATCTTGCAGCAACGACAAGTTTCCCAGGGCCTTTTAATACATCCACAAGTGAAACTAGATTGCTGAAGAAGGGAAGAAATCACATGAATATTAAGTGTGAGAAAGAGCATCTGGATTGTATATTGTGCATGTCTGTGGCTAAAAGTGTAAAATAATTATTTAAAGAGGACTACAACAAGAACCTGCTAAAACAGAAATCCCTTGAATCAGAACTCCCCATTTTGATAACTTGTTATAGTCAATTGGTAAAATCAAAATCTTTGAGTTACAAAAGTAAGAAAAAGAATCTGCAAGACAAACTCAAGGTTTTTTTTTTAGCGTTTTAATCCCCGTTCAATTTTGAATAAGCAATTATTCCCACAAACCATTCCCTGCAAGATATTTTGAAAATAGAATATGCCATGGTTTGTAGGTTCTGAGTATTGTTTCTAAAATAGTGGCTCTTGAAACAAACACATTTGTAAAGCGGAAAGTTGCCAGCATTAAACAATAATCAGAACCTTGCATGTGCAATAAAATATTATATACAGTATTTCAAAACTAGAGAACTGAAAGAGCTTTTTAAGTGTCATAATTTCAGCTAATGCTCTAACTATTGAGAGACAAGTTTGAAGTTCAGTAGTAACAAATACATCGAAGACCCAATAAATTCAGTTTCCAACAGCTTGCATCACAGTGTCTCAAAGCTATAGTTCTCAGAGCCAAAGATTCCATCCACTCTTTCTGCAAAAGCAGCTCACTCTTCCTCTCTAAAAGCCCCTGGGTTCATCTCATTCTCTTTTTCTTTTGCCCAATCAGTGCAAAGTCATCAAGATGTTTGTCAAAAACTCAGCCTTTCCTTCTCCTTCAAAGGGAGGATTGGCGCCCAAACCTGTGGGGAAGACACTCTTCTAACCTGCAAGAGAAACGATGTATGGGTACCAAGGCAATGTGACACCTGGGAAATAATGGTGACGCAATGCAACTGAACTGTTTTCAGAAACACATACATGAAGCTGCGGCTGGTAACACATAAAATAAAATAAAATAAAAAATAAAATAAAATAAAATAAAATAAAATAAAATAAAATAATAAAATAAAATAAAATAAAATAAAATAAAATAAAATAAAATAATAAAATAAAATAAAATATAAAATAAAATAAAATAAAATAAAAAAATAAAATAAAATAAAATAAAATAAAATAAAATAAAATAATAAAATAAAATAAAATAAAATAAAATAAAATAGGAGGGAAGTGTTTTTAATAGGAAAGTGAACACAAGAACAAGGGGACACAATCTGAAGTTAATTGGGGGAAAGATCAAAAGCAACATGAGAAAATATTATTTTACTGAAAGAGTAGTAGATCCTTGGAACAAACTTCTAGCAGACGTAGTTGATAAATCCACAGTAGCTTAATTTAAACATGCCTGGGATAAACATATATCCATCCTAAGATAAAATACAGAAAATAGTATAAGGGCAGACTAGATGGATCTTGAGGTCTTTTTCTGCCGTCAGACTTCTATGTTTCTATGTTTTTAAAAATAAAATAAAATAAAATATCCTACAGCGGCAAGCCAAACTTCTATAGATTAAACTGGGTTGAAAAGGTGAACTTGTGCCAGCTGTAGTGCTTTGTATGGAGTGTCTGTTAAGAATGCCCCTCTGTTTTCACCAACGCAAGTACAACACCAGGATTCTTCAGGGAGAACACTGATGGGTCAACTGACAAAAGATACAGTAGATAGCATTAATATATCCTGAGCGCAATTGTCCATGAAATGGAGGCCTCCTCGGGAACTGGGGTGATTTCCAGGTTAAGCTAATGTTCTTGTTTCGTTGGTTGAAGTTGGAGTTTCAAATGAGGTAGCCAAAGGCATCAGCCTCCTAGAAAGCACCCAGATCAGGATTAGGTAGCTCTTTACTAAGGAGCCAGATGGCACAATTGGTATGGAAGCTACTGAACTAGGATCTGACGGCTGAATAGTTGGGAAAACAAAGAAGAGCATCCTTATCTTAGCACTTCCTTCTCTGCAGAGCAAACTACTGGAACGGATTATCCTCACATCCTGCCTGCATGACACAATCCTTTAGTAACCTTTTGGAAGGAACATGTCCTTGTGGCATCATCATTTCATCCCCAAACCTACAGCTGAAACAGCCCAAAGTAATTTTTAACATTTGCCAGCCATGTTTGTCCTCTTCTCCCAACATCAAAACAGTCCAGGAAAGCAACCTGCTTAACCCCCATTGACTCAGCATATCAGCTGTATAAACCTCTCTCCCCATCCAGGAATTGGAAGCACTCTGCTTCTCTGTCCCTTTGGTTTCTGCTGTGAGAATAACCAAACACCTGATTTATAGGATATAGAATAACAGAGTTGGAAGGGACCCTGGTGATCCTCTAATCCAGTCCCCTGCTTAAGCAGCAGACCCTATAACTTGTCAAATGTTTGCTGGAAGCAAGCTATTCCACTGATGATGATGATGATGATGATGATGATTATTATTATTATTATTATTATTATTATTATTATTATTTATTGGATTTGTATGCCGCCCCTCTCCGTAGACTCGGGGCGGCTAACAACAATAATAAAAAACAACATGTAACAATCCAATTAATAAAACAACTAAAAACCCTTATTATAAAACCAAACATACACACAAACATACCATTTATAACTTGTAATGGCCTAGGGGGAAGGAATATCTCAACTCCACCATGTCTGGCGGCATAAGTGAGTCTTGAGTAGTTTGCGAAAGACAGGGCGGGTGGGGGCAGTTCTAATCTCCGGGGGGAGTTGGTTCCAGAGGGCCAGGGCCGCCACAGAGAAGGCTCTTCCCCTGGGGCCCACCAAATGACATTGTTTGGTCGATGGGACCCGGAGCAGGCCAACTCTGTGGGACCTTATCGGTCGCTGGGATTCGTGCAGTAGCAGGCGGTTCCGGAGGTAATCTGCTCCAATGCCATGTAGGTATTTAAAGGTCATGACCAATACTTTGAATTGTGACCGGAAACTGATTAGCAGCCAATGCAAGCTGCAGAGTGTTGAAGAAACGTGGGCGAATCGTGGAAGCCCCACGACGGCTCTCGCGGCTGCATTCTGCACGATCTGAAGTTTCCGAACACTTTTCAGAGGTAGCCCCATGTAGAGAGCGTTGCAGTAATCGAACCTCGAGGAGATGAGGGCATGAGTGACTGTGAGCAATGACTCCCTGTCCAAATAGGACCGCAACTGGTACACTAGGCGAACCTGGGCAAACGCCCTCCTCGCCACAGCCGAAAGATGATGTCCCAATGTCAGCTGTGGATCGAGGAGGACGCCCAAGTTGCGAACCCTCTCTGAGGGGGTCAGTAGTTCCCCCCCCCCCCCCCAGCGTAATGGACGGACAGATGGAATTGTCCTTGGGAGGCAAGACCCACAGCCACTCCGTCTTGTCTGGGTTGAGTTTGAGTTTGTTGATTAATTGTTCTCACTGTCTCCATAGTTCTAAGTTGTGTCAGTGAAAATCTTCAAGAATGCAGACTGCATTGACCAGAAGCCCTGGCCTTTCTGTACATCAAATTAATTTGAGGCACGTAAGCCTAAATGCTAAATGTTATTGCTGTCAAGTTGGCAAAGCAGGAGAGGGAGAGAAGAGGCTTTTTGCTTGACCAAAACTTATTTTGTGTGTGTGTGTGTGTGTGTGTGAGAGAGAGAGAGAGAGAGAGACAATTGACATGAGAAAGGAGAAATGGAGTCTTCGGAGAGGGGCGGCATACAAATCTATATAATAATAATAATAATAATAATAATAATAATAATAATAATAATAATAATAATAATAATAATAGATGCAATAGCAGTAGTACTTTATCAGATTTTCCTCTCAGTCTGGCAGATTTTGGTGGCGGAAGCTTCATTTGACCTACCATTGATTTAGTAGCACAATTTCTGACAATACTGTATAAAATAAGGATAATACTGAATGTGACATTTTTGTCCCTATCTCCAAGGAATTTGGTTCTTTGGAAGATTGTTATAAAATATTCTACTTTCCTCTGAGTCCGGATAGATGATCTATGGGTACGAACTATATAGGAAAAACTCCTATAAGATTGGGGTATGTTTCTGTTTGGCTTTCAAATGTTTTCTTAACATAATTATCTCTCGATGTAAGTAGTTTTAAGGGGAAGAAAAAGTTTAAGGTGGCTTAAAAATAGTCCCACAGTCCTAGCACTCAAAATAAATAAACATTTAGAAAGCAATTCAAAGTACTAGAAAACATTAACTCTCTTGAGTGAAACATCTTTTTGATCTTTCTTTCAGTTTTCTACAGTATAAATGGTTTTCCTACGGAAAAAGATACCTTAAAATGTTTATCCTTATATATGGGCTACAGATATAAATTTAGTCACACAAGTGCATCTTGAGGTCTATGCAATTGTGTGACTAGGTTTGTATCCATAGCCCATTTATAAGGAGAAATACTTAATTCCCCCCTTCCCATAGCAATTTAAAGCAAATTAAAACTTGGCAATTGCAGTGGATTGATGGCAAAAGTAAGTTTCTGGATCCTTATTTTGTCAACCTCAAAAGTATGAATGGCTTGAGCCGGTCAGGGATCGAACTCCTGACAGCGGACAGAGTTAGCCTGAAATACTGCATTGTAACCACTATGCCGTTATAGTGACTTACAACCTATCCTCTCACAATCATTGGTGCATCTCCACAATCATGTGGTCAAAATTTGAGTGCTTGGCAACTGCCAAGTATTTATGACGGTTGCAGTGTCTGAGACAGCAGTGGGTTGCTCCCAGTTCTGCCCGGTTCTGCGAACTGGTAGCGCCAGTGGTGGGAGTTCCACCCACCCACCCAGGACACTTCTGCGAATGCACAGAAGTGTTGCATGTGCGTGAATGCATGAACCAGTAGCAACAGATTTTACTGGTCTGAGGGTGATCATGTGATAAAAAGTAAACGTTTAGTAAAAAGAAATTGTTCTATTGTTGTTGTGAGCCGCCCCGAGTCTACGGAGAAGGGTGGCATACAAATCTAATAAATAAATAAATCTAATAAATAAATAACCAACTGTGATCTTCTAGTCAATGAAACCCACCAGATTTGCTTAATAACTGCACAACTCATATAACAATTGTAGTATTTTGCTTACCGGTGGCAAAAATATATATATATAATTGGCACAACTCATTTAAAAGCTGCCTTGCTTAGCAATGAAAATTATGTCGCAATTGCAGTCATAAATTAAAGACAGTCAGTGAAGGGCCGCTCTTCTTCAGCACTACCGGTGAGGTCTCCGAGACCGGTGCGGATGTGCCAGTGGTGGGGCCCAGCCTCAACGGTAGGAACGCCGTTCCGGTGGCGGCCATGTAGCGCGTGGGCTAGCACTGATGGTGATGCCAGGTGTACATGCGTGTGCATGCTCCACCGGCGCTTCTCCGGACCTACGCCTGCCCTGCCTCGAGCATTGCCTTCCCCCGCCGTTTGCCCCTTGCTCGCCTCTTGCACCGGCTCCCACCACCACCTGTGCTGCTGCCATTCACCCCAAGAGCGAGAGGTGAGCATGGCAAGTAGGTGGTTGTGGGGCAAACGGCGGTGGGCAGCATCAAGTGGACACTTACTTGTTTGCCTGTTTCTGGGGTTTTTTTGCTTCTGCGCAATTGGATTTTTTAAAAATTAAATCAGATTTTTAATATTTTTATCTAATTTATTTTAATAAAATGCTTTTGGAGTAAAAATCTATCTGTACATAGTTTTTCATTTAAGATGCATTAATAGTTTAGTTTATTCAGCATGGAACTTAAGTTATGCAGCATGCAGGAGGCTGTATATTATGCAATATTTACATTTTTGGTAAATTCATTCAATGAATCCAAGTTCTGCAAGCTGAGATAACATGCACTGCATTGATGCATTCACACAATTTCACAATAACCATGTTATAAATCATAATCCACATCCCTCACTTTGTTGTGTCATTGCAACATCACCAGCTGTCGTATTATTATTATTATTAATTTTTTTTATTTGATTTGATTTGTATGCCACCCCTCTCTGAGGATCCGGGGTGGCTCACAACATATCAAAACTCTAATAACATTTAAAATCATTCATTCCCATTCACACAGCAAGACATACGGATATGTCAATATACGGATGATACCCAGTTGTACATCTCCACCCCATGTCCAGTCAACGAAGCAGTGGAAGTGATGTGCCGGTGCCTGGAGGCTGTTGGGGTCTGGATGGGTGTCAACAAGCTCAAACTCAATCCAGACAAGACTGTGGGTCTTGCCTCCCAAGGACAATTCCATCTGCCCATCCATTACCCTGGGGGGGGGAATTATTGACCCCCTCAGAGAGGGTTCACAACTTGGGCGTCCTCCTCGATCCACAGCTAACATTGGAACACCATCTTTCGGCGGTGGCGAGGGGGGCGTTCGCCCAGGTTTGCCTGGTGCACCAGTTGCGGCCCTATTTGGACAGGGAGTCATTGCTCACAGTTGCTCATGCCCTTATCACCTCGAGGTTCGATTACTGCAACACTCTCTACATGGGGCTACCTTTGAAAAGTGTTTGGAAACTTCAGATCATGCAGAATGCGGCCACGAGAGCTATCATGGGGCTTCCTAGACTTGCCCATGTTTCTACAACACTCCGTGGCCTGCACTGACTGCTGATCGGTTTCCGGTCACAATTCAAAGTGTTGATAATGACCTTTAAAGCCCTTCATGGCATTGGACCAGAATACCTCCGGAACCGCCTTCTACCGCACAAATCCCAGCGACCGATAAGGTCCCACAGAGTTGGCCTTCTCCGGGTCCCGTTGACCAAACAATGTCGTTTGGCGGGCCCCAGGGGAAGAGCCTTCTCTGTGGCGGCCCCGGCCCTCTGGAATCAACTCCCCCTGGAGATTAGAATGGCCCCCCACCCTCCTTGTCTTTCGCAAGTTACTCAAGACCCACCTATATTGCCAGGCATGGGGGAATTAAGACATCTCCCCCAGGCTTTCTTATATTTTATGTTTGGTATGTATGTGTGGTATGGTTTTTAAATTGTTGGGTTTTTTTAATATAATTTTATTATTAGATTTGTTCCATTATTATACTGTTTTTATTATTGTTGTGAGCCGCCCCGAGTCTTCGGAGAGGGGCAGCATACAAATCAAATAAATTGAATTGAATTGAATACTACATCACATTACTACATTATAATATTACACATTACAGTATCTGTAAGATGAACTCACAGACACTGTAACTGCAACATCATATGTCAAACCTATTTGTACTGACCAGGAACCTGCGACTATACGGCAACAACAAACCTTGGCTCACAGCTAAACTTAAGCAGCTACGTTGTTCCAAAGAGGAAGCCTAGAGAAAAGGTGATAAAATGCTGTACAATCAGGCCAGAAATGTATTAACAAAGAAGATCAGATCAGAAAAAAGAAGCTACTCTGAAAAACTAATGAATCCATTCTCAACAAATGAACCAGCAAACATGTGAAGAACTCTTTAAAATATCACTGGTTGTGGAAAACTACCTTCCCAGGCTGAAGGAAATCCACAACTGGCAGATGATCTGAGTGTGTTTTACTGCAGCTTTGAAAGGAAACTACAGCCACCTCTCTCTACAACTCCCATCTCAGACACAGTAACAATAGCCAAGCCTTCTACAACTGAGCCCATACTATTGGGTTCACAACTAGTGTTCGGCGAACCAAACTTGCACAGTTCCGGTTCGTACCGAACTTTGTGGTGTTCGGCATGATGAACACAAACCCAAATTTTCTTTAAAATTCGTGTTCCAGTTTGGCGTTCGTGCTGAGCACCGTGAAGCGCCGCCGCCCGGCTGTCATCTGCTGAGAAGAGGAGGAGGAGCCGGGCGCCGGTGGCGGCAGAGGAAGGTGAACAATGGGGAGCTATTGGCCAGTCGGGAGGCTGGGAGGGAGGCACAAAAGGAGCTGGGGAATCCCACAAAGGGATTCCGGGGGTGTCCTTTTTTGTAAAAATAAAAATAAATAAAAATAAAAATTCCGTAAAAATTAAAAAAACGATGGGATTCTGGGGGTGGAGCTCTGACGTCACAGAGTGCTCGGAGTTCGGGTTCGGCCGAACTTCACGCAAAGTTCGACCGAACTCGCCGAACCCGAACTCTGTTGGGTTCGCCCCTCACTATTCACAACCCCTGGTGATCTCAGAAAAGGAAATGCAAAACCTATTTCAAAGACAAAAGCCAGGAAAAGCTCCAGGCCCAGACTAGATAACTCCTTGCTTAAAAGTCTTGCTGACCAATTGGCTCCCATCTTCACCCAAATCATCAATAAATTGCTAGAGATGTGCCATGCTCCTCCCTTCTTCAAACACTCTATGATCATCCCAGTGCTGAAGAAGTCCACCGTCAAGGAACTGAATGACTACAGACCACTTGCTCTAGCATCTGTAGTTATGAAAACCTTTGAAAGGCTAGTGATGTCCCATTTGAAAACAATCATTTATTCACTTAGACACCCTGCAATTTGCATACCGAGCAAATAGATCAACAGATGATGCTGTTAATGCAAAGGTCCTCTTTGTAGACTTTAGGTCAGCATTCAATATCCTCATTCCAGAAACTCTTCTAACTAAGGTGAACCAGCTAGCGGTACCTGAACACACTTGTAAATGTATCATAAGCTTCCTAACAAACAGGAAGAAGCAGGTGAAATTAAGCAGAATCACATCAGATACCTGTACTATTAACAAAGGACCCCCCAAGGCTGTGTGCTCTCTCCACTTCTCTTCTCTCTATATACCAATGACTGAAGTTCACAGATGATACAACAATGATTGGACTCATTCGAGACAATGATGAATCTGCATACAGACAGGAGGTTGAAAAACTAACCTTGTGGTGCGACCGGAACAACTTGGAACTGAGTACACTCAAAACTGTAGAAATGGTGGTAGACTGTAGGAGAAACCCGCCCATACATAAACTCTAGGAGAAACACGCCCAAGAGGCATGCATAAATGCACCAGAGTGCCTTCCGTCCTCTGTCCTAATGTTTCTCTTTTACTAGTATCATGTATATAAATATTTTACATCTTTGTATGCCACCAATACGTACTTGACAAAACAAACAAATAAAATACTTCCACCTCTTACAATACTAAACAACACAGTATGAATAGTATAGACCTTCAAATTTCTAGGCTCTACAGTGTCACAAGACCTAAAATGGACACCTAACATCAAAAGTGTCATCAAAAAAAGCACAACAAAGAATGTTCTTTCTGTGCCAACTCAGGAAGCTCAAACTGCCCAAGGAGTTGCTGATACAGAGGAATCATTGAGTCTGTCATCTGCACCTCTATAACTGTCTGGTTTGGTTGAGCAACCCAAGACAGACACAAACTTCAGAGGATAATCAGAACTGCAGAAAAAACAATGGCTGTCAACCTGCCTTCCATTGAGGGCCTGTATACTGCACGAGTCAAAAAAAGGGCTGTGAAAATATTTACAGACACCTCACATCCTGGACATAAATTGTTTCAACTCCTACCCTTAAGACGTCACTATAAAACACTGCACACCAGAACAAATAGACACAAGAACAGTTTTTTCCCCGAACGCCATCACTCTGCTAAACAAATAATTCCTTCACCACTGTCAAACTATTTCCTAAGTATGCACTGTTATTAATGTTTTCATCCTTCCATCACCCATCTCCTCCCACAAATGGCTATAAGACTGTAACTTTGTTGCTTGTATCCTTACAATTTATATTGACTGGTTCTTAATATGATTTGATTGCTTATTTGTACCTGGACTATCACCAAGTGTTGTACCTTATGATGAACTTATCTTTCCTTTTATGTACACTGAGAGCATGTGCACCAAAGACAAATTCCTTGTGTGTCCAATCACACTTGGCCAATAAATGCTATTCTATTAAAATGAATGGGACTGTCGGTGAGTCAACAGCAGGTCAGAGGAGGAGTGGCTCTTTGAAAATTATGACTTAAATTGAGTTGATTTAAATCAAGCCTTTTTATTAGCGATTTAAGTCATTATTTAAATTGACTTGATTTAAAATCAAACCCACCCTGTTCCATATGGTCTATTATTACATGATTCCGCCCTGACAGTTTAATGCAACTTATCCAAAGATTATTCCTCTCTTCATCATTAAAAATGCTAAAATTGATTAAAAATGGAAATTTATTCTACTGTATGTCCCAAGAGGCTGTTGGATTCCAATTCCCAACAATACAGCCATGAATGGAGATGATGAGAATAAATTCTAACAGCACCCAGATAGCTATGAATTTTCCCTCTTGATTCCAGAGTTCGTTAGCTGGGGACTCAGCCAATTTTATCACGCCATCAACACTGCAGGAGACATGAGATTTGTTCAAGGTTGCACAGCGGGTTTTTATATTAATTAGGAAAGAAAAATAACATGTTTTTTTCAAATATTTTGGATTACCAGTCCTGTAATTGCTCATAATTTCTCAGGCTAGCTGGGAGTGGTTGCTATCCTGTGTCTTAGTTAGGAAAACACCAACACTCCGCAGTCTGCATTGGTTGCCAATCAATTTCCGGTCACAATTCAAAGTGTTGGTTATGACCTTTAAAGCCCTTCATGGCATCGGACCAGAATATCTCCGGGACCGCCTTCTACCTCATGAATCCCAGTGACCGATTAGGTCCCACAGAGTGGGCCTTCTCCGGGTCCCATCAACTAAACAATGTCGGTTGGCGGGCCCCAGGGGAAGAGCATTCTCTGTGGCGGCCCTGACTCTCTGGAACCAGCTCCCCCCAGAGATTAGAACTGCCCCTACCCTCCTCGCCTTTCACAAACTACTTAAAACCCACCTTTGTCGTCAGGCATGGGGGAACTGAGATATCTCCCCCGGGCCTATACAATTTATGTATGGTATGCTTGTGTGTATGTCTGTTTAATAATGGGGTTTTTAAATATTTTATATTGTAAATTATTAGATTTGTTATAAACTGTTTTTATTGTGTTGTGAGCCCCCCCGAGTCTACGGAAAGGGGCGGCATACAAATCTAATAAATAAATAAAATAAATAAATAAATAAAAAGGGTTTTTTGGGGGGGGGGATTTTGTCTCCTGTTTCATCCTGAAACCTTTGTGGGATGGAAGTCGTAACACCTCTGAGTTTACCCAGAATGTATTTGCCTCCCTGATGGTGTTATTATTGGCTAGTGGATGTAGCCTCCAGATCACAACTGCCTATCAGTTTGTCCCGGGGTCAGCAACTTTAAACACTCAAAGAGCCATATGGACCTATTTCCCACAGAAAAAAAAAACCCTGGGAGCCACAAAAACCTTTTCACATCTAAAATGGAGATAACACTGCATATATCGTTTTTTAATCTTTATGCCATATATATAAAAAATCTATAGTGTGTTGCATTTATGAAATCAATGAGTTAATGCAGAGAAAACACATTTTTATTTCTGCATGCAACAAAATCATTTTGAACTCAGAAAAAAAAAAGATGGGTCGAAAAGCTCAATAAATCACGTGCCGCACATTGGCGGTGGTGTCACATATTTTGAGTGACAGGGAACTGCAGCAGAGGGATGAGTTACATGCAGTTCCAGAGCCGTGGTTGCAGACTCCTGAGCTAGTCCTATGCTTATCCAAACATCTACTTTTGGAAGGACCTGCCTTGTGAGCAAATATTCAGGATCTCAAAATATGTACTAGAGCAAGGGTGTCAAAAGCCCATCATCACGAAGTCATCATGTGATGTATCACGACTTCTCCCTATGCATCCAGCCTGCGAGTTTGGCAGCCCTATACTAGAGGGACCCACTTATCTCCAAAATTCTGGATATCGCACCTCATATTCTAAAGACCTCAAAAGTGTGTACAGGTAGTCCTCCACTTACAACAGTTCATTTAGTGACCGTTCAAATATACCACGTCACTGACAAAGGTGACTTATGACTGTTTTTCATACTTATGACAATTATATTACCCCTATAGTCACATGATGAAAATTTATTTATTTTTATTATATTTATTTATTTTGTCCAATACACCATAACACACAATGAAGGTTATAGAG
The DNA here is from genome assembly GCF_031021105.1 of Erythrolamprus reginae. Classification (NCBI taxonomy): domain Eukaryota; kingdom Metazoa; phylum Chordata; class Lepidosauria; order Squamata; family Dipsadidae; genus Erythrolamprus; species Erythrolamprus reginae. The sequence continues at coordinate 171,653,151 of NC_091951.1, read as the reverse complement.
GATATAACGTTCGTTGTGTATTATTGTGTATTGGACAAAATAAATAAATAAAATAAAAATAATAATTAAAATAATAAATAAATAAAATAAAAATAAAATTCCGATGGTTAGCAACTGGTTCATATTTATGATGGTCCTGGGGACATGTGATCAGCTTTTGTGATCTTCTGACGAGTAAAGTCAATGGGGAAGCCAAATTCACTTAACAACCGTGTTACTAACTTAACAAATGCAAGGATTCATTTAACAACTGTGGCAAGAAAAGTCGTAAAATGGGACAAATACACTTAACAAATGTTTCACTTAACAACATACATTTTTGGTCTCATTGGCGTCATAACATGAGGATTACCTATGTTTTTCACCCCCTAGACCAGCTGTTGCAAAGCCACCTTTAGTGAAGATTAAAGGAATCCCTCAGAAATGTGTCCTCCTATGTCATCACTATCCTCAATGGCCTTCAGTTCAATGTGGCAGCTTCATTAGGAGCCAAAGAGATTTCCCATTAATTTACCACAGGGTACATTCATTCATTCATTCATTCATTCATTCATTCATTCATTCATTCATTCATTCATTCATTCATTCATTTGTCCAATACACAAATACATAGGAAGAAAAATAGACATGTAGTAATATATATAAGGGTAAAGTGAACTTAGAGGAGAGGATATATGAAAGAAAGAAAATATATATGATAAGTGAGAGAAAGGAAAGACAATTGGACAGGGGACGAAAGGCACACTAGTGCACTTATGTACGCCCCTTACTGGCTTCTTGGAGAGTCTAAGAGAGAAATGTTGGGGGTTAGGGGTTGACACAATTGAGTCCGGCAATGAGTTCCACGCTTCGATAACTCGATTGTTGAAATCATATTTTTTACAGTCAAGTTTGGAGCGGTTCGTATTAAGTTTGAATCTGTTGCGTGCTCTTGTGTTGTTGCGGTTGAAGCTGAAGTAGTCATTGAACGGTAGGACGTTGCAGCATATGATCTTGTGGGCAATACTCAAATCGTGTTTTAGGCGCCGTAGTTCTAGGCTTTCTAGGCCCAGGATTGTTAGTCTATTTTCGTAGGATATTCTGTTTCGAGTGGAGGAGTGAAGGGCTCTTCTGGTGAACTATCTAACGTCCAGTCCTGTCAAACAAGATACAAGTTACACTTTTCACCCCTAAAACTCAGTGACATGAAGACCAGGAGAAAGCAGGATCTAAAAATAGGTTTCGCCAGGCGCTCATTTCAAGCTGGTTTCTTCCCATTCAGCACTTTTGGAAATCACAGGAAAGTTCTGGGCATTTCGAGACTGTCAGAGAAATCGGACTGCTCCAGGGTTTATTTTTTTAAAAAAAATGATTGCACAGAATTCCTAAAGCAGGAGTCCAGAGGTGGATTCTTGCTAGTTCTAACAGCTTCTTTAGAATCGTTATTAATTTGGTGATGATGTCACAGAGCTGGTTCTGTCAGTGTCTTGGATTTTGCTTCTGTGCATGCGCAGAAGCTATTTTTTTTATTGCTGCGGGCATGGGTGCGTGTACGGAGCGACCCTGAGCAAACCGGCAGCAAAAGGATCCAGAATCCACCCCTGCAGGGGTCCTCAAACTTGGCAATGTTAAGACTTGTGGACTTTGGGTAGTGGTATTGGGTTGGAAAGAGTCTAAAAAATGGACATTACAGAATTGGTACTGGTACATGGTGGATCACATTCATTTTGAAATCATGGAAATAAGATTAAACAACTTTGATGAAAATAAATTGGAGAAGCTGATGGTACAATGGAATAAGGTGAAAGATTATATGTTGAGTAGAATTTGTGACGAAAATGTGAAAAATAAACTCCAATCACTCTTTGAATAGGAAACAAATGCAAATTAGAGCTAAGGAAATAAAAGAATATAAACTAGTAAATATTTGAACCCCCGCAATTGGTGGTGGTGGGCATTGTCAGTCGGGTGATGGGCACATGCGCTGTGCACTGTTTTATGTTTGTTTTATGTTATTTTTTAATGTGCAAAACCAATTAAAAATATTTTTTTTAAAAAAAAAGACTTGTGGACTTCAACTCCCAGAATTCTGGGAGTTGAAGTCCACAAATCTTAACGTTGCTAAGTTTGAAGACCTCTGTCCTAAAGGATCCAACCTTTCTGCTAGCAGATCATCCACGCTTTCCCAAATTTCTGGCTTTTGGTTCCAGGTAACTCCAGCACATCCACAAAGCATCAAAACAAAAGGCTGAAACCCATACTTGCAGCCCCAACTGTGTAACGAGGGCTTGTAATTTGTGTACTGTATTTCAGACCTTCAGCCCAGTTATTTTCATTTTCGCTTTGCAACGACTCACAGTTGTACTCCAAAACACACCGAGTAGAACATTTTTAAAGGGCAGGGACATGCCAAAGCCAGCTTTTATAGCAATTACCCATTGATGGAACTTAAACCGTGTTAGGGAAAGGCTGGTTTTTAAAATCAATCTTTGTCCTTCACCTACCGCAACATTCTCCTGCCATATACTACCTGGTTTATGACAAGCAGGAAGAGGGAGATTGTGATCCCGCTATATAGAGTGCTGGTGAGACCACATTTGGAATACTGTGTTCAGTTCTGGAGACCTCACCTACAAAAAGATATGGACAAAACTGAACGGGTGCAAAGACGGGCTACAAGAATGGTGGAAGGTCTTAAGCATAAAACGTATCAGAAAAGACTTAATGAACTCAATCTGTATAGTCTGGAGGACAGAAGGAAAAGGGGGGACATGATCAAAACATTTAAATATGTTAAAGGGTTAAATAAGGTTCAGGAGGGAAGTGTTTTTAATAGGAAAGTGAACACAAGAACAAGGGGACACAATCTGAAGTTAGTTAGGGGAAAGATCAAAAGCAACGTGAGAAAATATTATTTCACTGAAAGAGTAGTAGATCCTTGGAACAAACTTCCAGCAGACGTGGTTGGTAAATCCACAGTAACTGAATTTAAACATGCCAGGAATAAACATATATCCATTGTAAGATAAAATACAGGAAATAGTATAAGGGCAGACTAGATGGACCATGAGGTCTTTTTCTGCCGTCAGACTTCTATGTTTCTATGTTTCTATGACTATAATTGAACCCAAAAATTTCCACTGCTGAGTGAGACAGTTATTCAGTGAATTTTAACCCATTTTACAAACTTTTGTTGACACGGTCGCTAAGTGAATCCGGCATCCCCACTTACTTTGCTTGTCAGAAGGTTACAAAAGGTGATCACATGACCCCCGGGGACACTGCGACCATCATAAAGAGCCGGGGGTGGCACAGTGGTTAGAGTGCAGCACTGCAGGATACTTCAGCTAACTGCTAGCTGTAGTTCAGCAGTTCAAATCTCACCACCGGCTAAAGGTTGACTCAGCCTTCCATCCTTCCGAGGTGGGTAAAATGAGGACCCGGAGTGTGGGAGGCAGTAGGCTGATTCTCTAAACTGCTTAGAGAGGGCTGTAAAAGCACTATGAAGTGGTATATAAGTCTAAATGCTATTGCTAATGCTAAATGCCATAAATATGAACCCGGTGCCCATTTTGATCACGTGATCCTGCGGATGCTGGAAGAATCAGGTGAAACACAGTCACAAGTCACCTTTTCAGTGGCATTTAACCATCAGTTGCTGAAGGAACTGTTGTAAGTTGACGACTACCTGCATGTGTGCTAGAATAGCCCTTCAAAATACGAGCCGTTCTCCTGTTTACAACGCAGTCCTTTCAGCAGTCCCAAGAAGGCTCCTCACCCGTTTTTGCACTCTGATTCAAGTGACTCCAAGGATATAGATAAATCCCCACATGGCCTCAGTGACTCTTAGAGTGTTAAGAACCAGATGACTGCCAAGAACATTAAATCCTCCCATTCCCCATCAGACAGTATGGAAGAATTCTTGGAAGAGGATTGAAATGTTTTCAAAGAAAAAACCCCCCAAGAAAATCCAGTTGTCTTTTGTAAAATCAAAAATACCTTTGGGACAAATCCTCAATCGACATGACCTCCAACCAGGGGTGAAATGTTCCCAGTTTGCTCGTGCATTGTCAGTCGTAGGAGAGCCGGTCACGAAGGGAGCATGAACAGTGAAGGGCCACACTTATCTTTCCCAACCAGATTGGTCCCGGAGGCTGGCGCAGGTGCATGCACAGGCAGTGGTGGGTGTACGCACCCCTGCATGAGAATTTGGTTCCACACATGCACAGAAGCAAAGAAATTGGTGAAAATTGCCAAAATCTCATGTGAGGACATTCACATGTGCAAGATTTCAGTGCATGTGCAGAAGCAAATTTTTGCCTGGGGATGCCTGGGGGCATGCGGGGGTGGGGTGAGGACGCACAGATGCGCATACATCACTGTTTCCGCTAATGGACCGGCGATCCCATGTGTACTGGAGGCAGCCCAATACTGAGTGTGAGGCTCCGCCCACCAGCCCAGACACCGCCATGCGCAAAATGGCTGCATCAGGGCGGCTGGGCGGAGCCTCGCGCTCCTTTTGTGACCAGCTGTCCTACGACCAACAGGCACGGCCAAACCGGGAGTATTTCACCCCTGCCCCCAACCAACATGACCCAAAATCTGCTCGGGAGAAATCTGCCCCATTGCATTTCAATGAGGGGGTGATTGAGGTGTCGGTAACAATTCATTTTTTTCTTATTCTCAGTTGCCTTGTTTTTCTAACCGATTCATTTATGCAGTTCCGCTGGGACCCATCCCACATGGGTAGAAATATTTCCCTCTTTTCCCCCCCCATCAAAGTGGCACCGGGTAGAGAGAGAAAAACCATTCCATCTGCTTTGCAACAGAAGTTCTAACGTTACAAAAGACGGCTGCAGGCAACTACCTATAATTACCTACATGCTTAAGGCTGAAATGGTAATCAGAGCATCAGATGAGGAAATGCTCTATAAATAGCTGTTCCTAGGCCCTATCTTGTACCCAAAGACCTTGAACGACAGTCACAGGCTGTTTCAGTTCACTGACAGGGCGGCTCTTAGCTGCTAATGTCCACCCAAACCTGAAAATGTGCCAAGAGTAGCTTGCAGTTTGCCACTGATTAATTGAAGGAACATCCATAAAACAGGTGCCTGTTCTCAAGAATGTTTTCCAGGGCGGGTTCCAGTTACCTTCGCCATCGGTTCGCATCGCAACATTTCATGCATGTCCCCTCGTGAAAATTCACTTCCGCACATGCTCAGAAGGTGGATTCTGCCCGAAACACAGCTGAAGAGCTGATCAAATAAAGCTCAGTATTAACCAGGCGGCAGCCGGGAGGGTTTTTTTCAAAGCACAGAACAAGGAGAAGCCATCCAAACATAGGAAAATCAGCTGAAAATTCTGTAGAAAAGGTGGTGGTGAGCACAGACCGGCATAGACAGAACTGGATCTGTGACGCCAAAATTACCCCACCAGCGGGTCGCTAATGATTCAAGCAATCTGGTCCATCCATCCCTCTGGTCCATGTTGTTGTGAGCCGCCCCGAGTCTTCGGAGAGGGGCGGCATACAAATCTAATAAATTATTATTAATTATTATTATCCCTGATGTGTTCCTCTTCTACCAGTTAAAGGAAGGGGGACAAGGCGGGGGGGGGAATACTACCAGATTGGCCCAATACAGGTGTATTGTTAGTGGTGGCAGACTGTGGTTTGAAGAACCGATAGTGGCAGCAGTGCAAGGCTCCATTCCACCTGCTCGGATGTCACCATTTTCTTTTCTTTTTTAACGTGCGCAAGGTCTTCTGTGCATGCACAGAGGGTGAAAAAGCATGCGCGCAGAGCTTGTACTTCCGAACCTGGGGAAGGCCTGGCGACCATGAGCAATAGCTTCGCTCCGGCCATTAGTATGAATGAGGGATGGTTTATTGTTTTTTATACTGAGTTTTTAATCTACTTTTTTAAATGTTTTAATAGTATTCTACTTTTACCTGTCTATTTCCCCCTGTCTATTTTTATTCTTGCAAGCTGCCCTGAGTCTGTGAGAAGAATAAATAAATAAATAAATAAAGAAGTAAGTAGGTAGGTAGGTAGGTAGGTAGGTAGATAGATAGATAGATAGATAGATAAATAAATAAATAAATAAATAAATAAGAAGGCAAGCAAGCAAACAAACAAACTGATAGGGGAGGTAAGTAGGGCCAGTTTAATCTAGTCATGGATGGAAGCCCTGAGATTTGTGATTGGTTGGGTGACCTGGGCCAGTCATTCTTAGCTGAACTCATGAGGTTCTTGTTGTGTGGAAAAGAGGAGAGGGAAGGAGAGTTGGATAGGTTTGCTATCATGAGTTAAAAGTAAAAAGAATAAAAGTGGTGGCACAGCGCAAAGGTGTCAAACTCAAGGCCCGGGGGCCAGATTTGGCCTGCGGGGTGCTTAGATCTGGCCCATAGATCCTCCCTGGAAACAGCAATTGCGGTTACTTTGTGGTTGCTGCTAGCAAAAACCTGCGATTACTCTGCTAGCAAAAACAGAGTTCAGCAGCCAATGGCCCTCGCGAGCTCCGTTTTTGCTGGCAGAGGATTTCAGGAAACTGTCGCAGCCAAAAACGGATTCCCTTGTCACTGCCAGAGTTTTGCAGGAAGCTGTTGCACCCAAAACCAAAGTTATGGAGCCCATTTTTGCTGGCAGAGTGCTTGGGCCATTACACGCACCTCCAACACGAGTGATGTCAAGCTGGCTACATCCACCCTGGCCACACTCACCCCAGCCCCCCAAGATCAAATGCAACTCTGATGCGACCCTCAATGTAATCAAGTTTGACAGCCTTAGCATAGTGATTAGAATGCAGTATTGCAGGCTAATTCTGCTGATTGACAAGAGTTTGATCCTGAGCGGCTCAAGGTTGACTCAGCCTTCCATCCTTCCGTGGTTGGTAAAATGAGGACCCAGATTGTTGGGGACAATAGGCTGACTCTGTAAACTGCCTTAGAGAGGGCTGTAAAGCACTATGATATGGTATATAAGTGGTACTGCTATTAAAAACCATGTTTTTTTAAAAAAAAACTCAGCAAAATTATAACCTACAAAGAATTTAAGAAAGAAGAAGAGACTCTAAAACTAGATTAGAACTATGGGATGAAAGTATGGAACTAAAGTGGTGGGAGTACCTCCAGATAAAGTCAAGATATGAAAGGAACAAGAAAGATTGTGGGATAGAGAAAAGAACAACACTTGATAAAGTATTACTAGGAACAGATGAGAAATCAAATAAAAACTGTACCGATGTCTGTTAAATTACAAAATGGAAGAGGAACAAGTCAAAGAGACAATGTTTAAATGGGCCCAAAACTTTGGTTATAACATAAATTTAGATGTTGAACGACTATGAACAAGAAACAAAAAACTAATTCTAGCCACAAAGTGCAAAGAGAACCAGTAAAAAATGTTCTATAGGTGGCACAGAACACCAATACAATTAGCTAAAATAGATAAAAAAACATTCACCTAAATGTTGGAAATGTAGGAAAGAGAATGGTTCTTATTACCTCATGTGGTGGCTTTGCCCCACCACCCAAAGTAAGTCTCTACTTTGAGGCAAATTGTCTTGAAGCCCCTTGTTCTCCATTGCTTTGTTATACACCATTCTGAGCCATGATGCAGCTAGTTGAAATTAAGAGGCAATTAAAATATGGGGGGGTAGGCAGAAGCCCCCGCTTTCTGCTGCCTGTTTAAACTGCACCACACAGCTCCTCACTACCCTCTAATTATACCCAGGGTGACAGCAGCTTTCAGGCTCTGCGTGCATCCGTTAGATCTGCTTGACTTGGTGCCTACGAGAGCTCCGAGACCTGCTCTGTAATTTGCCTGCTGCTGTTACTCACTATTAGCAATGTGGGGTGGGGTGGGTATTTATAGAGCAGCCGATTGCTGGTGGGATCCTTGTGAAGTCATCTGATGAAATGCAGGGAGGGGGTTGGAGAAGAGGTGGTCACGCAGGCCTGCACCTTCCACGAGACTTGACAATCCTCAATCTTTGCCGGGCCAGGCAGAGTCGGCAACAGAATGGCAGGAGGAAATGAGTGACATGTGCTGTAGACTTGGAAAGACAGGACTGCATGCAGAGCTGGGAGTCCTGTCTAGCTTCTTCTGTGCTACTGTCCTCCTAAGTTTAGGTTTAAATTTTATTAGATTTGCATGCTGCCCCTCTCCAAAGACTCAGGGCGGCTCACAACAACAGCAATACAATATACAAAGTACAAATCCAATATAAGTTAAAACAATTTAAAACCCATAAATATTAAAAAACTATCATTACTACACACCATTCTCATATATTACAGTCAGAAAAAGGTGGTGCTGGGGGGACAAGATAGTTATTCCCCCCATGCCTGGCAACATAGATAGGTCTTCAACATCTTGTGGAAGGCGGGAAGAGTAGGGGCAATTCAAATCTCCAGGGGGAGTTGATTCCAGAGGGCCAGGGCCACCACAGAGAAGGCTCTTCCCCTGGGTCCCACCAAACGGCATTGTTTAGTTGACCGGGCCCGGAGAAGGCCAACTCTGTGGGACCTGATTGGCCGCTGGCATTCATGCGGCAGAAGGTGGTCCCAGAGGTATTCTGGTCCGATGCCATTTGGGCTTTATAGGTCATTATCAGCACTTTGAATTGTGACCGGAAACTAATCGGCAACCAATGCAGACTGCGGAGTGTTGGTGTAACATGGGCAGATCTTGGAAGCCCCACGATAGTGGTAGGAGGTAGGAGGAGAACCACTGAAGGACAGGGCCTCCCACTCCCAACCCTTTCAGCTGGTGCAGAAGGTTACCATGGCCGATGGTATAGAAAGCCGCTGAGAGGTCAAGAAGCCAATTCTCAAAAAAGGAGTGTTTTACTGCCAGATTTGAGTTGTTGACTTCCATCATCAAATATGAGTGCTTCCGTCACTTGTCGTATCATGAGAATAGCATTAGCATTTAAACTAATATACCGCTTCATAGCACTTTTACAACCCTCTCTAAGCGGTTTTACAGAGTCAGCCTATTGCCTATTGCCCCCAACAATCTGGCTCCTCATGTTACCCACCTTGGAAGGGTGGAAGGCTGAGTCAACCTTGAGCCGGTGGTGAATTGCTGAACTACAGCTAGCAGTTAGCTGAAGTATCCTGCAGTACTGCACTCTAACCCCTGGGCCACCCCGGCTCAGAAGAAGGCCTCTATATGGGGTGCTCCAACCATTGAAGACGTTGCTCATGTTTTGTTTGATTGTCAATGATATGCCTCTCTTGGGCTTTGATACTTAGCATCCTTTTCGAAAGAACAGCCCACTGGGACCTGAATCACAAATTGTCCCATTTCTACCTAAGGGATTAATCTATGCATTATGAACAGAACTGCTAAGTTTATAGTGAAGGCAGTTGAGCTAAGAACCCATAGTATTGAACAGGTGACATATTTGTTTGTTTGTTTGTTTGTTTGTTTATCAAATTTGTATGCCGCCCCTCTCTGCAGACTCGGGGTGGCTAACAACAGTAACAAATCAATATAAACAAATCTAATATTTAAGTTAATTTAAAAAGAAACCCCAATTTAAGAAACCAATCAAACATACAGACATACCATGCATACATTTTTTATAAGCCTAAGGGGGAGGGAATATCTCAATTCCCCCATGCCTGACAACAGAGGTGGGTTTTAAGGAGCTTACGAAAGGCAAGGAGGGTGGGGGCAACTCTGATATCTGGGGGGAGTTGGTTCCAGAGGGCCGGGGCTGCCACAGAGAAGGCTCTTCCCCTGGGTCCCATCAAACGGCATTGTTTAGTTGACGGGACCCGAAGAAGGCCACTCTGTGGGACCTAACTGGTCGCTGAGATTCGTGCGGCAGAAGGCAGTCCCGGAGATATTCTGGTCCGATGCCATAAAGGGCTTTATAGGTCATAACCAACACTTTGAATTGTGACCGGAAACCGATCGGCAACCAATTTACCGGAATGTTTGTTCTTTGTATTCACTACATATGCATTTTATTACTATGTTATCTTTTACCTGTATTACCTGGGCATTACAATTTGTATTTTAGTTTGGTTTTGTATTTTTTTAGATGGTCGTGAGCCTAATCAGTTGACAACTAAACTACTGGTAGACTGCCTCATTTGTCACACTTCAGATTAAGCTTTGATATTTTCTCCACCCTGTCACTGTGCTACTTTATAATCATACCTGTACAAATGAATACATCAACTTTATTTGCATCATGTAGTACAAAACTGATGCAGAGGACTGTCAAGACATCAGCTGGAGATTTTGATTCTGCGTTCACAGCTATTCAACTGGAATATAAAATCTATTAGCCCCCAACAGTTATACATTACACATCTATTGTAGAAACAGAAGGATGGAAACTACTCGTTTTGAGGAGAAGCTTCTAATTGTTATGACTGCAGGAAAGAAACATGTTGTGTAAGAGGCACTTTTAGAGCAGCCACGGCACACACATCTAACAAGATTTAAATGCAACCAATTATACTGCACAAATTTGCCAACAAGTGAGTACAGGGCAAAAACCAAAGAATGTAAGCTGTCACAGGGAAATGGTTTTAGAGAGATAGTTTGGTATTGGTGTAGTTGCTAGTTGTGAAGTCATGTCCAACTCATTGTGACCCCATGGACATTCAGTGGTCCATGACAAACTACTCCTAAAACTCAAATCCTATGGCATCTCTGGATTCCTCCACAGCTGGATTACTGCATTCCTGTCAAACAGGCAACAAGTTGTCAAAATTGGAAGCGCCATTTTCACCCCTGTCCCGGTTAAAAGTGGCGTTCCCCAAGGCAGCGTACTAGGACCTACTCTATTTATTCTCTACATCAACGACCTCTGCGATCATATCACAAGCAACTGTGTTCTTTTCGCCTACGATGTAAAACTTTTCAACACCACAGACAACACATCTACTCTCCAAAAAGACCTCGACTTTGTCTCACATTGGTCTAACACATGGCAACTTCAAATATCAACTAGCAAATGTTCTACTCTCCACATCGGCAAAAAGAATCCGAACCTCATATATAAACTGAATAAACAAAATCTCACAGCCAACCCCCACTCAGTAAAAGACCTTGGAATACTAATAACAAATGATCTAAGTGTCAAAGCCCACTGCAACAATATCGCCAAAAAGGCTTCTAGAGTTGTTAACCTGATCCTACGCAGCTTCTGCTCTGGCAATCTTACGCTACTCACCAGAGCCTACAAAACTTTTGCCAGACCCATCCTTGAATACAGTTCATCTGTCTGGAACCCATACCACATCTCGGACATCAACACCCTTGAAAATGTCCAAAGATACTTCACCAGAAGAGCCCTTCACTCCTCCACTCGAAACAGAATACCCTACGAAAGCAGACTATCAATCCTAGGTCTAGAAAGCTTAGAACTACGTGGCCTAAAATACGATCTAAGTATTGCCCACAAGATCATATGCTGCAACGTTCTACCTGTCAATGACTATTTCAGCTTCAATTGCAACAACACAAGAGCACGCAACAGATTCAAACTTAATATTAACCGCTCCAAACTTGACTATAAAAAATATGACTTCAGCAACCAAGTTGTTGAAGCGTGGAACTCATTACCTGACTCAGTAGTGTCAACCCCTAACCCCAAACATTTTTCCCTTAGACTATCCATGATTGACCTCTCCAGGTTCCTTAGAGGTCAGTAAGGGGCGTGCATAAGTGCACCAGTGTGCCTTCCATCCCCTGTCCAATTGTCTCTCCTTATCTCATTTATCTTTTCTTCCTTTCAAATATGTTCACCTATACTTTTATATCTTTTCTTCTATTCTTTTCTTTACTTATATTATTACATTTCTTTCTCTTCAATGTGTATTATGTATTGGACAAAATAAATAAATAAAATAAAATAAATAATGTTTCTCCAAGCCTTTCCATCGTCTACCATCCACAGGAGTCCATTTAAGCTGCATTCAGTTTTGGTCATCACACTACAAAAGAGACATTGATACTCTAGAAAAAGTGCAGAAGACAGCAACCAGAATGATAAAGAGACGAGAAACTAAAACATACAAGGAAAGGTTGCAGGGATTGGGCATGGATAGTCTAGCAAAGAGGAAGTCCAGGGGGGACATGATAGAGTCTACAAATACTTTAGAGGCTGCCACAAGGAGAAGGGGAACACATTATTTTCCAAAGCACCAGAGAGCCAGACAACCTGGAAATAAGGAGGAACTTTCTGACTGTGAGAGCGATCAACCAGTGGAACGACTTGCCTGCAAAGGTGGTGAACGCTCCAACACTAGTGACCTTCAAGAAAAGACTGGACTAGTGTGATGTAGGGTCTCCTTCACCAGGACTAGATGACCTGCAAAGTCCCTTCCAACTCTAATAATAAATAAATTAAATAAAGCTGATCCTGATTGCTTCAGTGACTCCATCCAACCACTTCATTCTCTGTTGTACTCTTCTTTTGCCCTCAATCTTCCCCAGCATCAGGCTCTTCTCCAGTGAGTCCTTCCTTCTCATTAGGTGGCCAAAGAATTTGAATTTCATCTTCAGGATCTGGCCTTCTAAAGAGCAGTCCTGGTGGATCTCCTCTAGGAGTGACCGGTTTGATTGCCTTGCAGTCCAAGGGACTCGCAGGAGTCTTCTCCAGCACCATACTACAAAGGCCTCAATTCTTTGGCCCTCAGCCTTCCTTATGGTCCAACTTCCACAGCCATGCATTGAAACTGGGGAAACTAGTTTGGTATAGGGTAGCATTTTTTAACCTTGGCAACTTTAAGACATGTGGACTTTGATTCTCAGAGGCTGGGAGCATGGCTGATTGGGGACTTCTGGGAATTATAGTCATAATGTCTTAAGTTGTTAAGATTGAAAAACACTTGTGCAGGGGTTCAGGTATTGGACAAGAATCAAAGACAGCCAAGTTCAAACTCCAAATAAATCAAAGTTCACTTTGGACATCACAGTGTTGCTACTTCAGAGGACAGTTGGGAAAAGCATTAAGTACACTGATACAATTGTATGGATAAGGGTGAGGTGCAAATTTAACAAATACATTTTAAAAAGTAATGCCAGTGTACTGTAAGAAAGTCTAATGCTGTGTCTCTCTCAATTTTGTTGTGGTTAGCTCTGGCCCAGCTCCTGCCCCAAGGACTGTGGATGTGGGGGAGACATCCATATGCTGCAGGCCTGTTTTGCCCCCCGGTGGAATCTGCTGATGAAGGCTCCTCTGACCAAGAAGACATGAGTGACAGGGAGGAGGAGAGTGTGGCAGACAGCTCAGAAGGAGATCAATTATCTAGCTCCTCCTTGGATTCAGAACAAGAGTTAATGATACAGCCACGCATGCGGAGAGCGATGCATAGGCAACAACAACTGAGAGATTATTATCAAAGAAAATGAGGCTACCTGTGGTTGGGTGGGGCTGTGGTAATTAGTGAGGCTGCTATAAATAGCAGCCTGTGGGTTTGGCCATTGTGGAGGATTATCTGATCGTTGTGTTTCGTGACTGCTTTACTGACTTCAACCTTTGTGTGCTGATTTTTCCCTGCTTTGAAACTAAAGCAGAGCAAAGTGTGTTTCACTTTGTGAAAGAAGAAGGACTGTGAATTGCCTCACAGCGGCAAGCTAAGTATCACAGAACTGATAAGGGACTTGTACAAATTACCAGTTTGTTTGGAGACGAGTGCTCTTTGCTATACCAAAAGAGGGCTTGGTTTAAGTGAATTTTCATTATAAAGAACATTGTTTTGAATTTTCAAACGTGTGTGTGTCTGAAATTTGTACCTGTGAATTTTTGGGAGGATTCTACCAGAGAGCCCGACAGAACAAATTTACATCATCATTATGTGTTACCTGGAATTAAAATATGGTGAGAGTGTGGAGGCAGTCATTTTCCAACTTTCTATCTGTCAATTTCCATTCAGAACATCACTTCCCATCTTAGTAGCCTGATGAAGAAGGAAGAAGCCAAAGTATTTGCCATTACAAGAACATTTCAAAGGGTGAAATTGAAGGAGCAGGATAAAACTGTTTAATTGAGGTCCATGTGCATTTTTAGGTCAGAAGAAGATTTTAAAAAGTAGAGTAACCAATTGTGTTTGTGTTGCTGGCACATGCAGCTACTTTATTTGCTGCTGAGCTGGCAGTTAGTGTTTCCTCACACTATTTTTCAAACATAGTATTTTCTGCCAAGCACCAGAAAGCAGAGTCCACCCAAGATGAGTGCATTTTAAGTGCTGTACTTTAGACAGGATCACATGTTGACTTAGCATAATGGAGATATGTAACTTGGAAGGGAAATGAAAAGCATTCCTTTGGAGCCTCCTCAAGCCAAATAAATCAGGGAGTAAGCACACACCAGTAAAATGAGGAGAACTAAAACTCAGTTTCCTTGAAGATGCATAAGAACAAGAAATCTTCATTAAAGACTTTTTCAAATAATAATAATAATAATAATAATAATAATAATAATAATAATAATAATAATAATTTATTAGATTTGTATGCCGCCCCTCTCCGAAGACTCGGAGTGGCTCATAACAATGTTAAAAACAATATTATACAGGCACAAATCTAATATTAAAAAAACCCTAAAAACCCTATCATAATTAAAAACCAAACAGCACATACATACCAAACATAAATTATAATAAGCCTGGGAGAAAGGTGCCTCAGATCCCCCATGCCTGGTGGAATAAGTGGGTCTTAAGTAGTTTACGGAAGACAAGGAGGGTGGGAGCAGTTCTAATCTCCGTGGGGAGTTGATTCCAGAGGGCTGGGGCCGCCACAGAGAAGGCTCTTCCCCTAGGGCCCGCCAGACGACATTGTTTAGTCGACGGGACCCGGAGAAGGCCAACTCTGTGGGACCTTATTGGCCGCTGGGATTCGTGCGGTAGCAGGCGGTTCCGGAGGTATTCTGGTCCAATGCCTTGTAGGGCTTTAAAGGTCATGACCAACACTTTGAATTGTGACCGGAAACTGATCGGCAGCCAATGCAGGCCACGGAGTGTTGTAGATTTGTGGGCGAATCTGGGAAGCCCCACGATGGCTTTCGCGGCCGCGTTCTGCACAATCTGGAGTTTTCGAACACTTTTCAAAGGTAGCCCCATGTAGAGAGCGTTGCAGTAATCAAACCTCGAGGTGATAAGGGCATGAGTGACTGTGAGCAATGACTCCCTGTCCAAATAGGGCCGCAACTGGTGCACTGTTTCCCACAGTACCAACACAATACATGTATCAATAAAGTATACAAAGCATTGCCAAAAGAAATACATATCACTTTTTCTTGGAAAACCCTGCCCACCATAAGCAGTGAAAAACTTGATGGGGAAAATAACGAGGCAAATAATTATGATGAATAAGTGTTCTTAATTCCCAAGGTACAAGTCTTCAGAATAAACTTCAACTGCTGTTTAATTGATCATATTTAAATATTATTTTGTATCATCTGCCTTTTAATGGATTTAATGGAAGATATTTTATTATTTTGTACAACCTTTGTACTAATCTAGTGGCAAAGTCAACACCGCTGACTTTTTTCATATAGTAAAAAGGCAGGAATACTTCCAGTTAAAACACACCGGAGCTCATTATTTTTTTAAAAAAATACAATCTTTAACATCTTTCATTTCCATTCTGTATTGTAGCAAAGATTATGTTACTAAAATAGTTTTTAAAATAAGACAGCCTGTCCTTAAATGTCAGCTCCAGTAGTTAAATTTTCCTTTCACATCTAAAATTGGCTTCTACCAATTTTGCCAGCTTTTGTTTTGTTTGATTATTGTGCTGTCTTAACTGATTCAACCTTAATAATCATTTCTTTTTAAAGCTTAAGATTCTAATGCCATATTGTGAATTGTACTTGGAAAATATAGAGTGGGGGAAACGGATTTTTTTTCTTTTATAAGTGCTTGCTAGTAGCTAAAATAAGTACAGTACAGTAGTCGTTTGAATGCAAGTTCTAATATCTGCCTGGAGCTGTCCTGGGTCCTGAATGCATTAATTTTTAGTAAGCTAAGATATTTTCCACTAAGTTTGATTCTGGAAGAAAATGTCTTTTTTCAAACTTCTGGCCTTATTCTTTGAAGCAGCCCACATTTTATAGAGATTCCATTTTAAAAAGAAATTATTTTAAAATAAAATATAAGACGTGCACTGTTAACAATGAAGGTAACCTCAGCTACATGAATAGCAAGCAACCTGACACCATTTTAGCAACCCAAGAAAGTCTAATTTAAACATCTGCAACCTACACCCACATTCCATCTTCTGGCAGTAACTAAATGAAGAACTCCTCTCTTGAATATCAGCCATTACCCTTTCCCCTTCTCCATTTGTTTGCCTTCTTGCCTAATGAAGATTTTCTGAAGAATAGAAAAGCTTGCATAAAACAGAATTGGCGCCTCTTGGGGATTTGGAATATTGATCGATTAATTATTGTTAAAACTGAACTAATAATCATTAACATTTATTTTAGTTCTTGTTTTAATCTGTCACTTGGAAGTATGTGTACCTATTTACACACTCTACAGTGATATAAAGTACAGTATTGAACATGAACACACCATCTACCATAGCTATGATGGGATTCGAAGTCCCGCAAATTTGCCTGAATTTCCCCATTTTTCAATACCTCCCATTTTCTGTAGTAGTAGTCATGTCCAACTACACTAGAGTTACATTCAGCTTTCACTGGTGATTTTGGTGGTTGACAGGCTGAGGAGGAAAGGAATGATAGGAAAGTTTTGTTTTGCCTGTCGCTCAGAGTTGGTCTTCCCTAAATTTTTCTATCAGAAATGTTGATTTGCATCCCTAACAATTTTCAAACACCATGCTCAAATTGAAGAAGGCAGAGCTAAGCTTTCATTCCAACTGTGCTATTCTATAAGGATGGTGAGGAATAAATGAATAAATTCATATTTTTCTTCAAGTTGGGAACTAGTTGGTTCCCAGGTTTATAATTTTGGAATTGAATTGTGTTTTAGCATGTATCCCCAGTTTTTAGTAATTTCTGTTAGTTGTAATGGATTACTGCATTTGTTTTTTTTAATCCCTACATTATTATTATTATTATTATTTATAAATAACTCCAAACAGTGAACATGCCTAATCTTCTTCCTCCTATTTTCACTGCAAGAACCCTGTAAGATGAGTTGGGCTGAGAGAGAATGATTGTCTGAGAGTCACCCAATCAGCCTTAATGCCTAAGGTGGGACTAGAACTGAGTCTCCTGGTTCTAGCATGATGATATCTTAACCTTAACATATCAGACCATTCTGATATCTCAGACCAACGTTTCTGTCACAGTTTCATTTGTGCATGGTGTTCTAGGACCTCAGCATCCTCTTTCTAAAGCTGTGGTGTATGACTTGAACAGAACCTAAATGAGAATACTAAGGTTCCCACAGTGCCATATGCAAGTGAAAAATCTAACAATAAACCAATACAATTTAAAGGACCATTAAAAATCGAAAAAGCACAAAATTGGAAACTGAATAGAATACCAACAGAAAGAGAAGTGTTAAGGAAGATTATGGATTTTGCTGAAATGAATAGACTTACAATGAAAATAAGATATAAAGAAGATTTGGTGTTTTATAATATTTGGGGAAAATTTTACAAATGGATTGAAAATAAAAATAGATAAAATAAATAAGTATTTTGAAATTAATGTAAAAGAATTAGAGATAAGATGGTAGAAACCTGGTTGATGAAAATAGAAATGGTGACAGTATTAGACAAATTATGTAACACAGACTTAAAGGAGTTAAGAATTATGAATAAGAATATTGGAAAGTGTGAAAAATACATGTAATTTTTTAATATTTATATTTCTTGTATATTGTTTTTTCTTTTCTTCCTTTTTATTTTAGATTACAGTTAGTCATTCTCTTTATGTTAGATATAGATTGGCTGCTAGACTGCTAGTTTACTATATAAGATGTTTTTATATCTACACCACTAAATATTGACCTATGTGTGTATTTATAGATATGATTGATAATGATGATATATGCATTCCTATTTTTGTATGTTTTATGGTGGAGAAAAAAAAATTATATCCCCCCCAAAAATAAATTTAAAAAGCACGATAAAACTCAATTAAACATGACTGCATAACACAACAAATTAAAATACAGAACGCTAAGACAATCAACAGATACAGAAATTAAAACTAAATAATAAATCTGGAGTGAGGAAGAAAGTCTAAGATGTTTTCTTTTTAAAAGTTTGGCATAGTGACAAACAAAATAACCACATGAATGGTCAATTCCCTAAGAACTTTTTCAAACAGTGGTGCCTTCAATGGAACAGTGTTTTTCATAGTAGTACAATTATATAGTTGTTCTGTCTGGGTTCCCCCAGACCTCAACACCAACTGGAAAAAACAGCCAGACACGCTGGTAAAAGCAAAAGTACTTTATAGCTTGAAAAATAAACACAGAGAAGAACCTGTTCTTCCCAACAGGCAGGCTAGGAGACTTTACAGCAGAGTCCTGATGTCCAGACAATACAGCAAACTTCTTGCTGGCACACCCACCACTGTAGAGCATAAGACCCACACCTTTTTCCCCCAAGGTTTCAGTAGGCAAAGTCACAAACCAGAATTCCAAGATGCCAAAGATCACAGCCAGGTTCCAAGACTCCCAAAGATAATACTCCACAAGCCAGGAAGGGTGGGTCTGCCTTTTAACCTTTCCAGAGAGCACCACACCCAAACCCAGCTGTTGCCTCTTTAGTGCTGAAAGTACCTAGCTAATTGGTCCCTTCTTTGTTTTGCTCTTCTCTGTCGCAGATCGATTATGGCTTGTGCATTTTCCTCTAAGGAATCCAGGCTGCTTGCTGGGGAGAGCTCCCTCTCGGGGGCCTCTGGCTGTTCCCCCTCCTCCTCAGCCTGGGATTCCTCCTCCTTGTCTGCCTGCACCTCTTGTTCCTCATCCTCCCCCTCTGAGCAGGAAACCGACAGAAGACCAGCCGTTCCCGGAGGGGCCTCAGACGGAATCACAACAATAGTCATGTCATCTTACTGCAAAAAAAGACATATCTATGACATTACCAGCAACTGAGTTTGTTTTATTTATCATATTTATATACTGTACCACCCTTCTCCTCGTGGACTCAAGTTGAAGGAGACTACCATTTTATTTTACATCTGTTGACTCTGAAATCAGTCCACTGTGATTTCTTCCATCATTGCTATCTATAGGGGATATGCCATCTTTCAGTGTCCTCATTGTTGGGTTTCACCAATCTAACACATGCTTACATTGTCTTGTAGAGACATCTCTATTGTCAGCTCACAAATTAACTGACTAGTGTGTCACCTTTTGATGACAAAAAGGGGCATGTACTCTGCAGACTATATAAACACTGCAGAGTAGATGACTCCTCCCCTTTCCCTCCATTTTATGGCCCTGCTGAGCTTCTTTCCACCTCCTTCTATCTTCCTGTGTGCTCCATTGTCCTCGGCTGAGGAAAACATGTGTGAGATCAATCCGAAGGCATCCTCACACATGGAAGCATCCAGCAGTTATTAATATGTACTGGAATATAAGCATTTATGCCTGCATTCTGTAAATGCATGAATCAACAAAATTGTAAGTGAATGGGATTCTAAGCCACACAATTCATTTCGTGCCATGCTGAATTCATTGCAAGTTAAGCCAGCTGAACTCTGCTAATACTAATAATATTAATAGCAACCAAATACCCAACACTCATGAAACGTTGATGTTTCTGTCAGCTTGGGAAATTGAGTATGTTCAGAAGAAAGTTAGCCCCTATTTTGTAAGGCATCCTATGGAATGGCTTTTCGGGGCTCTACACTCACTGCTTCTTGGATTTGCACCCTGAACCTCCATCATCACCTCATTCCCTGCAGCTATGGCAAGAAAAAGTTTTGCTGCTTCATTTGCACAGTGGTGGATTGGATCTCATATTTTATTTCACCATAACAGTAATGGAAAGGAAGCGCAAGGAAGGTGGCAGGGCATCAGTTAGCTGTTCCTGGTGCTCCTATCCATGGCAATTAAAGAATGTGCTCACTGGCTGATAGAGAAGAAAGGAGAATAATTGTGAAGTAGTGTGAAAAGGCTGTTCAGAATCAGCAGAAAGGACTATAGATAGATCATGTGGGAGAAGAAGTGACAGAACCTGGGGGTGGAGTTAAAAGAGGGATTAGTTTAGGATCCTCACACAGCCACAAAGGGACTAAGTCCAACACCCTTGAATTTTGTTGAAACTTTCCTAAGTAGGTGCGAACCGCTAGTTGAGGCTATTTCTGTGCATAGGCATCAGGCAATAAATCAGTTTAATTGAAACTGTATCTATGTAACCATGATCTGTGCCTGATAACTGCTTACAGCCACATGCTAACTGATTGACAATGATTGACCCGGCAAATCATTGTAGCGATAATTGTCCACGCTCTTGCAGGAATATTCCCTAACCTTAACCCAAACCCAAACCCAAACCCAAACCCTGGCCCTGGCCCTGGCCCTGGTCCTGGCCCTGGCCCTGGCCCTAGCCCAGCCCGGCCCGGCCCTAGCCCTAGCCCTAGCCCTAGCCCTGGCCCTGGCCCTGGCCCTAGCCCTAGCCCTGGCCCTGGCCCTAGCCCTAGCCCTAGCCTTAGCCCTAGCCCTAGCCCTAGCCCGGCCCTGGCCCTGGCCCTGGCCCTGGCCCTAGCCCTAGCCCTAGTCGTAGCCCTGGCCCTAGCCCTAGCCCTAGCCCTGGCCCTAATCCTACAGTTAGAAGAAAAGAAACTGCTTTTCTGTCTAGCAGGGAATATCAGTGAAACAATAGGGATTTTTTAAAAAAATATCCAGCAGGAGCCATCTGAAAGTATAAGAATTCTCAGGCACATCAGAAGTGAAGGCAAAACAACTTACTGTCTGTGGCATTAGCTCACCCAACAAAAGGAAAAGGCTGAATCAGGATGACCAGAGCATAGGAAAGGATGGGAACAAACAGCATAACTTTCAGCCTTACCTTAATAGCAGATCAGGTGGCAATCCTTGCTTCTCTATGTAAAAAAAAAGAAGAAGTAATACCTAGATGTAGAAAACCCACGTTTTACACTAGCCTGGTCTCCAATCTAAGAGTTTCCAACCTGCAGAGACTTTAAAAAATATTTGTTTATGGGAAATGATGGAACTGTGTAAGCTTCCCACATGCAGCCTAAAATAGCTCAGATGCAAGCCCCTCGCCTTCTCAAATAAAATGCTCTTGACCAACTGATTTATCACACTTTCTTTTATTTATAAGCAGCCCATAACACAGGCAGGAGTAAGAAATCTGCAGCTTCCAAAGCATTTTAATAGTCTCCCAGCCCTAAATTATTCTTATGCCAGAAAAACTCACATGCATATAAAAGGGAGAAAAAACACACAACCCATGAACAAAAGGAAAATCCCAGCCCTGCACAGGCACAGGTCAGCAACGCTCTCTTTATGTCCTTGCCTCGTTCCCTATCCAGAAATCCATGTGAAACCCTAGCCTTCACTGGTAAATATGTTTTCCATTGGAAGAACAACTGAGGCTGTGGATAGGAAATAAAATTTGTCTCCAAATGGCCAAGGTACAGGCTAATGAAGGCATATATACTTGTCCCAGGATAATATTGCAGGATCCAATCTGGGTTGGTCACTGGGACCAGAGGTTTTGCCTTCTGAGCTTATGGATTCATGCTGGAGCCCATTTTCAGAGAAATGGATGTGTTATGAGATACGTTGTCTATGGAGATTCTCAGTCATCCAGATCCTGGTTGTCCCAAAGGTGCTTTTTCAAAAGGCAACTGGACTTTCTGGTTTTTCTTTGAAGACATTTTACTTTGTCAATAAGTGAAACATCTTTAAAGAAAAACTAGAGAGAAGTTCTACATTCTGCTAGATTCCCTAAGGTTGGGCTCCAGGGCAAGTCTGAAAGCTCAGAAGACTAAACTTCCAGTCCCAGTGACCGATCCCGATTGGATGTTGTGTATAATATTCTAAGCTGTGGTCATTTCACACCAAATAATTACTGGAAGCTTCCCATAAAGATGGGGTCATGAGCATTCATCCCTATCTAACAGAAATGTCCCAATCTGGAAGCAGACTTAACACTTAAAAGAAAAATATTTGTTGAACTGTTAGTACCATGTACATAACTAGTTGGGTTTGGCAATACAGTGATACCTTGTCTTACAAACTTAATTGGTTCCGGGATGAGGTTCTTAAGGTGAACAGTTTGTAAGACGAAACAGTGTTTCCCATAGGAATCAATGGAAAAGCGATTAATGCGTGCAAGCCCAAAATTCACCCCTTTTGCCAGCCGAAGCGCCCGTTTTTGTGCTGCTGGGATTCTCCTGAGGCTCCCCTCCATGGGAAACCCTACCTCCAGACCTCTGTGTTTTTGCGATGCTGCAGGGGAATCCCAGCATCGCAAAAACGAGCGCTTTGTTGGCAACGGAAGTCTGGAGGTGGGGTTTCCCAGCGAAGGGAGCATCAGTGAAATTGCAGCATCGCAAAAACACCGAAGTCCTCGAAACCCCACCTCCAGACCTCTGTGTTTTTGCGATGCTGTGATTTCACTGAGGCTCCCCTCGCTGGGAAACCCCACCTCTGGACTTCCGTTGCCAGTGAAGAGCCCGTTTTTGCGCTGCTGGATTCCCCTGCTGGGATTCACCTGCAGCATCACAAAAACATGGAAGTCCAGAGGTGGGGTTTCCCATGGAGGGGAGCCTCAGGGGAATCCCAGCAGCGCAAAAACAGGGGCTTCGCTGGCAACGGAAGTCTGGAGGCGGGGCATCCCAGCGGCGGCAGTGGGTTTGTAAGGTGAAAATAGTTTGTAAGAAGAGGCAAAAAAATCTTAAACCCCAGGTTTGTATCTCAAAAAGTTTGTATGACGAGACGTTTGTAAGATGAGGTATCACTGTATATAGAATAGAGCCAACAATGTATGCTAACGTGTAAAACACTATTGCTTTCAGATTGTTACAGATTGCCATAAGGAGGAGCCAGAAGCATGATTCATTCTCTCGGCTACTCTCAGCTATTTCTGTTTTGTCTTTTTGACTATGCTGCAGTAAGAACTGTGTATTCAAATGATGGTTTATATATTTGTAAGTTGGAAAAGTAAGCTTATAGTATTATATATTTATTGAGATGTATTGACTGATTTAACTATATTTGACTACAACTGTTTTTGACAAAGATATTTGGCAAAGTAAATAATATTTTATACACTTAATATATCTGGCTTGTATTATTGAATTATTATTTGTATCTCTGAGCTATCAGCTGGATATCTGCAAGACTACCATGTTTCCTCTGTGTATGTGTATCTTTGACCACTCAGAGATAACTCTGCACACTCCTTAACATGAACCCAAAGCTTGTTTGGACTATGCGTAGCTAGCCACATTAAGCAATGCTAATAACACAATATAATGCAATACTATGCACATCTTTTTTCAAAGCCAGCCCCATCCAGTCCAATCCAGGGATTCATTTTAATTAAGTGAATATAGGGATTGTTAGTAAAATGACTAGTGGGTTGCTATTTTTCTGCTTCAGGGGCAATAGGCATTCCTTCCTGAATGTTTAAGCAGCAAAAAAAAAAAAATAGTTAGGCTATTTTTGAAATTTGCCATGTTGCAGACAAGATGCAAGATATGACAGGTAATTTAATGAAGGCTCAAAGTTAGAACAGCCTTCGACTGTTTTAAAGTGATGACGGCTGTAATGGCTCTGCGGTCATTTGCCCTTATATGACCCAGCATAGGGATGCTACAGTAGCTCCCCATCTGTCTCCCATACACCCACCTGGCTAGGGTCTTGCAGTGCTTGGGCCTTCTCCCCACATACCCATCACCCCTACTTTTTGAATCTCTCTTGACCTGAAGTTGGGGAAGGAGAGCAGGCCCCATGGCCTGGGCTATGCAGTGGTGACAAAACCATCATTTTATCCCACCTGTTTATGGGTTGGGTCATGGGGAGCAAATGGGGGCCTCCAGACAAATCACTTTGTTTTGCTGTGTTAACAAGGCCTGAACAGTGCTGCAGAAGTTTCTGAATGATGCAGGAAGATTCTGATAAACAAAATAATAAACAAAGTGATTGTTTCTTCCTGGGTTGTACGGTGTAGTGGTGAGGGACAAATGCAGTTGTCATTTTGTGAGTGGGACAAATGGCGGCCAACTTCCGGAATTATGCCATGTGGTCATGCAAAAAAGCCATCCATTCCAGCACTTGGAAGACCTTGGAGCTCTTCAGAAAGTAAGTGAGGAGAAGAGTGTTTGGCCTGGTAGGGTGGGAAACAGGTCTAAGGACTGCGGAGGGGCAGGAAGTGGAGCATGGGGCATCTCGTGGAATGGGGGAAGGTCTTAGGAGGGGCAAAGCAGGCACACTTAAACCTCTACTGGGCCTCCAAAGGCCTCCCCCCAACCCGAGCCCCCCCCCAAGCCCATTTAATAACCTGCATATACACTGCTCAAAAAAATAAAGGGAACACTCAAAGGACACACCCTAGATCTGAATGAATGAAATATTCTCATTGAATACTTTGTTCTGTACAAAGTTGAATGTGCACAACAGCATGCGAAATTGACCATCAATAAGTCTTCAGAGTCTTCAGAGAGGGGCGGCATACAAATCTAATAAATTATTATTATCATTATCATTATCATTATCATTATCATTATCATTATCATTATCATTATCATTATCATTATCATTATCATTATCATTATCATTATCATTATCACTATCATTATCATTATCATTATTATCATCATCAGTGTTGCTTCCTAAGTGGACAGTTTGATTTCACAGAAGTTTGATTTATTTGGAGTTATAT
Source organism: Erythrolamprus reginae (assembly GCF_031021105.1). Lineage (NCBI taxonomy): Eukaryota > Metazoa > Chordata > Lepidosauria > Squamata > Dipsadidae > Erythrolamprus > Erythrolamprus reginae. Next base: position 171,628,358 of record NC_091951.1, on the reverse strand, counting down.
TGTATTGTTTAAGTGTTCTGTTTATTTTTTTGAGCAGTGTATATTCATTTAATGAATCATTGAAGAGAGGAGGGATGGGGGAGTAGATGAGTTGCTTCCCCTAATGACTGTCATGACATGTGACTATGATGGACAGGCTCCATTATGTTCATATATTGACAGCTACCTGCAATTCTTTAGAAGCAAGAAACATTTATTTTGCATGGCTCTACCACGATAGTGTACATTCACGTAATTAAATGTGAATGGTAACCATCTTTCAAGCTTTTCATGCCACATTCTTTCCTCTGTCAAACGTAGAACATGATTAAAAAATAAAAGCTATTTTAATTAATTTTTTAATTAAAGTTAGATAAACTATAATGCATAAACAACAGAGTTAAATTTAATAAGAATATAGAGTGTGAGTGTTATATTTCTGAATCGATCTGATTATAGTTAGGCATTTTTTTCTGTATTAGTTAGACTTCTATGATAAGCGGAGCAATGGTAGCTCCTTGAATGTTCAATGTTGTCTGTCTTTGTTTAACGAAAAATAATAAAAAAATTTTTTAAAAAAAATAAAAAATAAAGCTTATTATTGTTATTGTTATTGTTATTGTTATTGTTATTGTTATTGTTATTGTTATTGTTATTGTTATTGTTATTGTTATTGTTATTGTTATTGTTATTGTTATTGTTATTGTTATTGTTATTGTTATTATTTATTAGATTTGTATGCTGCCCCTCTCCGAAGAGTGTTTGGCCATAGTAAATGCATCAGACTCTTGAATTAAGCACACATTTAATTATTTCAGACTAGCCCTGATGATGTTACCTAATTTAGGTAAGGAAACATCTGCAAGAAAACAACCAAGCTCAGCGAACCACCAAGGACCCCTCATTTCAACCCTTAAATATTTCTATTCTTTTCCCCTAGGCACACACACCAAATCACAGTTTAAATATAATTACAGTCAGTGAGATATCACTTTCATCTTCTGTTGCCATCATCCAGTGCAAAAAAAATCTCCGCATTCGTGGCAGAAGGCCAGTAGAGAAGAGAGAGAATGAAAAAGTAGACCTTCTCCACAACTTGACAATTGCCCTTCCACAACAGACAACACCCAAACCAATCCCTTCCCTGCAGTACAGAGCCGTGTCTAACACAACATGGATTTGTGGTTGCTTATAAAAGATGAGATGTGTGTTTAGGCCATCTGACCTGTGAACCCGTAGTGGATTGTAAATCCATTCGCTACTGGTTCACTTGTGCGCGCACCACTTCTGCGCATGCGCAGAAATTTCCCATGTGGGTGGGCAGTTCCTCTCGGCACCGCCACTACCGGTTCGCTGAACTGGGCCCAATCAGGAGCAACACATTGCTGCTTAGGAATACAGTGTTCCCTCGATTTCCTCGGGGGATGCGTTCCGAGACCGCCCGCGAAAGTCGAATTTCCGCGAAGTAGAGATGCTTAAGTAAATACAGTATTTTTGGCTATGAACAGTATCACAAGCCTTCCCTTAACACTTTAAACCCCTAAACTGCAATTTCTCATTCCCTTAGCAACCATTTAGATTATTACTCACCATGTTTATTTATTAAAGTTTATTTAAAAAAATATTTATTAAAGGCGGACGAAAGTTTGACGATGACGTATGACGTCATCGGGCGGGAAAAACCGTGGTACTGTATAGGGAAAAAAACTGCAAAGTATTTTTTAATTAATATTTTTGAAAAACCGTGGTATAGCTGTTTCGCGAAGTTTGAACCCACGAAAATCGAGGGACCACTGTACTGTACACCGCTTTTGTGCAACATTCATCCCCACAATAGATGCCTTACCAAGACTGTCTTCCAATCTAAGCATCACAATGAATAATGCCTCTATAGTTATAAAAACGCCACCATTAAGTAGTGATAATTTTGACATTATTTTCCACTTTCAAAGCACTTTACATGCCTTATTGTTCTTTTATAATAAACCTCTAAAGGACCTCAGCATTATAATTTCCTCACCGTTGTAAAAGTAGAAGCTGAAACTCGGAAGAAGTCCCTTTTCTAAGGCGACCCAAGAAGGTCTTAGTTTCTTAACCTCTGAGTTAAACCAGCTCAGTCTAAATGGAAGTTGGAATTGCATAAATTCTATAGCTCTGGTGTTACTAGGCAAGTCTATGACTAGGATTAGAATTGCTCTGCCAATTGTTGAGAGATGTGTACATATATAAAATTAAGACATATGGGCAAGGACAAAAATATTCCTCCTTGAGCCTGGAAATAAACACAATAAATTATTATTTTATATCCGGTAGTTTATTATTGGCAGTAAGAGCAGGAGAGAAGAAGCCATTTTTGGCAGCTGCCTCTGATTTGTTCTTAATCTTATGCATTCTTACCTGGAACCAAGCCCCATTAAACACAGGGCACCGTGTTTGCAGTGAAAACTTGCACAAAATTGCACTATTATACCTCTTTCACATTGTAGGTAATGAGGCACAGTCTCTATTTATCTCATTAAGGGAGACATGATAACTTTTTAACTATTAACACCATTACAAAATTGGGTTAATTTATCCAGCGATTAACAAAGATGGATGAGATAATATCCACTCAGAGCAAAACCTTAAAGGATTTCAAGCATAAACTAATGAAGGATCCTGGTAGGAATTCAATCTCTGCGATAATGAAAAACGATACGCAAGAGGCAGTTTGGTTTAGTGGTTAAGGAATCAGGCTGGAAACAAGAAGGTGGTGAGTTCTAGTCCTACTTTAGGGATGATGTCAGGTGGGTGACCTTGGACCAGTCTCTCTTTCTCTCAGCCCAGCATCTTAGACATTAACACCCTTGAAAATGTTCAAAGATACTTCCCAAGAAGAGCCCTTCATTCCTCCACTCAAAACAGAATACCCTACAAAACTAGACTTACAATCCCGGGTCTTGAAAGCTTAGAACTATGACGCCTTAAACATGATCTAAGTATTGCCCACAAGATTATATGTTGCAATGTCCTGCCTGTCAAAAACTACTTCAGCTTCAATCACAACAGCACAAGAGCACACAACAGATTCAAGCTTAACATTAACCGCTCCAAACTTGACTGTAAAAAATATGACTTTAGTAATCGGGTTGTTGAAGCGTGGAACTCATTACCGGACTCCATAGTATCATCCCCTAACCCCCAACATTTTACCCTTAAACTATCCACGGTTGACCTCTCCAGATTCCTAAGAGGTCAGTAAGGGGCGTACATAAGCACACTAGAGTGCCTTCCATCCCCTGTCCTATAGTCTCTCCTATATCTTGTATTTCTTCTCTACTATATCCTCTATAACCTTCATTGTGTATTGGACAAAATAAATAAATTAATAAATAATGATTTACCCAGCTCTTATTGGCTTACAAACTCTTTCATTGTTACTCTGTCAAAATAATTTTTTAACCCCTGTATGCCTGTATGTGTGTATGCCTGTATGTGTGTATGTTAGTATAGGGGATTTTCTTAAACTTATAATATTTTAATTAATTGGATTGTATTGGATTGTTTTTCACTTGTTGTGAGCCGCCCCGAGTCTTTGGAGAGGGGCGGCATACAAATCCAAATAATAAATAAATAAATAAATAATAAATAACCAGGGGATAAAATAATGTGCTGAAGCTGACCAGGCTAAGGACGCTAGCCACATGAATACCTGGTAAGCAAATTCTTTTCCCTACTTTCCTCCTCAAAAACTAAGGTGTGTCTTATACTCTGAAAAATATTCTCTATTTTCTACCTCTGATGGGGGGGGGAATAGAAGGAGAAAGCCAACCACCATATTCTAAATAGTGAGAGGGTGCCAGGGTGTAATGGAAGGCTATATCTCACTGTGCTCTGCTATTTTAATTGTCCCCCAAATTTTAATTCTCCCCCAAATACAGGCAGAGGTGCAGGACAGAGATATTAGTTCAGTTATTGTCCAAATTACACAGCAGGCCAATTGCAGCAATATTTCTAAGGGCTACATGGGAGGGTGATTTATTTATAGATGGACGCAGATGTTGTTCTCCATGCCTGGAGAAATTTACGAATATAATCTCCTCCAGGTTCCTCTCTTCAAATGCCCAGATTGATTGAAAGATTAAACGTGCTACAAAGGCATGACCTGATAATTAGGATACAACAGATTCAGAGGATTATTATTTTAGGAACTACTGACATTCATAAGTCTAAGAGTGCTATTTTGGATGGCAGCATTATTCAAACTACAGCCAACTGCAGATAGTTTTGCAAGGTTGTTTCTCAAAAGAAATCATGTCTTTTAACCGAAACTTGCATTGCTGGTATAGCCTGCTACACCCACTGCCACAGAAATATCCATGGGGGATGCTGCAATGTTTGAAAGTGTCAAAACATAGAAACATAGAAGATTGACGGCAGAAGGAGACCTCCTGGTCCATCTAGTCTGCCCTTATACTATCTCCTGTATTTTATCTTAGAATGCATATATGTTTATCCCAGGCATGTTTAGATTCAGTTACTGTGGATTTACCAACCACGTCTGCTGGAAGTTTGTTCCAAGCATCTACTACTCTTTCAGTAAAATAATATTTTCTCACGTTACTTCTGATCTTTCCCCCAACTAATCAATTAAAAAAATGGGCATGTCACCTTTTCCAGTTCCCTTTTAACTTTGAAGGGTCACTAAATGAACTGTTGCAAGGTGAGGATTACCTGTATTGAATTTAATGATGGGCTTTAAAAGGTAACCTTTAAAACTCTGATTCCAATAGATTTACTTATTCGTTTGTTGATTTATTCCATTTCTATAACCGCTCATTCTCAGGCATTGATTCTGGCTGGCTTACAATTTAAAAAAATATATTATTACAGTCAAAATCCTTTAAAACATTTTAAAACAATAAAAACAACTAGAAATAGTTGAAGGCAGTCCTGTAATAATTGAACCCACACTTTTTGGGGGGGCGGCAAAGCAGTGAATCCACATTTCTCAGTCCTTGGATACACAGGGAATCTTAGAGGTGTTCATGATCTGGCTGTCATCAAATGTGTATCCAGTCACAAAATACTCATCACCCAAGTGGGATGGACTTTCAAAAAAGAGCAATGTGGTTTCCCTTTTATTGTCTAAAAATGTCTTTGGCACATACACATCCCACCCCAAATAGGATTCATAACAGAAGCCTAGTCAGTTTGCAGCTAGAGAAAGTGCAGCGGAAGCCAAATCTGCTTTTCCTAGGTAAAGTTGCAAATGTGAAATCAAATGAAATGAATAACTATCTAGTTATTGCCACAAGCTCTACCTCCCCCAAAGTAGACTCGGTTGGGAATAAACTCCAGGGGCTCAGACTTAATCTCCCCAAAGACTCCAGCCCTACCAATGCCAAATTAATTATTTTATCTAACTCAGCAAATTTCCCCTTCTAAATCCTGTCTTCTTGGGATTAAATCCCCCCAAAACCCTTTTTAACTCTGCTGAAATGTCATAAGTTGAACCAAGAATTACCTGCATGCAAATGATGTCTCACATAAACACACACATACATGAGGGGTTCCCAACTTTTTCTATAACCCACACACCTAGAACGCTTCTGATATATTAGAAGAGAAGAGAAGAGAAGAGAAGAGGATGCTTTATGACTCAACAATTCTACAATAGAATACTTTATGACTCAACAATTCTAGAATAGAATAGAATAGAATAGAATACTTTATGGCTCAACAATTCTAGAATAAAATAGAGTAGACTACAATAGAATAGAATACTTTATGGCTCAACAATTCTAGAATAAAATAGAGTAGACTACAATAGAATAGAATAGAATAGAAATATTCTTGCACCCGTTACAAAAATAAATAATTATATGTGTATAATATGTGTATTATATGTGTATAATTATGCATATTGTTATAATTTTGAACCTTCAAAACCCAGGTTTTTGCACACCCTGGAATATCGTGTCGCACCCCCTTGCCCCCATTGGGAACCCCTGACATACATCATCAGGAGAAAATATTTCCAAATATGTCTGTTTATGAAGCCAATGTTGTAGTTTCTGGTTAGCTCCTTGCAACAATGATGGCTATGGAAAATACATGCACGTTAGTTCCTGCTTATGCTATATTTTAGGAAATTCAAGCCAGCATCGCTTAGTGACCAACACTGTTAAATGCAGAGAAAATGGAATACAGGTAATCCTCAATGCACAACAATGACCATTCGAAGTTACAACGGCACTGAAAAAAGTGACTTATGACCATTTTTCACACTTGCGACTGTGAAGCATCCCTATGGTCATTCGGATTTACATCCGGATGCTTGATAACCACTTCATATTTATGACGGTTGCCATGTCCTGGGGTCATGTGATCCCTTTTGGCAACTTTCTGACAAGCCAAGCCAAAGGGGACGCCAGATTCACTTAACAACCGTGTTACTAATTGAACAACTGCACCGATCAACTTAACAACTGTGGCAACAAAAGTCATAAAATGGGGCAAAGCTCACTTCACAAATTTCTCACTTAGCAACACAAATTTTGGACTCAATTGTGGTTATAAATTGAGGACTACCTGTATAAAGCAAATAAATTCTACTTGTCCAACAAGTCTATTCTCCTTCAAAGGACCAAACATATCCGGCATGAAAGGGAAAGAAATGAAGAAAGGGTGAAAAAAGGAGATCCTGTAAATATTTGATTATTTGAGCAAATACTTTTCAAAAACTAGATTCAGCTCTGAGTTTTCTCTCCCTTCATAGATAGCTGGTTGCAAAAACAAAACGAAACAGTGTTGAACATCTTTGCAATCCTTCACTTTTTCCAGTCAATCTACCTAAACTAAATTTTCATAGCCATCGTGCTGCCAGGGCCTAACTAGAAACTACATTTGCTTCATAAAGAGACATGTTTGGCTATATTTCTTCCTGATCTGCAATCCAACAAGACAGACACAGACTTCAGAGGATAATTAGAACTGCAGAAAAAACAATTACTGCCAAACTGCCTTCCATCAAAAAGAGGGCTGTGAAAATATTTATGAACCTCTCGCATCCTGGACATAAATTGTTTCTACTCCTTCCCTTTAAAACGATGCTATAAAGCACTGCACACCAAGACAATTAGACACAAAACTAGTTTTTCTCCTGAATGCCACCACTCTACTAAAGAAATAATTCCCTCACCACTGTCAAACTATTCACTAAGACTTAACTAAGCCTTTAACTAAGGCTGCGTTACTATTACTATTAGTCTCCTATCACCCATCTCCTTCCAGTTATGACTGTATGTCTGTAACTTGTTGCTTGTAGCCTTACAATTTATATTAATATGTTTCCTGATTGCTTATTTGTACTCTATGACAATCATTAAGTGTTGTACCTCATGATTCTTGAGGGACACTGAGATCATATGCACCAAAGAAAAATTCCTTGTGTGTCCAATCACACTTGGCCAATAAATAATTCTATTCTGTTCTGTTCTATTCTAATTCTATTCCATTCTGTGTTACCCTTACAATCATAGTTCCCTCTAAGCTGAGCAGTGAGCAATCGCTCACTTAAAAATCATCATCAATTCAGAGTTTTCCAAACCTGCCCAGAAGCCGAGAGGGAAAGAGTGAGAGGGAAGGAGAGAGAGAGGAAGAGAGGAAGAGAGAGAAACAGATAGAAAAAAGAGAGGGGGGAAAAGAGAAAGAAAAAGAATGGGAGTAAGGAAGAGAGAAAGAAAATCAAAATCTAGTTTGAAACTAGCTCAACTATTTAAGTGGCATTTTGATATTGATAGAGTTGCCCTATTATGAGCTCACTGTTATAGACACACAGTATAGTATTTTATTTTGAAATTCTCTGAGGCAAAACAGGGTGGGTTTTTTATTTGTTTGTTTGTTTGTTTGTTTGTTTGTTTATTTATTTATTTATTTATTATTTCTCTGCCGTCCAGTCCCAAAGGGACTGCTGCTCAGACACTATACTTTTCCGCCCACCCCCCAAAAAAATTAGAGGGACCACTGCTTACAATAATGGTTGGATCTTTCTTCTTTGGTTAATTCCTCTCTATACTGACTATCATTATTACATCTGATGTATTTCCAGGAAGATCTTGCCCTGGGCAAAAGACATTTGTATGGAGATTGTCATCAGTTGAACTTGGATCAACCTTCCTCAACATATATTTTGGACTACATCTCCCAGCTTTAATAGCTATTCTTGCTTTATGACTCAACAATTCTAGAAGTCCCTGGTCTGGGAATGCCTGACTGAGAATACATGGGGTGCGTATACAATCATTGTTATAGTCTTCATTTCCACTATTCTGCTTTGCTTCTAAAGGTGGACAGAGGGAAGTTGGAATGGTGGGCACTACAAAGTCTGGCTCTGCTCAGCTGTCATGTGTTTGGGTTGGGTTGAATTTATTAAATAACCAGAGCCACAGCAGTGAAACCATCATGACTAAAATATGACATGTGTGTGTCATACATTATACATAAGGAAAACCAGAGATTTATGAAGAAGTGAAAAATAAGCCCCCGAGGAAAAGAGAGACAATCCTTTGGTTACACAATTTCTCTAAGGGAATAAGACATGAGAGTTTCTTTGGAACTGAAAGATTAAACTTGTTTAGCAAGGAGGAGAGCCTTCTTAAAGTGGTATTCACTTTAGAGAGAAACTTGCTTCCCCTCTATCAAATTATACTGGTATACAGTACTTTACATTAGTCATTTATTGCATTGGTTTGCTTCCATTCATATCAACAAGCCCAAGAAAGCAGCAGTCCAAGGCAGCTGGTACTGGAGACAAAACTCCCGTGGTATACCCTCCTAATAATTTTTTTTCATCTATCAGAAATTTAGGGAGCTTTTCTTCACCGGAAGAATACGTAATAGAAAAAAATATTGATATGTGCAGAAATGGATACATTAACCCTAGAAATGAAAGACAAAGGAGAGATGGAATGTTATGCAATATGGGATAAATTTTATCAATGGATAGAAAGGAAAAGTTGAGAGCAAGAATTGAAAAGGGGGAATTAAAAGAAGGTTCGGATATAAATGAATGTTGACAAGGGATGCATATGTAAGATTGTAACTCATTACCAGACTCCGTGGTGTCAACCCCCAACATTTTTCCCTTAGACTTTCCACGGTTGACTTCTCCAGATTCCTTAGAGGTCAGTAAGGGGCGAGCATAAGTGCACTAGTGTGCCTTCCGTCCCCTGTCCAATTGTCTCTCCTATATTTTATATATCTTTTCTCCCATCCATATGTCCTTCCTCTACTCTTCATTGATGTATTCTATTCTCATATCTCTTCTTCTATCCCTTCCCTGATATTTACTACTACATGTTTTTATTCTCCTTAACTTTCAATTTGAATTGGACAAAATAAACAAACAAACAAACAAATAAATAAATAAAAAAATAAAAAATAAGATCAAAAAGCAATGTGGATTGAACAATAAAGGTAGATATTGTTATGAAAATATGATACAATGGAATGACAAAACAGGATGGTCACAAAGTGTCCAATGTTTAATGTTTGTTTGTTTGTTTGTTTGTTTGTTTGTTTGTGTAAATGAAAGAAACTTTTAAAACTTAAAAAAAAAGAAATTTAAGGAGTTTTTTAAAACCCCTAATAAAGAGCCTAATCAATGTTAAAGAAACCTAAACGACCCCCATCCTAAATCTGGAACAAGAGTTCTTTGCTTGTGGGGTTTTGTCCTCTTTTCTACATATAGAAATTCCTGGGAAGGTAAGCACTTATAAATATTATTCTTTTATAAAGGGTCTCTAGAGAGCCAGTTTTATACAGTGATTAAGAAACCTGGCTAAAAACCAGGAAACTGAGAGTGTCACTAATAAGAAAAGTTTAGATAAGCTTGCTGGGGCATTTGGATGTCACAGTTTGAAAATGTCTCAACAAATGATAGTCATTAAAAAAAAGGGCAAGACCCATTTTAATGAATTTAGCTTATTATCCAGTAGATTTTCATCTCTGGCACATTAATTTATTTTAAAACTTTCTGTCCCGTATCACATCAGATTTCAGAGTATTGTATATGTAAATGTGTTAATCTTTCATTTTCTTTTTCAGATAAAGATATTGCCATCAAAAATATATTTCCTTAATAGGGTGGCTGAGCTTCTCTTGGTTACCTGGAAAGCCTGGCTTTGATTTCAATTAGTCAGTTTCCTAGTTTTCTTATTACTAAGTAAGAATAAGGGCTGGCGATACTGTATGTAACTCATATGGAACCTCAGAGTACTATAGCGCCATGTTGGCACAGTGGTTAGAATGCAGTATTGTGGACTAAAGCTGCCGAATGCCAGAGTTCGATTCTCACCAGGTTCAAGGTTGACTCAGCCTTTCATCCTTCCGAGGTGGGTAAAATAAAGACCCAGATTGTTGGGAGCATAGACTAGACTAGACTAGACTAGACTAGACTAGACTAGACTAGACTAGACTAGACTAGACTAGACCAGAATAGAATAGAATAGAATAGAATAGAATACTTTATGGCTCAACAATTCTAGAATAAAATAGAGTAGACTAGACTAGACTCGACTCGACTCGACTCGACTCGACTCGACTAGACTAGAATAGAATAGAATAGAATAGAATAGAATAGAATACTGTACTTTATGACTCAACAATTCTAGACTAGACTAGACTAGACTAGAATAGAATAGAATACTTTATGACTCATCAATTCTAGACTAGACTAGACTAGACTAGACTAGACTAGACTAGACTAGAATAGAATAGAATAGAATAGAATAGAATTCTTTATTGGCCAAGTGTGATGGGACACACAAGGGATTTGTCTTGGTGCATATGCTCTCAGTGCACATAAAAGAAAAAGATACATTTGTCAAGAATCATGTGGTACAACACTTAATGATTGTCATAGGGGTCAAATAAGCAATGAAGGAACAATCAATATTAATAAAAATCTTAGGATACAAGCAACAAGTTACAGTCATACAGTCCTAAGTGAGAGGAAAAGGATGATAGGAATGATGAGAAAAAAAGCTAGTAGAAATAGAAGTGTAGACTTAGTAAAAAGTTTGACAGTGTTGAGGGAATTATTTGTTTTAGTAGAGTGATGGCATTCAGGAAAAAAACTGTTCCTGTGTCTAGTTGTCTTGGTGTGCAGTGGTCTGAGGGTAGGAGTTGAAATAATTTGTGCCCAGGATGTGAGGGGTCAGTAAATATTTTCCCCGCCCTCTTTTTGACTCGTGCAGTATACAGGTCCTCAATGGAAGGCAGGTTGGTTTTCTGCAGTTCTGATTGTCCTCTGAAGTCTGTGTCGGTCTTGTTGGGTTGCAGAACCAAACCAGACAGTTATAGAGGTGCAGATCACAGACTATGTATTAAATTTATATGCTGTCCTTCTCACCTATAGGCCAACTTTACACTCAACAGACTCCCTACCACCACTCACTACATGCAACTAAAAAAAAAAACCCTCAACCCCTCACAGACTTTTGAATAAGACAGGGCAAGAAGACAGAGAGGGAGAAGAAAATTGCCCCCCTATTTTCTTCAAGAGCCTAGCAAACATCCCCCCCTCTAATCAGAACAGTTCCTGTTCTTAGATTTGTAAAGCCCCTATTTTTACCAAAAGAGATGATTTTCTGGCTTTTTGGAGCAGATCCCTTTTGAATATTTGAGCTCTGAAGACAAATCAGATCAAATAAAAACACACCAAATATTCCACAAACATTGCAACTTGCTGTAAGTCCTCCCCAACCCAGTCTTTCTCTCCTTTGAATGGCACAGGGGGGGGGGCAACCCTGTACCTTCTGATAGAAAACTCAGCAGAGACAACGCCTGGGAGTGGGGGAATGGGATGGGGTGGCGTACAGCTTCTGTGCGATCTGGAAAGCCTTCCCCCTCCCCAATGTTGACTGCCCCCTTGCTTCTAGTAGCTTAGATAGAAGTCGAAGGGTGACAAGCAGATGTGGGAGATAAAAACAGATGAAATCCAAACCGCATATAAACCAACAAGAAACATGTTTGCTGATTGGACTATTTATAGCAGCACCTTGCACATTATGCAATTCCTACTCAGAAAGTATTTTTGGGTGGAAAATACCACGCAGCCCAGATGAAGAGGGAGACATGGTGGAGAATCAGAGAGATATTTTTTTTCTTAACCGGACGGCCTCAGGACATGCAAGTTGCAGGGGTGATTTTACCGGAGACGAAATGCCGCATACGGATTTAGGGGGCCTGTGGTTCCTTAGCTACAACAGACGATAACTATGACGGAGACTGTGTCATAATTTTGTAATAGGTTTCAATGTTAAATACGTTTGGTGCTACAGTCTCCAGTGATGGACATGAGCTATAGACTTGTCTTTGGATGCTAATTACTAAGTTCAATTTTCCCCCCTCTCTTTTTAAAGCCAATGAAGCCCTGGGTTTTTGGGTTTTTTTAAAGTTTCCTTTAAAGATTGTGCGACTAAAGTATCTTTGGTTCTCTTTCCTCATGACAGGATGACTCATCTTAGGGAAAGACCATGATGAAATCCATCTTTCCTATTTTCCAATTGCTCCCCAAATTAGCAATTGGGTATTTTTTTTTTAAAAAGGGGGGGGGGTAAAAAACATTATAATCCTTGTTTCCCATATATACATAGCACCCTCTGTCTTTCAGAAAGTGCCTCCATTCTTCCCTAAGCATCAGACAACAGTTGGTGCCTTCATTTTCAGCACAATTACTTGAAAATAACTAATAACGACTTAGAACACAGGAGGCTTTGAGTTCTAGATCTGCCTTTAGGCTTGAAAACTGGCAGGGTAATTTTGAGCCAGTCCCTCTCTCTCAGTTCAATCTAGTTCACAGGGTTACGATAGTGGGGAAAATAGGAAAGGGAAGGAGTATGAGTTCGGTTTGGTACCTTGAGTTACTGCAAAAGTAATAAAGGCAATGATAAAAATCAAATTCATTTGTGCAGAATATTTGGAGAATCAAGGAGAAGGCTCAGTGGGTAGAGTTTGAATGGAGAGAACTAGGTTCAGGCCAGAGATGGGTTCCTACTGGTTCCAACCAGTTCTTTAGAACAGTGTTTCCCAACCTTGGCAACTTGAAGATATTTGGACTTCAACTCCCAGAATTCTCCAGCCAGTGAATGCTGGCTGGGGAATTCTGGGAGTTGAAGTCCAGATATCTTCAAGTTGCCAAGGTTGGGAAACACTGCTTTAGAACCATGATGTCATAGAGCTGGTTCTGTCAGTACTGGCCCATGGGAACTGCCATCTTGGATTTTGCTTCTGTGCATGTGCAGAAGCTAATTTTTAAATTATTTTCTGGGAAAGGACACGCACACACACATGCGAGTAAACTGAGAGCAACGGAAGCAGTGAAAGGCTACCAAAATTTTTACTACCACACTGTGGCCGTGGCTTATGCATTTTGTTTCAACATCTTTCAGTGCAAATTGGGTTCTCTGGGGTGGAGCTCCAAATTTTGCTACCGGAACTGTTCCTGACCATTCCCATAGGAGCCCATCACTGAATGGAAGGTAAGTAGAATCCACCCCTGTTTCAGGAACAACTGGTGAGTTATTCATTATCTGTCACCCACTTCGATTATTTGAAGAAAGAAAGAATGGTACCCAGCTGCCATTCTAAGTAACTTGAGCTACAAACCTGAACAATTTTATAAGGCTAACACAATCATTCTTCATAAAGTAAATTAGGCGGCAGGAACATGGTTGAACATTGTCGCTCCACACCCAGTGCTCTTTGAACCAAACTTCCCATTTCACACATTTTATATATACTGTAATATCTAATCTTTTAGGTACCTGTATTTGCTGGCACTCAGTTCTCATGTTTATATGTTGTTGATGTACCTCCATGATATAAGAGCTCCATACTATATATTCTACTATCCACACATTTTATTCTCTAATAGGAAGCCAACTTGAACCTTCAGACCTTGAGGGAACAACTACAAGTTATGTGTATTGAGAAAGTACTTATTTTGCTCACACAAAGATAAAAATGATGCATCTTTGCTCACACAAAGATAAAAATGATGCAAGGATGTCCAATACAGGTTCAAAGGTACCTCTGTATTAATGACTGGGTGGGGATCTATTTGATACAGCAACCCTTGGATGGCCAGATGCAAATGCTGAGGTCCATTGCAGTCCGTGACATGCCAGGTGGGACTTTCAATAACCTGACAAGATCCACCTAACAAATCCCCCCTGTGGGTGCATGCTGGGGGAGTTATTCCTGGCAGCCTTAATGGCAAAAAATTCAAACGTTCGACCACATCAACCTCTCAAGGCTCCAAGAACCCTTTTGTCCTTTAGAATAAATTCACCAGATCATCAGAAGAACTCTGTGTGTGTGTTGCATGTACATCCTGTCCTGGAGAGCCTCCATCTCCCACAACTCTCTATCATGCCTCCATTGCATGTGCACACCTGCCACAGGTAGTAAGTCAAACACACAGATGTCACCACTAGCTTCCCTTCTCATAGAAGTGGGAGTCCAGCCTTTCTTAGGCATCTGTATTTGCTGGCACTCAGTTCTCATTTATATTAGATTGTTATTAGAGTTTGAAGGGATCTTCTAGGTCATCTAGTCCAACCCTTCCTGCTCAAGCAGGAGTCCCTACATCATTTCGTAAAAATGGCAGCCCAATTTCCCTTTGAAAGTCTCAATTGTTGAAGCTCTCACAACCTCCGCAGACAAGCTGTTCCATTGGTCGGTCACTCTCACCATCTGTCTGGCTGGCTGGCTACCTAGCTATCTATCATCCAACTATAACTGTATATTATCTGTAAGTCTGCCTATACTGTATCTATCTATCTATCTATCTATCTATCTATCTATCTATCTATCTATCTATCTATCTATCTATCATCGTCATCATCATCATCACAACAACAACAAAAAACAACAACAACAGAGTGGAAGGGACCTTGGAAGTCTTCTAGTCCAACCCCCTGTTTGGGCAGGAAACCCAACACCACTTCAGACAAATGGTTATCCAACATCTTAAAAGCTTCTAGTGTTGGAGCACTAACAACTCCTGGAGGCAAGCTGTTCCACTGATCAATTGCTCTGTCAATCTGTTGTTGAGGTACCTCCATATCAGAGCTCCATACTAGATATCGCACCATCTGTCTGCCTGGCTGGCTACCTAGCTATCTATCATCCACCTATCTCCCTAAAGCTGTATAGTTATCTGTCTATTATCTGTAGGTCTGCCTATATCTATCTATCTATCTATCTATCTATCTATCTATCTATCTATCTATCTATCTATCTATCTATCTATCTATCTTTGTCATCATCATCATCATCACAACAACAACAACAACAACAACAACAACAACAGAGTGGAAGGGACCTTGGAGGTCTTCTAGTCCAACCCCCTGCTTGGGCAGGAAACCCAACACCACTTCAGACAAATGGTTATCCAACATCTTCTTGAAAACTTCCAGTGTTGGAGCACTCACAACTTCTGGAGGCAAGCTGTTCCACTGATCAATTGCTCTGTCAATCAGTTGTTGATGTACCTCCACGATATCAGAGCTTCATACTAGATATCCTACCACCAACACCTTTTATTCTCTAATAGGAAGCCAATTTGAAGCTTCAGACTTCATCAGACCAGGTTCAGGATTGTGGTAACAAAAGTGAAGGAGGATGGGGGTCCCCTCAGAGAGAAAGGAAGGGATAGAAGAGATCTTTTTTACAGGAAGAAAAGAGAGGGAGGAAACACCTGGAAGTGTGAAGCCCTCGAGTTTCCTTATGGAAGACCAGACAACAAGGGGAGAAGAGGAGGAGGAGGAGGAGAGGTGGTGTTTTTTTTAGAGAAAGAGTGGGAAGCCAACTCACGCGTGCCATCAAAGCGGGTTGCTATGGTATCCAGGAAGGTGTTTTGGGGAGCCAGGAGGCCCCTCATTACCGGCATTTTAAGCCTCGCTCATGGACATCGCCATCCTTGTCCAGTTGGAGGGGGAAAAAATAAAACTCAGACGTATGGGAGAAGGGAGCCCAGACGGGGCCCTCGGCTTCCTCTCCAGGAGTCCGGCCAGGGGGAAGCGGGGCTCTCTCTCTCTCTTCGCCCACTGCTGCCAGAGGGCTGCCGGGGGTCGTGGCGAGGCTCCAGGGGCCACCCAGACGGGAGGCGAGCGCAGCCCCGACGGCAGAGCCGCGGAGGCTCCTCAGGGCGCCCGCGAAGAGCTCCGGCTGCAAAAGGGAAGGCGAGGGGCCCCCGCTTCCCTGGTGCGCCCCAGCAGGGCAAGTCCTGGCGCAGGCTGGCCCCAAGTCCGACGGGACTCGCTCAGCCCTGCGAAGGGCCGGCCGAGAGCCGAGAGGAGGACGCGCGGGTGGCGGGAGCCTCTGGATCCTAAGCGGAAAGAGCCCTGGGCACCCTCGGGTTTAGGCAGGCGCCCCATTCCCCTGGCCGGCCAGGGACAGCGCAGCCCCTGCCCTCTCCAGAGCGCCGCGTCCCGGCTGGAAAGCTCCGCGTCTTTGCGCCGCGGCGCCGGTGGGTGCCTCGAGCTGCTCCGGCTGCCTTGGCATCTCCGACGGCGAACGGACGGGCGCCGCTAGCCAGCCTCCAGCGACCGGGGCGGCATTGCAAAAGCGCAGCCTCTGGCAAGAGCTCCTTCTCCGGCTCTTCTTTGCGCCGAAGTTGCTCGACTTGGGAAGAAGCGAGCGGCTCCTGCTTTGGCCCGCCTGTCGTGATGGGGAACCGCTTCAGCGCTTCGCCCTCCGGAGCAGCCGGCCGCAGTTTCAGCCGCCCCGCCGAGCAGCAGCGGCAGCAGCAGCGCCCAGCATCCTCAACTTGAAAGTTACCATAGCTACTGAAGACACACCCGGCGGCTCTTCCTTAAAGAAACAAGGCCGCCTACCGCCTCGGGGATAAGTGTCTGGGGGTGTTGCTTTGAGTTTGGGGGGGCTTCTGGCTGAGAGAAAAGTTTTCTAGATGTGATTGGGGGCCGGTGGGTCCAAAACGGGATGGTTCTCCCATTTAGAAGATTGTATGTATGTGTGTGTGTTTACTTACTTACTCATTTGTTTATTTATTTACTTAGGGTACTTACTTATTTGATGTTCCTCCATCATGTTTGAGGAGGACCTTGACATCTAATGGGTTGTGGGCTGTACACGATATGACCACAAGTGGCTGGTAAGGCCTATACAGGCAGGAAATGTTCTGCCACATGTTGGACAGATGCGTCGGGACCATTGTCATGGCATTTGCAGAAGCTTACTTTACTTACTTACTTACTTACATACTTACTTACTTACTTACTTACTTACTTACTTACTTACTTACTTACTTACTTACTTACTTACTCATCTATCTATCTATCTATCTATCTATCTATCTATCTATCTATCCATCCATCCATCCATCTATTTGAGTCAGAAGGTATTTTGTAGATCGTCTAATCCAACCCACCCCCCAAAAGCAGGAGTTCAAGACCATATTGGTTGTAAACGTGCCAAAGAAGCCTTCATCCTGCAGTGGATAGACTAGAATGATGGTGGCTAGAATGATGATGAAGGAAGATTACCAGAAACTCTTTGTAGGCCAACCTTTTCAGTCCCTGGAGCCTAGAATCTCCATTTTTTGTGATGGCAGGGGCTAATGAGAGCGGAAGCACCAATTTACCTACTCCAGAGATGAGATATTACTAGTGAAGGGCCACCAAAATTTTTACTACCACACTGTGGGCGTGGCCTATACAGGATGCCCTGCATTTTCTTTCAACATCTTTCAGTGCAAATTGGGTGCTCTAGGGTGGAGCTCCATTTTTGCTACCCCACTGTGTGTTTCCCCACCCCCGGGTCCGGGCAGTAGCCCACCCCTGGATATTACTCTAACCTGGGTTAGGCAAACTTTAATTGGTTCACCTTGATTTGGTTCAAATGTTGTCTGACCTGAGCTTCTTTAAAAGGGGTAGGAACCAGCCAAACGGACCTCCCAAATAATGCCAAGCGAATCAAAATGAGTAAACTCGTGTCAAAGTGAAGAAACCCAAACCCAGAATAACTTTATGTTATGATTCAGATTAATGTCTCTGCCCAAAACATACCAGAGACACTGTGTTTGGAGTACCAGATCACTGAAATAGGTTGGTTTTGATGGGGTTTATTGACAAACCTAAATACTTACATTGGGTGTAATAATTTTAAGATACCCATATAATACATAACAAATGAACAGATAACATCACTTGTTTTCCTGCCAGGAAATGCATCATCACTTAGTAAATTGAAATGTGATAAGCTTCTGTTAAACAAAAGGCCAAAGAAAGTGGCATGTTTGTTATCTTCTCTAACTCTGGAAGACATTTTCAAGCCTATTCTGTCCTTTTTCTATTCACAGCTATTCAAATTCGGTAGGCATGGAGAATAGAATCAACCCAATTACATCTAATCCTAATCTTCCTTAAAAGCAAAGCATTTCCACCACCACCCTTTAATATTATTATTATTATTATTATTATTATTATTATTATTATTATTATTATTTAGATTTGTATGCCGCCCCTCTCCGTAGACTCTGAATATGGTACTGGGGATGGATGATACACAGCAAAGCAGGAAGCAGCCTGGAGATTTGCTAAGTTTTAAAAAATGGGAAATGTTAGCTCCTTATTCTTAGGGAAGAAAATGGTAAGTGACACCTGTCTACCATAGACAAGTTCAAATCACCAGGACCGGATGGATTACACCCCAAGGTTCTGAAGGAACTGGCAGACGAGATCTCAGAAACACTGAACAAATATTTAAAAGGCAGAATATTATATTTCCCTGGATGAGAAACAGAGAAAGATGCTCTTAGAAAGCAACCCCCATATTCCTTGATAGCCTCAGCAGATGTCAGAGCTTAAGAGATAGCTATCTCATTCATAAGCAGATACACCCACCCAAGATACAACAAAGGAAGGCCTCAGCCACAATAGGAATTGCCCAAAGCCCCTTTATTGCCTCATCTCGGTTGCACCACCACAACCACCAATGCAAATCTAACTTCAACCAAACTTAGCTCAGACAGACTCCTAGGATTTGTGCATGGCCCCAAGTGAGTCTGCAACAGCCAATAGAATCTGTGTTCTTCCACAGGAACAGAAAGGCCAAGAGAAGATATAAAAAACCCCACTCTCAACCCCATATGGTCAGCTGCACCAGAACTACAAACATGTGGTTCTGTTCATCAATAAATGGACCTTATTTCCAATCAAACTCCAGCCTCCATTTTGTCTCCAGTGCTTTCTCCCGGCTTAGAATTAAACCAGATGGATATGTCTTCCAACAGCACCATTGAAAGTGTTGTGGTTAGCTCTGGCCCAGCTCCTGCCCCAAGGACTGTGGATGTGGGGGAGACATCCATATGCTGCAGGCCTGTTTTACCCCCGGTGGAATCTGCTGATGAAGGCTCCTCTGACCAAGAAGACATGAGTGACAGGGAGGAGGAGAGTGGGGCAGACAGCTCAGAAGGAGATCAATTATCTAGCTCCTCCTTGGATTCAGAACAAGATACAGCCACGCATGCGGAGAGCGATGCATAGGCAGCAACAACTGAGAGATTATTATCAAAGAAAATGAGGCCACCTGTGGTTGGGTGGGGCTGTGGTAATTAGTGAGGCTGCTATAAATAGCAGCCTGTGGGTTTGGCCATTGTGGAGGATTATCTGATCTTTGTGTTTCGTGACTGCTTTACTGACTTTGACCTTTTGTGTGCTGATTTTTCCCCGCTTTGAAACTAAAGCAGAGCAAAGTGTGTTTCACTTTGTGAAAGAAGAAGGACTGTGAATTGCCTCACAGCTGCAAGATAAGTATCACAGAACTGATAAGGGACTTGTACAAATTACCAGTTTGTTTGGAGACAAGTGCTCTTTGCTATACCAAAAGAGGGCTTGGTTTAAGTGAATTTTCATTATAAAGAACCTTGTTTTGAATTTTCAAACGTGTGTGTGTCTGAAATTGTATCTGTGCATTTTTGGGAGGATTCTGCCAGAGAGCTCGACAGAACAGAATTAAGTTTTTGTTCCACAATCAGGACCAGCATCCTGCTCCACACACTTTAATACAGACTCTGGTGGAAAGACCAGAGCGCTCCATTGCTCTTATCTCCAATGGAGATTTGCCTGGTAAAGTCTCTCCTGAACTTTCAGCTGTTTGGAGAAGGAGGAGTACATTAACAGTGTCAATAACTGTTATTATTTTGCCCTTCCAGAGGCAGTAGTTTAGCTCAGCAGGAAAGCCCTTCGCTCTTTGGTTAGTAAAGGCCTCGGATCTCGCTTCACTCCCTGCATTAGTCAGAAAGAAAATTTCAAAGGCAACACCTGTATTTAAATTAATTCAGTTTGACTAAAGAGACGCAGAAGTGTATTCTTTTTTAAAAGAAAGAAATAAATGCAAAGAAAACAATATCCCCAGAAAAGACTCCGGAATAAAACAAAGCAGGAACTGCTCTATTGTGTTGGGGTTGATCCGATATGGATGAGAGGCCTCTTCAGATACAGACCTTCTCCACACACAAATAAGGCCAAGCAGGTGCCCTCTGCTATACACCTCCCACTGATTTCCATGAAGTTGGAGAATGGGGCCCAACTGTTTAATCTTTTATTTTTTTAAAAACACAAGTCATATTGAAGCATTGTATATGATATTTGTTTATACTGTTTCTGTTCTGTACAGATGTGCAACTGGGCAGTTGAAAGGAAAAGGGCCCAGCGTACGCAGCACTCTGGCGGTATCTGCTAATTGGTTTATTTCCCTCATTCTCTGCTTTGCTAGTATAGCCCTTCATGGCATTGGACCAGAATATCTCCGAGACCGCCTTCTGCTGCACGAATCCCAGCGACCGATTAGGTCCCACAGAGTGGGCCTTCTCCAGGTCCCATCAACTAAACAATGTCGTTTGGCGGGCCCCAGGGGAAGAGCCTTCTCTGTGGTGGCCCCGACTCTCTGGAACCAGCTCCCCCCAGAGATTAGAACTGCCCCTACCCTCCTTGCCTTTTGTAAACTCCTCAAAACCCACCTTTGTCATCAGGCATGGGGGAACTGAGATATCTCCCCCGGGCCTATACAATTTATGTATGGTATGTTTGTATGTATGTTTGCTTAATAATGTTTTTTTAAAAATATTTTAAATTGTAAATTATTTGATTTGTCATGAACTGTTTTATTGTGTTGTGAGCCGCCCCGAGTCTACGGAGAGGGCCGGCATACAAATCTAATAAATAAATGAATAAAATAAATAAATAAATAAATAAATAGAATAAGGTAGGAGAACTCAGGGTCTGGACAGGCATGTTAAATTTTCAGGATAATAGTAGTAAGAGGCCATAGACACTAAGGTAAAGGTAAAGATTCCTCTCGCACATATGTGCTAGTTGTTCCCAACTCTAGGGGGCAATACTCATCTCCGTTTCAAAGTCAAAGAGCCAGCACTGTCTCAAGACATCTCTGCGATGATGTGGCTGGCATGACTAAGCACCGAAGGTGCACAGAACGCTGTTACCTTCCCACCAAAGGTGATCCCTATTTTTCTACTGGTATTTTTTACATGCTTTCGAACTGCTAGGTTGGGAGAAGCTGGGACGAGTAATGGGAGCTCACCCCGTTACATAACACTTGGGTTTCAAACCTCTGAACTGCCAACCTTTCGAACAATAACTGAGCCACCACGTCCCATTGGCATAAACAATCGCGGGATTCAAATAATCTAATAACTGGTTCACCCAGGGTCAGGTTGGCTGTCGTGGGAGGCATGGCCCAGCCTTGTCCTCCAGCTCGACCACACATGTGGGATGAGCCTCCTGTGATGGCCAACCTAGCCCTGGGCCAACCACTTGTTAAATGACATCCCCCACCCCTCCAGTGTCAAAATAGATACTGGGTGCTGCACTGCGCTGCAATGGAGAAAGAGACGACGGAGTGGCCAGCCCAGAGGAAGGAGGAGAAACAGGGAGAAGAAAAGGAAAGTGGCCTTCTCCATCCCTCACACCGGCTACTCTGTTGCCTGTTTCTCCATTGCAGTGGGGTGGGCAAGTAATATAACAATCAGTTTGCGTGAACTGATGCAAATTGGCTGGTTGTAGATGCAAGTATCAAGGAGATTAAAAGCCTAACCATCCAGCTGCCCACTCGTAGGCTGGTTTCACACAGCAGATGCTGAGGCAAAGACGGCGTGCGGAATAGACTAGTAGAATCTGCAGGTGAGCACTTTAATTATGGTTAGTTCAGCAGTTCCATCCTTCCATTTACTTGGACCCAGTAAAAGAGGGGGGTCTTTTATCCTTGCAGCCAAAAAAACCCCCACTGGTTTGTCTGCAATCGTGACTTTTGTGCCTGCATGTTTTCTTTGTGGATGCTTATGAGGGCTTTATGGGTGCGCCCATGTTTTGTGGGGAGGTGGAGAATGCCTGCACACATTTCTTTAGTGCAGTCTGTGTTTTCCTTACACGTATTGTGGTGGAACTGCATTTTATTTTGGCTTCTACAGTGTATTCAGAGATGGAACAACTGCTGTGTGCTTGGGAGGGAACTGGGTATGGAAAGAATGCTTTCACTATGGTAGGAAAAATGAAAGGTGCAAGGAGAATCATTGGGTTTTTAAGGCACCTTTATAAATAACTCAAGGAGGCGAACATGTCTAATACTTCCTCCTCCTCCTCCTATTTTCCCCCTCAATAACAACCCTGTGAGGCAGTAATGGGTTGCAAATCCACTTACGCTTGAACCTCTGTGCATGCGCAGAAGCCTCTAGGGCAGGTGGGTGGAGTCTACCGTTGCCGCTACTGGTCTGTAGATCCAGGCCATATAGTAGCAACCCATTGCTGCTGTGAGGTGAAAGAGAGAGAGGGAGAGAGAGAGGGGGAGGGAGAGAGAGGGAGGGAAGGAGAGAGAGAGAAAGAGGGAGAGACTGGCCCAAGTCACCCAGCCAGCTTTCATGTTTTCATGCTTTCAAAGTTCCTGTTTTTAGTTTATTTATTTTATTTATTTATTTATTTATTCAATTTTTATGCCGCCCTTCTCCTTAGACTCAGGGCGGCTTACATCATGTTAGCAATAGCACTTTTTAACAAAGCCAGCATATTGCCCCCACAAACTGGGTCCTCACTTTACTCACCTCGAAAGGATGGAAGGCTGAGTCAACCTTGAGCCGGTGATGAGATTTGAACCGCTGACCTTCAGATCTACAGTCAGCTTCAGTGGCCTGCAGTACAGCACTCTACCTGCTGCGCCACCCCGGCTCTAGTTGCCTTTGCCTTGCACCCCATATCCGGTTAATAATAAAAAATAAAACCACATGATGAATAGCTCAAACTTTCAGATGAAGCAAGCTGAGGGAATAAATACTGGATTCATTTTATGCATCAGCCTTAAATGCTCCCACTTCTTAAATTAGCATCAGTTTGTAGCTATGGAGGTTTCTCCTAATTTTGGCAAAGAAGCCGATAGCTTGGTCCTTTTTACTCATTACTGGACTCTGTAGTGTCATCCCCTAACCCCCAACATTTTACCCTTAGACTATCACGGTTGACCTCTCCAGATTCCTAAGAGGTCAGTAAGGGCGAGTATAAGTGCACTAGAGTGCCTTCTGTCCCCTGTCCTATTGTCTCTCCTATATCTCCTATATCTTTTCTTCTATTCTTTCATTGATATATTTTATTCCTATATCTTCTCTTCCCTTCTTTCTTTGCTATATTTTACTACGAGTGTATCCTCTATAACCTTCATTGTGTATTGGACAAAATAAATAAATAAAAAATAAATAAATAACTGTTGTTCAGCTCCCTAATGCAGATTTCAACAAATTGAGGATTTTTTTTCCCTTTAATTTTTTTTTTTTAAAGGCCCGCTGAGCCAATCAAATTGCACAGGATAGATTCTGTATGGAATTCCCTGTCCGGATAGACTTACAGAAGATGAAGTGGATAGTTGCAGGGACATACTGTATATCTGCCCAACCACTGTGAGCAAAATATATCCACTTAAACTGATTTCTTAGAGCTGTGGCTATTGTTGTTTCACTCAGCTGCTTCACCTGTTTCTCTCCCTGCGTGATGAAGGCACACACTTGGCCTTAAAGGTTGTTTCTCAGCAACAGGTCCCACAAGAGCAGCACAACCAGCTCCCTCCAGAGTGGCTCAGGAGTGCAGCCAAAAGCTCATTTGCAGGAAAGGTAACAGCTATTGAACCTGGCTAGCTATTAGAGAATAACAGCACCTGGGAGCAGAGAATCCGTTGGCTATTGTTCACCATTTACATTTTCTTCTAAGAGAGGTGCTGTCTCCTACCCTTTGCCTTTTGCAGTAGATTTCAAGGATTTTAAGGAAGATAAATTCCAGCAGGCATAAAGTACGGACACAATTTATTTATTTATTTAATTTTATTTATTTATTTTGTCCAATACACAATACATATTGAAGAGGATAGACATGAAGTATTATATATAAAGAAAAGATATAAAAGTAGAGGAGAAGATATATGAAAGGAAGAAAAGATATATGAGATATGAGATACGGAGAGACAATTGGACAGGGGACGAAAGGCAGGCTAGTGCACTTATGTACGCCCCTTACTGACTGTTCTGTCTGGGTGCCCCCAGACTTCAACACCAACTGAAAAAAGCAGCCAGACACGCTGGTAAAAAGCAAAGTCACTTTATATCTTTGAAAACAAACACAGAGAACAAAAACTGTTCTTACAAACTGGAATGCTATGAGGCTTCACAGAAGAGTCACGACGGCCAGACAATACAACAGGCTTCTTGCTGGCACACACACCACTGTAGATAATAAAACCCATGCCTCCCCCAAGTTTTCAGCCTTCGAGGCCACAAACCAGAATCAGAAACGCCAAGGATCGAAGCAAGGTCACAGAACTCCCAAAAGATAACTCTCCACAATACAGGAAGGGCGGGCCTGCCTTTTCAACCTTTCTGAGGAGAACCACACCCAAACCCAGCTGTTGCCTATTAGGGATGGAAATACCTGGCTAATTGTCCTCTTCGTTGGGAGGCCCTTCTCTGCCTCATATCGATGATGGCTTGTGCGTTCTCATCTAAGGATTCCAGGCTACTCGCTGGGGAGAGCTCCCCCCCGGGGGTCTCAGGCTGTTCTCCCTCCTCTTCGTCCTGGCATTCCTCTTCCCCGTCTGCCTGGTCCTCCTCCTCCTCCTGTTCCTCGTCCTCCCCCTCTGAGCATGGAGCCGGCAGATTTCTAGCCGTTCCCTGAGGAGCCTCAGACTGAATCACAACACTGACCTCTTAGGAACCTGGAAAGGTCAATCGTGGATAGTCTAAGGGAGAAATGTTTGGGGTTAGGGGTTGACACTACTGAGTCCGGTAATGAGTTCCACGCTTCGACAACTCGATTGCTAAAGTCATATTTTTTACAGTCAAGCTTGGAGCGATTAATATTAAGTTTGAATCTGTTGCGTGCTCTTGTGTTGTTGCGGTTGAAGCTGAAGTAGGCATTGACAGGCAGGACGTTGCAGCATATGATTTTGTGGGCAATACTTAGATCGTGTTTTAGGCGTCGTAGTTCTAAGCTTTCTAGACCTAGGATTGATAGTCTGCTTTCGTAGGGCATTCTGTTTCTAGTGGAGGAGTGAAGGGCTCTTCTGGTGAACAATTGATGTTCTGCGCTGTTAGGAAGCTCTCGCTAACAGTATTTTCTCTTAGAAGAGATTTTTGGTGGAATGTGTTTTCATTTTTATATGCATCTCAGAGTTATAAAATTGCAGGCGGCACCAAATAGCCAAGAATCTGAAGAAATCCCCGAGAAAGATCTATTTTTGAATCATCCTGTTTAAGCCAGAATTAGAGAGCGTTTTGTTGCTATCTTTTTTGTTGTTATCTGCTTAAAATAATCCCTGCAGATAAAGGACTCTTTATTGAAGATTAAAGACTGTAATTTAACACATTGGTCCCGTCTGGGTTGATAGTTAGATATTGGCTTCTCTGTCTAGGACTGGCCCCAATTTTTCCTAGCTAGATTTTGTACCTAAAGGAAGACTAAAGTCTCTGCCACCTTATCCCACATCTTAATCCCTGAACCTTGTGTTGGATTGCTGCTGATTTGGATCGGTTCTATAGAACCAGTAGTGCTGACTCCAAGCCAAGAGTGAACCGGTTCTCTGGGCCCGTGAAAGATGGGCTGCCTGTCTGCCTGCCCCTGGGTTATACAGACCTTCCAGGTGATTTTCCAAAATCCAGCTGTGGCATCGTTTTGGTTTGCTTATCATTTTATTGATTTATTTTTAAATTGGTTGGTTTGTTTAGTCAAAATATATAGAGATAGCAAGTATGGGTATAAACATAAACAAAGTAAATACAGTGGTACCTTTGCTTAAGAACTTAATTCATTCCGTTCTTAAGTAGAAAAGTTTGTAAGTAGAAGCAATTTTTCCCATAGGAATCAATGTAAAAGCAAATAATGCATGCAAACCCATTAGGAAAGAAATAAAAGTTCGGAATTTGGGTGGGGGGAGGAGGAGGAGGACAGTCACTGCTGAAGGAAGAAGATGAGGTGAGGGGAATCAAAAAAATCCAAAACTTTAAGGCTTAAAAACAAAGAGGGACTCTGAGGCAACGCCCAGAGAAAGGAAAATGCTCTGTTCACTCTGGGCTGCCAAAGTCTCCTTAAGCACCACTGAAAGGCTCCTCTGGCAACCCAGAAAAGTCCGAGATGGCCAGGATTAAAGGGGGAATAGCAGGAAACTGGCCAGGCCTTCATGCCACTCTCAAATTTCCTGGGAATTTTTTCTGGGCTCGGTTTCTTAAGTAGAAAATGGTTCTTAAGAAGAGGCAAAAAAATCTTGAACACCAGGTTCTTATCTAGAAAAGTTCTTAAGTAGAGGCATTCTTCGGTAGAGGTACCGCTATATAGATAAATGAAGACAGTAGGACATTAGGCATGTAAGTGTGCTTACGGACGCCGCCTACAGACCTCTTAGGAATGGGGTGAGGTTGACTGTAGACAATCTAAGGTTAAAGTTTTCGAGGTTTGGGGAAGAAACCACAGAGTCAGGTAGTGAATTCCAGGCATGACCACTCTGTTACTGAAGTGGTATTTTCTGCAGTCGAGTTTCGAGCAGTTTACATTCAGTTTGAATCGATTGTGTGTTTGTATATTATTGTGGTTGAAACTCAAGTATTCGTTGAAAGGGGGGACATTGTGGCAGATGTTTTTATGAACTACACTTAGGTCAACTACACTGAGAAGCAACAAAGCTCTCAGCTATATATTTAATTTGCTACATTTGACACAGGAATAAAATGGCCCTTAGCTGTCCAAACTGTTGTACATACTCCTGGTCAGTTGAAGGATGATGAAGATATTGAGGACTCGGATTCAGATAGTGTTTATGAATTAGTGGGGGCCCCGGGGTTACAGGTAGTAGAACAGGTGGGAGGCCAGCCACAGGATGGGGCTATGAGTTCAAGATCTAGTGAGGGAGAATCAGACATTCGCTGGGTTAATCCTAAATTCAAAAGGACCCAAAAACATAGAGAACAGGTGTCTGGAAGAAGATATTAATGAGAGGAATGGGTTAAATACTGTAATGATGTATTTGGCACATCAGGGGGTCAGTGGGGAAGAAGGGTGGAGTTTCAACGTTGCCGAAGAGAAAAATTGATGTTTTTCTTGCCGCTCTCAAGTAAGCAAAAGTATTCTGTGTTGATTAACAGTCAGGGCTGCTGTTTTTAGAAATCATGCTGTTAGGAAAATAAATCTTGTTAAGTGGAGAAGGAGAAGGAATGTGAGAAATGAAGTCAAGGGAGATAACGGACCAACAGATAGGTGCGTGTATGAAATGTGTTTGAATTCCAGAAGAGCAGAGAAATAAATGGAGTTTCTTTATTCATGATATAATGCATTTAATAAGAGTTATTTGTAATTGCTAAATTTCTACCAGAAACCAGAACACAAACTAGGAAAGGAAAACGTTTCTGGCCACCCAGGAGAGATCCGCCCTTTTGTAGCTCAATTGAGCATTCTCCTTTTCTCTTTCTTTCCACTTCCTCCTTTCTTCAGAAGAAGCTCCATCCATTTCCATCACATCCAAGCAAGCAAGCAAGCAGAAAAGAAGATATTTTAATACCAATTTTGGCTTCCTTGAAATGGGTTCCTAGACAAATCAAGCTGTTCTTCGATTGTCGTTTTCTTAAATTTTCACCACAAAACCTACCTTAGCAAACTTTTTTGAAGTCTGTGAAAAAGTATATGGATTGATGGAAATAAAAGTGGCTTGTAAGAATAGGAGGGTATAGAGCAGGGTGAAATCCAGCAGGTTCTGAAGGACCAGTAGCGGAAATTTTGAGTCGTTCGCAGAACCAGCAAACACCACATCTGGCTGACCCCAGAGTGTGGTGGGAATGGGGATTTTGCAGCATCCTTTCCCTGGAGTGGGGTCGGAATGGAGATTATCCTTCCTCTGCCACACCCACCAAGCCACACCACACCCACCAAGCCACACCACATCCACCAAGCCATGCCCATAGAACCAGTAGTAAAAAAAATTGGGATTTCACCACTGGTATAGAGAGATATCATGAAGAATGTTTGTGTTTAAAACATAAAATCATTTTTTAGCATCCTATCTTATTCCTTTTTTTTGTATGCCGGATAATAGCATGTGCATGCAATTTCTCTCAATTTCAGCTTTGCACACACTAATTAGAAACTGCATGTATTCAAACAAACCTAAACGTGTGATAATACTGCAGCTCAGGGTTAAGCAAATGTACATGAATAATTGGCTTTCTTCACTATTAAGATTAGTCATTCAGTCTCTTGAGGGAAAAACACAAGCCCGATGAAGTAGAGCTGAAATCTTATCTATGTTTACCTGGTCCCACTAAATTCAATGTGCTTCTGAAAAGATACAAATAGGGTTGTTTGCAAATTTCAGGAAAGTACCGGTGTTTCTATGTTAGAAAAAAAAACCCCTAACTTTTCTTCCTAGTTTGAACTGGCTCTTCCCTGGTGACATAATTAAAATTATGAAATTATTTTGGATGGTAATGAAATCCTACATGGAATTACCTGGTAGTGTGATTATACTAACTCTGTACATTTTCTCCTGGGCATGCGTAAGAGACACAGCCGATTTCTCATCTTCAGAGCCAGCACAAGTGCAGAGTCTATGAATGGCAAGATTTTTAAGCAGGGAGGAATATAAATCTGCCATCTGATCCTGTTCAAGTTCATGTAAATTCCAGCCGACTTGCAAATTGAGAGTAGGCTCACAACTATAAGTTGCATTATGGAGCGCTTTTTGTAGTATTGCGTATTTCTGGAACAAAGAGAGCATGATTTGAAAATCAGCTCATTGGGTTCTCTTGATTCCATCTGTGGTTGTCAATAAATCATCATTAATGCAGAAGCCAAGCCACAGGGTTGATATTTGTTAATATACAGTATATGTATATACTGTACCAGTCTCCAACCTTCTCTTTATGGGGAAGGTTGTTGAGAAGGTGGTGGCGCTCCAGCTCCAGTGGTCCTTGGAAGAAGCCGATTATCTAGGTCCTCAGCAGTCAGGATTCAGGCCCGGCCACAGCATGGAAACTGCTTTGGTCGTGTTGATCTCTGGGAGGCCCGGGACAGGAGTTTATCCTCTGTCCTGGTGCTTCTCGACCTCTCAGCAGCTTTCAATACCATCGAACATGGTATCTTTCTGCGCTGGCTGGAGGGGTTGGGAGTGGGAGGCACTGTTCTCCAGTGGTTCTCCTCCTACCTCTCCAGTCGGTCGCAGTCGGTGTTAGTGGGGGATCAGAAGTCGACCTCTAGGCTTCTCCCTTTTGGGGTGCCTCAGGGGTCGGTTCTCTCCCCCCTGCTATTTAACATCTACATGAAACCGCTGGGCGAGATCATCCAAGGGAATGGGGTGAGGTATCATCAGTATGCGGATGATACCCAGCTGTACATCTCCATCCCATGTCCAATCAACGAAGCAGTGGAGGTGATGTGCCGGTGCCTGGAGGCTGTTGGGGTCTGGATAGGTGTCAACAGACTCAAACTCAACCCTGATAAGATGGAATGGCTGTGGGTTTTGCCTCCCAGGGACAATTCCATCTGTCCATCTATCACACTGGGGGGGGGAAATCATTGACCCCCCTCAGAGAGGGTCCGCAACTTGGGTGTCCTCCTCGATCCACATCTCACATTAGAGAAACATCTTTCAGCTGTGGCGAAAGGGGCGTTTGCCCAGGTTCGCCTGGTGCATTAGTTGTGGCCCTATCTGGACAGGGCAGGGCCGCCATCAGGAATTTTGGGGCCCCATACAGCCTAAGTGTCTGCCCCCCCCGCCATTTTAAAACTACTTTTTAAAAGTTTTTAAGAAGATGTTAGATAATCATCTGAAAATAGCTGTAAATAAAACCCGATGTTCCCAGAATTAACTTTATTCATAAGATTATGATAGCAACAACTTGACCTTAGTTTTACTGGAACTATAGAATAATCATATAATAACCGCTGATGTTACAGGCCGTATAACTATATAAAGAAGGAACTGTGAGGATAACAGTTCAAAAGGGACAGGGGTGGTGTTTGTTATGTTGTGTTGTTATGTTGCTTGTCTTATAAAATGCAAATACAAAATTTAAACAAACAAATAAGTATATTGTAAAATGATAGATTATGTACTATCTTATTTTTTTTAATGTTTACATAATAACTACTTTAAAAAAAAATCATCTGTCTGAAGTAGTGTAGGATTCCTGTCTAAGAAGGGGGTTGGACTAGAAGACCTCCAAGGTGCCTTCCCACTGTTATTCTATTCTAATTATCCAGGGGGTTGTGTAGTTATCAGTGGTATTAAAATAGGAGCTGTTAAAAAACAAACAAATACAATTTCATATTGCTTCACATCTCAATATCCTTTTCGATCTAGTTTTTACGCCCATCGGTGAACGCAGGTCTGAACGAGCCCGTGGTATCCAAGTTAATTTCAAAGTACACTGCTCAAAAAAAAGTGAAGGGAACAGTTAAACAACACAATATAAACTCCAAGTTGTCAATCAGCGTTGCTTCCTAAGTGGACAGTTTAATTTCACAGAAGTTTGATTTACTTGGAGTTATATTGTGTTGTTTAAGTGTTTCCTTTATTTTTTTGAACAGTATAGATCAGGGGTCCCCAAACTTTTTACACAGGGGGCCAGTTCACTGTCCCTCAGACTGTTGGAGGGCCGGACTATTAAAAAAACGTGTGAACAAACCCCTATGCACACTGCACATACCTTATTTAAAGTAAAAAACAAAATGGGAACAAACACAATATTTAATATTTATTCTTCCTCTTTCTCTCTCTCTCCCTTTCTCTCTGTCCTTCTGTCTTTCTAATTCTCTCTCTCTCTTTCTCTCTGTCCTCTTTCTCTTTCTCTCTTTCTTTCTTTCTCTCTCTTCTCTCTTTCTCTCTCTTCTCTCTTTCTCTCACTCACTCTCTTTGTATCTCTCCCTCTTTCTCTCTCTCTCTCTCTGTCTCCTCCTTTCTTTCTCTCTCTCTCTCCCTTTCTATCTCTCTTCTTCCTTTCTCTCTCCCTCTCTATCTTTCCCTCTTTCTCTCCCCACTCTCTCTTTCTTTCTTTCTCTCTCTCTTCTCTTTCTCTCACTCACTCTCTTTCTATCTCTCCCTCTTTCTCTCTACCTTTCTTTCTCTTTCTCTCTCTCCCTTTCTCTGTCCCTCTCTTTCTTTCTCTCTGTTCTTCTCTTTCTTTCTCTCTGTCCCTCTTTCTTTCTCTCTGTCCCTTTCTTTCTTTCTCTCTGTCCCTCTCTTTCTTTCTCTCTGTCCCTCTTTCTTTCTCTCTGTCCCTCTCTTTCTTTCTCTCTGTCCCTCTCTTTCTTTCTCTCTGTCCCTCTCTTTCTCTCTGTCCCTCTTTCTTAGAAACATAGAAACATAGAAGACTGACGGCAGAAAAAGACCTCATGGTCCATCTAGTCTGCCCTTATACTATTTTCTGTATTTTATCTTAGGATTGATATATGTTTATCCCAGGCATGTTTAAATTCAGTTACTGTGGATTTATCTACCACGTCTGCTGGAAGTTTGTTCCAAGGATCTACTACTCTTTCAGTAAAATAATATTTTCTCGTGTTGCTTTTGATCTTTCCCCCAACTAACTTCAGATTGTGTCCCCTTGTTCTTGCGTTCACTTTCCTATTAAAAACACTTCCCTCCTGGACCTTATTTAACCCTTTAATATATTTAAATGTTTCGATCATGTCCCCCCTTTTCCTTCTATCCTCCAGATTATACAGATTGAGTTCATTAAGTCTTTCCTGATACGTTTTATGCTTAAGACCTTCTACCATTCTTGTAGCCCGTCTTTGGACCCGTTCAATTTTGTCAATATCTTTTTGTAGGTGAGGTCTCCAGAACTGAACACAGTATTCCAAATGGGGTCTCACCAGCGCTCTATACAGCGGGATCACAATCTCCCTCTTCCTGCTTGTTATACCTCTAGCTATGCAGCCAAGCATCCTACTTGCTTTCCCTACCGCCTGACTGCACTGCTCACCCATTTTAAGACTGTCAGAAATCACTACCCCTAAATCCTTTTCTTCTGAAGTATTTGCTAACACAGAACTGCCAATACAATACTCAGATTGAGGATTCCTTTTCCCCAAGTGCATTATTTTACATTTGGAAACATTAAACTGCAGTTTCCATTGCTTTGACCATTTATCTAGTAAAGCTAAATCATTTACCATATTACAAACGCCTCCAGGAATATCAACCCTATTGCACACTTTAGAGTCATTGGCAAATAGGCAAACCTTCCCTACCAAACCTTCCCCTATGTCACTCACAAACATATTAAAAAGAATAGGACCCAGAACAGACCCTTGTGGCACACCGCTTGTAACCTGACTCTGCTCAGAATACTCGCCGTTAACAATAACTCTCTGATGTCTACGGTTCAGCCAGCTGCAAATCCATTGAACTATCCAGGGATTAAGTCCAATCTTCACTAATTTGTCTATCAGCTCTTTATGTGGAACTGTATCAAAGGCTTTGCTGAAGTCCAGATAGGCAATATCCACGGCACCACCTTCATCCAACACCTTTGTGACATAGTCAAAGAAATCAATGAGATTAGTCTGACATGATTTGCCAGACATGATTCTTTCTCTCTGTCCCTCTTTCTTTCTCTCTGTCCCTCTCTTTCTTTCTCTCTGTCCCTCTCTTTCTTTCTCTCTGTCCCTCTTTCTTTCTCTCTGCCCCTCTCTTTCTTTCTCTCTCTTATCTTTCCTTCTCTCACTCACTCTCTTTGTATCTCTCTCTTTCTCTCTCTCCTTCTCTATCTCTCCCTCTTTCTCTCTCCCCCTTTCTATCTCTCCTCTTCCTTTCTCTCTTTCTTTCTCTCTCTTTCTCTCTCCCTTATTTTTTTTCTCTCTCTCTTTCTCTCTCATGCACCACACCAGCAGCAGAGAGAGAAAGAGAGAGGTAGAGATCGGGCGCGTTACCAGGTGGTGGAGGCGGTGTGGGGCCAGACGCTGGGTGCCGGGGACGCGGGGGGAGGGCGAAGGGGTGGACGTGGCTGCTGCTTCTCAGCTGCAGAGCCGAACGGGGGCGGAGATCAACGGCGGAGTCCGGCGCTGGGGCCATGCGGGACCGCTTATCCAGGCAGGCGTGGACCGGCAAGCCGCCCTCCGCTCTCTCTCTTTCTCTCTCATACACCACGCCAGCAACAGAGAGAGAAAGAGAGAGAGCGGAGGGCGGCTTGCCGGTCCACGCCCACCTGGATAAGCGGTCCCTCAAATCTCGTGAGCCGCGGCGGACGGTTAAAAGACCTCGTTGGGCAGATTACACTGTAGATAGAGCAGGAGGTCTCCAATCTTGGCGACTTTAAGACTTGCGGACTTCAACTCCTAGAGTTCCTCAGCCAGCGAAGCTGCCTGGGGAACTCTGGGAGTTGAAGTCCGCAAGTCTTAAAGTCGCCAAGGTTGGAGACCCTCTGATAATACAGGGATTCTATTGTATAAGTTACAACCGGGTTCTGAAGACCAGCCCCACACGACAACAAGCCTCCCTTCTTTTGCTTTGGGAAGGCGCCTCGAGTTTCCCTCACGTCCATTCATCCGGGTTATTTTTCTTTTACTGAAGGGAAGCTCTGATTGATGGCATTACCTCAACCCACCTGTTGCCAGAAGTTCTCCCTTTCTGGCCGGCCGTGGGTCGAACGTCTGGGCGTAGCGCACATGGCCCCAAAAAAGGTGCCCAGCCGCAATAGCGCCCACGTGTACTCCAAGCGGCGGCAGTGGAGGGGGTGGGAGGGGGCGGGGCAGGAGAAAGCTGAGAAGGGGGGGCGGGGTTGTCTATCAAGGCGGAGGAAGGCGGAGCTTGGCAAGTCGGAGCGACAGAAGCGCCAGCCAATTAGGGGGCCCTGCTCCAAATGTGTCAACTTCGGAGAGCGGTTCTGCTAGGCGAAGTTGCCACTGGCGGCGGCAGGGATTTCAGTGGGAGCGATGGAAGCTGGTGAGTGGGGTAAAGGCAGGCAGCCGGCAAAAGAGGGAGGGTACAGACTGGGCATGTGCAAGGAGGCGCTGACTGCGGGCCCCAATTTGCCCGGGCCCGGTACGGCACTCCCAGTAGTACCCGTCTATCGGCGGCCCTGGGACAGGGAGTCACTGCTCACAGTCACTCATGCCCTCATCACCTTGAGGCTCGACTACCATAACACTCTCTACATGGGGCTACCTTTGAAGAGTTTTCGGAAACTTCCGATCGTGCAGAATGCAGCTGCGAGAGCAATCATGGGCTTCCCTAAGTATGCCCATGTTACACCAACACTCCGCAGTCTGCATTGGTTGCCGATCAGTTTCCGGTCAAAATTCAAAGTGTTGGTTATGACCTATAAAGCCCTTCATGGCATCGGACCAGAATATCTCCGGGACCGCCTTCTGCCGCATGAATCCCAGCAACCAGTTAGGTCCCAAAGAGTTGGCCTTCTGTGGGTCCCGTCGACTAAACAATGTCGTTTGGCGGGACCCAGGGGAAGAGCCTTCTCTGTGGCGGCCCCGACCCTCTGGAACCAGTTCCCCCCAGAGATCAGAATTGCCCCCACCCTCCTTGCCTTTTGTAAGCTCCTTAAAACCCACCTCTGTCATCAGCCATGGGGGAATTGAGATATTCCTCCCCCCCCCAGGCCTACACAATTTATGCATGGTATGTTTGTGTGTATGTTTGGTTTTTTAATAAGGGTTTTTAGTTATTTTAAATATTAGATTTGTCATATGCTGTTTTATTATTGTTAGCCGCCCAGAGTCTACGGAGAGGGGCGGCATACAAATCCAATAAATAAATAAATAAATAAATAAATAAATGAATGAATGAATGAATGAATGAATGAATGAATGAATGAATGAATGAATGAACGAACAAACAAACAAACAAACAAACAAACAAATGTTCATCACTGCAATTTATCATAAATGGAAGGTTTTATTATGCCAAACTACAACTCAAACATTATTTAATCAGAGACTTTCACTCACTCACTCACATTTGTGGGTCAAATTCAGATGGACTGGAAATTCATTTAATAAATACCTATAAAAACTGGAAATATTGGATTATGGAATCCTAATCCTGGTCGTGGTTTAAGGTTGCCTAGTCTGCATATTCCATTCAAAAGTGTAGTGTATTCTTCCTCAATCTGGAATTCCAGACCTAATATTAAGCCTATATTTCCCATTATCCTTCACTAGTGCATGGGTGAAACTCAGCATTAAGAAAAGTTAATGCCACCAAGGGTCATAGAGTTCATTTGAGCACCCCAATTATCTTGTCTCTATTCCTCCCTCCCTCCCTTCTTCCTATCAATCCATCCATCCATCTCTGAGATAGTGTAGGGAACTTTAAATCTAAGCATTATACATTGACTTACTCATTCCATAACATTAAATGGAAAAATAATGATCCATCTGATTGATTCCAACACTAAATAATTCTTAAGGTAAGATTCTCCCCTCGATGGGGGTAGGTAGGAACAAGGCAATCCCTTTCTTTAAAAGGTCTTAATTGGATGTGACATAAGACACCTTTATACCGATAATGTTACATTGCCAAATGAAGCTTTGTGCAGCTTCTTTGTGATGAAATCCATCTTAACCATTTATTTTGCTGAAGGATGTCCACCCCGAAACTAGTAGGCAGGGCTGGATTTATGCCCATTCATTGCAAAAAGCTATGGTGTATGTTCACTATGATTCATTTAATAAATTGCAATTAACTGAAGTTATCCATAACTGTTAGTCATAAAACATGGTTTTACAAATCAGGATGGTAGTTAGCAGAAAGCCAGGTAAGCTACAAGAAGGCTGATAGATCAACTCTTTCAGGATGTGCTAGAACCATGATGGCAAACCTATGGCACCTGTGCCACAGGTGCCACGCAAAGCCTTTTCTGTGGGCACATGAGCCATTGCCCAGCTCAGTTTCACTGTGCATGTACCTCCTGCTGGCCAGCTGATTTTAGGGTACCTGCCACACATGCGCGGAGGATGGGGTGCATGTTGCAGACATGTGCACATGCGTGGGATTGGGTGGGGTCCTAGAAAGTTGAAGTGTTCCTCTATTTGTTGGTTTTGTAATAGTACCATTTTTTAACTTTCAGAGGTTGACTGATTAATGCTTAGGGTCCTGTTTAACATAAAGTATATGGAATGGGAGACTGTCGGTGGACGATGCCTGTTCTTTCTTACGTACTTCTGAATCAACCTGGCTACATTGTCCTTGTCCTGGCAGTTGCTATTCATTTAGTTTATTTATTTTCATAGCTTAAATGCTTACTGTATTTGTAATGCGTATTCTACGGGAAAGGATCCCTAGTTACTTTAACACATACTTTAAAATACATTCCCATTCTGCTTTTGCTCCCATAAGTTCAAGGAAACTAGAACAGAAAATGGTTATTTAACAAAGAAAAATGTCCCTAAAGTATAAAACAGTAAGTGATGAATATAGCAGCCACAAGGTTAAACGTTTTTCCAAATATTTTTTAAGCAGAGGAAGGCAGTGGCCCTTGGTGCTCTCTGAGCTTGGTTGCTTTCTTGGAGATGATTCATTACCAAACTAGGTAACATCATGAGTTGGTCATTCCTGGATTGAGGTTTTTGCCTACTTCTTGATTATTGGTCTAATGTTAATCTTGGTGTTAATCTCTGATCATCTGGGTGTTGATTGCTGGTGAGGAAGGGCTTTGGTCTTTTTGTCTGCTTTTTAGCTTTTTAATTGTTTCCTTTCAGTGGTATGTAGATGTTAATCTCTAGGCATACAAATCTAATAAATAATAATAATAATAATAATAATAATCATCATCATCATCATCATCTCATTTGCTGTGTTGTACTGACATAATAATAATAATAATCTCTAGGTACCTGCCTGATGGCTGATTTATTTGTTTGTTTGTTTTGTCAAGTACGTATTGGTGGTATATAGAGATATAACAATGTTTATATACATGATACTAGTAGGAGAGAAACATTAGGACAGGGGACGGAAGGCATGCTGGTGCACTTATACACGCCCCTTATTGACCTCTTAGGAATCGATAGAGGTCAACAGTGGATAGTCTAAGGGTAAAGTTTTGGAGGTTAGGTCTGAATTTCTGAGTTGTCTGAATTTCCAGGTTTCCAGGAATTCTCTAGCCTTTTTGGACTTGGTTTGGTCTAGGACAGGGGTAGGTAACGTTTGCTCTTCTATGACTTGTGGGCTTCAACTCCCAGAATTCCTGAGCCAATCATGCTAGCTCAGGAATTCTGGGAGTTGAAGTCTACACGTCATAGAAGAGCCAACTTTGCCTACCCCTGGTCTAGGATGGTTTCCCAGTTGAAACCATGATTAAGTCTGTCCATGTATTGCGAAATGAATGAAGCAGTTTTCATCAGGTCTTCTGACTTGCTAGTTGGTGTTCATGGACATGTTCTCTTAGTCTTCAGCTTGGAGCCACCAACAATTACAATCACATGGCATCAGCATAACACATGAACAAACTAAAGCCCTCTAAAATATCTTAGGTAAGCCAAAAGACTCAGCAGCCCCAGAAGAAGAAAAAACATAGGAATCATTTACAACACACAGTACATGGACTGTACTAATCACTATGTTGGATAAACAGGCAGAAGACTAGCAAAGTAGGCCTTGATTTATCAGAGTTGTCCCATGATTGGTTGGCATAAAATACGTGAGAAAACTCCAGCGGGAATAGACATGAAAAATCTATCTCCCCATCAGTCAAAGGAGGAGTGACAAAGTCGGTGTTTTCTCACCATGTACCTGCTTCTTTAGTACAATCTCATTTTGTGTGGGTGTGCAGTACCTAAACTTTTAAGCTTTAGCTTGAACATAACATACCCTATGTGGGATGGACGGTGAACAAGGTGATTTGGTAGAGGGGCAGCAGGAAAAATAAGGGGGACTTTGTCAAGGACAAAGCTGAACAGAAGTCCACAGCCTAAGACCAAAGGTTTGCTAGCATGCCCTGCAACTTCTGTAGGAAACACACCAAAACCCGCTTTTGTTTTGTTTTTAATTTACAAGATTGCAGATCCCCTGTTCTCACTTCAGAGGCAAAATATGGCTCTGAGAGATCAATACCCAGGAGATGAATAAAAGTTTTCAGAAATCATTTACAACTAAAACTTTTTCACATTTGAAGGAAGCTTCCAAAAATTTAGCTGATTAAGAAAGAAATATAGTGTTTGTTGGTGTGGAATCTTTTTGTTTGATTGTTAGGAAAGCAGTTTTTACCAACTATTGACGGTAAATTAAAATGTATTTTCAAGGCAAAAAAAGAAAGTCATCAAAAAGTAATTTTCACTTGAAATAGTACACAAAATGTAATTCTACAAATATCTTGAAGATTTTGGAGAATATCTTGGCTGATTTCATGCATGATCTGGCAATTGAACATAGATTACAAACCATGGTTTATAAACAGCAGTGGTTGGTTTAACAATATGCTAAGCCAAAATGGAACAAACTACATTAATGATGGATGCATCAGTTTCCAAACAGACACAGATCAAAATCAACTAATCAATTTAATGAAGCTGCCCAACTCCAAAAAGACATTTCATGACATAAAATAGAATTCTTTATTGGCCAAGTGTGATTGGGCACACAAGGAATTTGTCTTTGGTGCATATGCTCAGTGTACATAAAATAAAACATACATTTGTCAAGAATCATGAGGTACAACACTTACCACACATGAGGGTACAAATAAGCAATGAGGAAACAATCAATATTAATATAAATTGTAAGGATACAAGCAACAAGTTACAGTCATGAGTGGGAGGAGAGGGGTGATACTAGAGGAATGGTGAGAAAAACTACTAGTAATAGTAATGCAGCCTTAGTAAATAATTTGACAGTGGTGAGGGAATTATTTGTTTATTTTTTCCAGTTCCTTTTCTTCGACTCTGGCATCTTCTGGTATAGTGCTATCAATAAACTGTACTCTTTGGTCTTTGACAAACATGATATCTGGCCTGTTGTGTTCCAAGTGACAATCTGTCTGTATTCAAAAGTCCCACAAGATCTTCACTGTTTCATTTTAAAGAACTTTTTCCACTTTGTGCTCCCATGACTTTTCGGATGCAGTTATGTCATATTTTTTACATAATGACCTGTGGACTAATTTAGCAACTCGATCATGTCTAGCTTTGTAATCAGTTTACATGATTTTACTGCACTTGCATATTACGTGTGAAACAGTTTCAACTTTGTCATTGCAAAGTTGGCAGTTTGGATTGTCAGTGGATGTTTGTATGTTTGTTTTCATGGCATTAGTTAGTAGTGCTTGTTTTTGAGCAGCGAGTATTAAACTTTCCATTTCTTTCTTGATAGTTTCTATTTTAAGCCATGCCCATGTAAGGTTTCATCACATTTTCCTTCAACGTTTTTCAAGTGTTGTCCATGCAAAGCTTGGTTTTCCATCTATTGAATCTGTCATCCGGCTCTTTTTCCTTATAGTCTGCCTTTGTTTCTGTTGTTTTTATAATGTTCTCATTTCACAGCCTGCAGCAATTTTTCTGTATTTTGATTCACATAATCATTCAAACTCCGTTTTTCTTCTACAGTTTGATAGATTTGCAATAGTCCTTTGCCTTCTATTTTTCTTGGCAGGTACAACCTGTCTTTTGAAATTTTCTAAATAATAATAATAATAATAATAATAATAATAATAATAATAATAATAATAATAAAAAATCCCAGGAGACAGCAGAATTGAGGAGAAGCAGCTGGAAAAATTAGTGAAATATGAAGATCTAAAAATTGAGCTGCAACGACTCTGGCATAAGCCCGTGAAAGTGGTCCCAGTGGTACTTGGCACGCTGGGTGCAGTGCCAAAGGATCTCAGCGGACATTTGAAAACCATTGAAATTGACAAAATCTCCATCTGTCAATTGCAAAAGGCCGCTTTACTGGGATCGGCAAACATAATTCGCCGCTACATCACGCAGTCCTAGGTGCTTGGGAAGCGCCCGACTGGTGATAAAATACGAAATCCAGCATAGTGATCTTGTTTGCTGTGTTGTACTGACATAATAGTAATAATAATAATAATAATAATAATAATAATAATAATAATAATAATAATAATAATAATATCAGTCCATTCACTCTAGAATCTGATTGGAAAGACTTTGGACCTTAATAAAAGCAGATGAGAGCATTTCTGTTGTTCATAAAATCATACATCACAATGTACTCCCTGTTAGCGACTACTTCACCTTTAACAACAACAACACAAGAGCATGCAATAGATACAAACTAAATGTAAATCGCTCCAAACTAGACTGCAGAAAATATGATTTCAGCAATAGAATGGTCAACGCCTGGAATTCACTACCGGATTCTGTTGTTTCCTCCCCCAATCCCAAAATCTTCAACCTTACATTATCTACAATAGACCTCTCCCCTTTTTTAAGGGGCTTGTAAGGGGCGTGCATAAGTGCACCTTTGTGCCTACCGTCCTAATGTCTTTTTATCTTTTCTATCTCTACTTTATACTTACATTATGTTAAACATACTACAATACAATATTATATTTATATGACAAACAAACAAACAAATAAATAAATAAAAATTCTACCTCCAATGAATATTGGAATGGTGGTTTGCAGGGCAGCAAGAAAATAGCTTTAGCTTAACATCAGTGACACACTATCACAAGCCCAATTATTTGAATTGTTCCATATTAAATAAATGAAACCTTTTCTAATCCCATATAGAGAGTGCCAAATCAGGTTTGGCAGCCTTTCATGACCCTGTATTTGCCATTTCATCTATGCAAACTCTATTTTACTTGCAAATATGTCTTATCCTAAACATTTGGGAATCATTAGCCTAGGCTTGGTTTCTCCCTTTGTTTCTTTTGTAACAGGAAAATAATCTGTGCTGCTTTTAATAGTTCTACCACCTCTTCCACCCACAACAACTGTGATTTTTTTGGGAAAAGAAATTTAAAAGATACTCAGAGTATTTGGGGTCACATTAGGAGCTTATTATTCCTGGGAACTCTGGCGTTTTGATGGTTTTTCTGGGTTTAGAGGGTTGAGAAAGGGTATGAAAAAATAATAAAATAAAATAAGAAGCCACCTGTATTTCAAGCAACGTATTTACGGTAACAAAGGTGACAGTAGAAAAACATGCATTTGGGAATGTATTAAACAACATCAGATTCAGTCTATAGCTAGTAGATATGGAAAAGACTGATCTGTTCCAAACAGAAGCCATAATCTGGGGTCCTAATTACTGTACATCTTTGAATTATTGCTCCTGTTGTTGGCACTGTCATTACTTTGTCTATGCTATGCTATCCATACTGCTTTAGAGAGTAAAATAAATGAAAGCAAGAGCAGATGTTGCCGGAACTAATTCTGACAAAGAGGGAACCAACAGAAGGAAGGAAAGATTATTTAACAGCAAGCATGGCGAAATATACACAAATTACATTACAAGGCATTTGAAATTATGGGTATTATTATTATTATTATTATTATTATTATTATTATTATTAATTAGATTTGTTTGCTGCCCCTCTCCGAAGACTCGGAGGGTATCAAACTTCTTATTTAGTGTTCTGTCTGGGTCACTCCAGAAGCCAATACCAACCCAAAAAGAGAATCCAGACACACTGGTAAAAGGCAAAGGCAGTTTTATAAAATTCAAGAAAAACACAGGTAACAGAAAATGTCCTTACAAACAGGAAAATGCTGTATCTTCAGATATATCCACAAAGGCAAAAGTCCATGCAGCAATACAGAATTCTTGCTGCCAAGCCGAGGCTGTAGATAGCAGATCTACACCTCCCACGGGTCTTCCAAAGCTGCTGGGCCACAAGCCAGGAACAGAGATGCCGAGAAACAAGACAGGATAACGCAACTCCAAACTGATAACACTCCACATGGCTTCAAGGGCTTGCCTGCCTTTTAAACCCTGCTAAGGAGGACCACACCCAAACCCAGCTGTTTCTAATTCAGTGCTGATAATACTTCTTTAATTGCTCCTTTTTCTGATCTGAACGTCTCTGTCGCATGTCAATGACAGCTTGTGCTTCATCACCTAATGACTCCAAGCTACTGGCTGGGGCTTGGAGTCCCGGGGCTCTCATGCTGTTCTCCTTCATCCCATTCCTGACTTTCCTCTCCCCCGTCCGACTGTTCAGCCCCCTCCTCTTCGCTGTCATCCTCCTCCGGGCATGGAGCCAGCAGAGACACAGCCGGTCCCTGAGCAACCTCAGGCTGAACCACAACATTTAGAAATACTTCAAACAGAATCTTCGAGAGAATAGTTTATTGATAAACATTTAGGAGTAAAAACAAAGATCTTAAACTTGTCCATTTAGACAAAACGTATCTGACATTTCTCCTCTTGTCTCTGTATTTTCTTTTATTTACTGTTCTGATTTCAGGCTGATACAGATAATAATTGGAATAAATGATTGCTCAATGCATCTCATTGTAAAAAGCACATCTTCTTTATTTCTCCTTTATTCTCTCATTAATACACCAACTTTGCACGCAGTGTTTTCTTTCCTCATCTTCTGTCTTAGCAATTAAGTAAATTAGCTTGGTAGTAACATAAAAACATTCCACAAGTCATTCTAAAATTTATGGGCTAATCAGTCCTAGCCAGGAGTCATAAAAAGTGGGTAACAAATCACTCATTGTACCTTACACTCCAGAGCGTGTCCTGGACGCGTCCATCTTGGGATTGCAAGATTGAATGAAATCAGCTTCTCTTCCGTTCACACCCAGATGTGAGGTAACTGATTAACCAGTTCCTTACCTTCTAATATTTCTTCCCTAACACCTGTTCCCTTCTCTTCTGAAAGTGTCTGAAGTAAGGGTTAACCCACCTCAGGTCTTCTTCACTAGATCCTGAATGCATGTCTATGTCATTAGCCTCACCCTCTGAACTAACCTCCCTTTCTATCTGTAAATCAAGCCCTTCTGCCAATTCAAAATCACTCTCCACTTTGGAATCTGAATAATCCTCAGGCTGAACAGGAGTATACACAACACTCACTAAGCCAGGGGTATCTTGGCAAGTTTAAGACCTGTGGTCTTCAACTCCCAGCATTGTTGACTGGGGAATTCTGGGATTTGAAGTCCACAGGTCTTAAAATTGTCAAGTTTGGACACCCTTGTATTAAGCAAGTGACTGAATCTGGC
This sequence comes from Erythrolamprus reginae, assembly GCF_031021105.1. NCBI lineage: Eukaryota > Metazoa > Chordata > Lepidosauria > Squamata > Dipsadidae > Erythrolamprus > Erythrolamprus reginae. Next base: position 171,584,679 of record NC_091951.1, on the reverse strand, counting down.
TTCTACATTCAGTCTTCTTAAGAGTGATTCTGAATGGCAGGATTAAAGTACCATCATCCATTGCAAAGGCTGGCAGTACAATATGCCAGGTTAAATATATGTACATTCCTGGTTGCATTCAATATTACAATTCTCTTGCAACCACTGGTGATGTTCTAAGAAGCTGAAGACATCCTGGGATCAAAGTTTATGCCCCTTTGCCCCAGGATTAAATTGGCTCCATGACAGAGAGGTAGTCCTATGAGGGCTCTGATACTATCACGACAGCTCCTGAGGCTGCTAACCTCACAACCATCATGCCAAGCATTCCCCAAATGCAGCCGCCACCTCGCTAGAGAAGAAAACCACACTTGCTCTGGCAAGGATGCAGAAACATGTTGCTGTCTTAGAGAAGAGCCAAGAGCTTCAGAAGCATCCAGAGGGTCATTGGTTTATGGAACTGATTTCCAGAATAGGTCGTGACAGCTGTCAGCCTGGAGAGCTTCAAAGCAGAATTAGACAGATTTATGGATGCCAAGTGTATCAGTGGTTATTGAAACGGATGTCCAAGTGTTGGTTGAGGCAGGCAGGGTTCCCTTGAGTACCAATTGTTGGTGGTCAAGGGAAAGGGAGGGTCTTGCCTTCTCTTTCTGCTCAAGATCCCCACGGACAATTGGTGGGCCACTGTGTGACACAGAATGCTGGACTTGATGGGCTTTGGCCTGATTCAGCATGGCTAAAGAACAGGAGCTGAACTGAATCTGAAGTTCAATTTTTTTTTTATTTAGTCATTTTTATTTTCCTTGCTACCTCTTCATTTTCTATCATGTGGACTTTGTGTATCTTCAAATCCATGATATTTTTAATCATTTTGTTCTGAGTATCTTCTTCTATTTGTTTCTTGTCATACCCTTCATTTCTTTTACTCTTATATCTCATCACCAATCATCTGATACAGGCTTTTGCTATGTCCCATACAATTTGAAGCTGAATTTTGTTTGCCCAAGCACAAAGCCGAAGACAACACCCTGAAGATGATGAGTGGGACCTCGTCGAAACGTCGCCAGGAGTCTATTAACCTTACACAGGAAAAGACTCGAATATGCCAAAATCTACATACCGCTACCCATGAAAATCTACGAGTATGTATGTATGTATGTATGTATGTATGTATGTATGTATGTATGCATGTATGTGTGTCTTGGTGTATTCAGGTCTTTTTCCATGTAAGAATAAACAATTGCTGCCAACCTGCCTTCCATTGAGGACCTGTATACTACACGAGTCAAAAAGAGGGCGGGGAAAATATTTACTCACCCCTCACATCCTGGACACAAATTGTTTCAACTCCTGCCCTCAAAACGTCGCTACAGAGCACTGCACACCAAGACAACTAGACACAAGAACAGTTTTTTTCCGAACGCCATCACTCTACTAAACAAATAATTCCCTCAACACTGTCAGACTCTCTACTAAATCTGCACTTCTATTCTACTAGTTTTTCTCATCATTCCTTTCACCCATTTCCTCCCATGTTGACTGTATGACTGTAACTTGTTGCTTATATCCTAAGATTTTTATTAATATTGCTTCTTCATTGCTTATTTGACCCCTACAGCAATCATTAAGTGTTGTACCACATGATTCTTGACAAATGTATATTTTATTTTATGTACGCTGAGAGCATATGCACCAAGACAAATTCCTTGTGTGTCCAATCACACTTGGCCAATAAAAATTCTATTCTATTCTATCTTGGCAATGGTTTTTTTTCTCAGATTATTTTTTTATTTTTTTCTCCAGCATAAAATAAAAAAACAATACATAGTTCCAACACAAAATCAAGCTTATTTTCAAACATATACAAAGTTTTTCTTTTTACTTTGTAATCATTCAGTGGAGGCTCTTATATTTCTTTCTTTCACAAAAGGACTCGGCAAACATATCTTATATATTCATAAATCTCTTAAAATATAGCTTTTCTCCATCTAATATTATAACATTAGAATTACCTTTAGATTAATTGCTGGTCATCAAATTCACATCTTATTTTGGTCTTACAAATCTATTGAACTAATTGTTCCCAAAAACAGTTTTCTTATAATACATATAAGCAGAGTAGATTATATATAAGATAAATCTTCATATTACTGTACAACAAAAAATCTAGAAAACCATAATCCTATATGTCTAATAAACTAATTATTATTATTATTATTATTTATTATTATTTATTGGATTTGTATGCCGCCCCTCTCCGCAGACTAATTATTCCAATAACTAAATATATTATATTATATAATAATAAAATAGATTATATATCTTGGCGATGTTTTGACGAGGTCCCACTCGTCATCTTCAGGCTGGTGTTTTTGGCTTCATGCTAGGATGGACAAAGCATGGCCGGAGCTGCCGTCTTTCTTTCTTTCTTTTTTTCTTAATCTTTTATGATGTTTTTAAATGTATTTTATATCCTGTTGTAAGCCACCCAGAGTCCTCCAGAAGTTGGGTGGCATAGAAACAAACAAACACACACACACACATATGTAACACACCATATTTTTGGAGTATAAGGCACACCTTTTCCCTCCCCCAGCCCTAACTAGGTGCTAATGGTTTTTCCAACTCTTATCTTGCAAGCTCTTCCACTGTTACTCTCTGCTAATAATGTTTTCCAAGCCCTAAATTTTGCAGGTTTTTTGTCATTGCTCTAACTTGCTCCAAATGTTTCTTTCCAGACCTAACCAGGTACTAACAATGTTCCCAGCTCTTACTTGCTTTGCAAGCTCTTTCATTGTTACTCTCTCCAAATATGGTTTTTTAAAAGCCCTAGCCAGGGGATAAAATAATGTGCTGAAAGTGACCAGACTAAGGACGCTAGTCAGACGAATATGTGGTAAGCATATTCTTTTCCCTATTTTCCTCCCCCAAAACTAAGGTGCATCTTATACTCTGGTGCATCTTATACTCTGAAAAATATGGTATTTTTGCTGATAATGAAAATGAAGGGAGACTAATATAGATCTATTTCAAGCTATTTAGCTCTCACCAACTATAGATCTATCCTAGTCTCCCTTCATTTTCATTATTAGCAAAAATATGTTACACATATATAGTTTGTTGGCTATACAATTAATTGCTGGGATAGCTCCTGGAAGGGCCAAGAGGCAAAAAGGAAGCAGTATGCTCCCTCCCATATTTGGCTATACCAGGGTGATTGAACAGAAAAAACCCCCATGTGTGTGTGTGTCTCTCTCTCTCTCTCTGTGTATCCATGTATATGTGTGTATGCATACACACATATACATGGATACACACACAGAGAGACACACTGACACCGACACACACACACACACACACTTTCACTGGCACTTAAGTTCTATAAATTCAAATCTCCCAGAATAAGGCTCTATGGCTCATCTCTTGCCTTTGTTTTATCCAAGCCTCTTTCTTTAGCTCTTCCACTATTCCCTGTCACTAAATCCAGCCAGGGAGCACTTTAAAAAGGGAAAATGCTCCCCCCACTCAGCAGCCAATCTTCAGAAAAGCTTTTTAAACATTAAGACGAAATTTCCTCTCCATTAATAAAAGAAAGAAACTTTAAAAATCTTGCTCTCCTTCCTTCAATTCTTCAAGCATTGGCCGCCCCAGCTAATGGTGACTATAGTCGCCTCTCTTCAGCTGAAGGTCGGGAGGCTGCTGTCAGCACTCTGGGGGCCTGCGCTTCCCCTCAGGTAACAGATTTGTGCCTCTCCTTGTCACTTCTCCTACAGAGAGGTTCTGGCTTGGTTTCTTTGGATTTCGAGCCCCCTACAGTTGGAAGTTTCGGGTTTCCCTCAGAACGGGGAAATACTGTACCACTTTGACACTTGGCCATACTCCCTCCATCCCAGCGGCCTGTTCTATGCTGGTGCAAAACCCTCCAACTTACACAGGGGTGCCCTTTGCGGGATCCCTGCGACCGGGAGGATGATTGCTCTGAGCGGGGTGGGGGGACTGATTGGTTGAAGAAGCCAATTCTCGTTCATATGACTCTTATTGGACTTCTTTTGCCTCTTCTCCCGCTTTGGTGGTATGGCCTTCGGATGCCAGCCCTCCCCATCATGGAGTGAGTGAGTTGCGATTGGTGAATGTGGACTCCGCCCACTCCACCCCCAAGATGGCTGCCTCATGACTCCACGTGTTCAACCCCAAGATGGCTGCCACGTGGGTGCTTTGTTGCTATGCAGCCCAGGCCAGGTGGGATCGAAATAGACTTCACAGTGTTTGGCCCCTCCTCACCCCCCTCCCCATGTCCAGCTTGCCGATTGACACTGCAATCCTATGGAAGCTGCCAGCGCTTGTAATGCCAGGTAACACTGGCGTTGCTGGGGCTGGGGCTGGGCCTGGATCAGTCCTCCTGCGGTTGGCTTCATTATTAATGGGAGCCACGAGAAGCTCCAGTGGTGCCTGCCACTGAGGAATAGCCTGGAGTGAGGTAATCTCTTCTATTGTGATGGGAGTGGTTGAGCCGTCACCACGATTTGACTCCAGCGGCAACTGCAGTTCTGCAAATGGGGTTGCTGGCCCTAAAGTGCCTTTATTAAGGAGGACTGGCTGTTTACAGCCCACCACATGCCTAAATCAGTCTGAACTTCACGGGGTATTACAAGAGGGGACTGTGGGAGCTGAACAATGGGTGGACACTGCAAAATTACTCCAGTGGCACCGACAGGTTTTTTAAAAATTGTCTTTAGCTGATCTTAGGGATAAGGAGTTCCAGTAAATGGCAGCTTGCCTGATAGCACGCTGAAGATGGCCTCCGATGAACGATCCCTGCTCCTATGTCCTGGTCCGTCGGCTTGTCGAGAAAAGCAAGTTCTCAGCCCTAATAAGAACTGTGGTGGTGAGCCTTGAAAAGGGCTGTTGTGGTGAGCAGTACAAAACCAATTTAGAACTAATTTAGAAACCAAAGAAGGAATTAAAACTAATTTAGAAACTAATTTAGAAGCAAGGAAAGGATCAAAAACTAATTTGGAAGCCTAATTCAGAAACCAAAGAAGGAAGACCAAAGAGCTAAAACTGCAGGAAGGAGACCAGCCATGGCTTTCCTTTTGAAGGATTGAGTCAGGTCTGGGGTCTCAAGGTGGATCCAAGCAAGTATTCAAATTGACTGACTTGATCCTCAAGATGATTGGTCAAGGAACTGTCCATTGTGAAGGCTGGTTCCACCTCTGGATGGAGAATGCAGTATTGCAATCAAATTCTGCTAACTGCCAGCAGTTCAATTCTGACCAGCACAAGTTTGACTCAGTCCATCCTTCTGAGGTCGGTATGAGGACCCAGATTGTTGGGAGCGATATGCTGATTCTGGAAACCACTTAGAAAGCACTGTGAAGCAGTATATAGGTCTAAGTGGTTTTGCTATTGCTGAACTCAAGATTGTTATGTGCAGGGTACACTTTCTAGGATAGGTTCCTCAGAGGAGCATCTTAGCAAAGGAAGTTGGCAACAGTTTGATCAGTTCTTAGAAGTTCTTCCATTCAAAAATATCTCTTGAGGTGTTGGGCAAAGATAACACATCCTTCAAGTTTTTTCTCTTTGTAGTCAAGTGTGTATCAGCACACTTATTGGGCAGTTGCTGTTTTTTCCATTGCACTTTCATGCATGAGTGTACTTGGGGTTGGCAATTAGTAGTACCTCTACTTTGGACTAATAGCATTCAAATCTAATTACAGTGTTCCCTCGATTTTCGCGGGGGATGCGTTCCGAGACCGCCCGCGAAAGTCAAATTTTCACGAAGTAGAGATGCGGAAGTAAATACACTATTTTTGGCTATGAACAGTATCACAAGCCTTCCCTTAATACTTTAAACTCCTAAAGTGCAATTTCCCATTCCCTTAGCAACCATTTAGGTCATTACTCACCATATTTATTTATTAAAGTTTATTAAAAAAAATTTTATTAAAGGCAGACGAAAGTTTGGCGATGACATATGACGTCATCGGGCAGGAAAAACCGTGGTATCGTGAAAAAAATTGCAAAGTATTTTTTAATTAATATTTTTGAGAAACCGTGGTATAGACTTTTCACAAAGTTCAAACCTGCGAAAATCAAGGGAACACTGTATTGGAATATTGCTACACAACTGAGTAACTATGGGTTGTGTACAGTGACAGAACCTTTCTGAGGCAAGGGACCTTGTTCATGTGTATACTTCTTACATTATTTTATTGAGGAAATAAATTTCCACATCACCCTGCCTCAAACTGTATTTATCTTTGAAGGTTGAGTTAGTGTTTTGAACCTCATTTTCAAGAGGACTAAAACTTTCTTAAGGAAATATCTATTTTGAAACTTAAGACAGCATAGTTTAAATATATCAAGAAGCATTAAAATTTCCTGTCTTTAAAAGTTTTTCTTTTTTTTTTTGCACCAAGTGCAAGCTCAGAAGCTATAAATATGAGGAGAGAATGTTGGAATATGAACACAAATCTCTTACCGACTATGCTCAAATGACATTGCACAGAAGCTACTCTAGCTGTGATGTTATGTAAACTCATCCTGAACCTTGCAGTTAGTTTATATTTTGTACAAACCCAGACAAATAGCATCCAGTTGAGGCAACCACAGTTAAATAAATCTGGGGTAAGCATATTGTGCAAAGATGGACTTGTTTGTTAGTTTCTAAACTTTGGTTCTGTGCAAGATGAGACACGTGTGATTACAGTATTCTTCTGATCATTTACATTTATATACAACAATCATTTGTAGAGTTTTATAAGAGTATGACATATAATCAAGTTCTTTATTCTGAAGAAAGACTGGATCCATACTAGGTTCACACAGGGTTCTTATTGTCCCCAACAGGCCCTAAATCTGCCTATTGTCCCTCAAGGGCATCGTTTGCTGTTTGATTAACAAAGCCAACTGGAGAATGTAGTTGCATTATAGTGTCATTTTCACATTAAAGTACCATGCCAGTGAAGAAAATGCCTTTATTGATATAATGAGAAGATAAATTGCATCATTGTGAATAATATTACACATCAATAACGTGCTTCAGTTATCCAAATTAGTCCATATATATTATTTCAGCAAACCTAAACACATTTATCAGGTAGATTGGTAATGATCATATTTAGGTTGTATAAAAGGCTTGAGAAAAGCTTTCGGCCACACGACAACCATATTGATTCCAATAGTGAATTTACGATTTACCCTCATATGCCTCGTCTTAGCCACATGATGGCCTTTTAGTTAGCTGAAATTTCAAAAGGAAAAAAAACTTTTAAGGGCTTAATGCAACAGTCAGAAAAGGCATTACAATCCATTCAGGCATACACATGGAGTTGGGAGAGGGAAATACTTAAAAGTATTAAATGGGGCAGTAAGGGCTTTCTTGTTCTTGGTAGTTATCACCTGAGCAGGGGTGGGCTCTAAGTTACCTCGCTGCCAATTTGCTTCCTCCTGCACTGTGTCAAAAACTAGGCTTCTGTGCATGCGCAGAAGCAAAAAAACAAGATGGTGTCTATGTGGGTGCCCGTTTGTGGGCGTAGTCAACCGGCCATCGCTCCCGGTTCAGTGGGCGGGTGGAGATTCCCGCTACCAGTTCTAAGGAACCGGTCTGAACCAGGAGGAACCCACTTCTGCACCTGAGGTAGTAACACATATAACCATTACTGCAATTGTTTCTAAAATCTTATTTTATTCTTCTCCAAATTTTCCTTTTCAAATCAATGTTGTCATTTTTAAGGCTGGTTGAAAAGCTTCTTAATTTAAAACTCAACTCTATAACTGTAGTTCTGTATGCAGGGGTTCCTAACTTATACTTGAAAAATCTCGAGCTGATGTTCGGTAGCCAGATTCAAGTTAGCTTCAATACAAAATAGAAAGAGGAGTGTGATTCTCACTAGCTTTTCTACTGCCCAGGCTTTGGTCATGTAAAAGTTTTTCTTTGCCAGACATCGAGCTTTCTGGATGATTGCTCAGATGCTTTGACTATTCACTTCCATAATTAGCAGGTTTGAGAAACTGCACTAACCTGAATACTCTTAATATTTGCTTTTAAGTTAACCATTTATTACTTGCCTATCATCTAGGACCAATCACAGTAAACATTCTAATCATTCTCTATGATCTAGAATTTTTGTACTCCACTTGTATTTAATATTTTCCAAAGAATAACTTTTCTTCCTCCTTTTTCATTTTCTCTGTGAGTCTGAAGCCAAATTGAACATTCTAAATTACCTATTATTATCATCACTAAAAGACTTATCATTTTTTTTCTTACTTTATTTATCAGCTGTAGCAGCAAACTAGATACCCAAACTAAACATACTCAAAATAGTCCAGATATTTTTTGTTCCTTGAAATTAAACTAAATCTAAATTAACCTAACTCACACCTGTAGGAAATCCATTTACTATGAACTCTTTTTAAAGAGAAGAAATAAGGGCACAAAGTGAAGGCTACCATCTTTTAAACAAGTATGTTGCTTTTATTTATACAAGGATAGAGACTGTAGCATTTTTTGCTTTTACTTGCGATCATTTAGGCTTAGCATTACTAATAAACTGCTAGAAATTTAGCTTAGAATCAGATAATGTGATTTTGGCTGGGAAGTGAAAAAAAAAAAGAATCCTCCCATCGCACACCAAACATTAAAACTAGGGAATATCTAAATTTATACATGACATATAGACAGAATGTTAATTCTCTCAGGGAGAATGGAAATTGCTCACCCACTGCTGGACGAGATATTCCCCGGTATTCCTCAAGTGTAGACTTTAGGATAAGTTGCAAAAAAAGAATATAGCAATTCTTACAGCTTTTCCCCTTGAAATTCCTCATCTTGAATCCACAATTCACAGCAACCTGTTTGGTTGTCAGCATGAATAGCTTTTGGTGTTAAAAATAAGTCTTAGCTAGTGGGATTCTGGGAGGAATAAGGATCAGAAAATTTTGGTCTAGAATTATTGGAAGACATCCCCCCCCACCCCCCTTTTAGGATATAGACCCGGCAATATTTAAAACTGCCCCTAATGTTTAGAGGACGTAAGGAGGGGCATCAGTAAGGTGTGCCAGGGACACTCCTGAACAGCAAGAATACGTCTTCCCATTAAAATCTGACCCATTTTACACTGCAGAGGAAGCAAGGGCAAGAGAAATGCTAAGAAGCTGCTTTCCCAGAATGGAATGCTTGGGAAAAAGAGGCGGCAAAGTATAAATTTCCTTTCTCATTAATATCTCTAGCTAAGTGTGTCCCATAATCTTGTTCTCCAATTTTGGAAAGTGGCAGAGTTTGCAGTCCTCAGGAATTGGATGCCTCATATTGGCTTGATCTAGGTTTCCTCTGTGGCAGAGCCTTGACTTCTGGGCTGAATGGGATCAAATGTGTCTGTAGGGATGGGGCTGGTGGGCCTGGCTCAGGCCCAGGCCCAGTTCCATTGATTCCGGGGGGGCAAGTCTGGTTGAGGCTGTTTGCATTTCCAGAGGGTGGTCGGGACTTGTAGTTGGACTGGTACCAGGACCCATTTCTATAGCGATTTGAATTGAGATGCGATGAGCCATTTTGGCGTTGTCCTTGAGACCGGTAACCTTGACCAGACCTTCTATTTCCCTGGTACCCCTGGAACAGAAGGATGGGGGGGGGGGAGATCAGTGAGTTTGTTACCAATATTTTGAACAAAGGCAAATATACGTGTCCCAGGATAATGTTGCAAGATCCAATCTGGGTCGGTTGCCAGGACCAGAGATTTACTCCTCCAAGTTTTTGGACTCATGCTGGAGTCCATCCTCAAGGGACCTCTCTCTCCTGGAATATGTCTACTACACAAGAAGATGCAATGGCCTGGAATTGAATACTGTAAATTCCAAAAAGAGACCCCTACGCCACACTTATTAATTTGAAATATTTATAGTGCGCCCATGCCTGAAGGATATATCACATAAATTTATAATATACATAAAATAAGCAGTATAAAGTAATAAATGCATGTAAATGACTTAAAAATGTGAAGTTACCGTTTTTTTCGGAGTATAAGACACACTGGAGTATAAGACGCACCTTAGTTTTGGGAGAGGAAAATAGGGAAAATAATTTTCTTTCCAGGTATTCATCTGGCTAGTGTCCTTAGTCTGGTCAGCTTTCAGCACATTACTTTATCCCCTGGTTAAGGGCTTAAAAAAACCTTTATTCAGAGAGAGTAACAATGAAAGAGCTTGCAAGCCAGTAAGAGCTGGGAACATCATTAGCACCCGGAAAGAAACAGTCGGAGCAAGTAGAGCAATGAAAAAAAACCTGCAAAGACTTAGAGCCTGGAAAACATTCTTCTTCGCAGAGCATAAAAATGAAAGAGCTTTCAAGCCGGTAAGAGATGGGAAAATTGTTAGCACCTGGTTAGGGCTGGAAAGAAACATTGAGAGCAAGTAAAGCAATGAAAAAAAAAGCCTACAAAGACAGAATAACAATGAAAGTAACAAAGAGAGTATCAATGAAAGAGCTTGCAAACAGGTAAGAGCTGGGAACATCATTAGCACCTGGTTAGGGCTGGGAAGAAAAATTTGGAGCAAGTTAGGTCAATGGGGAAAAAACCTGCAAAGACATAGGACTTGGAAAACATTATTCTCAGAGAGTAACAATGAAAGAGCTTGAGAATATTAATAGCACCTGATTGGGGTTGGAAAGAAACATTTGGAACAAGTAAAGCAATGAAAAAACCCCTACAAAGACAGGGTTTCCTGGCAGAGATTAACAATGAAAGAGCTTGCAAGCCGGTAAAAGCTGGGAACATTGTTAGCACCTGTTTAGGGCTAGAAAGAAACATTCGGAGCAAATAAAGAATGAAAAAAAAAATCAAAGACAGGGTTTGGAAAATATTCTTCACAGAGAGTAGCAATGAAAGAGCTTGCAAGACGGTAAGAACTGAGAAAATCATTAGCACCTGGTTAGGGCTGAAAAGAAACTTCTTTGGAGCAAGCTAGAGCAATGAAATAAACCCTGCAAAGACTTGGGGCTTGGAAAAAAATTTTCAGAGAGAAACAATGAGAGAGCCTGCAAAGTAAGAGCCGGGAAGATCGTTAGCAGCTAGTTAGGGTTGGGAGGGGGGGTGACCTACATTCGGAGTATAAGACGCACCCAAATTATCAGCCTCTTTTAGGAAGGAAAAGGGTGCGTTTTATACACCGAAAAATACGGTATTTTAAATTTGGTGCATGTCCTAATAGAGTTGAATTTTCATTCCAAGTGTTGGTTTAAGACCAGCAAAGGTGAGATTAAAGGTGTGGTATGACAGCCTACTTCATGTGAGTATGTGGGCCCTTCGATTTCCCCTTCTAAGTGAAAAATGCTATAGTAAAGAGGACTCAAGTCTGGGCAATCTCCAGTCCACTCTCAACTACAGAAATAACATTAAATCATTACCTCGCGGTGGGATTGAGATGGACGGCTTGTTGCATTTGTGGAGGTTTCTGTAGGGGATGTTGGTTTCTTATTGGTCATTATGAGGCTAGGAGAAGAGGTAGAGGCACACACTGTGATAGTGGACACATCTGGACTGCTCACTGTCATGGAGCTGCACCGTGATCTGGTTGAATAACTGTTTTTTGGATGTGAAACTGAAACAAGAAGGACAAAAATGTTTTTTAAAATAATGTAGACCTGAATTTACCTCTCATCCCATCAGCAATCAGCGACGATATATTTTCCAAATTCTTACACAGTCAAATTGTTATAAAAAGAAAAATTGCTTCCAGTCTGCTTCTATAGTTGCCATTGCCACCACTTTACAAATACTCCTAGAAACATAGAAACATAGAAGACTGACGGCAGAAAAAGACCTCATAGTCCATGTAGTCTGCCCTTATACTATTTCCTGTATTTTATTTTAGGGTGGATATATGTTTATCCCAGGCATGTTTAAATTCAGTTTCTGTGGATTTACCAACCACGTCTGCTGGAAGTTTGTTCCAAGGATCTACTATTCTTTCAGTAAAATAATACTGAAAGAGTAGTAGATCCTTGGAACAAACTTCCAGCAGACGTTTTGAGACAACTGAGGGAGGAGCCATGTTCCTGCTGAAAATTACCCTGAGGTATAGAAATCCCAAAAAGAAGCAAGGCACAATCCATTGAAAACCTGACAATCTTAGATCTAAAGATAAGGTAAAATCGGAAAATAAAAAACAGAACTAGCAAGCAAAGAGGAAAAATGTATGTTTGTGTAAGTGAATAGATTTCACTTTACTAGTACTGAAACAGGGACAATTGAACATTTCTTCATTTTTTTCTTAAAATCTACAGCATTGGGCTATGTCAAATGAAGATTTCCAAACAGAGAACCCTATTCCATGCTTATTGATCTGAAATATTTATAGTGCGCCCATGCTCGAAAAATATAGGGGCGGCATACAAATCCAATCAATCAATCAATCAATCAATCAATAAACAAACAAACACAAACATAACTTCGGAGTCTTCGGAGAGGGGCGGCATACAAATCTAATCTAATAATAAATAAATATACATAAAATAATCAGGATAAAGTAATAAATACATGCAAATGACTCTGATCTGTAACTGTAATAATATGAAGACTAACATGATGGATCATCCTCCTTTCCTCAGCTGATAAAATTTTGAGAAGGCCTTTTTAGTTGAAAGCCACAGAAAAGCATATTTTCAGAATTTTAGAAACGCTTTTACCAGTCACGTTCTGTTTAGTTCAGTTCAGCTTTATCCCATCATTGCTGTGTTTTTATTTTGTGTGGATACCCAGGATATACAAGCTCACCTTGTCCAAAGGATTCAATGCTTTTCTTTAAAGCATCCACGTCACAAGTGAAGCGAGCCACCCTTCCAAGATCTTCATCATATTTGCGCTCACTAACAAAATGCTGCAGAGAAGAAAAATGTAGGCAGGTGAGCATTATGCACAAAGCACGTTCATGTTTTGGGACAGAATATGTCAATGCAGGTTGCTGGTATCAACTGAGGCACAAAGTACATACCCTTCTCTCTGCTTCTATGTAATTGCAGAAAAAGAAACAACTGTATTTATTTTGCAAGACAATCCCATTAGAAAATAATGAAGACTTTAAAGATGGAACTGCTGATAGAACAAGTACCAGAGTAATTTTTTCCATGCAGTGAAGTTTTTGTGGGAATTTAAACGTAACTCCATTCTGGCCTCTAGTGGTAGGCAAGGGAAGCATTTTATCAGCGTTGCTGGTTCGCACAGCACAACACACTAAGACCAACTTTTTGCAGTCACAAACTATTCTTCAGCTCTATGGAAGTTAATAAATGTGACAAAATTTCAGGCAATGTCTTCAACTTGATTTTTGAGTTTGTTCTTTTCAAAAATTATTATTATTATTATTATTTTAAAACCCAATGATTTTGTTTTTCAGTCAAGCTTAATTTTAAGCAATTGTTCCGAGGTCTGGTACTGAAAATGACTGTTTCAAATGCTAAAGTCTAAGACTGACTCCTCCTAACTATGTCCTTGGCTGTTCAATGTAGTCCTTCTGCCTAAAAGGAATAAAAGGAAATGTAATTACCATAGTTTTCGGTCTATAAGATGTACTTCCCCATCCCCTCCTAGAGTGGGTGGAAATGTCTGTGCATCTTATAAAGTGAATGTTGCGAAAGCCCTACACATTCGCTGGCCCCAACCTTTAGTCTTTGCCTTCCAGCAATTTGCCTCCTTGCAGCAAACAACCTGGCCAGCTTCAGTAAAGCCTGATTTAGCACGAGCAGCTGATTGGCCATTGGATTGGTCTCCTGGAACACCACTGATCAGCTGTTCCAGGCTGCAGGGATTGCCGCCTATCGCTGCCTCCACGCTCCCTATTTTCGGCCTGCGCACATCCTGTTTTCAGCCTCTGTATGACTCATTTTTGGCCTGTTCCAGGCGGCAGGGATCGCTGCCACTGTCTATCTCAGCTGCATCGTGGTGATGGTGATCCCTGCCACCTGGAACAGGCCAAAAATGAGACACGTGGAGGTAGAAAATGGGATGCACGGAGACAGTAATGGGTGGCAGTGATCCCTGCAGCTTGGAACAGCTGACTGGCGCTATTCCATGAGGCTGATCCAACCGCCAATCAGCTGCTCGTGCTAAATCAGACGGTGCTGAAGTTGACCAGGCTGTTTGCTGCCAGGAGGCAAATTACTGGAGGCAGAGACATATTTTTTTCCCTTCCCAAAAGCTAGGTGCATCTTAGTGCGAAAAATACGGTACATCAACAGAAGCTGGGAAAATATAACTCCTCTGCACATGTTGTAGTGGTACTTTTGATGAGATCTCTGCCCCAACTGCCCAATCTGTGTAGATTAGAAAAAGGTGCACATAGCCCAAAGCAGAGATTCACCTTTATATCAGCTCTAAGTTCTACCAATTGCTCTTCTGACATTCGGACTGCTACATCAGTTAGTTTCTTCAGGGCCTCTGCCTTCTTTTGGCGGCTGCTTAGGATTTCCACTACAATGTAAAACAGAACCCCAAAAAGGCAATCATGTTTATAATAAATACGATAATTAACCAATTAAAGAACAAAACAATGTCTAAATTGCTACATATCTAATTCCTGCCTCCCCTTATTCTCCTCTTTCCCTGATATTTTAGTTTGTACTTCAAAGGTCAGCTCCAGTTCTGCAATACATCTGAAAAATGCTTGAGGCCTTGGAAAATGCCTAATAAGAGTTAAATGCCTGGGACAATTACCTTGGCAACAAGGTGAGAACTCTTAAGTTCCTTCAATTGATAGATTCTTATGTAGCTCAAACTCAAAAAAAAATCTGTGAATAAGGTCTTTTGCTTTCTTTTTCTCTCTCCCCTTTTAATTAAAAAAGTTATCAAGTCAAACCATTGTTTTCCCAATGAAAGATGGTATCAAAGCAGTTCTTTTGTCTTGTAAGAAGAAAACCATGCAGATACCACAATAAAGCTCTGGAGAACTAAAACAGGAAGAACTCCAGTTTTTCTACTAAAAGAAGTAATGAGAATTGCTTCTTTTATAACACAGATAGCCACAGGTTTATTTAGATGTGAAGATTATAGCATCACAAACAGTGATTCAAGTCTCAAGTCAGACAATCGGGCTGGGTACATATTTTATTCTTACATATTTTCAGCATATTGGGACTCTAAAGTGAGAAGTTTCGTACCAGTAGGAATGGTCACAGAGACTGTGACAAGGATAGTTTTCGTCCAGGATAAGTACATCAGTGTATAAATGCACACATAGCAGCACTCCGTTTAACATTGTGTTTGTAATGAGAAAACCCCAGATGCCGTACTGGTATAGCGGCAACTGGGATTAACCATGGCATTATACTTGGGAAATAAATACAGGTGGTGGACGGTCCTTGAGATCAAAATTTCCATTGCTAAGCAAGACAATGAAGTGAATTGCATTACATTTTACTCTTTTTTCAGGGGTTTTTTTGGCCACAATTGTTAAGCAAATTATTGGAAGTTGTTAAATGAATCATGCAGTAGTTAAATGAATCTGGCTTCCCGCATTGGCTTTGCTTCGTTAAACATTCGCAAAAGGTGACCAGCTGGGAAAGTCAGAAAAGGTGATTACATGACCACAGGACAACGAAGTTTCCAAAATACATGCCAGTTGCCAAGTGTCTGAATTCTGATCACGTGACCAGTTGTAAGTATGAAAACAACAGTTGTAAGTGTGAAAAGTAGTTACAAGTCACTTTTTCAGTGCCACTGTAACTTTTTGTGGTCATTAAATGAATGGTTGCAAGTCAAGAGTAAAACCAGCTCTTACCCATGTATCTGTGATTACAAGATATTTGAAACATGAACCTACAGTATGCAACTAGATATGATATAAAAAAATAGCCAATTTGCATGCATGCAAGTATGAAGTTTACATATCTGGAAACACTGGAAACGTAAGTCCTTTTTTTGTATTTTATTTTGCTTATTTCAAACATCTGATGGTCTTGTACTGGTTTCAGCACAAAGATATTAACATAAGATGTGTTTTATAAACTTACTTGCTTCTGCTTTTACTTTGTCCATTTCACCAAGTAGGGCTACTTCTCGATCCATGAGGCTAAAGGAGGAAAGAAAGAAGGGAGGGAGGGAGGAAAATAAAGATTAAAATTCTTATATTCATAGGCTTTAGCTCTCAGGGGTGAAACTACTGGAGGACACTATGTCAGCTATGACTTTGGAGAGAATTGTCATGCTGACCCTTAGAATATAGAATAGCATAGAAAATGACTTAGATTAGATTAGATTTATTGGATTTATATGCCGCCCCTCTCCGCAAACTCGGGGCGGCTCACAACAATAATAAAAACAGTACACAGTAACAAATCCAATGCCCACCAATCTAATTACAATTTTAAGTTAAAAAATTCATAAAACAATCCCAATACAGTATATATAAAAAACAGGCACACAGTTAATCAATCAAACAGCAAAACAACGTGGGCAAGGGGGAGATGTTTTAGTTTCCCCATGCCTGACAACAGAGGTGGGTTTTAAGGAGTTTACGAAAGGCAGGGAGGGTGGAGGCAATCCTAATCTCAGGGGGGAGCTGGTTCCAGAGGGTCGGAGCCCCCACAGAGAAGGCTCTTCCCTTGGGTCCCGTCAGACAACATTGTTTAGTCGACGGGACCCGAAGAAGGCCGACTCTGTGGGACCTATCCGGTCACTGGGATTCGTGCGGCAGGAGGCGGTCCCGAAGATATTCTGGTCCGGCGCCATGAAGGGCTTTATAGGTCATAACCAACACTTTGAATTGTGACCGGAAACTGATCGGCAGCCAATGTAGACTGCGGAGTGTTGGAGTAATATGGGCATACTTAGAGAAGCCCATAATTGCTCTCGCAGCTGCATTCTGCACGATCTGAAGTTTCCGAACACTTTTCAAAGGTAGCCCCATGTAGAGAGTGTTACAGTAGTCGAGCCTCGAGGTGATGAGGGCATGAGTGACTGTGAGTAATGACTCCCGGTCCAAATAGGGCTTAGCAGAATAAAGGGGCATGGGGTGGGATTATTAGGTATTGCATAGAAAGTTCCTATTTCAAATGGTCATCTGTGAATTTGCCGATACAAGGTTTGTACTTGCATGCACCCAATTTGAAACATACCAGAACTATTCTTTGAAAGAAATTGAGCCTCATTATAACTTGCCCCCTACAACAAGGATCCCTAACCTGTGAGCCATGGCCCACTATTGGGCCGTGGGCTAATTGCCACTGGGCTGCATGAGTGGCTGGCTTATGGGCCTGCTTCTGTCCATGTGCACAGCCCCACCCACACATGTATTGTTGTGGGTGCTTGCAGCCCCACTTGCCCTGGTCTTGTTGCAGACGCTCGCCATGTCACAGGTGCTCGAGGCCCCACTTGCATTCGCATCGCTGTGAACAATGCGGGCACACACACACACACACACACTTATCCCTCTCACAAATATGCCCATGTTACACCAACACTCTGCAGTCTGCATTGGTTGCCGATCAGTTTCCGATCACAATTCAAAGTGTTGGTTATGACCTATAAAGGCCTTCATGGCACCGGACCAGAATATCTCAGGGACCGCCTTCTGCTGCAAGAATCCCAGCAACCAGTTAGGTCCCACAGAGTGGATCTTCTCCGGGTCCCGTCAACTAAACAATGTCGCTTGGCGGGATCCAGGGGAAGAGCCTTCTCTGTGGCGGCCCCAGCCCTCTGGAACCAACTCCCCCCAGAGATTAGAATTGCCCCCACCCTCCTTGCCTTTCGTAAGCTACTTAAAACCCACCTCTGCCGTCAGGCATGGGGGAATTGAGATCCTCTTTCCCCCTAGGCCTTTACAATTCTATGCATGGTATGTATGTATGTATGTTTGGTTTTTATATTAATGGGTTTTTAATCGTTTTTAGTATTAGATTACTATTGTACACTGTTTTATTGTTGCTGTTAGCCGCTCCGAGTCTCCGGAGAGGGGCGGCATACAAATCAAATCAAATCAAATCAAATCAATAAATAAATAAATACAATCATCCCCTTTCCCCTCCCTCCCCGCCCCCCTGCTCCAGGCCACCAATCCAGAAAGTTGAGCAAGTGCTATGGTAATGACTGGAACTGATAAAGCAGAATCAAGTACCTGATATGGGGGAGGGCACCAGTGTTCATTTTGTGAGAAGAGATAATCCCCAGTTTGAGAACAGGTTCTGTTCCCAAGGTCTGCCTTTAAGTCAAATTTGTATGTAGCCAGAACGGTATTATAATACTGTATAAATAGTATTGTGCAATTATCTTGAATCATTGTGTATTTAATTTGAATCATTGTATATTTAACTCAGGGTTTGCTAGAACGGGTTCTAGACTGAACTCTGGGTTGTCCTTAAACCAGGGCACTCTTAACCTGGGGGCTTGCTGTACACTGGTGACCGCTTGAAGAACCAGAGTTTCAGGTTGACCGCTACTCTGTTCCTTTTCGCTCTGATTTCCTTTGGGTTAGCGCCAAAGAGCCATGTTGATTGAGAATAAAGACTGACGGTACTTGTACCAGATCTATACAATACAAGAATCAGTAGGCACATACACAGCTGGAGTGGAATGGCCCACTATAGACTGGGCTCCTTTGCCAGCTCACATATCAAAATAACAATGTTTGGAATGACAAACATTAATCTGTTCAGAATAGAGGAGAATATACTGTTCCTTGTGAAGGGCTTCTATCCCCTCAAACAGGCCAAAGAGGAAAACAGATTTGGAAAGAAATAGGAAGAATAAATTTTTGGTTGAAATGCAAGAGAACAGGCTTTCGCAGCATCAGTTTATTCCTATGGAATGCCAGGAATTTGTTTATAGGGGGCAAAGCTCATTCATACTCCATGTTATAATACTTGTGAGGGGGAAAAATGGGCCTAATAAATGCAGGGTGGTATAGATGCACAGGGATTATTTATGGGCATCATTAGAACCTCTAAAATCTCTGAAAAGACATTCCCCCTCAGGAGTCTCGGTAGAGGTTGGCATGGCTACCGAGAGCTGTTTGCCCTACAGCTGCTTCTCTGATCTTCACTATCACCCTCAATAACAAGGAACAAGGAAATAAATAAAACATTATTTGTTGACTTTTTATCTTTTCTCCACTACATCTTATCTATTTTTTTTTGTAGCTCTTTATTCCGTCCCTTTAAATATTTTAATAAAAATAACACCCCTTGCCCTCCAAAATATAGCAATCTTATGAAATCTGAAAAGGCTCAGTGGTTTCCTAAAGGGGTCATGCATTTGAGAAAGAGATAAAGGAACCATTTGATATTTCAGTTTTAATTCCAAATTTCTGAGGGGTTGAGGATAATTCAGAGTAGTTATCTCTCACACCATACTACTAAGTCACTCAGGCCCTCGTCACCTCCCATCTTGATTATTGCAACACGCTCTACATGGGGCTACCCTTGAAAAGTGTTCGGAGATTGCAAACAGTCCAGAATGCAGCCGCGAGAGCTATCATGGGTATGCCTCGGTATCCCCGTATAGCACCTATGCTTCATAAGCTACACTGGCTTCCTATTAGCCTCCTGGCACAATTCAAGGTGTTGGTTATTACCTATAAAACCCTACATGGCTCAGGACCAGACTATTTATGGGACCGTCTCTTGCCACATACCTCCCAGAGACCTATAAGAGCACACAGATTTGGCCTCCTCCGGGTCCCGTTGACTAAGCAATGCAGGCTGGCGGGACTGCGGGGAAGGGCCTTCTCTGTGGCCGCCCTGGCTCTATGGAAACTACTACCCCCCAATGTCCATACTGCTCCCACCCTACTGGCCTTACAGATAGCCATGAAGACCTGGCCTAGGGGGCCATGAACTAACAACTGATAAGGCCAAACTGCATGAATGGTATGTATGCAAGTGATTATGATGGTTTTATAATTAATGGGGGGTTTTTAATACGGGGTTTTATAGTTTTAGATACTATATTCAACTTCTTATTGTTCTGTATTTATTTGTATTTGTATTTATATTATTGTTGTAAGCCGCCCTGAGTCCTTCGGGATTGGGTGGCATAGAAGTTGAATAAAATAAGTAAGGAAGTCATGCAGAGATGGGTGATATCAGATTCTGAATATCTGCATGAATAGGTTCCAGTTTAGATGCATCCAGATGAACAACTGATAACGGATAAAATACAGTATAATCACTGAAAGCTTGCATCTCAGAGGCTGAACAATCCCAGCAATGGTTCAGAGGTTGTGATAATAAAGGCCATGGATGATGATGCAATTCTAAATTCTAATAACCACCCATAAATATGTTCCAGCTTCTACTCAGGGAACCAAGCCAAGTAAAGCCAATAAAATCCTTACAGTGAGGAGAATGAAGACAGCCTTTGTTATTATAACTATAACTATGAGGACTGCTTGCAATTCTCCTGGTTCAGTGGCACTGTAACTCTGAATGGTCGTTAAATGAGCTACCTGTACAGAGGAACCAGAGAATTGTGTTTGAAAAAGTAAACCTGAAGGAGTGAAATGCCTAGGTACCTTGTATTTCTTTTATTATGTTTTTAATATCAAGTGTGGTCTGCCTGCTTATTGTTTGTGCTTTACCCAAAATGATTTTAGTGTTCAAGCAATCACTAAATCTGATCAGGCTGCATTTGTGATATGCTCCCAGAGACAGATTATTTGTCCTTCAACTGGAACTTCACAAAAATTCAGACATTATAGATTGAACTTATATATTTAAAGGTTTGAGCATCTTGAGCAGTGATATCCAAAACCTGAAAATCTATATTTCTGGCAATAACTTTAGGAGTTCACAGCATATTCATTTCTTTTGGAGGTGGCAAAGAGAGTTTCCCATCAGGTAAATGTTTTATTGCCATACTTTCTCAATTAACAAAAACCCTAACCGCAGAGTGCAGGTGGACGCTGAAAGCTCTATTGTGGATGAACAACCCTAACCCTAACTTTGATGAAAATAAAACTGTAAAACAAAAGGTGATTGTATGTGATAACCAGTCAAATAAAAAAATGAAAATACAGTTTTCAATTGCACAGTAATTAAGCTTTACTGTATAACAGCTAAAGGTGAAAACAGCGAAAGAGTAATGCAGAGAATATTTAGGCATGAGGGTTTGATCTTTAGGAAACTGAATACTTCAGTCTGTTACACGGCAAGGTATTCCTCTTTTTTGCCAAATATTATAAATTCATCATTACATTTAAAAAGAAATACAGCTTGCCTAATGAGCACATTATTAATTTCTAAAGCAAAATAATTAAGTTTTGAAGGGATGCTATAAAATATTACTTGTTCAGCCTTAGTTTACAAAATTGTGGCAATTTCTTCAACGCTTCTTCCAGCAAGGGGCTACAACCAGTGCAGGGGTGGGTTCTGGATTTTCTCGCTGCCGGTTCGCTCAGTGATGTGCCGCACAGGGTGCATGTGCTTTGTGCGCGCATGTGCAGTACTTTAAAAAAGCTTCTAGGCATGCACAGAATCTAGAAACAAGACGGCAGCGTCTATGGTGCTGCCAAGAGAACCAGCTCGGGGGCGTGGCAGTCCTGGGTCGCTATCAGTTCTAGCAAGCCAGGCCACCAAGTTACTACCGGTTATTTTATTATTATGATTATTATAATTATGATTATTATTATTAATTGGATTTGTATGCCACCCCTCTCCGCAGACTTGGGGTGGCTAACAACAGCAGTAAAACAGTACAACAAAATCCAATACCTGTACTAAAAAACAGTTAAAAACCCATTATATAAAAACCAGTCATACATACAAACATACCATGCAAGCAGTCCAAATCGGGAGGAACCCACCTCTGAACCAATGTATATCAAGAGTACATTGATATACAATGTATATCAATGTATATCAATATTTGTAATGCCAACAGTTGCCAGACCAGTTCTCTTGACAGACTTCCTACACTGAACCAGCAATGCTGCAATTCTGGACCAGAATACCTCCGGAACCGCCTGCTACCGTACGAATCCCAGCGGTCGATAAGGTCCCACAGAGTTGGCCTTCTCCGGGTCCCGTTGACTAAACAATGTCGTCTGGCGGGCCCCAGGGGAAGAGCCTTCTCTTTGGCGGCCCCGGCCCTCTGGAATCAATTCTGCCCAGAGATTAGAACTGCTCCCACCCTCCTTGTCTTCCATAAACTACTTAAGACCCACCTATACCGCCAGGCATGGGGGATTTGAGACACCTTTCCCCCAGGGTTATTATAATTTATGTTTGGTATGTATGTGTTGTTTGGTTTTTAATTATGATAGGGTTTTTAGTTTTTGTTTTTTTTTAAATATTAGATTTGTGCCTGTATAATACTGTTTTTATCGTGTTGTGAGCTGCCCCGAGTCTTCGGAGAGGGGCGGCATACAAATCTAATAAATTATTATTATTAATTATTATTATGTGTTGATGCAAATAATTTTCCTTAGAAGGGGATTTGTATGTTGTGACTCAAAGGGATTGCAATCACCCCGTTTTGAGGAAAGAAGAAATAAACCCCTGATTCTTTATCTGGCATTTATTAAAGGAGGTTCCAATGGCTTACTTCCAAACTAGCCATGCATTTCCCTGTGTCACGGAACTGCACTTCCTGCTTTCTGCCTTTACTCTGCCCCACAGCAAGCAGAATTATTAAAACAAGGTCTTTAACCTTTTAAAACATGACGCATGATGAAGCAAAGATTAGAGGAGTGACAAAGGAGGATATGATACATAAAGAGCACTAGGTTTTTATGCTGAAAGATATCTTTAGAGAACACACCGTGCAAATGAATGTGGGATAATAACAAATAACAAACCTACTGGCAAAATCTGCAGTGAAAATTAGTTCTAAATATTAAAAGTCATGAAGAGGCTGCTAGCCTTCAATTGAGGAATCTTTCAAGTTTCTCCTTTGCCCGTAATTCCAATATGTATCCTTGGAGAAATAAGTCAGATGCAAGTGACCCAATGCTTTCATTGTTTTTCTTAAGGCTGCATGTGGGATAAACAGCAAAGATTATAGTACAGGTATGTAAAAATGTTAGCTATTGAAACCATCCTGACAAGACGGAGTGGCTGTGGGTTTTGCCTCCCAAGGACAATTCCATCTGTCCGTCCATTACTTCGGGGGGGGGGTGTTATTGACCCCCTCGGAGAGGGTCCGCCATTTGGGCGTCCTCCTCATTCCACAGCTAACATTAAAACATCACCTTTCAGCTGTGGGGAGGGGGGCATTTGCCCAGGTTCGCCTGGTGCACCAGTTGTGGCCCTATTTGGACCGGGAGTCTCTGCTCACAGTTACTCATGCCCTCATCACTTCAAGGTTCGACTACTGCAACGCTCTCTACATGGGGCTACCTCTGAAGAGCGTTCAGAAACTTCAGATCGTGCAGAATGTGGCCGCGCGAGCAGCCACAGGCCTTCCTAGATACACCCACGTTTAGTCAACACTCCGTGGCTTGCACTGGCTGCAGATTAGTTTCCGGACATAATTCAAAATGTTGGTAATGACCTATAAAGCCCTACATGGCATCGGACCAGAATACCTATGGGACCGTCTTCTGCCCCACAAACCCCAGAGGCCGATTAGACCCCACAGAGTTAGCCTTCTCCAGGTCCCGTCGACTAAACAATGTCGTCTGGCGGGACCTAGGGGAAGAGCCTTCTCTGTGGCGGCCCCAGCCCTTTGGAATCAACTCCCCCCCTGGAGATTCGAATTGCACCCACCCTCCTCGCCTTCTGCAAGATGTTGAAGACCCATTTATGTCGCCAGGCACAGGGGGGACTAATCCCCCCCTTCTGACTTGTAGCATTTGAATGTGGTGTGATTGTGTAGCATTGATTGTTTTTAGTAATAATGGGTTTTAACTTGTTTTTCTTGCTGTTGTGAGCCGGCCTGAGTCCTTGGAGAGGGGCGGCATACAAACCTAATAAATTATTATTATTATTATTATTATTATTATTATTATTATTATCATCTATTTTAATACTCTAACAATGTGTTTGGTAAGCAACACACAGAGCTGTGATAGATTAAGTCAGCCTATTAAACCCACTCAAGTCCCTTGAACTCAAGTTATTAAGATTTGAAAATGAAAATGCTTTTTGGCATAGATTGTCTTCTTAAAATTTCAGCAGGACCAGTGGGGAACAGTGGCTGAGCGGAGAATAATAATAAATTAATAATGAATAATGAATAATGAATAATGAATAATAATAATTTATTAGATTTGTATGCCGCCCCTCTCCGAAGACTCGGAGAAGCTTTGCCCCCTGTGTTATTGGCAGCCGCTGCCCTTCGTGAGTAATTTTGGAGTAGCCCAGGACAGCTTAGGGATTTTGGCGGACTCCAGGAAATAAGGTGGCTTGTGGAAGAATTAAAGAAAAGGAAACACAAAAAGAACTGTTTGCCTTTTGCAGAGCCTGTTTGTTTTCCCCCATCTGAGTCTGCCCTGGAGGAAGTTCTCTGCCGCTACCACCTAAACCTAAACCGGCGTCTTGGCTTTTTTACAAGCTGGAAAGAAAGAGACCTTCCCCCCACCCACCCCATTTTCTTGCTGAGAAGACAATGCCAGAGTCACAAGAACATGGCTTTATAATTGATTTTAAAACAGGGAGGAAACTCTCCACCAACACCACCTAAACCTAGCTTCCTTACAAGCCGGGAACCAGCTGGGAGCAGCGGATGAGTGGAGAAGCTTTGTCCCCTGGGTTATAGGCGGCATCTCCATGGCCCCCTCCCTTCGTGGGTAACTCTGTAGTAACCCAGGGGCAGCTTGGGGGTTTTGGCGGACTCCAGGAAACCCATAAGGAGGCTTGTGGAAGAATTAAAGAAAAGGAAACACAAAAAGAACTGTTTGCCTGTTGCGGAGTCTGCCTGTTTCCCCCTTTTGAGCCTGCCTGTTCTCCCTTCATTGGAGGAAGCTCGTTCAGTATTCTGCAGGCCCTGTTGGAAAGGATGTGTTTCACTGGCAAGCCACAACCATGGGTCCATATGAGGGTGGGGTCTTCTATCTGATAATTCACTTCCCTATAGACTACCCTCTCAAACCACCTAGGGTTGCAGTTATAATACGAATTTTATCACCCTGTCTTAATTATCCTGCTTTGTCATCTTGTTTTGATTTTCAGATTAGTTCTATCTCGGGGAGGGGGTGCGTGTGTATATGTGTGTGGAAAGTGTGTCGGGATGGATTGGGAGGGACTGAGTTTCAGTTAGAATGAGTGAGCCAGAGGCAAAGAAAGGAGCCCCCTCGGATGAGTGTGTAAACAGAAGCAGATGGGGTCCCAGATATAACCCTTCACTTGGTATGAGTGGGGAGCCCGACCTGCCGGGAAAGAGAAGGGCCGTAGATGGGGGAGGAGATCGCTAGGGTGTTTGAGAGCTGGAGTATCACGGTCGTAACTGGGAGATATGGCGAGCCAGGGGTAGGCCACTCTCTGGACTCGTTGTTTCAAAGCAACTACTTGTACCGGCCCCTCTCGTATACCTGGTGACTTGGGATGTCAGGGCCCTGGCCTCAGGCTGCTGTTGCTTAATGCCAGGTCTGTTGTCAACAAAACTGCCCTTGTTCAGGATTTAATTCTAGAAGAGGGAGTTGACCTGGCATGCACAACTAAGAGCTGGCTGGGCTGAGAGGGGGGTGTTCTCCTCTCAGAGATCTGCACAGACAGGTTTCAGGTTTTACGTCAGCCACGACTCCAAGGAAGGAGTGGTGGAGTGGCAGTCATTGTCCAGAAAAATCTTTGTCCTCATAGGATCCCTTCCCTGGAGATAGTTGGGTGTGAGTTTCTCCTCTTGAGGCTGGACTCAGGGGTTCAATTGGGCTTGTTGTTAATGTACCTGCCCCCCAGCTGCATTACAACAGCGCTGCCTGCGCTGCTAGAGGCAGTAGCCGGATTGGCGGTGGAGTTCCCCAGGCTTATGGTGCTGGGGGACTTCAATTTTACGTCACTTGGTGATCCCTCGGATGCGGCTCAGGAGTTCATGGCTTCCATGACAACCATGGACCTGATCCAAGTAGTTCAGGGTCCAATTCATGGGGGGAGGGGAGGACATACTTGACCTGGTGTTCCTCTCGGGGCAGCGGAGAGGTGATCTGGAATTAAGGGGTATTTGATTCTTTTCCCTTATCATGGTCAGATCATTTCCTACTGAGGTTAGACTTTAGGACGCTACTCCCTACCGCAAGGAGGTAGAGCCAATTAAGTGGTTCTGCCCGACACGTCTAATGGACCTTGAAGGGTTCCAGAAGGAGCTTGAGATGATACCGGACTCCGTTGTCCACAATCTGGCTGAGTTCCGGGTGGCTGCCTGGAATAGGGTGGCATCAGAGGCACTGGACCAGATTGCGCCTTTGCGACCTCTCCACAGTGATGGGTCCAGGAAAGCTCCCTGATTTACTGAGGAACTCCGGAAGATGAAGCACCAGAAGAAATGCTGGAGGACCAGTAACTCTGAGTCTGACCAAACACTTTTAAGAGCCTTTATTAGGACTTATTTAGTGGTGACAAGGGCGGCAAAATGCTCACATTTTTCTGCACTTATTGCATCCGCTGATTCACACCCAGCCACCCCATTTAGAGGGTCTCGTTCCCTCCTTAATGTAGGGGAAATGGAGGAGCCCCTGCGGAGTAGAGCTGAGGCATTTGCACAGTTTCTATTGGATAAAATTGCTCAGATTTAGATGGACGTGGACTCCGATTGGGCAAATCCGAGTCTCCGAGTCTATGGAGAGGGGCGGCATACAAATCTAATAAATAATAATAATAAAAATAATAATAATTCCAACCGAGATTACAGGGGTAGGTCTTAGTCCTATTATATGGGATGGGTTTGAGTTTGTGACTCCTGAGGATTGATGAGTCTGTGGGAGTAATGAGTTCCTCCACTTGTTTGTTGGACCTGTGCCTCTCTTGGCTGGTTTTGGCCAGCAGGGAGGGGACACAAGGCTGGTTTCAGGCTTTACTTAATGCGTCCTTGAGTGAGGCGTCCTTCCCGAAATCTTTAAAGGATGCGGTGGTGAGACCCCTTCTCAAGAAGCCTTCCTTGGATCCAGAAGAATTAAAGAACTTCCATCCAATCTCCAACATTCCATTTGTGGGAAAGATTATAGAGAAAGTGGTGGTACTTCAATTCCTACAGTCATTGGATGAAACAGATTATCTGGACCCTTGTCAATCTGGCTTCAGATCTGGTTATAGCATGGAAACTGCTTTGGTCACACTGATGGATGATCTCTGGCAAGCCCGAGATGGGGGTCATTCCTCTATCTTGGTGCTACTTGACCTCTCAGCAGCTTTCAATACCATTGACCATGGTATCCTTCTGGGACAACTAAGGGAGCTAAGGTTGGGAGGCACCATGCTGCGGTGGTTTTCCTCTTATCTCTCTGGTCATTCAGTCAGTGTTGGCAGGAGGACAGAGGTCAAACCCTAGACCCCTTTTCTGTGGCGTGCCTCAGGACTTGATCTTCTCTCCCCTCCTATTTAATATCTACATGAAACCACTGGTTGAAGTCATCTGATGTTTTGGGGTGAGGTACCAGCAATATGCTGATGATACCCAGTTGTATAACTCCACCCGACATCAGTTCAGTGAAGCAGTGGGCGTGATTTGCCGGTGCCTGGAAGCTGTGAGTCTGGGGTCAATGGGGCTCAGATGGGGGTCAACAGGCTCAGACCTAACCCAGACAAGACCGAGTGGCTGTGTGTACTGCCTCCTAAAGACTGTATCGACTCTCTATCCTTGGCTTGGGGGGGAGGGGGTTGTGTGTGTCACAATTTGGGTGTCCTCCTAGATCCCATAGCTAAGATTAGACCAACATCTAAAAGCTGTGGCTAAGGGGACCATTGCATGGGTTCATCTGATGCACCAATTGCAACCCTACTTTGATCAGGAGGTTCTCCGCACAGTCACTCATGCCCTTATCACCTCATGATTGGATTATTGCAATGCACTCTACATGGAGCTACCCCTAAAGAGCATTTGGAGACTACAATTGGTCCAGAATGCAGCCATGCAAGCGGTTGTGGATGCACCTAGGGACACTCATATTGCACCAATCCTCCGCGAGCTGCACTGGCTCCCTATTGGTCTCCGGGCTCAATTAAAGGTATTGGTTGTTACCTTTAAAGCCCTACATGGCTCAGGGCCAGGTCTTCTACCTCATAATTCCCAGTGACCAGTAAGATCTCATTAGAGCTGGTCTTCTCCAGGTCCCGTCAGCTAAACAGTGTTGGCTGGCCAGCCCACGGGAAATGACCTTCTCTGCGGCTGCCCCAGCTCTCTGGAACCAACTACCCCCTGATATATGGCCTGCCCCTCTCTATTGATCTTCCAGAAAGCATTGAAGGCCTGGCTTTTCCAGCAGGCTTGGGGCCATTGATCTCGCAATTTTATGAGGTCTGGCCTTAAATGATATGTATGTTTGTGATTTTTAACTCCTTTTTCTTAATCTTTTATGATGTTTTAAAATATATTTTGTATTTTATATCCTTTTGTAAGCCTCCCAGAGTCCTTCAGGAGTTGGGCAGCACAGAAAAACAATAAGTAAGTAAGTAAGTAAGTAAGTAAGTAAGTAAGTAAGTAAGTAAGTAAGTAAGGAAGGAAGGAAGGAAGGAAGGAAGGAAGTAAGGAAGTAAGGAAGTAAGTAAATAAATAAAAAATTCTATTTATTTGCTCAGATTTCAAACTAACTTTTTAAACTCACTTGGCATTAAGCAGGAATTGTTATTTATATCTGTTTCTTGTTCATTCTATAGCTTGTGAAAATTAGGAATCAAATTATTTTAATCACTGAAATGCAAATGCAATAGATTTCTCAACCATGATTAGGATTCATTACTAAAAGTGGTCAATGAAATCCTGCACGTACATACATACATACATACACAGAGTTTTTTTTATAAAATCTCATTTTTATAAGCCAGTTTCTAAAAAATGAGAACATATCAAGAACTACCATATGTTGCAATGCTATAGATTCCCTTTAAGGCATCTATTCTTAGTAACTTTGCATTCTTAAAATCCATGAGTTCCCTACATAAAGCCACCCATATACATAGCTGTTTTATTTGGGGGTAAAGTTGCTATTTGGAAATAGTTTGTACCCTAACATCATACAGTGCTACCAGAATCTGGTAGTCAGGTGTTATTATAGTTAAATTTATAGGTAAAAATTTATAGTTAAATTTTGCAATTTTTCACCCAAATTAAAAAAAATTCTCTATTTTTATAAAACACATGATTGCTATTGTGTGAGTCCAACTAATCATGATGTATATATACGCTCAGGCAAGGACTAGTTTGGTGAAGGAAAAAAGGGAAATTGGAAGGCATTGTTCTTAATTAAATCCTTTAAAATCATGTTCACTCTCGAATATACCAGATTTTTAGAGTATTAGCATACCAACTCTGCAGCTCTGCAAAGACGTGCTTCATTTTCTTAATGGAAGCGTCCATCTCCTCTTTAACCACAACCCGATATCGAGACAGTGACACGGTGCATCGCTGGAGGTCTTTTACAGATTTTTCAATATTGGAACCTATCCAAAAAGAGCACAATAAAGTGTCAGTATTCCTTGCAAATTTACCAATAATTATCAAAATTACAAATTACTTGGCATAAACTATTCGTTCATTACAAGAGAAAAGGGATTTCAAAGAAATCTGAATGCCACTTTGAATACCATTTCTTCCAAATATTTCTGCTAAATATTTACCAGAAAAAATATTCCAGGAATAAAATAGCAGCATTGAGTTATGAAGAGAAAATATCTAATTGTGAACAAAACTGTAAAGTTCACACTAAGATTGACTCTCCCCTTTACAATCAAATCTGCATGAAAAATGCCGTTTCTTCTAAAAGGGAAGATTTAAGGCTTAGGTACAGGTTGCAAAGGTTAGACTCTCTGCCGGCTATCTCCAAAAAAGCACATTTCCAAGCTTCTTTCTGTCACCAGAAATTACTGAAGTGCTCACTGTCTGCTAAGCTGCTTGTTATGGTCCTTGTTAAAGCAAAAAAAGCTGAAATGCTGCTGCCAAGAGGCAGATGTTCCTGCCTCCCCAAAACTGTGGATAATGACCATGTTTAGAATCAAGATTTTGAGGGTCTTATTTGCTGACAGGTGTAGAAGAGAAGAACAGAAAATAAAAGAAGGAAACAGCAAGGGCTGTTGCTTTTCATTTGTCCACCCAGGTCCATTGAACACCTGGCTCACATTGTGGAAAAAAAGCAGTGTGCAAAGCTGGGATAAGGAATATAATGATTACAAGGGAGAGCACACTTTTCTAAAACTGTGTTGCACATTACATATACAGAGTGAATCATTAAGCAATGCCAGCTAATTAAATAAACTAAGTCAACTAATTATCTTTTTATTTGTATATCCAGATGAGGGGAAAATGCAGTCTACAACCTGCCCAAAGAATACAATATTTATATTAAATAATTTACAATCTTTCAGTGCTCTTTGGTAAGTCAATTATAACCAGTTTCAAGTAACTCTACCTAATGTGCTCTGCAAATTGCTCCCCACTATTAATGCAATATACTGTATTATGTAAGAACTTTCTGCAACCCAAAGAGAAATAGATAAAGGAATTCAAATAGAACTGGAAAAAATATTGTGCCCAAGGAATGCATTTATTCCCAGAGCAAGCAGGTATTATACGATCAGGCTTGAACAACTGCTGCAATTTTGAATTTAGATCTAAGCATCCCTTGAAAAATAATTATAAAACTAAATGAGAATTATACAGTGGCAGCAATTAAACACTGAAATAGGCAAGATGAAGTAAATGATCAAGATCAGGGAGGAGAGGAAGTGGCAATCAATTTCCACAGGAGTCCACTCTTCATTTGCCAATCTCATAACATATTACAGTACTTTAGTTAGAGTTAAAAACGATAAAACCTCCCTAATGACAAATGATTTGTTGTTCAGAGCATATTAAAAGGTTATCAATAAGCATGTCAACAGAGAACAAGGATAATTACACTGCGATGCCTTGAATATTTATCTTCATCTTAATATTTATGTAAAATATATTCATATATTTGCACATTAAATATTCAGAGCAAAAATAACAACTTCAATTTTAGATTCCATTTAATTTAATCTTACTGTTTCCCCAAGGAATATCTGAAATGATAGATTAGGCTCTGTTTGCTTATCTCTGAAACAGCTGAAGGTTAGGCTGATCCGGTACATGGTTACCCAATGAACTTTATGACTCAGCAAGATTTGAACAGGATCAAAGTCCTGTACAATCCACCATAGTACAACAACTGAGATACACGCTGAAAATTGCAAGCTTTAGAGTTAAAACAAATGTCAACTGGCACCCTGTAATTATTTTGCAACAAAGCACTTGTTAGAAAAACTAAAAAGAGAACAGAATTATGTCACAGATCTGTAAATTCTACCTAGTTTTTTGTTTCCCGGGGGCACAGGGACCTCATCCAGCATTGCTAGGGATGAGGAAGCTGGAGACTGGGTGCTGGAAGCAGATCTGGAGAGTGGCTTGCCAGCATTTCTCAATTCAGGTTGCACTCTGAGGGACTGGGTATTCTGGGAAGACCGCGTGCTTGCAGATTTTGGACTCAAGTTGGTTATTCCATTTTCAAACTGTAAAAATGCTAAGGGAGGGAAAAAAGAGTTACTCTAAACTTCCCACACCATAAAATAACATAGAAAAGAACAATAGGATAAAGAATTTTATATAGACTGGAATGCCAAATTACGTTTCTAGGGTGTCTACAAAATAGTGTATGGTGAACATCTATCTACCTAGAATTTACATCAGGGCTTGTGAACTACGGCAACTTTATGGCCTATAAGCTTCAATTCCCAGAATGTCTCTCTGGCTCAGGAATTCTGGGAATTGAAGTCGACAGGTTGTAAAGTGGGCGTAGTTGCCTTCTCCTGGTTTACATGGTACCCAATTTTCCATTTACTGCCCATGCAATCTACGGATTTCCAAATCAGATTACATAATTAAGTACAAATTCCAGTTATCTAGTGTTATTACTGCCATGGTCATGCTGCTTTCATTTCTACCTCTTTCCTCCTCTGGAAACCTGGGAAGAGTCAAAGTAATGTGAAAAATAAAGATTATCTTCTTCTGTGGCAACTACTGAATAGCAGGAAGGAAACTATAATTGTTTGTTTATTAAATAATGAAATGTGGCAGAAGGCACTACACAAGCAGAATGGAAGAAGAAAGCTTTTCTGACTTATACAGAGTTTCTGATTTTCATAGTAATTCAACAGAGAACTAACCGGCCCCATCAGGAGTCTCAGGCGTAGCAGGCTCACTCTCCTCCAGCTCTCTGGCATCAATGGAAAGTGTTTCCAAGCCTTCACTGAGTGAATCCACAGACTCTGTGTCATTGGCCAAACCATTGACGTGGTAACCGTTAATCCCGCCCTTCTCTGATGAAACCGCAGACTGTTCTTCTTCAGTGGCCGCTGGCTTGCTGGAGTCAGGAAGGTTGGCACTTGATTCTGCGGGGGTTTTTGATTTGGTCTTCTTCTTTTTGTTCTAGAATTAAGACACCAACATTATGAGAGACGAAACTAAGCTTGATTCCTGGTATGAAATGGAATATTATTACTATTGCCTGAATATAAAAGAATTACATTCTTCAGCAGTTAGAACTTAGGGAGAACATCCCTTAGATGTGAGATGGGTTTATTTAGCCAGAACTGACAGACTTTGATATTAATGAAATTCAAGTGTGCAATGTGTAGCAGCCATTTATGGAGAAAGACTGTGGCTCTAAGGCAGGGCTGTCAAACTTAAAGCCAGCAGACCAGATGCATCACATGCTAGTCACATCCGCACCCAGTTTAGCATAGGGGAAAAAAATCCCAATATAGAAATATAGAAAATTAATGGCAGAAATAGACCCCATGGTCCATCTAGTCTGCCCTTATACTATTTCCTGTATTTTATCTTAGGATGGATATATGTTTATCCCAGGCATGTTTAAATTCAGTTACTGTGGATTTACCAACCACGTCTGCTGGAAGTTTGTTCCAAGGATCTACTACTCTTTCAGTAAAATAATATTTTCTCATATTGCTTTTGATCCTTCCCCCAACTAACTTCAGATTGTGTCCCCTTGTTCTTGTGTTCACTTTCCTATTAAAAACACTTGCCTCCTGAACTTTATTTAACCCATTAACATATTTAAATGTTTCGATCATTTTACCCCTTTCCCTTCTGTCCTCCAGACTATACAGATTGAGTTCATTAAGTCTTTCCTGATAAGTTTCATGCTTAAGACCTTCCACCATTTTTGTAGTCCATCTTTAGACCTGTTCAATTTTATCAATATCTTTTTGTAGGTGACAATGTTATGTGACAATGCTGTGATGATGCAACTTTGACCACCCCTGCTTTAAGGGATGTTAAAAATGCAGTGTTTTATCCCAAATTAATATGAAAGATTGACTCTTCTCAGAAATACGCACGTTCCACAATTCCACACAAATACAGGAAAAAATATGCCTTTTGCAATCTTAGAAGACAGGACAATTTTAGAGTCACATTTCAAATAGTTAATGGGCAAGACCTTACCATCACACATCTCTTTAAGCCTTCCACTTTACTAAAAGGAGCAGAATGAAAAAGAATCTATATAGAAGATGGTAAATGTTCCTGCATTTACCTGGGCTTTCCACAGACAGGGACAAAGATGGAAAATGCTTGCCAGGTGAGATCTTGTTCTAACCCAGCAGAGGTCTTATATGCCATATATTCAGTGTTCCTGGGAAATCCCACCTGATGTTACAGAATGCGCTAAAAGCCTAATCAAGACCTGGACATTTTTTTGCTTCTTTTCCCCTTCCCCAGAGGACTTTTTTAAAAAGTCATTCCCTCTTACTTAAACTAGTTGCATTACCTCAGTTATGCCACATGACACATAACAGGAGCTAATGGGCCATGACTGGGGATTGGCTATGGATCCCTGCTGTAAGGCTGACCTTCAGCATAAATTAAATTTAATGCTGCCAATGTGAGGATTAATAAAGGAAAGGCTGCTAATGTCTACATACACAGTTGGCAATGAGTTTCAAATGTCCCCCTTCAAGGGCTCTCTCTCTCTCTTTCATTGGGGTAGTCAAGCTTTTGGGTCTAGTAGAATTTCTAGAAATTCTGTTGGAATTTCTAGATTGTGTTGCGGGGACTTAACAGCAGGCTGAAGATCCCTGGCCATAGTATTAAATAAAAAAAAATAAAACTGAATACTCTTACTCTTTACAAAATGACAGCAAGAGCGGAAACATCTGGCCACAAAACATCATTTATCAGAAGATAAACAGATGAAATTGGTCGTTCATACTCTCAGTTCTTATACCTTGATTTACTTTTGTACTTTTTTCCTAATTATTTGGGCACACTTCTAACCAAATCAATCAACTATAGCCATAACAGTTTTCATCTTCTAAGAAAGCATTTAGGATTTATTGGTAAATTTAGATCATGCAAGTACTCTGTTTATATAGCAGACTCCTTTTTTAAAAAAAGTATTAAAGGAAAAATGGGTATGGAGCCTCAAAGATACTAACTGAAGATCCTATAGGTGCTTTGGAACTTATAAATGGTTTACTGGGGATGCCAACGCTACACCCTTAGTGGAGGAGGGAGGACCTAGGAATGAGGAACTGAAGTCTCTGAAATATCTGTCATGAAGTTCAGAGATAATAACTAACAGCCGCATTATAATTCAGTAACATATCAAAGCAAGCTTAAACCCAAACCACGACTAACCTTTTTCTTGCCAGTTACTGTCCATTCTTTCAACACTGCAGTAGCACTACCTTTTTGGAAAAAAGAACCCCACATAATTACTAGAGTTTGTGTGCTCCTTAGTTATGCAAAACAATAGGAAAACGTAAAGGTACATGAATGGAATATCATACAGTAAGTTTATATCACTGATAGCAAAAAATGGCATAAAGATAGAAAAAATATGAATTTATTTTCTGGCCAGAAGATAGAAGACAGTGTATTTTGTTTTTATTATTTTAAAAAGTGGTTGTGGTTCTTAAGGGAAGACCAGGATATGCCACTGAAGTGTGAAATCTTTTACATTTATCTTAAAAATAAATATATTAACAAAATGCTTACAAATATGTAAATATATTCTTGGGCAGTTTGGTGTGGTGGCACTGTGATTAGAATGTAGTACTGCAGGCTACTTTTGCTGACTGCCGGCAGTTTGAATCTCACCAGGCTCGAGGTTGACTCACCCTTCCATCCTTCCGAGGTTGGTAAAATGAGGACAGGACCCAGATTGTTGGAGGCAATAGGCTGTCTCTGTAAACTGCTTAGAGAGTGCTGTAAAGCACTGTGAAGCAGTAAATAAGTCTAAGTGTTACTGCTATCATGGTGAGTCCTGAATTGTTTGGAGTGGTTGGAATTTAAAACATAAAAGCTGAAGAATATTGGTCAACAAGACATTAAGTAAAAGCTAAGTTGCTAAATAGGATACAATTTAGACAGTGGTTTTGCATCATAGTGACATGGTTTTAGGATTTCTATGCTTCATAGAAGACTATTTATTGAAACCAAAAGCCAATAAAAGCAGCATCCTTACAAAGTTTCTGAAATCATCTTTGCAATTAATTTTAGTACCTAATGAAAGGCAATAATCCATTAGTTCGTTTCAGTACAGAACAATCTCAGAAAAAAATGCTAGGCCCTGAAATGTAGAATTCTAGGTTTAACCAGAAAGTCTTGTTTTCATGAGTCTGAAATAGATTGTGAAAGAAGTCATAGGATTAAGCCACATTTAGAATAAAGAATGAAACCTTTTCTTAAAGGTATGAAAAAGGTTTATATTGTTTAGAAAAGAAAAATGCACAATACCTTCTGGGCTAAGGGCACACAACAATAAAAAGTGGTGTGTTAAATCACCTCAAAAAACGTTAATTTCATTTTTATTTAGGATAGTATGTTACTGCCATGTTTCCCCCTTTCTGTTAGAATTAAAATGATAGTCTAATAACAACCTCTGGTATCTCTGGGGCAACACTTAAGAGCTTCCAAAGGTAGCATATAACCTGCCTTTGTAATTGCTAAGTAGTTCTTCATTAAGTTTCTCACTAAGCAAGGAAAATTTCAGTTTCCATGAGTTCCCATGAACATGCATGAGTTATGGAGAAAACTTGTGAATGTGCTTTGCTACTGAAGAACATAGAACTCAATGTCTAAAGCGGAATTTTAACCAAGCGCACTGCTTATTTCTCTTCACTCCAGCAGCCATTATTATTCTTCAATAACAAAAGTAGAGTTTTGAAATTTTCTAATAAAAAGGGCAGAGATTTTCTATTTCCTTCATAACTACCGTATTTTTCGGTGTATAAGAAACACCCTTTTCCTCCCTAAAAGCAGGTGATAATTTGGGTGCATCTTATACTCTGAATGTAGATTCCCCCCCCAAGCCATAATTAGCTGCTAACGATCTTCCCAGCTCTTACCTTGCAGGCTCTTTCATCGTTTCTCTCTGCAAAGAATGTTTTCCAAGCCCTAAGTCTTTGCAGGGGGGTTTTCCCCATTACTTTAACTTGCTCTGAATAAGTTTCTTTCCAGCCCTAACCAGGTGCTAATGATGTTCCCAGCTCTTACTGGCTAGCAACTTCTTTCATTGTTACTCTCTCAGAATAAAAAAAAAATTAAGCCCTTAATCAGGAGATAAAATAATGTGTTGAAGCTGACCAGACTAAGGACACTGGCCAGATGAATATCTGGTAAGCAGATTCTTTTCCCTATTTTCCTCCCCCAAAACTAAGGTGCATCTTATACTCCGAAAAACACAGTAATCTTGATGTAGAGAAATTAAGTATTATATATTCCAAGTATCATATAAAAGAAATGTCCTGTGCCTTAACTTACCTGTCTTGAAACACCACAGTATCAGAGAATGAAAGAATGTATAAATACATTTTAATAACTATTTAGTATTATGTAATTATATTATAGTAAGATTGCATGTTAAATGACAACCCATTACTTTTTCCCCATGTTTATTTTTTTGAGGCCTGCCAAAAAACATTTCAGATAGGAACTAAGTACGAACTTACCTTCCATGAAAGCCTGTACAGTTCGATCTACACAATTATCAAAGTGTTGCAGGACTAGGATAATCTCATTGTTGCTGTGGTTAGGGACTATGGCTCTCACAGCACTAATCTAGAAAAATGAGATAGGCAGGTCACAGGTTAGCCATTTACTTCCCAGACAAATATGTGCAACTGCCAACACATGAGCAAAATTAGGTTTCTGTTCTCCTAAATTGAAGTCACTTTCGTTTTTACTCTGGGAACAGCCCATTCATTTTTCCTCTGGCAGCCTGTGTGTGGCGTTAAACCCATTTCAAGCACTGACACTCAAGCTGCAAGCAATATGAGCTCAACAGCATGAGTAAAGCCTCCCAGCTTCCACTGGTTAAGATGTCACTAAAAAGCAAATATTATGACTCAATATGCTCTGAAACAGTCTGACCAGAAAAGCTTGTCCCCAAATCAATAACAACTTAAAAAAGAAGAGGAAAAATAAATGTTCAGCCATGAGACAACAAGAGGCCGCACAAGAAGCAATGGATGGAAATTAATAAAGGAGAGAAGCAACCTAGAATGAAGGAGAAATTTCCTGATAGCTAGAACAATTAATCAGCGGAATAGCTTGCCACCGGAAGTTGTAAATGCTCCAACACTGGAAGTTTTAAAGAAGAGGTTAGACCAGTGTTTCCCAACTTTGGCAACTTGAAGATATCTGGACTTCAACTCCCAGAATTCCCCAGCCAATTCTGGGAGTTGAAGTTGATGTTTATGTTGATATTTATTAGATTTGTATGCCGCCCCTCTCCGAAGACTCGGGGCAGCTCACAACAGTAATAAAAACAATATAGTAGTGGAACAAATCTAATATTAAAAAACATATAAAACCCTATCATTATTTTAAAAACCAAACAGCACATTCATACCAAACATAAAACAAAGTATAAAAAAGTCCAAATATCTTCAAGTTGCCAAGGTTGGGAAACACTGGGTTAGACAACCATTTATCTTAAAGGGTATAGGGTCTTCAGCCTGAGCAGGGGGTTGGACTAGATTACCTCCAAGGTCCCTTCCAACTCTGTTACTCTGAGACAAGCTATATGTCAATCAATGGTTGCAATTGTGGAAGATACCATTTCCAACAGTAAAAGGGTCACAAGAAAAGTTAAGACCTTATTGTAAATTGAAATTTTTTCTGTATGCTCTAATTCATATTTTAAGAGAGTCATCATACTTTCTGACTTTCAAAACAGTGTTATGCTATATTTTCAGCTCTTAATGAAGTAACTGTTAAGATATTACTTTACCTTCTCTTTCATATTTTCAAAGGTACCTCCTTGGGCCATCACGGTATTTGACTGCACATCAAAAATAAATCCTGACAAATCTGAAGAATCAGAAAGAGATGAATGTTCAGAATGAGAAGCAGCAACAAGGAAGAAATTTAAGTTCAGAGAGTAGCTGCAGCTATAGACTGTCCTGGGCAGAGTCGTATAAATATAGGCTGAAAATTATGCTATAACAACTCATCCAATCCCTGAAAGCAATAACTTGCAGGCACACCCCCTTGGGAGAGGCAGAAAGCGTATCAGTTTCACCTGTTGAACACTACAGCATTAGTGCATACTTTTTTGGAGCAAGCTTCTAAAATGAACAGTTCTGGCAATATTGCAAAACTAGTCAAATATTAAAATGGGCACTAGAAAAGTATCAGCTGAATAGTTTTCAAAGTCAGAAATTCAAACTTCTAGGTCCCGAGGCATACTGAAGTTGTTCTTAGTGTCTTTCACTAGATTCTATATAATTTTCAGTGTAATTCTATTTTTAGACCACAATTATAGCAAGCTGTGTTTCCTGCTAGCTGTAAACATTTCTTGGCTATTCTATGTTCCAAGGCTGATTAGTCATTAGTTGATTGTTTGGGAAAAACTCATCCTCCAATGCTG
Organism: Erythrolamprus reginae; assembly: GCF_031021105.1. Classification (NCBI taxonomy): domain Eukaryota; kingdom Metazoa; phylum Chordata; class Lepidosauria; order Squamata; family Dipsadidae; genus Erythrolamprus; species Erythrolamprus reginae. The sequence continues at coordinate 171,545,715 of NC_091951.1, read as the reverse complement.
ATATAGCTGAGGCCATTGTTAATAGCAGTGAGGAATCATTTCTTATTTTCAAGATTGCTGGATAAAACTGACTGGGATTTTAACTGACTTCCACTGATTCCATACCCAATGTTATGCTCTTCCCAGCTCACAAAAATAATGTTATATAGCAGAAGAACAAATTTTACCCCTGAGATAAAGATACCCTTCTCTACCTCAAAGGTGGTGCTGCCCCTTTCAAGTAAGATCAGAATTCAATATTTAAAGCACTCAACTGAAATCCACTATCTTTGATTGAAACTCATAGCTGGAATATCAGATTGACCCTGTAGTTTATCAAGAGACACACCAGTTCTGTTTCTTTCCTAACCCTTTTATTTTGGGGAATATGTTGAAATTCTTCTACATTAGCCACCTAAAAGAAAAACTCCCAGAAGAATCACAAAAGCAATGAATGAATGAAAATCTTTTTCAAATTGGCAACATAGAATCAATTATGGCAACTGAGTCAATTTCAACACAATAAATACATTTTTTTCCCCTACTCATTGCTAATACAAAAAATAAGGTACCAAATCTACAAACAAGAATCCACTTCAGTTTCAAGACTTTACTTAATTTATTTATTTGTCTATTAGATTTGTATGCCGCCCTTCTCTGAAGACTCAGGGTGGCTCACAAGATACAATATAAACAATGGGTACAACAAATCTAATTAATTAAGAATTACAAACTAAAATCCCAATATATTAAAATCAGTCAGCCAATTCAGTCACAACCACACATCACATTTAGCGACATAACTGAGTCTTAATGTTGAATATTGCCTCTCTCTTCTGGTTATATAAAATACAGGATTTCTGTAATGCATTATTAGGTCTACTAGTTAATTTTTCACGAAAAATGATTAGATATTCTGCTTTGATACATGCCACCAAATAAGGATATTACAGATCTATCCTTTTATCGGTTTTAGATCTAGCAGCGCGTTTCTTGATGACTTAAATATCTAGTTCTTGATACAGAAATCAGTAGTAGTACAGCAAATGTAACTTGAGATATTTTATCTGAAAATTCTTTAAAGTCCCCAGATCTAAAATTCAAAGTTCAACCAGGAAGTTGCATTGGCATCCCTCAAAAGCCCATGGTATCATGCTCTGGACTCCCCAGAGCATGAAGCCTGAGTAGGTTAGTATGGATGATGGACTGTTACCCAAGCAGCAGATTCCCCCCTTTCCACATCCCTGAAATAATCCAATGGAATGGCAAAAGCCAATACGATTGGTTACAGGAGTTATCAGAACGTGGCTGTACACAGTCACGAACTGCTTCTGGGACTCCGGCTCTGGATTTTGCCTCAAGGTTTACTCCTGAAGCCTTTTCCAATGATGTCATCTTTCGTGTCTTGCCGTGCTCTTAGTGTACCACATCGCTAAGTAAGGAAGTAAACATGCAATATTCACTTTTCTTTCAATGGTTATTCAGAGATGCATTAGTTTGATGTCTCTTTTAATTTTAACAGACATTGCTCTGTCTTTTGAATTGCATGAGGAATTCAGTGAAATATTGCATGAGGAATAATGGAATATTAATTTGCATAATGCCTTTATTCTCTCCAATAACGACTTGAGGTAGTATTTTTCTTTTATAAATAAATGGTTGAAAAGGCAGTTTGGGGGAATCAATTACTTGTTCATCTTAGATCATTAAAAAAAAATCTCAGCTTGTTTGCTAACATTGATTTAACAGTCCTCTTTTCACAAAAATACATTTGCACCATAATGACTACAAAATAAAGAGGTCAAGCATATAGTTTATTGCTTTAAAAACAGGGGTTTCCACCCTTGGCAACTTTAAGACTTGTTGATTTCAACTTCCAGAATTCCCCAGCCAGGCACAACACTCTCTTTATTAGATAAGCATATGCAGTCAGTTACCACAAGTAATTCACATTCAGATTATCATTCAATCATGTTTCCTAAATACTAAAATAATTATTAAAATAACTAAAATACTGGAAACAATCTATTCACCATAGCAACAATATATTTGTTAGGTTGCTGACTGCATTCAAGTAACCAATTATTCTGACACTATTTTAGTAAATAAACCTTAAGAAATAATTGGTGTTAGCAAGAATTCAGTCAGCTGTTCCAAAGCCTTCTTCTCAAGCTCCTTAAGATGAAACCCCCAAATGGAATCTTCTACCAATAATAATGCCATCATTATTGCCATACTTATAATAATGCCACACTTGGAATACTGCATTCAATTTTGGTCGCCATGATGTTAAAAAGATGTTGAGATTCTAAATAGAGTGCAGAGAAGAGCAACAAAGAGGATTAGGGAACTAGAGGCTAAAATATATGAAGAACGGTTGCAGGAACTGGATATTTCTAGTTTAATTAAAAGAAGGACTAGGGGAGACATGATAGCTGTGTTCCAATAACTAAGGGGTTGCCACAAAGAAGAGAGAGTCAAACTATTCTCCAAAGAACCTGAGGGTAGGACAAGAAGCAATGGGTAGAAACTAACAAGGAGAGAAGCAACTTAGAATTAAGGGGAAATTCCTAATGGTTAGAACAATTAATTAGTGGAACAACTTGCTTCCAGAAGTTGTGAATGCTGTTGTTGGATAACCATTTGTCTGAAGTGTTGTAGGGTTTCCTCCCTGAGCAGGGGTTTGTACTACAAGATCTCCAAGGTCCCTTCCAACTCTGCTATTCTATTCTATTCTATCATGGTAACATTAGTGGCATTTTTGCTTATTTCTAATTTAGTATGCTAGAAAACAGACTGCACATTAATTTGTAATCATGTTAAATTTTTAAGACATGGTATAGTCATGGTCTTATAAATTTAACATGGACTATGGTTACAGGTGATCCTGCCAACCTACCATGTCAGCATTATTAAAATTGCAAAAGAAAATATTGTATATGGCAAATCATTTATGTCACTTTCCATATGTGATTGCCAAGAGCACAGTGTGGGTGTAAGTGTGGAATTTCTATCTGTAAAAAAAAGCATATGGAGAAAAAACAGTGAGCTCTTCCTTCTTCCATAGCTTATGCCATTTTCTCTGTTCTGAGAAGAATGGATGAAATCCTGGAAATGTAAAGTATTTAAAATGGTCCTTAACATTTTTCTTCAAAGATTGTAGTTTGAAAACTGCTGCTTCAGGCTATACAGAATTTGTTCTTAATATAATCTTGTTTTATATATAGGAAGATGCAGGATATGTGAAGATGTGCACAGTGTCTTGTCCTACATAGTGAGCTATTGGGATTTTAAATCTTGTCTGTCCTGCACATTACTGTGGATTTTTAGATTTAAGTCTACTTCTCAAACTTCATAATGACCATGACAAACTAACCATGCACCTCCATCAGATAAACCATGAACTAAACTAAACTAAACCTTTGCTCTTTGGTGACATTTCCATAAAAGACAGAGCAACCTGACAAAGTGAAAAAAGCCCGCACTGCTTGCCAAGAGATGCTTGCTAAATTGGATGACTATTTAATCATCCTATTTATTTCACAATTACTCAGTAGCCGCACTCCATAGAAAATACCATATATCGTAGATTGAACAAGGAAGGAAATTTGTTGTTGTCATCATAACAGCAAAAAAATTAAAGAAATAATCCTTGGGGGCAATTTTATACCACAGAAGAGAAATTTTACTTAATCATACCTAAGTACAAATTGCTAGAAATTCAAGTACAGTGATACCTTGTCTTATGAACCCCTCGTCATACAAACTTTTCGAGATACGAATCCGGGGTTTAAGATTTTTTTGCCTCTTCTTCCGAACTATGTTCACCTTACGAACCTGCCCCCGGGATGCCCCCGCCTCCGGACGTGCCCGTTTTCGCGCTGGTGGGATTCCCCTGCTGGGATACCCCTGCAGCATCACAAAATCCGGAGGTGGGGTTTCCCATAGAGGGGAACCTCAGGGGAATCCCACCAGTGTGAAAACGGGCGCTTCGGCTGGCAAAAGAGATGAATTTTGGGCTTGCACGCATTAATCACTTTTCCATTGATTCCTATGGGAAACATTGTTTTGTCTTACGAACTTTTCACCTTACAAACCTCGTCCTGGAACCAATTAAGTTCGTAAGACAAGGTATCACTGTACCTTCTTTTCAGTTCATTGTTCAACAAACCCTTCCAGGACCAACTGAAAAGGCTTATTACAAAATACCTTTAAGAGCAAAATCATAATAATCTCTTGGGAGTCCTCCACTGCCACTCTATTCCCAGCCCTCTATAGCTCTGAGGCCAAATGTAAGGAAAATGGGAAAGATCATTATTCATTAGTTGGAATTACAGCTAATGGGCTACTATGTCCAGAGAGTTCATTAAAACTTGTATAGTAGTATGAAGGTTTCTATAAACCTGCCTTCCCCATTGACTTTGCTTGTCAAAAGATCGCAAAAGGTGATCACATGACTCCGGGAACATTACAATTCTCATAAATACTCGCCAGTTGCCGACTGTCCAAATTTTGATCCTGTGATCTGGGGATGCTACAACAGTTCTAAGTGTGAAAAATGGCCACAAGTCAGTTTTTTCAGTATCATTGTAACTTTGAATGGTCACTAATTGAATGGTTGTAAGTCAAGGACTATGTGTAACTTACCTTTTAAGCAGCTTTCTGGTTCCCATTGTGAAGAGTAGATAAGGCTTTCAGAGGGCATAGGTTTGGCATGTGGCCTTGTCCAATTTATTTCCTATACAGTGATCCCCCGCTCGTTGCGAGGGTTCCGTTCCAGGACCCCCCGCAACGAGCGGGTTTTCGCGAAGTAGCGCTGCGGAAGTAAAAACACCATCTGCGCATGTGCAGATGGTGTTTTTACTCCCACAGCGCTAGCGAGGAACCGAAGATTGGGGGCGGCGCGGCTGTTTGCCGCCGGCATGGGAGGCTTCCTAGCAGCCCCCCAAACCCGGGTTGGGGGTCCGGGGGGTGCTGGCAAGCCCCCCATGCCGGCGGCGACATTTTAAAATAGCCGCGCCGCCCCCAATCTTCGGCTCCTCCGCGCTGGCTCTCGGCGCTTTCGAGCTGAGTCCGGGAGCGAATTCGCTCCAGGACTCAGCTCAAAAGCGCCGATAGCCAGCGCTAGCGAACGGCTTGTCCACGCTGGCTATCGGCGCTTTCGAGCTGAGTCCGGGAGCGAATTCGCTCCAGGACTCAGCTCAAAAGCGCCGATAGCCAGCGCTAGCGAACGGCTCCTCCGCGCTGGCTCTCGGCGCTTTCGAGCTGAGTCCGGGAGCGAATTCGCTCCAGGACTCAGCTCAAAAGCGCCGATAGCCAGCGCTAGCGAACGGCTTGTCCACGCTGGCTATCGGCGCTTTCGAGCTGAGTCCGGGAGCGAATTCTCTTCCGGACTCAGCTCGAAAGCGGCGAGAATGAACCGCGTGGGCGGGCGAAGGGCGGGCGGCAGCGAGGAGTTTGCGTGGGCGGTGGGGAAACTCCTCGCTGACGCCAGCAAGAGGGGGAAGACCCAGGGAAGCCGGTTGCCATCTACGCATGCGTGCCCATAGAAAAAACAGGCACGCATGCGTAGATGATATTTTGACTTCCGGGTTGAAAAATAGCGAAGTACCCTGTTCGCAATGGTTGGGGACGCAATAAACGGGGGATCACTGTATACAACTTAGGTGCTAGAGGCCCTGAGGGATTCATTCTCTCATAGTAATCTATAAATTCTACATTAAGATGTCCATATAACGTTATCTGGCTATATGATTAACTATTGCTAATGGCATGAAAGACCGAAGAGACAAGCAAGGCACCTTGGCAGTCATCCTGAACTTCAGTGACACTTTGGAACTGAGTGTCAAAGCAAAGATATGATTCCCATTGCAAATTGCATTTATACAATTATCAGTAGCATGAAAAATCAGCATTTTTCTCAATAAACTGAGATTCTTAGGACTTACTTTAACTGCTAAGGAAACAATACAGTATTAAACATTAGTTCTGACTGAAAATAATACCCAGTATAAGTCACTTATACAGGAAGTCTTCAACGTATGACAATTGAACCCAACATTTGTTGTTAAGTGAGGCATTAGTTAAGTAGTGTTGCTGCATTTTACAACCTTTCTTGCAACAGTTAAGTGAATCACTGCAGTTGTTAACAACATTGTTGTAAAGTGAATCTTCCCCACTGACTTTGCATGTCAAAAGGTTGCAAAAAGGGGATCACATGACATTGGGATGCAGCAATGTATGATCCAGCTGCCAAGCGACTAAATTTTGATCATGTGATTGTGGGGATGCTACAAAGCCGGTAATTGTTAAAAATGGTCATGTCACTTTTTTCAGTGATGATGTAACTTTGAATGGTCACTAAATGAACTACTGTAAGTTGAGGACTACCTGTATATCATGGAACTGCATTTGGTGTCTTTTTGCTGTTCTACCGAATTCTGCAACTTATTAGCAAATATATTCTCTTTTTAGAAAGGGGGGAAATAAGTGAATTTGAACCTATGGGTTACATTTGTTTAGAATTCTATAAATTTTTAGAAATTTTAAATCTCCATTTAAGGGAGATTAGTTTTAAAAGAGTAAACAATATTTAAAGATATACATTTATGCAACCCTAAATTCAACAAGAATTTAAGATGAACAGCTATTTTTCTTTGTAGCACCTTTCCTATGCAGCTGAAAACAAATACTGAAACTGTTCTAAGTGAAAAATTCTGATGCAACACAAAAGAGTTATTGCTAATAAAAACAAAAAAAAAGTACAGCTGCAAATTCCTTTTTAAAAGATGCACCATGCTTTTCATTGTTCCATGAACTATAGCCATGACTAAATCAACATTGTAGTGTGATTATTTTGCATAACCTCATTCGATAAACTCATTTTTTTCCAACAAAGGAAGATAAAAACCTAAATGTAACCAAAGCGGTTGTTCCATAAAACAACTGTAGAGTAGGCAAATTAATTACAGTTAACGACATAATCTAAAACACAACTGCTCTCAGAAAAATAAGATTACATAAAATTCACCCTTTCGTCAGAAATTGGAATCAGATTATTTTTGGAGTATTTTTTTTTAAGATGCCATTAAACGGCATCTTTCAAAATATTTCCAAAAGGAACTTTTAGTAGACATTGCAGCTTTAGTAGAGAGCAAGAAATGGCCATCAGGAAATACAATTCATGGTGCTTCGCCAAGATGGAATGCAAGCTTCAGGTTCAAAAATTTGAAACTGGGGAAAAATTAGTAGCAATTTCCTGTCTTGGGTAATTCCTATCGGACTGGGGCTGGATGTCAGTGGAGCTTGATTTACTTCTAAGCATTTAAGGAATGGGACAACAGGGTCAAGATATAATGCCCTAAGTCTAGTGGGGGCTTCATGGGCTTAGCAACTGAAATGCTAGAGTTGTTTACAGCTCAGATTGAGACTCCTGGTAATATGGGAATCCCTCTGAGAATTCTATCAATAGAATGACCCAAAGGCATGACACTATCTTGTAGGCAGCGGAAGAGGTGAATTGGGCCAGCAGCTTGAGGGGATCCTCCACTCATAGTGAGATGTCGGGGGCTATGACGGTACATTAATAAGGTGTATCCTTGCAACAGGAACACTTGGAGGGGCAGATTAGGATAACAGCAGAAAAGAAAATTGGTGGGTGCATGGTTGGGTTCCAGTATGAGTGGCTTTGCCATATTGCTGGCAGTCTGTAAGTGCTGAAACTGTGCATAAATATTTAGCCAAAAATATTTGATATTATATATGGGGGGGGGGGTGTTTTCAGATGAGGGGGAAGCCTATCCTGATTAGGCAATGATAGGTATGCCAATACAGTGAAGAAGGGGCCAACTATCTGTTTTTACTTCTGACCTAGCGGTTTCACACCTGAGTAACAGGGTTGGTGGGATACTGACCTCAAAGTACTTTCATCTGCTAGTTATTAAAATTGAAAGTATTTTGTATTGTCCTTTGGAGGTTGAAGTGACACCATCCATTTATCGATTGGCACATGGGATTGGAACCACTATTGGTTTTACTTATAAATATATGCTATTAAGTTAATTGCAAAGAATACAAAAGACCCGTTGTACCTACCTGAACGGTCTTCTCGATGCACTGGAAGGAGAGTCCAACATGGGTAATGTACCAATCCTATTGGTAGAGACTGAGTTATAATTAGCATAATAATAGCTACCGCCCCCTTACTGCTCCCATGAGCCCCAGTTTTAAAAATGAAAAACCATGTAAGAGGATAACCAATTTTTATTAATACAACTAAACTTCAACTCCCCATCTCCGACGTCTCTGAACTTCAACTAGTCGGGTGGGTTTGGACTCTCCTTCCAGTGCATCGAGAAGACCGTTCAGGTAGGTACAACGGGTCTTCTCCACTGCATCTGGAAGGAGAGTCCAACATGGGATATACCAAAGATTTACTGCCCATGGGAGGGAGAAGGTCTTGACTGGGACGTTGGAGATGCACACACTTTCTGTAGCACACGTCTACCAAACGCTGCCTCAGCAGACGCAAATGAGTCCAACTTGTAGTGCTTAATAAATGTCATAGGTGCCACCCAAGTAGCAGCTCTGCAAATGTCTTCTATAGAGGCCTGTGTCGTCCAGGCCGCTGATGTGGCCGCACTCCTGGTTGAATGAGCTGTTAAGCCCTACGGGGGGTCGTGACCTCCCGCTCTGTAGGCCTCCAGAATGCAGTCCTTTAGCCAACGGCTTATCGATTTAGAAGATAGTCCAAGTCCCATTCTGTGTTGAGCAAATGAAATAAACAAAGTCTCAGACTTCCTGAATGCTGCAGTTCTCCTGATATAAATCTTTAGAGCACGTCTTACGTCAACCTTATGCCATCTTAATTCTGATGGATGGTCTCCATGCGTGCAGAAGTCAGGCAATATAAGTTCCTGTTTCCTGTGGAACAAAGTGTTCACCTTGGGAATGAACCACGGATCCAAGCGGAGTACCACTCTATCTGGATAGAAGATACATAAATCTGGTCTCACAGAGAGGGCTGAAATCTCTGACACTCTGCGTGCCGAAGTGACCGCTACTAAGAAGGCTGTTTTCAAGGAGAGGAGCCTAAGTGGAATTGATCTCAGAGGCTCAAATGGTGGTTTTGTCAAGGCCTTGAGTACTATCGATAGATCCCATGAGGGGAATCTCCGTACCGGTGGTGTATGTGAATTTGAGGCTCCACGTATAAAGTCTCTTACCCACGAATGATGGGCTAGCGAACGAAACTCCGGTATCTGAATCATGGTGGAGAGTGCTGCCACCTGTCTCCTTAATGTGTTAGGAGCCAATCCCCGGTCTATTCCTGCCTGCAGGAATTCCAACACCGTAATCACCGATGCTTCCTTGGGGTTCTTGCCCTCCTTGTTACAAAAGGTGCAAAAGGCAGCCCACGTGGCCTGGTATATCCTTGAAGTCGAGGGACGTCGAGCAGCCTGAATTGTATCGATGACCTTCTCCGGCAGATCTTGATGCTTTAATCTGTGCCTTTCAAGTGCCAGACGGTTAGTTGTAGCCACTGGGGATCCGGGTGTAGCAGGTTCCCTTGGCTGAGGGTGATGATGTTGTCTGGCATCCTCCATGGTGGAACTAGTGACAGAGCCATCAGGTCGGCGAACCACGGCTGGCGTGGCCAGTGTGGTGCCACCATCAGAACCTCTGCCTTTTCCTGGAGAATTTTTTCTATGACCCTTGGTATCAGGTTTACTGGAGGAAATGCATACAGCAGTCCTGTCGGCCAAGCTGACCGCAAGGCGTTGACTCCTTCTGACCCCGGTTCCGGGAAACGTGAATAGAACCTTTGGGTCTGCGCATTCCGGTGGGTGGCGAACAGATCTACAGATGGAGTCCCAAACCTGTGCGATATCTGTTGAAAGAGCGCTGGGTCCAGCCTCCACTCTGACGGGTCTAATGTAGTCCTGCTGAGCCAATCTGCCTGGGTGTTGTTGGTCCCGTCAATGTGCTCTGCGGATAAGGACGCTAGGTGAAGTTCGGCCCAATCGAACAGATTTGCCGTCTCGTCCATGAGGCGACGCGACCTCGTGCCCCCTTGGTGGTTCAAATGGGCTCTGGTCGCCACATTGTCTGTAAGCACTAGTATGTGTTTGTCCTGGACAATAGAGTGGAAAGCCTGAAGAGCTAGGAAGACCGCTCTGAGTTCGAGGAAGTTGATGTTTATAGGTGACAATTCCTCTGCTGACCACGTGCCCTGCGCCATGTGGGGGCCGATGTGAGCCCCCCAACCGTAGAGGCTGGCGTCTGTAGTCAGAATCATCTTGTCCTGCGTCTGAAAGGAAGAACCCTTGAGTATTGCAGGCGATGTCCACCATCTCAGGGAAACCTTGACATGTCGTGGTATGTGAGTTCGTTGATGTGAGTGGCTCACCTTGGCCCTTTGTGCCGGTAGTAAAAACCACTGCAGGGCCCGTATGTGGTGCCTGGCCCAGGGCACAATCCCTATAGCTGAGACCAGGGTTCCCAACACCTTTGACAACAGTGACATGGGAACCTGTCTGTGTTGGTTGAGTTCGGCTATCAAACGTTGTATATTCACTATCCTCTCTGGGGAGAGTGAGACTGAGCCCGACAAGGTGTCTATGATCACTCCCAGGTGTAAAAGTCTGGTTCGGGGGATCAATTGGCTCTTTTCCAGATTGATGGTAAGAACCGTTGTACATACCTGAACGGTCTTCTCGATGCACTGGAAGGAGAGTCCAACATGGGTAATTCACCAATCTTATTGGTAGAGACTGAGTTAATTTAAATATTTAAATATGAGGTAGTCACCGCCCCTTAGCAGCCCCCAATACCTCAGTTTTAAAAACGAAGCCAGTTTAAGGAAAACCTGTTTATTGAACAATAACCATATAACCTCATAACTGTTTAACTTGTCTCCCAAACTCCGGCGACCTGGCGAAACAACCATGCCGGGTGGGTTTGGACTCTCCTTCCAGTGCATCGAGAAGACCGTTCAGGTATGTACAACGGTTCTTCTCCACTGCATCTGGAAGGAGAGTCCAACATGGGATATACCAAAGATTACTGCCCATGGGAGGGAAAAGGCTGAGCTACGGTCGCAGGAGTTGAACACACTTGCTGCAAAACCCGTCTCCCAAACGAAGCTTCCGCCAAAGCTACTGAGTCCAGTTTGTAATGGCGCATAAAGGTGGTAGGAGACGCCCACGTAGCCGCCCTGCAAATGTCCTCTATGGACGCCTGAGTACTCCAAGCAACCGAAGTGGCTGCACTTCTAGTGGAATGCGCTGTTACCCCGGTTGGTGGTACTTGAGACCGGGCTTTGTAAGCTTCCTCAATACAGTCTTTCAGCCAGCGACTGATGGATCTAGCTGACACTGCCAGACCCATTGATCGCTGACCAAAGGACACAAACAGCCGCTCAGATTTCCTGAAATGTCCAGTCCGTCTGATGTAGATTTTCAAGGCCCTCCGAACATCTACCTTGTGCCATCTCAGCTCGAGAGGGTGCTGTCCATGTGTGCAAAAGTCTGGCAACACTAACTCTTGAGCCCTATGAAACCCAGAGTTAACCTTGGGGATAAATGTAGGGTCTAACCTCAAAACTACCCGATCAGGGTGGAATATACATAAATCTGCACGCGTAGACAGGGCCGACAGCTCCGACACTCTGCGTGCCGACGTAATTGCCACTAAAAAGGCAGTCTTTAAGGAGAGCAATCGTACTGGAATCGTCCTCATCGGCTCGAAAGGAGGGGCTGTCAACGCCTTGAGTACCAGAGAAAGGTCCCACGTCGGGAACCTATGCACTGGAGGCGCATGGGTGTTAATCGCGCCCTTAATAAAATCCCTAATCCAAGGATCTTGTGCCAGGGAGCGAGCGTGGGGTACCCGGATGATGGTTGCCAGAGCAGCTAAATGCCTTTTCAAGGTATTCGGGGCTAACCCTTTCTCTACCCCTGACTGTAGGAATCGTAAGATTGACACAACCGAAGCCTCCCCCGGATTAAGGTGGTGCTCCGAACAAAACTTACAGAAGGCCGCCCAAGTGGCCTGGTAGAGTCTTACCGTTGATGGGCGACGTGCTGCCTGAATGGTGGAAATAACCTCGTCTGGCAAGGCTTGCTGTCTCAGACCCGCCCTTTCAAGTGCCAGGCGGTCAGTTTGAACCACTGAGGGTCCGGATGGCAAACTGACCCCTGAACTAACACTACCTCGGAATCTGGAATCCTCCATGGGGGAGACACCGACAGGGCTACTAGGTCCGCAAACCAAGGCCGTCTCGGCCAATAGGGAGCCACCATGATCATTTCCACCCCCTCCCGAATTGTCTTGTCTAATATCCTTTGAATGAGACACGTGGGGGGGAAGGCATACAGTAACCCCTGGGGCCATGGTGACCATAGGGCGTTGACCCTTTCCGCCCCTGGCGTCGGAAACCGGGAGAAAAACCTCTGTAATTGGGTGTTTGCTGGGGTTGCGAAGAGGTCCACCAATGGAAGACCAAATTGTAGCACTATCTGCTTGAAGAGTGTCGGGTCCAGTTGCCACTCCGAAGGATCCAGAGTGGACCTGCTCAGCCAGTCCGCCTGCACATTGCTGGTCCCGGCAATATGCTCCGCCGTCAGAGAGGCCAGATGAGATTCGGCCCAATCGAAGAGGTCCGTGGCTTGAGCCATGAGGCGATGAGATCTCGTACCTCCTTGATGGTTCAGGTGGGCTTTTGTGGCCACGTTGTCCGTCAGAACCAGGACATGCCTGTCCTGAACCCAGGGAGTGAAGGCCTGAAGGGCTAAGAAAACCGCTCTGAGTTCGAGAACGTTGATATTGACCTGGGTTAAGTCCTCCTGAGACCACAGGCCCTGAGCTATATGAGGCCCCATATGGGCGCCCCAGCCCGACAAGCTCGCGTCTGTTGTGATAATCACACGCTCGTGGCTGTGAAGAGGAGAACCCTGGAGCAACGCTGGGGACAACCACCATGCCAGCGACTGCTTGACTGAAGCTGGGAGTCGCACCTTTCGGTGGGAGTGACTCACCTTGTCCCTCTGGGCCGGAAGGAGAAACCATTGGAGGCCCCTCATGTGATGGCGAGCCCATGGCACAATCCCTATGGATGAGACCATAGTCCCTAGTACCTTGGACAATGTTGCCAACGGTATTTGCCTTTGTCGACGAAGGCTGGTTACCAATCTTCGTATATTGAGGACCCTCTCTGGTGTTAGCGAGACCGTGTCCTCTGCGGTGTCTATGATGGAGCCGAGGTGTTGGATTGATGTGGTGGGATGAAGATGGCTCTTCTCCACGTTGACCGTGTACCCGTGCCTCTCCAGAGTTTCCCGTGTGAGCGCCAGATGGTGGTGCGCTTGGACCATAGACTTGGACATAGCGATTATGTCGTCCAAGTATGCCATAACTCTTATGGACTGGGCCCTTAGATGTGCTGTCAGAATGTCCATCAGCTTTGTAAATGTACGGGGAGCCGAAGATAGGCCGAACGGCATGGCACGGTACTGGTAGTGGGCCCCGTTGAGACAAAACCTGAGGTACCGACGATGAGCTGGCCAAACCGGAACATGCAGGTAAGCCTCTTTGAGGTCGATAGAGGTGAGAAAATCGTTGTGCCGAACAGAGGCCAAAATCGAGTGCAGGGAGTGCATGCGAAATCTGCGATACCGAATGAAGGTATTCAGGAGCTTTAGGTTTAATATCATCCTGAACCCCCCCGAAGACTTCGGCACTAGGAACACAACGGAATAAAATCCCGTGCCCTTGGCATGTTCGGGCACCTTCTCTATTGCTTGTATGTTGAGAAGGTGTGTTATCTCCAGTTGAAGATGACGTCTTTTGAGTGGGTCTCGCGTTAGCGGACAGGTGACAAACCGGTTTGGCGGGGGCTGCAAGAACTCCAGGCGCAGTCCTCTTGATATTGTGGCCCTTGCCCATTTGTCGGTGGAGGTAATCCTCCAGGAGGCACTGAAGCATTGAAGTTTGCCTCCTATGGGCTGTAAGGGAGCCAAGTCATTTTGTGCGCCTGAAGCCACGTTGGTTCCCTCTAAAAGGACGCCTTGACTGCTGGTATCCTCTGGGCCTATCCTGAAAGGCCGCTCGGTCCCCTCTAAAGGTGGGTTGGCCATACTGATTTTGGGTGTATGACCTATTATTCTGACTAGCCGAGGAAGAGGAATCCCAACGAAAGGGCTGACGGCGAGCGTAAGGATTGGGTCTACGCTCCTGGCGCCGGTATGCTCTGGGGAGGGTCTTACGTTTGTCCTTATCCTCAATGAGGACAGGGTCCAAAGCCTCTCCAAAGAGCTTCTCCCCTTGGTATGGAGATGATGCCAGGTTCCACTTGGACTTCAGGTCCGCTGGCCAGCTCCTCAGCCAAAGAAGGCGTCTGGATGCAAGAGACGCCGCCATCCCTCTGGCCGAAAACTTTGCGGCATGGAGAGTTGCATCCGCTGAAAACTGCGCAGCTGCCAATAATTTACTGAGGTCCTGACGTAAGCGACCTTCTTCTTGACCTAGGCGGGCTTGCACCTCCTGCAACCACATTATGGAGGCCCTATTGAAAAATGAAGCTGCGGTCGCCGCCCTAAACGCCCAGCTTGCCATTTGATGGGATTTTCTTAGTAAAATTTCCGCCTTTCTATCCTCTGGTTTCAAGCTATCGCCCGTCTCAGATGGTACCAAGGCCTTAGATATCAAAGTCATTACCGGCTGGTCTATGGGCAGAAATTCCAGCAGCTTTTCCATGTCATCATCTAAAGTATAAAACTTCCTTTCGATGACCGAAGGGCCTTGAGCTGCTGCAGGCTGCTGCCATGGGCGCTTGATGCTTTGCCTGAATATGTCCGAGGATGGCACATGATCAGTCTCGGGTTGGGGCTCCTTGAATAATACTGCCGAAGGCTTAGGGTCATCTGAGGCCTCAGCAGCCTTGGTTGGACCCGGTAAATCTGCCACCTGCTTAGCTTTATGCAGCAGAATCTTGAAAAGGGGAGCCTTAAAGAGTCCAGCTGTCACCGGAGGATCAGGAGTTGTCTCATCATCCGAAAAGTCGTATTCTCTTTCGGCATCCTCTAGGGGTGACGGCTCCTCCATCCAGGACCCCATACCCGAGGGGGGCGGTGCAGCCCATAGGTTCCTGGGCTGTGCTGGCTGGGGGTGTTGGATATTCTGTTGCACCCCAGCTGCCATCCCTTGTGAGTAAACATCAGAAATGAGTCCCTGTAAGGCAGGGGACATCTGCTGCCAGGTATCTGGTTGCACACGCAGCCCAGCCGCAGTGGGCGTAAAGGTGGCAGAAGAGGCACTCTTCAATGAGTGGCTGGCAGACCCTGGCCTTGGTAGCTGAAGGCCAGATGGAGGAACAGCCTGAGGCATAAATGGGTGCTGCCTCTCTGGAGACCAATCTCTCTCTGATAATGTCTCTGAGGGTCTCAAAACAGATAAGGCTGGTGGATCCCTGGCCTGCAATAAGGGAGAGACGGTTCTTGGAGCTAAGAGGGCTGCCTCCAGTTTCTGCTCCAACGCTTTAATGCGCCTCTCTGCCTCCTTGATTGAAGAAGAGGCTGGAGCCTTAGATTTTTCTTTAGACTTCCCCTTGCCTTTATCCTGAGGCAATACAATGGGGGAAGATGCTTTCTCTAAGGTCTTTTCCTCCATTACTCACGGTTAACAGTTGTTCTTTATTTGACAGAAGCCAAAGACACGTTGACAGATAAGGCTGTCACTGAACAAATGACTTTAAAATGGCGTTCTGGCACCTCAGAGCCTACACCTGTGTCTGACAGGTTGGTCGCGCCCAGTGATTGGGCGGAGAGCAACCTTATACCCGCCTTAACCAGGGCGGGTGCGGGCATCCGTTGCCCAAAATGGCGCTCCCGCCTTTTTTTGCCGCCTCCGCTAAACTGGGCAGCTTCCTTGAAGGCAATGCCCCCCCCACAACTCGTCTCTTCGAGCCAGCCGATCCAAGCGGCTTCTCGGCTCGGCAAACGGCTTTTCCGGCGGCGGCAGCCGCGGCGGCTTTAATGAATAGCCGCCGAACAGCTGAGAGGCGCTGGCCCGGCGCCAAAGGAATCCGCTGTCAGTTTCCTTCTCGAATTCGGCCTTCCAAGCTATCCAGTGAGGGGGGCGGACCCCCTCACCTTCTGCTGACAGCCGGGTATGACCACTGAGGTCGGGGACCCTAGGCTGAGGTGCTCCTCGTTAGGCATGGTACCCACGGAGGGAAGGGAAGCTCGAGGAGATTAACGGTGGGGGTGATTCTGCCCGCGGAGGGCAGAGACCCCTTACTATTCCTTTCAAGATTCACTGCACCTGCAATTAGAAAGGGGAGAAAAACAGAAAATTTAATAATTAATTATTAATATTATTATTTTATTATTATTATTATTATTATTATTATTACTATTAATACTTCATCAGAGAAGCAAACTCAACAGTCTCTACACTAAGAC
The DNA here is from genome assembly GCF_031021105.1 of Erythrolamprus reginae. Classification (NCBI taxonomy): domain Eukaryota; kingdom Metazoa; phylum Chordata; class Lepidosauria; order Squamata; family Dipsadidae; genus Erythrolamprus; species Erythrolamprus reginae. The sequence continues at coordinate 171,529,276 of NC_091951.1, read as the reverse complement.
TGAGTTTTTAAAACTGAGGTATTGGAGGCTGCTAAGGGGCGGTGACTACCTCATATTTAAATATTTAAATTAACTCAGTCTCTACCAATAAGATTGGTGAATTACCCATGTTGGACTCTCCTTCCAGATGCAGTGGAGAAAGCCATGAGCTTCCAATGTCCGCATAGTTTGATTTAAGTCCTGTCTCGCCTGCGCTGGCGACCTGGACAGTATGATGATGTCGTCCAGATACGCCATCAGTCTGATGGATTGAGAGCGCAGGTGTGCCGTCAGGGCATCCAGGAGCTTGGTAAAAGTCCGTGGAGCTGACGACAGGCCGAATGGCATGGCCATGTATTGGTAGTGTGTTCCCTCTGAACAAAAACGGAAGTATTTCCGGTGTGATGCATGTATGGGAACGTGCAGGTACGCCTCTTTCAGGTCGATGGACGTTAACAGATCCTGTGATCTGATTGAGGTCAAGATAGTTTGAAGTGAGTGCATGTGGAATCGCCTGTATTTTATGAAGATGTTGAGTTGCTTCAGGTTGAGAATCAACCTGCAACCTCCTGAAGACTTGGGAACAATGAAAATCCTGGAGTAAAATCCTTTTCCCTCCTCCTGTGGCGGTACCGGCTCTATGGCTTGGATTTCCAGCAGATGAGCAATTTCGTTTTGTAGTTGTTGCTTGTCTTGCGGTTTTCGAACCCTTGGGCAGTGTATAAACCGGTTGGGGGGTTGGCCTACAAACTCCAGGCGTAGACCTCCCGACACCGTAGCTTGGACCCATTGGTCTGAGGAGGTGGTGTACCAGGAGGCGCTGAAGTGCTGGAGTTTCCCGCCGATTGGCAAATGGTTGGCAGAGTCACTTAGAGCGGCGGAAGCCTCTCTGGGTGTTCCCCCGAAAGGGCCGCCTCGAGCTCTGGTAGCCCCTGGGTCGGTCTTGAAAGGACCCCCGGTCGCTTCTGAAGGTTTGGTTTGAGAACTGACCTTGCGAGTACGAACTTTGGCCCTGACCCGCCCCTGTGGAGCTATCCCAGCGGGGCGTTTGGCGCCTCGTATATGGCGCTGATCTCCGGTCCTGCCATCTGCCTGTTCTGGGGAGGACCTTCCGCTTGTCCTTGTCCTCAATTAGGACCTTGTCCAATATATCCCCAAAGAGCATAGAGCTTTGAAATGGGGCTGACGCCAGTCTCCATTTGGACTTCAGATCGGCTGGCCAGTGTCGAAGCCACAGGAGTCGGCGTGCTGCAAGTGTGGTAGCCATGCCTCTGCTGGAAAATTTAGCCGCGTGCAATGTGGCATCTGCGGAAAATTCCGCCGCAGCTCGTAGCTTAGCCAGGTCCTGACGTAGTCTTCCATCCTCTGGCCCCAGGCGAGATTGCATCTCCTGTATCCACCGGAGGGAAGCTCGATTTATGAAGGATGCAGCCGCTGCTGCCCGAAATCCCCAGCTCGCCATCTGGTGTGCCTTTTTCAGGAGTATCTCCGCCTTCCGGTCCTCTGGCTTCAGGCTCTCCCCTGTTTCGGAGGGCACCAGGGCGCTGGAGACCAAGGTCACGACCGGTTGGTCTATGGGTGGAAATTCGAGGAGTTTCTCCACCTCCTCGTCGAACGTGTAGAAACGACGTTCCAGGTTGGATGGACCTTGAGCTGCTGCTGGGTATTGCCAAGGGCGCTTGGCTCCCTGCAGAAAAATATTTGATGCTGGGAAATGTTCTGACTCGGGCTGAGGTTCCTGTAGCAAGGCATCTGGGGTCTTGTCTGCATCTTCTGCTGTTTTAGTTGTACCTGGTAGGTTCATCACCTGTTTAGCCTTAAATAGCAGAGTCCTGAACAGTGTTGGCTTAAACAGGCCTACCGATTGAGGTTGCTCGGGAGTGGTTTCATCCTCAGAGAGGTCATACTCCCTATCGCTGTCCTCTCCCATGAGTGGCTCCTCTGATAAGGACCCCAAGCCCGAGGGGGGCGGTGCTGACCAGACCTGCCCTGTTGTTGCTTGAGAAGGTTGCTGGCCATATTTAGTGGCCCCAGCCGCTATGCCTTGAGAATAAACATTTGCAATAAGGTCCTGCAAGTCGGGTGGCATATCTTGCCAAGTGCTTGCCTGTGCCCTTAATCCCGCCGCTGTGGGCGTGAACGTGGCAGATGGGCCCAGAGAACTTCTTCTAGCATAGCTAGCTGACTCAGGTCTGTTCCATGAGGGGCCTGGGGAGGATATGATGCGTGGCAACATAGGTGATTGCCTGTCAGGTGACCAGTCCTCCTCAGGTAAGCCAAAGGCCGGCAGTGTGGTGACTGGGTCAGGTGTTGCTTGTCTCTGGCCCAGTGGCACTGTAGAGGGGGAGGCCTGTAGAGCCGCCTCCAGTCTTTTTTCTAAGGCCTTAATACGTTTTTCGGCCTCCTTCATAGATGAGGCTGAGGCTGGGGACTGTGAAGTCTTGGACTTCTCCTTGGCCTTCCCTTTGGGCTTTTCCTTAACCACATTGGGGGAAGCAGCCCTCTCGAGTCCCGCTTGTTCCTCCATGTACTCACAGTGTTCGTGTGGCTGAGGAACCAACTGCGTTTGGGCCTTGCAGCCTCGTTGCTCAGTAAATTTTGGCTCTGAGTCAGAAAAAGATGGCCACCGTCCTCTTTGGCCAATCGCGCCTGCGCATTGAGGCTTGCAGCCTCTTCGCGCCTACCAGCTGCAGGAAGGACTTCCTGTTGGCGCTTTTTCGGGTTGCACAAGTAGCAACCAACATGGCGGCCCCCATGCCTTTCGCGGCTTTTTTTCCCTTTCGGGGGGGGGGAGCGCTGCGGCTTCCAGCCCCTCTGCGGCTATAGCAGCTCCCGCAGCTTCTCCGGCGGCGCGCCCGCGGCTCTACTGGCCTCGCCGGTGTTTCCGGCCGTCCCAGCACTTTTCGCTCGCCCTGCGGCTTCCCAGCCGGCGGCGGCGGCGGCGGCGGCTTGTTCGGCGGCTGCCGAACAGCTGAGAGGCGCGGCTCCGCTCCTCGCCGAGAGCCCAGCGACAGCGCCTTCAGGCTTCCCAGTGGAGGGGGCGGACCCCTCCACCTTCAGCCCACAGCCCTGGTCTGGCCACGGAGGTCAGGGACCCCAGGCTGGGTGCTCCTCTACGGGGTGTTCCCACGGAGGGAATACAAAACCCCTGAGGAGGATCGTTGGGGGTGCTGCCCGCGGAGGGCAGAGACCCCTTTCCTCTGTTCTTCCTTCTTCTGTGATCCTTTCAACCTGAAAGACAAAGAACAGGATTAAACAGGTCAACAACAATCATTTTAAATATAATTTATTTCTATATATATAAAACTATATGTATAACTCCTAAGAGCAAAACTCAGTATGTCTCTACTCTTGGACTGAGTTTTTAAAACTGGGGCTCATGGGAGCAGTAAGGGGGCGGTAGCTATTATTATGCTAATTATAACTCAGTCTCTACCAATAGGATTGGTACATTACCCATGTTGGACTCTCCTTCCAGATGCAGTGGAGAATTAGCATTTTTTATAATTTTAACTGCTTGTCTTTGTAACAAGACTATTATCAAGATTATTCATATGCAGCTCAGAGCCAAACTATACTTGAAAACAATTTCCCATTCCATCAAATTACAACTGAATCTACTTGTTACAAGTTACAGAAAGGAATATGACATATTAGATAGCTGCAAATTCTATTACTATATTTAAGAGGGTAAACTGGGGAAAAAATAACTATCTTCAGAGGGCTATTTACATCAGGCTGAAACAGAAAGACTTTTCAGACAAATGTCCAACATTTATACATTTACTGTACACATATCAGAAAAATTCTCTCAAGCCCTAAACATGAGTGGATTGTTTCAATTTTCATTTGTTTCTCAGTCTTTTGGCTAAGGTGAAATGTAGCATTACATTTAGCACTACCCATACCAACACATCTCATAAGTATGATTAAATTCTTAGATATTAGTCCAGTGATGGCAAACCTTTTAGTCCTTTCGTGCAAAGGGGCACGCACGCAGACAGCGTACATGCGTGTGCCCACACCCATAATACAATGTGTGACCTCCCACCCCTCCCTGAAGCCTTCTGGAACAAAAAAAGGGGCGTGGGAGGAGCCACCCCCCCCCCAGTGCTCCCCTATGCTGTTACAGATGTTATGTGAGTCTTGTATGCAGATTTATTCCTCTTTGCCATTGTTCATGATGCATTTCCTGCCTTCCTAGGATTTACCTGTATCTGCTCCTGTGAGGCACTGCCTGTTCCTGTTGGATATATTTATATTCTTGATAGCTTGCATAGTGCTTTAACTGCATTTGATTGAACAACAGAGCTGCAGAGACCTGAAAATCAGCTGGCCAGTGGGAGGTGCGCATAGGCATACACGGTGGAGTTCAGCTGAGCGACAGCTCGTGTGCTGGCAGAGAGGCCTCCGCATACCACTTGAGGCACGTGTGCCATAGATAGGGCATCAAGGTAACAGTCCATTCAATCCCCAGAGAAATTATTTATAAGAATTGCAATTCTTTTTCAAACCTGATCTTCAGATATTCTTCTATGCACACCTATTTTGTTCAATTGGGTCTTGCCAATTTCAGGAACTTTAAGGGCAGTTCTAAAAAACCAATTTTAATGTAATTTATTGTTCCAAATGCAGATATACAATATCCATAGGCACGTCCGCTGTGAGAATGATATACAGGTGAAACTCAAAAAATTAGTATATCGTGCAAAAGTTCATTTATTTCAGTAATGCAACTTAAAAGGTGAAACATAATATATGAGAGAGACTCATTACATGCAAGGCAAGATAGTTCAAGCCGTAATTTGTCATAATTGTGATGATAATGGGGTACAGCCCATGAAAACTCCAAATCTACCATCTCAGAAAATTGGAATATTACATGTAATCAATAAAACAAGGATTGTACATAGAACAATATCAAACCTCTGAAAAGCATAAGCATGCATATGAAGTCAGTACTTGGTTTGGGCCCCTTTTGCAGCAATTACTATCTCAATGTGTCATGGAAATATCAGCCTGTGGCACTGCTGAGCGGTTATGGAAGACCAGGATGCTTCAATAGTGGCCTTCAGCTGTTCTGCATGGTGGTGGTATTGGCCTTGTGCAACAAGGACCTAGAGAGTAAGATGAAATAAGCCCACTATTGAGGAATAATCAGGCAAAAGACCCTCATCCTCTGACAAATCAATTTCTCTGATCTCTCCTTCTTCACCTATAGAGATCACCTGCCTGGTCTGATGAAGAAGGGAGTGAAAAATAAAATAAAAACAAAAATAAAAGGAACTATATCTTTAAAACAAGAAACAATAGCAACCAATATATGGGAGCTCTTAAAACCACATCTATGTCCAAGGATCAACTGAGTCTAAAAAGCAGGAGTCACATGGTGAGGAGCTGTGTCATCTAATTTGCAGATTGGATAATAGATGGAGTTAACCTGCATATGGATGCTGTCTCCACTAGCATGGAGATAATCCCTAATTCTCCTTATTTTTATTTTCCCCACAACAAAAACCTTGTGAGGTGGGTTGGACTGAGAGAGTGTGACTGGCCCAAAGTCACCCAACTAACTTTTATGCCTAAAATGGAACTAAACATAAATGGGCGTCCTCCTCGATCCACAGCTCACATTAGAGAACCATCTTTCAGCTGTGGCGAGGGGGGCGTTTGCCCAGGTTCACCTGGTGCACCAGTTGCGGCCCTATCTAGACCGGGACTCACTGCTCACAGTCACTCATGCCTTCATCACCTCAAGATTCGACTACTGTAATGCTCTCTACATGGGGCTACTTTTGAAAAGTGTTCGGAAACTTCAGATCGTGCAGAATGCAGTTGCGAGAGCAATCATGGGCTTCCCTAAGCATGCCCATGTTACACCAACTCTCCGCAGTCTGCATTGGTTGCCGATCAATTTCCGGTCACAATTCAAAGTGTTGGTTATGACCTATAAAGCCCTTCATGGCATCGGACCAGAATATCTCTGGGACCGCCTTCTGCCGCACGAATCCTAGCGACCGATTAGGTCCCACAGAGTTGGCCTTCTCTGGGTCCCGTCGACTAAACAATGTCGTTTGGTGGGTCCCAGGGGAAGAGCCTTCTCTGTGGCGGCCCCGACCCTCTGGAACCAGCTCCCCCCTGAGATTAGAACTGCCCCCACCCTCCTTTCCTTTCATAAACTCCTTAAAACCCACCTCTGCCATCAGGCATGGGGGAATTGAGACATCTCCCCGGGCCTATACAATTCATGTATGGTATGTTTGTGTGTATGTCTGCTTTAATAACGGGTTTTTAAAAATGTTTTTAAATTATTAGATTTGTCTTGAATTGTTTTATTGTTGTTGTGAGTCGTCCCGAGTCTACGGAGAGGGGCGGCATACAAATCTAATAAATAATAAATAAATAAACCTAATTTCCTGGTTTCCAGGCCAGCACCTTAACCATTGCATCAGACTGACTCTCACATTTGGTTTAAATTATTTTAAATATTTAGCTTCAATTGTTTTACAATGAAAAAACAAAATGTAACAAGATGGTTCAGCCTATTAAAAAAAGGACGCATTTTAACAAAGAATTCCATTAGCAGAGGATTGCAAGATGACAGCTAAGGTTTGCAAACTAGTCTACAACTTTTCTAAACTAAAAGCCTTAAACAAAAGTGGAGGCTACTGATTGTGGAATAAATAGAGACTATCAGGGGGCCCATCAGGGCAAGATGGCCTGGATGTCTTATTTGCTGCACAAAAATGATTTACAGATAAGTCCAGTGTACAATTTGCTTGCGCCAAAGCCAGTCTTTGATGGTGAACTTATGGCACATGTACTATAAGTAGCTTGTAGAGCCAGATCTGAGGGCACGCTAGGCATTGACCTATGTCAGCTCCAGCACACATGTGCATGCAAGCCAGCTAATTTTTCTGCCTTCCGGAGGGCAGCAGGAGGTCGTTTTCACTGTGAAAACGACCCAACAGCCCAACCAGAAGTTAATTTCCGAATTTGGGTGCCAAAAGGTCGCGCACGCCCTTTTGGCACCCAAGCAAGAAAAGGTTTGCCTTCACTGATATAGGATATGCCAAGGTTGTCCCTGGGAATGGGATCTTATTTCTGGAGAGCTTCTAATTCGTGTTGGCAATTATTTTCTGCAACATAATCCAGCTGAAAGATGCTTTGTCTGGATGCAGAAATGAACAGTGCTTTCTAAAGTAACATTGTGCAACAGTCCCACATTAATGTTCCTAAATGGCTTTAGTCTAGAGGTGGTTTTGGTGAAGTCATTCACAATTTCCAGCGTGCCAGGCTTAGTTGGAATTTAATTTGATGCATGCAGTCATCTCCACGGAGATCTTGGTCAATGCTTTATTTACTTATAACAGATACTGTATATGGCTGCTCAACCTGGATGCTACAATCAGTTTATAATAAACCTACGTAGGGTAGAGTAGATTAAATGATTCAATTGAAATAACCAATCCTTGTTAAGGAATCAGGAATTCACAATTATTATTGTCTTCCAGATAGAGACTCTAATCTTCCTGGCTCCAATTCTTGAGGAAACAATCAGGTTTTTAATATTCTTCTAAAAGTGAATAGGTTCAAGGTCCAATATTCAATTGGGGGACGTTCTGATCACTGCAGTCCATATGGAGTTACTGGGGCCAAACTGATTAAGACTGATTTCCTCTTTGTGTTCAAGCAAATTCTGCTCAATTTACCAAGTTACTCCAATCATTTGCTAATTCGATTTTTAGAAGGGAATTCTCTAACTTGGTGAAAGGCCCAATTCACCTTAATCATGAAGATAGGGCTTTTCTCCTTTCCTGTCCTTGGTAGATGGTCCCAAATCAAGTTGGTCCCAAAGTTGGTCCCAAATCAATCACTCTTCTTGCATTAAAGTTGCCAAGACATGTTTGATTATCACTTAGAATCTGAATCATATTCAAAAGAGAAATTGACAGTCTGGAAATTACATCAGTTTCAGAACTATAAATCTCTCCCTTTTTTTTAGAACTCGTGGGAAAAATGTACCCTACATAAGCTTATGATTAATTCATCTTTTAAAACATTTGTGATGCAGCAAGATGAATTCGTCTGAATAAAATTGCAGGATGGCAATGTACACATTAAAACATATTCTGACACTAATGGTTACCAGCTCCTGAATTACTATTATTACCAGAAAGTGTTTGGGTAGATTGTAAACCCATGTATTTTTTTAAACAGATCACGGAAGAACATTATGAAGATAGATACCGGTAATTTGCAAAAGAAACAGGATGAAGCAGAATATCCCATTTTAACTAAGAAGTGGGTTAACATTTTAAAGAATGTTAAACATGCCTCTGGAAAATGTTTAATAAGGCGGGATATAAATTTCACAGAATGAGAAAATAAAATGGTAGAAAATACGCTGAAGTATAAGTTTTGGGGATCTTCTATTCATTTTAATTTTATATCTATAATTTTTATTTTTATTAACTGAAGTGCTCAACAGCTGAAGCTATTTTTTTTTACCATGAAATACATTAAAATACTATCTGAATAAAAAGATGTAGAATGAAATGAAATGCAAAAAAAACCCCTTCATATAAACTATAGAACACTATTGCATGTAAACTAGACAGTCATTCAAAAACTAAAATAATACAAATTAAAATACAATTAAGAGACCATTAAAACATTTCATAAACTAGAAAAGTATTGTGGCAGAACAAATCACAAGCATACGTGTTAACTAAAAGTGGAAGCAATATTAGATCAGAATGAAACTGGTCTGATCTTGTGGAGGTGATGAATACATGACTGGAAGTAAAGATCTATGTTTAATTATAAAAGGTTAATACAGGTAAAAGAATACAAATTGGTATCATCTAGATTACTGTATGTGCGTGTGAGTGTTTGTGTCTGTGTGTGTGTGTGTATGCATGTACTTATGTACTTGTTTGTTTGTTTGTTTGTTTGTTTGTTTGTTTAATTTATTTATTTAATTTATATGCCACTCAATCCAAAGCAGACTCACAGTGGCTAACAAATGGAATAAATACAATAGCATATAAAATAATATCATAAAAAGAACCATACACACACAATAGTCAATCTAATTCCAGGCCTGCCGGAAAAGCCAGCAGGGAGGTGATAGTGCAAATCTCTGGGCGCAGTTGATTCCACAGGGTCGGAGCAGCCACAGAAGGCTCTTCCCCTAGGTCCAGTCAACCGGCATTGCTTGGCGGACAGGAGCTGGAGAAGACCGACTCTGTGGCCCTTTACTGACCGCAATGAGGTATAAGTTTGGAGACGGTCCCGTAAATAGGGCTTTAAAGGTGATAACCAACACCTTGAATTGGGTTTGGAGACCAGCTGGCAACCAATGCAACTCGCGTAGAGATGGAGTAACACGGGCATACCTAGGAATACCCGTTATTGCACGCGCTGCTGCATTTTGCACCAGCTGAAGTCTCCAAACACTCTTGAAAGGTAGCCCCATGTAGAGCACATTGCAATAGTCAAGACCAGAGGTGATCAAGGCGTGAGTGACTGTGTGGAGTGCCTCCTGGTCAAGGTAGGGCCGCAACTGGTGGATGAGTCGAACCCGTGCGAAAGCCCCCCTAGCCACAGCTCTAGCCGCAGCTGTGGGTCTAGGAGGACACCCAAGATGCAAACCCTCTGGGGGGGGGGATTGTTTCTCCCCCCAAGACCAAAGATGGAATCGTCTTTAGGAAGAAGGATCCAAAGCCACTCAGTCTTGTCCGGGTTGAATTTTAACCTGTTAACCCCCATCGGCTTCAAGATACCGGCACATCACCTCCACCGCTTCACTGAACAGACATGGGTTGGAGATATACAGCTAAGTATCATTAGCGTATTGCTAGCAACTCACCCCATATCATCGGATGATCTCACACAGCGGTTTCATGTAGATATTGAATAGGAGAGGAGAGAGGACCGACCCCTGAGGAACCCCACAAAGGAGGGGCCTAGGGGTCGACCTCTGTCCTCCCATTAACACTGACTGCAATAGGCCAGAGAGGTAGGAGGAGAACCACCGTAAAATAATGCCTCCCTCTCTCAACCCCTCCATCCATCGCAGAAGGATACTATGGTCGATGGTATCGAAAGCCACTGAGAGGTCAAGTGGCATCAGGATAGAGGAGTGTACACTGAAAGTCTTTTCTGAATACTGTATGTAGTTTAAGTACAAGTCTGTTGAGATACACATATGGCAAAGAGATTAACACAAATCTAAAGAAATGATTGGTCTCATCCTTTGTGCTATAAGACTGAGAGAATTAGCGAAGGGTACAAGGGCAATGAGAGGCTTTGAATGTCAGATGGATCATCAAATGATTGAGGCCCAGAGATGCCATTTTTCAGGGGAAGTATCAGTTATTTGGACGTGTATTACTAATTGCCTTTCAGGAGATGCTACAAACCAAGCAAAACATCTCTTCTCTTCTGCAGAACATCTGGTAAAACCACAGTTGTTGATGAATTATTGTGATTACTGCCACTGTGTATGCTGTATTTTTATCTCTATTATTTTTATCATCTTTCCTACTACATTTTGGTGCCATGGTGAGGTCAAAGGGTATAAGGGATAAGAAAAGAAAGGTTTACAAGAGAATGATAGCTGCAAAAAATAAAAATGAAAGATGTATAATGTTGTAATCAATGTGTAGACCTGTGCCTGTCCCCACTTTTACTATCAAAGCTGCCAGCTCAGATATTCAAATCAGCCCTATCTTTGTCACAAGCAGAAACATACAGGATATGGCATATATTTTATTTATTTTAATTTGTCAAGTATGTATTGGTAATATACAGTACATAGATATAACAGTTTAGATATTGTACATAAGATGGGTACTGATAAGAGGGAACCTTAGGACAGAGACGGTAGGCATGCTGGTGCCCTTATGCACGCTCCTTAATGACCTCTTAGGAATCGGGTGAGGTTAACAGTGGGCAGTCTAAGGGTAAAATTGTGGGGGTTTGGTGACGAAAACCGAGATGAGTGAGGTATTGAGTTCCAGGCATTAACTGCTCTGTTGCTAAAGTTGTATTTACTATAGTTGTTTGGAGCTGTTCACTTTGAGTCTGTATCTGTTGTGTGCTCGTGTATTGTTGTGGTTGAAGCTGAAAAAATCATTGACAGGAAGGACATTGTAGCAGATAATTTTATGAGCTATGTTTAGGTCGTGCCGAAGGCGACATAGTTCTAAGCTTTGTAAGCCCAGTATTTCAAGTATGGTTGCCGATCAGTTTCCGGTCACAATTCAAAGTGTTGGTTATGACCTATAAAGCCCTTCATGGCACCGGACCAGATTATCTCTGGGACCGCCTTCTGCTGCATGAATCCCAGCGACCAGTTAGGTCCCACAGAGTGGATCTTCTCCGGGTCCCGTCAACTAAGCAATGTCGCCTGGCGGGACTCAGGGGAAGAGCCTTCTCTGTGGCGGCCCCAGCCCTCTGGAACCAACTCCCCCCAGAGATTAGAACTGCCCCCACCCTCCTCGCCTTTCGTAAACAACTTAAAACCCACCTCTGCCGCCAGGCATGGGGGAATTGAGATCCTCTTTCCCCCTAGGCCTTTACAATTCTATGCATGGTATGTATGTATGTATGTATGTTTGGTTTTTATATTAATTGATTTTTAATCATCAATACCAAATTACTATTGTACACTGTTTTATTGTCGCTGTTAGCCGCCCCGAGTCTCTGGAGAGGGGCGGCATACAAATCCAATAAATAAATACATAAATAAATAAGGTATAATGTTGTGGGTAGAGGAGTGGAGGGCTCTTCTTGTAAAGTATCTCTGGACACTTTCACTTTCCAAAAACTTAATACTTTTTTATTAACTTTAAAAAAAAAATCTCCTTTCAGAAAATGAGCAGAAGTTGCTGGACAAAAGACTGGAAAAAAGTGGGATTTACTATCTCACCCCAGCCTCAGACTTAAGAATTTGCAGGAAACAGGATTACTGAAGAATAACATACGTTCCAAGGCTAATGTATTCTCTAGATGAATAGAGGAAAATTAACTAAGGACAACATTCTTTAGTTTGTTTCCTGCTAGTTGATCCTTTGTGGTTTCCGATATTTATGTTTTTTATACATTCTTAGTACTTTATTTTATGCAATTCTTCAAATGAGAGCTGGTTCTATATTAGAAGCAGACCTTTATGATTCACTTAGAATTATACAATTTCTTTTAAGATGCTTTCTGTGATTTGAGCATCCCTGTATTTTCTTCTCCAACAGGAAAGGTTTTGGAAGAGGAAAGGTTATTTGAAAAGGAATTTCTACATCCTCTTTTTCTGCCCTCTGGGAAGATAAGCAGTAACTACTAAGCAGCTATTCCAAAGCAGGAAGAAGGGGCCAGGTTGTGTAAATCCAAAAGTATTTTTGAGAGGAAATGTTTAGACTCGGCACTGCCACTACAAATGCATCAGTGATGGGTTCCTACCGGTGCAGTCCAGAGCGCCGCATTGGGAGGAACCCACTGATGCAATTTTCAGCTATTTGTTTTCTGGCCTCTCCATGTTGGAAGAAGTCCTCCCATCTGCCCTTGTCTTAATGTTGACCTTTATTCTTAATCCGAAGCACAGCTGAGAAGCTCCTCAGCTGTGTTTCGGCTTGTATTGGGGTCCTGAGCATGTGGTGAAGTGAAATTGTGCAGTGGGATGCATGCGCGGGTGCACACCGGTAGCAAAATTCAACTGGAACCCACCCCTGATGTATATATAGGGGGGAAAGCTGCAAACAATCTTGTTCTGTCATCACAGAATAAAAGAGAGATGTTTGAAAGAAGCAGAGTAAATACAGAGAAGTTTTGAAAGCAGTAAGTGTAGGTTAAAAAGGTTAACATCTAAGGAAAAAATATGAAGTGATAAATACTGTAAAATTATTTTTTAAATGGTAAGGTTGCAGGTGTAGGTGGTATGCCTGGAAAAATGTAAAAGTACAGATTTAGTTTTTTCATGAAGTGTTGTATAATTTATTTAACATGTGTATGTACCCAATGATTGGGAAAATGCCACTGTTGTTCTTCTAATTAGAAGAAAAATAGCATAATGTCCATTTATAAAAAAGTAAATATGAAAACTAAAGGTGGATTAACTTCAAATATAACTAGAAAGATGTGGGTAGAATTCTGATTGTGATCGTAAGAAAAATTTGGAATTCCTGTCAGGGTAGTGTGCATTACACATCATATATTTGTTCTTTGGTTGCTGAGAAGAGTTCAAAAGGGAACATTTATTGCATATTTGTTGATTTAAAGACAGTGTATGATGTTAGAAGTGTGTTGGTTGCTTGGGAACGTATATGTAACTTTATAATTTTTGAACTGTTAGCCAAGAACCTAAATAACCCGCAAACAGACAGTATGATGCAATGTGGAGTATGGACTTATATGTATTTAAAACCAAACTAATTGTATTTAACAGGGGAATCAGAATGAGCAATTCCAAGTCATAACAGTGGTAAAAAACAACAGGGCAAATAGAATGAATCTGAATAAAATACAGTGGTACCTCTACTTAAGAACTTAATTCGTTCCATGACCAGGTTCTAAGTAGAAGCAATTTGTTAGTAGTTTGTAAGTAGAAGCAATTTTCACCATAGGAATGAATGTAAAAGCAAATAATGCGTGCAAACCCATTAGGAAAGAAATAAAAGCTCGGAATTAGGGTGGGAGGAGGAGGAGGAAGAAGACAACGAGGAGGACAGTCGCTCCCGAAGGAAGAAGGTGAGATGAGGGGAATCAAAAAAATCCAAAACTTTAAGGCTTAAAAAAAAAAAGAGGGACTCTGAGGCGGCGAGGAAGACCACACGCCTCCCATACACTGCGCCAGAGAGAGAAACCCAGGTGGGTGAGAGGGGGGAACCTCCCGCTCCTTTGACCAAAAGGTGGCTGTTGCTGCTGCTACCTGCTGCCTCTTCCTTCCGATACTGAAGGGCTCCCTACTCCTCTTGCTCGCTTGCTTTGTAGCCGGCGGGTTTCCTTCACTGTGGTGACTCCTCGGTTTGGCTGAAGCCGTGTTGATCTGGCCAGGGCCAAGCGCCCCCTTTTGCCTTTCCGCGCCCAGATGCTACGGGAGGCAACCTTGCGCCAGGTGTATGGGAGGCAACATGTGGTAGTCACCACAGTGAAGTGGTTTATTCCCTCTCCAAGCGCCTAGAGAAAGGAAAACGCTCCGTTCGCTCTGGGCTGCCCAGAACGAACGGAGTGTTTCTTTTCTCTGGGCTCTGGTAGAGGTTTATTCCTTCTCCAAGCGCCCAGAGAAAGGAAAATGCTTCGTTCGCTCTGGACTGCCAAAGCTTCCTTAAGCGCCACTGAAAGGCTCCTCTGGCAGCCCAGAAAAGCCTGAGATGGCTGGGATAAAAGGGGGAATGGCAGGAAACTGGCTGGGCCTTTGTGCCACTCTCAAATTTCCTGGGAATTTTTTCTGGGCTTGGGTTCTTAAGTAGAAAATGGTTCTTAAGAAGAGGCAAAAAAAATATTGAACACCCGGTTCTTATCTAGAAAAGTTCTTAAGTAGAGGCGTTCTTAAGTAGAGGTACCACTGTACTTAAAATATGTATGTGGGGTCACAAATAAACATGGTCTATATACATGTAAGTAAGCAATTAATATCACCTCATTATTTTTTTACTATTTACTTCTTTTCTGCAATTTGCACAAATGTTTTCCCAAAAGGGAATAAAATGACCATGTATGAACAAGAGAGTACTGAGTTATATACTGTTACAATCAATGTCTAATACTTATTATTAACATTCACTAGGGGTGTATGGGGTGTTCATGGAAGGATATTACCTCTGTGGTAGGAGCATATGTCCTTTTACAGCAACTCATTTTAGGGCAGCTTTTAGGGCAGCTCACTCACCTTTGGTCCCCACCTGTCACTCAGCTTTCCCCTGTGGCTCCCAGTAGCTGTAGCATGCGCAGCGGCCACACTCCGGGCAACAACTCCGACAGGTTGGCCAAACAAGGTTAAAAGTAGCTGTTGGGTCATTGACCTTCAGTGTGATAAGGACTTGTCTATCTCAAGCATGTGAAGAAAGATTCCGGCAGACTGAGTGGATGAAATCTACTAGATTAGGACAACAGTCCTGAAGGCAGTCTCTGCAAACAATGTGGTATGCTAAGAGCACGGCAAGACACGAAAGACACTTTGGTCAATCACTGCGCCCAGCCCATCTCCAACTGTCTTGACTCTTGTTGCTATTGGAGCAAGATGGAATCTGGGAATGGGAATGAGGCTGACTATGCGCACCTCTTCCTCACTTGAATCCAATTCACCCGCAAGTCATGACATCCCCTCCAAGATGTCAAGGTCCTCTTTGAAAATGATGGACGAACATCAATCATCAACATTCACTGTCTATATATGAAAATTTTCACTTAAGAAAATCTGACTTATTACAGCTTCCCATCACAAATAATATACAGAATTGAATCATTAGAAATTGCATCAGTATATCAGATGACTGTTTTCTACCTGAAAAAAATGTTTGAAACAAGACCAAATCTTTGCTGGTTCATAAAAATTATGCATTATGTATATTAACTGAACAAAACCAACTTAAATCTAGGGCAAAGTTAGCGGAAGAGGGGATAAATACCGACTGGTGGCGGTAATTTCAACTACAAAATAAATTTAAAACAGATCTGGAAAATTTTGCTTTACAACTGAATGATCAAGAAATCGATAAGGTCTTAGCAGGCCCGGAAGGGAAAACAATCTCACGAACTTACAAATGCTTACTTAGAAACAAAATGGAGGAAGAGTGAGTTAAAGAAGCAATGATCAAATGGGCCCAAAATATAGGTCATACAATCGATTGGAAAAATCAAATGGGAAAATCTCTGGAGTTATAACTTGAAATTAACTATCTCTGCTGCCTATAAAGAAAACCTTTATAAAATTTTCTATCGATGGTACCTAACCCCTGTAAGACTAGCAAAAATCTATCCGGGTTTCTCTCCAAGCTGCTGGAAATGTAAAAGGGAGCCAGGCACTTTTTTCCAGATGTGGTGGACATGTGTAGAGGCCAGAAACTACTGGAGAAAAATTTGGAAGTGGATAAAAGAAATTTTACTAATTGAGATTAAATTTGAACCAGAATTATTATTGGGAATGATCGATATAAACATTAAAAAGGATGATAAATATTTAATTATACATTTGATTACTGCCGCTAGAATTTGTTATGCACAAAACTAGAAAAAAGACTTCACGCCTACCAACGTACAAAGCAAAAACAAAATAATGGAATTGGCAGAAATGAATAGATTAACTATGAGCATTAAAGGAAAAGAAGACTGACTTGCAAAAATATACGTAATTTATAATCAGATAAATTCCAGACTTTTTAAAGATCTGGCAAACCTTTTCAAATTGATTAGGAAGGTATTAAATTGTTGATTATGTTTTCTTTTTCTTCCTTCCCTTTCTTAATATAAATCATGTATTTAAGCCTTGGTTTGTTTGTTTGTTTATTAACATAGAGTTATGTCAGAAGAGCAAGAAAAATACCGACATTAAAAACCACATAATATGTAAAATTGTATATAAAGTAAAATAAGCAAGGGAAGAGAGATTAAGATATCTCTCTACTTTTTGTATGTACCTCTGTTCGTTTTTATGAATTTTAAATAAAAGCTTTAAAAAAAGTTTTTTTTAAAGTTATGCACCTACAACCCAATACAACTTTTGGGGGAGGGCGCAGGGGGAAACAATTAGAAATAAATAGTAAATAAAGCAATTAGACAATACAAATCAGAGCTAATACACTAATAGCTCAAGAATGTGCATTATTAAAATATAAATCGATATGTTCTGTTTCTAAACATTATAACACAGATTATTAACTCAACCGTAATTTAGCTTTAAGGACACTGGAAATAGTAATTTGAACCATATGTCTGGTGTAGAAGAGCCAAAAATCTTTTTCCACAGGATGAATAGTTTAACAATTTACAGCTGGAAGTAGTGCACACAGCCAACTTAGCAATTTGTTCCTAGCCATTGGAATTCAGGGACCTGAATACAACTTGCAGATCTATACTTCAAATGAGCCACAGTTCTGTAAGATAAACCTAGTATGCATAAAAGCCTCTTGTGCATTTGAAAATCAATCAGCTATGTCTACCAATGAAAGACAAATGTCCTTATGAATACGCAAGGGGAGATGGGAAAGGCACATTTTTGGGCAAAGCCAGATATAATCGAGCTATTCCATTGCATTCCATTCCTCTTTGAGAGATGGTTGCACAAAACCTACGAGTGGAACCCATTCATGCCAATTTGGGAAGTGGTGGGAGCAACCAAATCATATACTTGGCCCAAGGATGTTTCTGAAGCCTGGGAACAGTTATCTGGAACCTATAATTGATCAATCTAGCCATTTTAGCTGAAAGTTATTCAATAGGACTGGTCAAAAAGAATGCCAATTATTCAGATCAGAGCACTTCTAGCAAAGTTGAAACAATCCACTGTAAACTCAAAATGCTGCAGACACGTTTTCCACATATTCAAAAAAAAAATCTTAACAGACTCTTAGTCATTGTTTTGAATCTAATTCAAAGTGCTGGTTTTGATCTTTAAAACCTGTCCAAGTGTCATGTTAACTCAAACATACATAGTGAACCTTGAATCCTGACATAATATCAGTAGCATCCAAGAGAGGGCAGGGAAATGAAAAATGCACGATAGCCTTATCAGGGAAAGAAAAGTCACCAGCAACTTCCATTTGCAAAACCTGCATAAAATAAAATGTTTTTGCAGACAGACATACTACTCATCCAATCTGTAATATTAACAAGCAGATATAGATGTCAGTTTCTAATAATATTTATTGTTCCTAAAGGTTTTTTTTTAAAGGTAAAGGCCTCCCTGTCACATTGTGTCCAACTCTAGGGAGCAAGTTCTCATCTCCATTTTTTGACTAAGACATTTTCCGGGTTTTGTGGCCAGCATGGCTATATGCCAAAAGTGCATGGAAAACTGCTACCTCCCCAGCAAAGTGGTACCTATTAATCTACTCACGTTTGCATGCTTTCAAAGTAGTAGTTCTTAAATGATACTGATTTCTCAGGAGGGCGGAATTCTGCCTAAAGAGAGGTGCAATTCCTCAAATGAGGCACAGAGAATAGTCAACTCTTTGCCACAGCAGGTCTTGCAGTTGTTAGTGTTGATGATTCTGAAGCAAAATTAGACTGTTCATCTCTGCCATTAGTTTAGGTTCCTAACTCTAGAAAGTTGTGCGTTTTTCAAATGTTGAAGAGATTCCTTCTTTGGTTTGAGAAAGGAATGAAGGATTATATTTTAGAAAACTAACATTTATACAGCAAGATGTGAACAGAATTTCTCCTCTTTAAACACATAAGGGAACAATTAGAGAAAACTCCCTGACTTTGATGAATGTCTTACCATTGACTAAATTCCCATATTTGATAGCAACATATTATATAGTCCTTTTTCTTAGTTATACTATCTCCGTATTAAAGCTTACCTTTTTGGTTTTGCTTCTTAGACATAATAGCTTGTCTTATTTAATGTCTGATTACACAGCAAAGAATATGGTTCCTCAAGTATGAAAGTAGCAGATGTGATTCAAGTACTGCTTTGCATCCAGGCAGGAAATGGCAAATATCTGCTCAGAGACAACAATCTCCCCAGCTCCCAAGGCAACTGGAGAATTGTCAGAATCCTGCTAGCTTAAGACTGTAGATTCTTTCTTTTAGCACCAATCTTCTGTCAGGAAGCACCCACACAGCAGTTCATGTTGCTGTTTTTCAGATTCTGAAAATGAAAATGTACAAGGGGAATTTAATTTACCACTTCTATTTATTTTAACAAAGAAAATCTAGGATAGAGAATTATGTGGGATAAATAAGTTGTACTCAGCATGCAAGAATATCCCCCCAAATGGGGTTATTTTCACCAAACTCAATGTTTTTTTTTACTAAAATGCAAAACAAGGAGCAGGCGAAACTTATCGAGACCAGTGTCACATCTGGCAGACTTTGCCCTCTGTTTAAAAAACTAGTGTTCTGAAACTGAAGTTAAATGTATTTTATATTTACAATATAAACATTTTGTGAACACAGAGAAGGTATAATTCATGAGCAGAATTATTGCAAAAAGAGTATAAAACTGAAATTTATGAGTGCATACAACACAAAAGAATTTATGAAATGTGAAGTTTCTAGGATACTGCAGTTCTCTTTTAAAAAGAAACTTACACGTATACCATTGGGGGGGGAGGTGTCAGAAAAACAGTTGCTATTGCCATTAGGATAAAAGAAAATAAACTAAACACTAGCCTTATTTTTTTTCTTCGTCACCATAAATGCCATTAAAATTTCAGTATAAAAAAACCAAATGAACTTGAAAGTCACTTTTAAAATATATAAATTGAAGAACAGAAATAGTCACATAAAAATAGTATTTTACTATATTCAAACTTTAAAAACTCAGATATTAATTTTTATTTTTTTAGTTCTAAGCTTTTAGTATACCGTATTATAGATGATAGCAGTTTTGCTTAATTCTAATTTCAATGATAGATTATTGTTGAAATTAACACTTAGGAGAGAAAATCAAATATATCCTCTCTCTATGGATGAGAAAAGAAACAAGCAAACAATAAATCTTTCTACTCATCAACCATGATAATCTCTTGACCTTTTTTCCTCACCATCAAACCTTCCTAACAGGGTACTAGCCATAAGAACTTAATACAGTGTTCCCTCATATTTCGCGGGGGATGCGTTCCGAGACCGCCCACGAAAGTCGAATTTCCGCGAAGTAGAGATGCGGAAGTAAATACACTATTTTTTGCTATGAACAGTATCACAAACCTTCCCTTAACACTTTAAACCCCTAAATTACAACTTCCCATTCCCTTAGCAACCATTTAGATTATTACTCACCATGTTTATTTATTAAAGTTTATTTAAACAAATATTTATTAAAGGCAGACGAAAGTTTACCGCTGACATATGATGTCATCGGGTGGGGAAAACAGTGGTATAGGAGAAAAACTGGCGAAGTATTTTTTAATTAATATTTTTGAAAAACCGTGGTATAGACTCTTTGCGAAGTTCGAACCCGCGAAAATCGAGGGAACACTGCAAACAGAATTGTAAGGGGAATAATTTATAAATATAATCTAAACCTATTCTGTACAAGATTAGTATTACTTAGGGATTTAAAAAAACAGAATTTTTTTTTTTTAATTTCCAGGATTGTTATCCTGCTTACTTTCACAAGAAGAGAGATCTTTAAACAGATATTTAAACTATGACACTATGATATGATAAAGGCAATTCTTGGACAAATAATGAAGGGAAGAAATTACCATTACTATTATGAATTTGTTAAATACTGATGGCTAACACTGCAAAATCCAGAACCATATGCACAAAAAGTTAAACTTAAGAAGTTTAAAAAGTGGAGATTTATCTAAGCAATTTACATATGTCACACAGCAATATCCCTATACTTCAGGGTTGCCGTTATGTATTCTGCATGGTCTCTCCACATCTTCCAATCTTGCACTTTTCAACAATCAGTACTACAGCTGATACTATACTACATTATCACTAAACTACTACACCAGAGTTGGGTTGCTACTGATGTGGTAGATGGCTGACAGATCGCACAATTTGTGCATCACTACTCCGGTGCCAGCTCTTTGGACGCCACCATATTTTTTCTTTAATTTTTGGTATTTTTTACTTCCTGTGCATGCACAGAAGCAAAATTTCGCGAGGGGACGCTCGTGAACATGAGATTTCAGCAATGCTTTGCTTCCACATATGCGCAGAAGCAAAAAATATCCAAAATTTCTCACACATATCCCCTCATGAGATTTCGGTGCGTTTTTGCTTCCTGTGCATGGGTGGAAACAAAATCACGCTGGGGGCATATGTACCCTATGCGCACGCACATTGAGACTCCCCAACTGCACATGCAGCGCACCGGTAGAAGCAGGTAAGAGGAATCCCCCCTCCTGTACGACACCTACATATTGGGATTACTAGATATGATAATGAAAGTGTTCAGAACCAGAGTATGAATTATGTAGTCCTTGACTTATAACTGTTCATTTAATGACTGATCAAAGTTAGATAATCACTGAAAGAATTGACTTATGGCCTATTTCACATCCATCCAGCCATCCATCTAGCTATTTATTTAGACTTCTATTTATTTCTTTATATTTATTTATTGGATTTGTATGCCGTCCCTCTCCGGAGACTCGGGGCGGCTAACAACAGTAATAAAACAATGTACAATAATAATCCAATAAATACTAAAAATGATTAAAAAACCCATTAATATAAAAAAACAAACATACATACAGACATCTCAATTCCCCCATGCCTGGCAGCAGAGGTGGGTTTTAAGGAGCTTATGAAAGGCAAGGAGGGTGGGGGCAATTCAAATCTCTGGGGGGAGTTGGTTCCAGAGGGCCGGGGCCACCACAGAGAAGGCTCTTCCCTTGGGTCCCACCAAGCGGCATTGTTTAGTTGACGGGACCCAGAGAAGACCCACTCTGTGGGACCTAACCGGTCACTGGGATTCATGCAGCAGAAGGCGGTCCCTGAGATTTAGAAGGACTCAGGGCGGCTTACAACAATATAAAATGACAACAGCAATAAAAAGAAGTCAAGAAAGAAAACAATCTGACTACTAAAACCTTAATTAAAACTCGTAGTATAACAACTCAACAACACGCCCCCAGGCATGCCGGCATAGCCAGGTCTTCATGGCCTTACGAAAAACCAGCAGAGTGTGCAGTACGAACATCGGGGGAGGGGGGAGTTGGTTCCATAGAACCGGGGCGGCAACAGAAAAGGGCCTTCCCCGCGGTCCCACCAATCTGTATTGCTTAGCTGATGGGACATGAAGGAGGCCAATTCTGTATGTTCTAATTGGTCTCTGTGAGGTATGTGGCAGGAGACGGTTCCGTAAATAATCTGGCCCGTAAACTATGACCATAGCAGCATCCCCATGGTCATGTGATCAAAATTCAAATACAGTGATCCCTCGATTATCGCGAGGGTTCCGTTCCAAGACCCCTCGCGATAATCGATTTTTCGCAATGTAGGGTTGCGGAAGTAAAAACACCATCTGCGCATGCGCGCCCTTTTTTCAATGGCCGCGCATGCGCAGATGGTGGAGGTGGGGAGCAACGAAAGTGCGGAAGCCGACAGATTGCTTTGAATGTTGGCTGCCCCCGCCCCCCCAGCACCCGCTCGCCCGCCGTTCGCCCGGCCACCCGCCCTTCGCTCGCTGCTCGCCCGGCCACCCGGGTTCGGGGGGGTGCTGGGAAGCCCCCCAGGCCAGCTGCGACCTTTTAAAACAGCCGCGCCGCTTCCCAGCTGAGTCCTGAAGCCAAACGCAGAAGTTCGCCTTTGGCGTTTGGCTTCAGGACTCAGCTGGGAAGCGGCGCGGCTGTTTTAAAGGGTCGCAGCCGGCCTGGGGGGCTTCCCAGCACCCCCCCGAACCCGGGTTGGGGTTTCGGGGGGGTGCTGGGAAGCCCCCCAGGCCGGCTGCGACCTTTTAAAACAGCCGCGCCGCTTCCCAGCTGACTCCCGAAGCCAAACGCAAAAGTGTTTTTTTTTTAATTAATTTTTTTAAAAATCGCGATATAGCGTTTCGCGAAGCTCGAGATCGCGAAACTCGAGGGATCACTGTATATATAATTATCAATTTCTTGCAACTCTGTATTTAAAAGCACAGAACTATGCTAATTTTTGCAATATGGGTAAAATGGTATAGGTCTATGATGGCGAACCTATGGCACATGGGCCACAAGTGGCACACAGAGCCATATTGGTGGGAACACGAGCTCAGATCTGGCACATATTTCGGGGCCTTCTGAGCCCACTGGAATTGGGGAAAGAGGCTGTTTCCAGCCTCCGGAGGAGGTGGGGAAGGCCGGCTTTTTGCTCTCTCCAAGCTCCAGAGTCTTTCTAGGAGAGTGGGGAGGATGAAAATGGCCTCCCCACCCAGAGGCCCAACAGAGGCCAGAAATGGCCAATTTCCCAAATTGAAATGGGCTATTTCTGGCTTCTAGAGGGCCTCTGGGAAGGAAGGCCATTTTTGCCCTCCCCAGGCTCCTTGAAAGGC
This sequence comes from Erythrolamprus reginae, assembly GCF_031021105.1. Lineage (NCBI taxonomy): Eukaryota > Metazoa > Chordata > Lepidosauria > Squamata > Dipsadidae > Erythrolamprus > Erythrolamprus reginae. Next base: position 171,506,148 of record NC_091951.1, on the reverse strand, counting down.
TTGGAGAGAGCAAAAAAAATGGGCCTTCGGGTTTGACGGAAGTTGACAAATGGGCTATTTTCTGCCTCCGGAGGACCTCGGGGGGGGGGGTGAGCAAGACCATTTTTGCCCTCCCGAGGCTCCCAGAAAGGCTCTGAAGCCTGGGGAATGAAAAACGGTCATGCCATCGTATGCATTGCATGCACAATAAATGATATTTTATCTCTTAATATACTTAGGGCATTTTATGTGAAAAATCTTTGCATTTCTATAATAAACTGTCACTTTAAAAAAAATTACTTCATATTAGAATAAACATAAGGCAAGCAAAGATTCATGAAACTATTTCCTAGAAGTTTGCATAGTTCTCAGAGCCAAAAACACTGTAAATTCAATTCTGAAACTCCCACATGTTACTCATTTTGTCTGGTGATTACTTATAATTCTAAAACCTCTGTTAGCTATACAATCTAACATCAGTAAAAAAACTAAAAATACCATTTCAGAATGCTAAAAGTTCAGTTTTGTTTAAGATACAACTTCCTGTTCTCTATTCCTGAAAGAAGGTAGCTTCACTTCTTTTAGTAGAATTCAGAGTTTATTACACATTTTAAGCAGGCCTCAAGAACTGCAACCTTCAAGTTACATATTGTCCCCCAAATGGTGCAACTTATAAAACAGCTACATATGAAAACAGCTTTACAGTCCTCCTTTTTTTTTCATTTAGAAAACAGATACACTCTAAAGTACTTTTGAGAATGTTAACACACCTATGAAAGGGGGGAGAAGCACCCCAAATAATGAAAAAAAGTCACATCTAGTTGCATACTATCAGTAATATCATCAAGGCTTGCAGAGTATTTCTGGGATCCAGAGAGCACAAAACCTTTTCCCCCCTCACTTCCCCCTCTTTGAAATCTTGGGGGTTCTTATATGCCAGTGCATCTTATAATCCAAAGAATATGGAATATACCACTTCACAGTACTTTACAGCCCTCTCCACATGGTTTACAGGGTCAACCTACTACCCCCAGCAATCAGGAGACAGGCACTTTTAAAATTTTAGAAATACATGTAAATAAAATTGTAAGAATCATGGTGGCGCAATGGTTAGAATGTAGCATTGCAGCCTAATTCTGCTGGCTGCCAACTGCTTGCAGTCAGCAGTTCGAGTCTAATCTGCTCAAGGTTGACTCAGCCTTCCATCCTTCTGAGGTTGGTGAAATGAGGATCCAGATTGTTGGGGCAATGTGCTGACTGTGTAAAGCACTGTGAAGCTGGTATACAAATCTAACTGCCAGTGCTATTGCTAAGTCAAGGAAATCAATTATATAGGAATGTAACAGAATCAGATATAGAGTTGGCACCAGGGGTGAAATCCAGCAGGTTCTGAAGAACCGATAATAAAAATTTTGAGTAGTTTGGAGAACCGGCAAATACCACCTCTGGCTGGCCCCAGAGTAGGGTGGGAACAGAGATTTTGCAATATTCTCCCCCCGGAGTGGGGTGGGAAAGGAGATTTTGAAGTATCGTTCCCCTGCCATACCCACCAAGCGACACCACACCCAAAGAACCAGTAACTGGACTTCACCACTTATTGGTACATTTTATATATCCATCAAATGTTTTAAAATCTAAACAATATACCCTCAAACCTATCTCTGGTATACCATTGCACAAATCTTCAGTACAGTAGTACCTCATCTTAGGAAGTTAATTCGTTCCGTGACGAGGTTCGTTAAGTAGAAAAGTTCGTAAGATGAAACAATGTAAAAGCAAATAATGTGTGCAAACCCATTAGGAAACTCCAAACTTTAAGGCTTAAAAAAAGGGGCAGGCAGACAAAGTGAAGGCTAATGGAGTGGAGGCGGCAATTTGGGATGGTGTAGGAAGCTTTTGGAGCGGTGATTATGGGAGCAATTTGGAGCGGTGCAGGAGACTTTTGGGGGAGCAATTTTGGAAGCGATTTGGGGCGGTGTAGGAAGCTTTTGGAGAGGTGATTATGGGAGCAATTTGGAGCGGTGCAGGAGACTTTTGGGGGAGCAATTTTGGAAGCGATTTGGGGCGGTGTAGGAAGCTTTTGGAGAGGTGATTATGGGAGCAATTTGGAGCGGTGCAGGAGACTTTTGGGGGAGCAATTTTGGAAGCGATTTGGGGCGGTGTAGGAAGCTTTTGGAGGGGTGATTTTGGGAGCAATTTGGAGCGGTGTAGGAAGCTTTTGGAGAGGTGATTTTGGGAGCAATTTGGAGCGGTGTAGGAGGCTTTTGGGGGAGCGATTTTGGAGGCGATTTGGGGTGGTGTAGGAAGCTTTTGGAGGGGTGATTTTGGGAGCAATTTGGAGCGGTGTAGGAGGCTTTTGGGGGAGCGATTTTGGAAGCGATTTGGGGCGGTGTAGGAAGCTTTTGGAGAGGTGATTATGGGAGCAATTTGGAGCGGTGCAGGAGACTTTTGGGGGAGCAATTTTGGAAGCGATTTGGGGCGGTGTAGGAAGCTTTTGGAGGGGTGATTTTGGGAGCAATTTGGAGCGGTGTAGGAAGCTTTTGGAGAGGTGATTTTGGGAGCAATTTGGAGCGGTGTAGGAGGCTTTTGGGGGAGCGATTTTGGAGGCGATTTGGGGTGGTGTAGGAAGCTTTTGGAGAGGTGATTATGGGAGCAATTTGGAGCGGTGTAGGAGGCTTTTGGGGGAGCGATTTTGGAAGCGATTTGGGGCGGTGTAGGAAGCTTTTGGAGAGGTGATTATGGGAGCAATTTGGAGCGGTGCAGGAGACTTTTGGGGGAGCAATTTTGGAAGCGATTTGGGGCGGTGTAGGAAGCTTTTGGAGAGGTGATTATGGGAGCAATTTGGAGCGGTGCAGGAGACTTTTGGGGGAGCAATTTTGGAAGCGATTTGGGGCGGTGTAGGAAGCTTTTGGAGAGGTGATTATGGGAGCAATTTGGAGCGGTGCAGGAGACTTTTGGGGGAGCAATTTTGGAAGCGATTTGGGGCGGTGTAGGAAGCTTTTGGAGAGGTGATTATGGGAGCAATTTGGAGCGGTGCAGGAGACTTTTGGGGGAGCAATTTTGGAAGCAATTTGGGGCGGTGTAGGAAGCTTTTGGAGGGGTGATTTTGGGAGCAATTTGGAGCGGTGTAGGAAGCTTTTGGAGAGGTGATTTTGGGAGCAATTTGGAGCGGTGTAGGAGGCTTTTGGGGGAGCAATTTTGGAAGCGATTTGGGGTGGTGTAGGAAGCTTTTGGAGAGGTGATTATGGGAGCAATTTGGAGCGGTGCAGGAGACTTTTGGGGGAGCAATTTTGGAAGCGATTTGGGGCGGTGTAGGAAGCTTTTGGAGGGGTGATTTTGGGAGCAATTTGGAGCGGTGTAGGAAGCTTTTGGAGAGGTGATTTTGGGAGCAATTTGGAGCGGTGTAGGAGGCTTTTGGGGGAGCGATTTTGGAGGCGATTTGGGGCGGTGTAGGAAGCTTTTGGAGAGGTGATTATGGGAGCAATTTGGAGCGGTGTAGGAAGCTTTTGGAGAGGTGATTTTGGGAGCAATTTGGAGCGGTGTAGGAGACTTTTGGGGGAGCAATTTTGGAAGCGATTTGGGGCGGTGTAGGAAGCTTTTGGAGGGGTGATTTTGGGAGCAATTTGGAGCGGTGTAGGAAGCTTTTGGAGAGGTGATTTTGGGAGCAATTTGGAGCGGTGTAGGAGGCTTTTGGGGGAGCGATTTTGGAGGCGATTTGGGGTGGTGTAGGAAGCTTTTGGAGAGGTGATTATGGGAGCAATTTGGAGCGGTGTAGGAGGCTTTTGGGGGAGCGATTTTGGAAGCGATTTGGGGCGGTGTAGGAAGCTTTTGGAGAGGTGATTATGGGAGCAATTTGGAGCGGTGCAGGAGACTTTTGGGGGAGCAATTTTGGAAGCGATTTGGGGCGGTGTAGGAAGCTTTTGGAGAGGTGATTATGGGAGCAATTTGGAGCGGTGCAGGAGACTTTTGGGGGAGCAATTTTGGAAGCAATTTGGAGCGGTGTAGGAAGCTTTTGGAGAGGTGATTTTGGGAGCAATTTGGAGCGGTGTAGGAGGCTTTTGGGGGAGCGATTTTGGAGGCGATTTGGGGTGGTGTAGGAAGCTTTTGGAGGGGTGATTTTGGGAGCAATTTGGAGCGGTGATTTTAGCAGTGAGATGGGGCAAAGGAAGCGGTAGGTTAGGGGGGATTTTGGCAGCAGGATGGGGTGGCTGCGGGGAGCAGAGGAAGTGGAGGGCTAGAGGGGAAAGTGGCAGGGAAATGGGGCAGCTCCGGCATTCCTCGCCTCAGGACTGCAGGTGTAAGCAAAAGGAGGCGGGGAATCCCGGCAGGGGTGGCAAGCAAATGGGAAATCCTGGCGGTGGCAGTCACAAGGCACGGGAATCCCTGCAGTAGTAAGAGAGCGCACGCGCAGTAAGAGAGCCCATGCATCCGGGCTCGGGTTCATAAGGCAAAAATGGTTCTTAAGAAGAGGCAAACAAATCTTAAACACTGGGTTCGTATCTCGAAAAGTTCGTATGAAGAGGCGTTCGTAAGACAAGGTATCACTGTATTTGTCTATACACCAAATGGCAACTTTGGACTATAGCCCAAGTTGATTAGCTTCCAGCTTTTAACACAAAACTATGCTTTAAAAAACAGTGGCCTGATCAGTTATTCCAGCTATACAAAGAGCTGTTGTTATGGTTGTTTCCCCCAAGACAAAATAATTGCTGTGAGAATAAGTATGTTGATCCTTGCTCATGAATAACTGTCCCAAAATCAACTAGAAATTCTAGAAGCATTACACAAAAGCAAGGGCTGTTTTATCCAACTATTTTTTCTAAAAGGCAATTATTTTTTCAGCCAGAAGCCAAGTATTGGCTATCCCTGTCTGGTCCCAAGCGAATTGCTTTTATTTTGAAGATGACCCCCCCCCCCCCCAGTTTATGCATGTCTATGGACCTTCACAGTTCTATTGGTTCAGCTCTCCAGAACAGTGTCTGTTTTTCATGTCACTCCCTACACGATGTGATGCATTTGAATTTATATCTGAATTTCTGCCTATGAAAGAGCTGAAAAAGAAAATCACTTTGGATACTGTCGTGTGAAACAGCTTTAAATACAACTTTACCCTACATTCATTGTTGGTTTTGTAACTTCTTTGACAAAAAAATCCCATCTCATAATACTCAAGGCAATATGCATCTAGTTAAAATTCTAAGAACAAGAAAAGCAGTTGATCGTTACAAAACTTGGTCAAAATTATTAGTTTCTTAATAATATTAAGCATCCATTTATCGAACCTATTGAAGAATCCCATGTGGATAAAACAGCATTTCTAAACATGTGTTCATTGTGTATATAATGTCAGCCGGAAAAGTAAGCAATGCTTTTGGTGGATTAACTTGCATTTTTTCAAAAGCCCCTTTTTTTCCTTATCTCTCCTTGAAAGAGATTCAAAGTGACTGCACATTTTATTCACCAAATGAGCTCAAGAATAAACAGACAGCACACAATTATTTGAATGCTAGACCTCAGTTTCAAAGCCACTAAAAAAGCAGAAGTACTTCTGAAACGCTATGCAACTCTGGGCAGCAAGCCTTCTTCCTTGCCAGTTCTGTATCAATCTGTGAAGCCCATCTGTGATTAGAACTATCTTCTCTTGAAGTGTAATCCTATTCAAAACTTAGCCACATTGAACGCAATGCTATTTATTCCTAGAGAATGCCACAGGATTATAGCTTAATAAAATTAATTCCAAAAATAAAAACCACATGTTTATTTTCAGATCATAATATCTGGTTCTATCTCTGTCTCTATATCTCTCTCTCTCTCTATCTATCTATCTATCTATCTATCTATCTATCTATCTATCTACCGTATCTACCTACCGTATCTACCTACCTACCGTATCTACCTACCGTATCTACCTATCTACCTAATTGCTTGTACATACATACGTACATACGTTCTAGCATAACTCTGAAACGCCTCAAGTAATTTCAACCAAACTTGGTAAACATGACTTACTATCTGGCGACAAATACTGTGGGGTAAGACACCCCTAACACCATAGGGATGACCTTTCAGAACAACCCATGTTCTGTACACTGAGCCTAGCTCAGCGTTTTTCTGAAGCAGTCTATGCCTCCATCACACAGTAGGCCTATGAAGGGAGCCTGATTAAGTCAGTACAGAGGCCTTTGATTGAACATGGCATGACCTAAGCGGATCGCCTTTCCCCACCTCACCATGGCGGCCCGATCTTGCAGGGAATAGCTTTGATCTGCCTTCCCAGGATCATCCTTCACCCCGAATCAAACCTAGGGGTTCCCTTACACAGTAGGCCTATGAAGCGAGTACAGAGGCCTTTGTTTGAGCATGCCACAGCCTAACTGGATTATACTCACAGTCACTCATGCCCTCATCACCTCGAGGCTCGACTACTGTAACGCTCTCTACATGGGGCTACCTTTGAAAAGTGTTCGGAAACTTGAGATCGTGCAGAATGCAGCTGCGAGAGCAATTATGGGCTTCTCTAAGTATGCCCATATTACTCCAACACTCCGCAGTCTGCATTGGTTGCCGATCAGTTTCCGGTCAAAATTCAAAGTGTTGGTTATGACCTATAAAGCCCTTCATGGCACCGGACCAGAATATCTTCGGGACCGCCTCCTGCTGCACGAATCCCAGCGACCGGTTAGGTCCCACAGAGTCGGCCTTCTTCGGGTCCCGTCGACTAAACAATGTCGTCTGGCGAAACCCAGGGGAAGAGCCTTCTCTGTGGGGGCTCCGACCCTCTGGAACCAGCTCCCCCCTGAGATTAGGATTGCCCCCACCCTCCCTGCCTTTCGTAAACTCCTTAAAACCCACCTCTGTCGTCAAGCATGGGGGAACTAAAACATCTCCCCCTTGCCCATGTTGTTTTGCCGTTTGATTGATTGACTGTGTGCCTGTTTTTTATATATATTGGGATTGTTTTATGAATTTTTAAATTCAAAATTGTAATTAGATTGGTGGGAATTGGATTTGTTACTATGTACTGTTTTTATTGTTGTTGTGAGCCACCCCGAGTTTGCGGAGAGGGGCGGAATGTAAATCCAATAAATCTAATCTAATCATCCACCCCCACCTCACAGCTTCGGACTACGTTCTCAGGATCGTCATTCATCCCAATTCATTGCGCAAAGGATGGGGACCACCCCAACTGAGGGGAAACAGGTATGGAGGCCAGATAGGATGTACAGCATGGGCAGTTCAGGGATTTGTACTGTTTTGCTGTTGTGAGCCGCCCCGAATCTTCGGAGAGGGGCGGCATAAAAATCTAATAAATAAATAAATCAAATGAATAAATAAATTTATGTTCCAGTTCCAGGCCCAGTTTGAGAAAATGGTAATATGGGTGGTGGCTGGGCGGGGGGTGGCGCTTCTAAATCCCCCAGCTGCCCACAGGTTCCGTAGCTGGGATTTGAACGAGGTCCTTATACTTTTAAAACCCTGTAAATAAAATTATGTTGATTTGACACATAAGATATAATTCATTCCTTTTCCGGTCTAATACAAGATTGGGATAAATAAATACCCGGTCAATGCCAGGTATTCAGTTAGTAGTTTATAAATACAGAATGTGGATGTGATAGCTATGAAATAAAATGCAGAAAATTTGGAAAGGAGAGTTTCTTAAAATTGTAAAAAAATTGGAAAGTCTTAATTTAAATCTATAACCAAATAAACTTGGTAACAAAAATGAAGACAATAGAATTAGAACAGTTTCAGATCTCAAATGTGATAAACAGTTTATGAAGATTTGCACATGGTTACAGAGTTGTGCAAGTCCCTCAAAAAAAGATATTCTAGAACAAGTGGGAACATGTAATGAAATCACTGTGTATGGATGGATACATATGTAGAGAAGATCATAAACAGCTTCCAAAGAAACCACATAAGCCTGCAAAAAGATACAGCCACTTTAGCAATTCAGAAATATGTGTTTAAAATCTTTTCTTATTCATTGTATTTATTTGTATCCCATCTTCATTGTTTTTACAGATAACTCTAAGGCAAGGAACATATCCAAAATACATTCCTCCTCTTTTTCCTCACAATAATAACCCTGTGAAATGAGAGAGTAATTGGCCCAAGGACATCCAGTTGGTTTTCAAGGCAAAGGCAGGATCAGAATTTACTGTCTCTGGCTTTCTAGCTTGGTGCCTCAACCACTAGACCAAACTGGTTTGAAAGAAGTCCCTTTTCCAAAAGAGTTGCTCAGCTCTATAAAGATCTATAGTATAAAAACATTGCGTATAAATTAAAAATTTTGGAGAAAATAATTCAGCAATGTAGAGAATATTTAAAGTTTTGAATGCAATTTTGAAATTAAGTACAGTACCGATAACATGTGGTCCTCAGTGGCCAAATAATTTTCTGAGCATAAAAGTCATGTTATTAATAGTTGCAATGTATAGTTCTTGTCTGTCTGATTTAGTCACTACAGAAAATTAAGAAATTATTTTTGCCACTGAAAATCAAGGAGACTGACTTCCTATGCCAAATAAACAGCCTAATATAAGCGTTAAGGAATAAATTATTATTTTTAAGTTTTGTTTTATTTAACAGTTGAGCATTATTTGGCTTATATTAAGTGGAGACTAATATTAATGATGTTCATTAATATTTTACACTGTAGATGCAGCAAATCTATAATAGAATTAAATTTGATTTGAAAGCATTTCTAAACTGCACATCATATAAAATCATCATATCATATAAGTACACCATATAAGGACATCATATAAAAGTCACTCTAATCTAGCACTTTAAATAAGGAGTAAAGTACAACCAACTATTCAACATAAAATGGAACAGATAGCTGTCATTTGATCACAAACATAAGACATCTAGCCACAAAGTCCAATTTCAATACCTAAAAAAGAAAAGAAAAAAGATTTAAAAGTAACCACAGAATTCCCTCCCTATTCTTAAATAATTCTGAACCACGCACACCATATCTAAATATGCTTTCTATATTTACATAGGATCATTATAACCATGATGGCAAACCTGTGGCATGCATAGCCATATCTGTGGGCATACGAGCCATTGCCCTAGCTCAGCTCCAGTGTGCATGCGCATGTGGCCAGCTGATTTTCGGCTGGTCCCACCTAGCCACCCCTCCTCCCAGGAGTCTCCACGTGGCTCATTTTGGATGACAGGTGTATACAAGGCTCACGTGGAGGCTTTGGGAGCATTATGGCCTCTGGAGGACCTCAGGAAGGAGCAGGGGAAGCCGTTACCACCCTCTCCAGGCTCCTGGAAGGCCTCTGGAGCCAGGAAAGCATCTGGAGCCTGAGGAGAGTGAAAAACGGGCCCACCAGGAAAGCCTCTGGAGCCAGGAAAGTGTCTGGACCCTGGGGAGCGCAAAAGGTGGGCCCAAAACAGGATGTGTGAAGGAGTCGTGCGTGCATATGGCGGGGTAATCGTGCATGCATGTGTCAGGGAACACAGAGATTTCATGTGCATGCCCTTGGGGAAGGGGCACAGCGGGCATTAAATTATTGGTGTGGGCACACATGTGCCTGCTTTTGGCATCCAAGGGAAAAAAGGTTCACCATCACTGATCTATAATGTATCTGATAATCTCAGATACCTGCCAATGTAGATCAATACATCCAAAAATTTTTGGCAGCCAATATACTTTGAACCAGGACAGCAAATATGCCTTTATCAGATCTACTCTGTTTTTCACTTCATTCCATGGTACTGAACAACAACAAAAAAAGGTTTATCCTTTTTAAAGCCTGAACAACATCTCCGTTAAAACAGCAACATCTGGCTAATTGGCTTTTGAGTACTGTAGTCCCTTACCAAGCTATTTTAGTCTTGTTGATCACAAATATGAAGAGCTGTGCTTGTTCACAGTCTGCAACTTTCAATTACTTTCAAAGATGAGAAGGTAGAAATGTCACAACTAATACAGTAGCAAAAGCCCTAAGGACCAAAACTATTTATTTCAACTTACTGTACATGCATCTTTGTAACCAGATAAATGTATTTCCTTTCATGGAGTGGGTTCACATTTCACATTAAAGCCACAAAACACATTTAGTTTAGTACTGTGTGAATCGAGCTATATAATTAAACAGAAAAGCTCAGCCTCCAATCTTAGGACATTCTTTACCTCTGTTTTGCCTTCATTTAACTTTTCTGCTCAATGAATATACAGTGATACCTCGTCTTACAAACTTAATTGGTTCCAGGACAAGGTTTGTAAGGTGAAAAGTTTGTAAGACGAAACAATGTTTCCCATAGGAATCAATGGAAAAGCCCAAAATTCACCCCTTTTGCCAATAAACCCCACCTCCAGACTTCAATGTTTTTGTGATGCTGCGATTTCGCTGAGGCTCCCCTTGGTGGGAAATCCCACCTCCGGACTTCCCTTGCCAGTGAAGCGCCCATTTTTGCGCTGCTGGGATTCCCCTGCAGCATCGCAAAAACATGCAAGTCCGGAGGTGGTGTTTCCCATGGAGGGGAGCCTCAGGAGAATCCCAGCAGCACAAAAACGGGCGCTTCGCTGGCAACAGAAGTCCAGAGGTGGGGCATCCCAGTGGCGGCGGCTTGGGTTTGTAAGGTAAAAATAGTTTGGAAGAAGAGGCAAAAAAATCTTAAGCCCCGGGTTTGTATCTCAAAAAGTTTGTATGACGAGGGGTTTGTAAGACAAGATATCACTGTAATTCCATTCAGTCTAAAGCCGTGCTCTCAACAAGCTTCTTCCCTCTTGGGGAACAGGAGGTCTAGTTGCCATTTGAAACAAGTACTTTGGGACAGCCATGACCTGGATGATGGGAGAATCTCCATAGAGATCCAAACTTCTCTGTTTCACCTTTCCATTACAAACAGGGCACATCAGTGCATTGTCACCTTAGACTGCCAATAACTATAATCCACTTCAGCAGTAACTTATTTCACTTTTGCATTCTTTAGCCACTGCAGCTACCCTTTAAAAATATATTTTTCAAATACCAAGACACTCCAGTTCAGAGGCAAGTACCATATAGCAGGTGGCAATAGTTTACATTTCTAGGACAGAGCTACAACTTGCGTTTTTGTCAACCATTGTTACTTTACCTCCTTCCTCCTTCCATCCTCTCTCTCTTTGGTACTGGAGGTGTGTTTGGGTGGGAAGTGGAGGACAGTAGATTTAAAGTATTTAGGGCATGTGGGAACAACACTCTGATTCGGTCTAGAAAACAAGTCCCGAAGAGATCCCCTCCTGGGCAAGTTCAGGATTTTCTCGTGTCCTCCTTGAAGGCGTTTACTAGCTTGCTGGATGAGCGGTTCTCCTGACTCGGCGGAGCTTGCTCTGCAGCCTGTTTTCGTAAAGGGTTCTTTGTGACTCGTCGTGGGAAAGAGGGCGTCCTTCTCCGCAAAGAACCCGAGTCTCCTTCTCTCTCTTCTTCACAAATTCAAGGCGTCTTCTACTCTTCCGCGTGGTCTTTTTTCCTTTTTCGTTCCTCTGCCGGGGAGAGTTGAGGGGAAGCCTTACAAGGCTCCGGGCTGAGCTTCACTCTTGCCTGCCTGCCACATCGGAAAAGCCCCTCCTTCCACCGCCACATCGCCTCTGCGCCCTCCTGCCCGTCGACTGCCTGCCTCCGAGCCCACCCCTTAATCCCCCCAACACAGGGCCATTCCCTCGGCTGCCTGCCTGCCTGCGCCTCCTCCCCTTGTTTCCCCACCGAGGCTCCTTTCCCCACATGCTTTGGGGGTTTCCCCTCAGGACGCCCAGCCTCCCCTCCGCCCGGTCCTCGCCCCCGTCTTACCCACCTCGGCGGAAAACCTCAGCCAACCATCAAAGCCGCTCCGGTTTCCCTCCTCACCTCAGGCCGCCGCCGCCGCCAAGCGCCGGGGAAGGTGGAGCCCCGCCCACCCGTAAGGGAGACGAGAGAGAGAGAGAGAGAAATCGTCGAAGGCTGCGCGAGCCCCGCAACCAACCGGACACATGCGCCCTGTTTCCTTCAGCCAATGGGAAAGATGTTTCTCTTCGGCGGAGCGCCGGCCAATAGGAGCCACGGCGAACCCACTTCGCTCCCACCTTTTCCCTCTTTTCTCTTCTCCCTCCCTCCCCTCCCCCGAGATCCAAAAAACTGAGTTCGGCTCGAGGACAACGGAACCGCTCTAGCTCCCGAAGCGCTTCGTTCGCTGTCCAATCGGCTTCGGCGTTGGAGAGACCCAATCAGCGACCGCAAAAGAGGTTGTTGCGGATGGATGGTTAACCCAAGCTGGACCAATTACCAAAGCCGTGGAAAGAGACCCAATCCGGCGCGCGGAGGGGCGCGAGGAGCTCCGGCTGACCCAATAAAGTCTCTTGCCGTTCTTTCCTATTCCTCAGGCGAATCCTGAAACGGGGGAGGGATGGTCTCTCTCTCTTTCTCTTTCTTTCTTTCTCTCTCTCTCTTTTTCCCCCTCCCCGGCAACGGCCGGAGGAGGATCCTTTGACGGCGGTCGCTCGGATTCCTTCATTTGAGTGCCTGCAGAGCTTTGCTGGAGGCGGAGAGCCTCTCCGCCCGATCCCTTGAACGCCGCACATACTTTTTTTAAAAGCTTCGTGTATGCCCGTCTGCCGTTTCCTGTGAGAGATTCAGAACAAATGTCCCTGCAGATGTTGACATGGGTGACATGATCTACTGAGTGTATGTATAGCACTAGCATCTTGACTTAGTAGACTTCTATACTGCTTCCCAATGTTTTTAACAGCCCTCTAAAGTGGTTTACAGAATCAGCCTATTGCCCCTAACAATCTGGGTCCTTATTTTACCCACCTCGGAAGCATGGAAGGATGAGTCAACTTTGGTCCTGGGTAAGATTTGAACTACCGGCAGCCAAAAGTCAGCAAAAGTAGCCTGCAGTACTGCATTCTAACCACTGCCCTCCACACAGCTCTTGCCTTAAAAGCTTCTAAACCCAATTTTCTGACTTCATCCAGCACATCAATTCATCATAATCGCCTTCTATGCTAGCTGCATGGTGTGGGCCACTGTTTTGGCTGAATGTGGGCTCTTTTATACAAATGCTTTTTCAGAAAAGGAACCTGCAAGTTTGCTGAGGTCACACAGGCCATGGTAGGCTGAATGTACGCAATTGTTCAAAACCACAAATGTTTACACATAAGCAAAACCAAACAGGCCACATTAGTGTAGGTTGAAATCAATCTCAGAAGTACCCTGTACTCTGATTAGACAATCACACATTCCCAAGTCTACTGTGAAGGATTCCACAGTGGTAACTATAATGAATTCAAGTTCTCACTGGATTTCTGTGATTTAAATTCTCCCCAAATCCTGTATCTTAGGCAAAGCATCACTTGCCTTCGAACCTCAAGATATTTCTGGATATGGATGGAAATGCATTGTCTTCCCAGCCATAATATTTAGGGCATGCTGCTACTTCTAAAGTGTAGCTAATAAAACTTTTTATAAAACTACATCCAGACTGAAAATTTAAATGTTCCTTAAATGAGAGACATTGTTATAAAATGCTAATTAATTTCCAGCATCTCATTGTTCTTTTGCCCTTAGTTATGATCTTTCAGCCAATCGGAATCATTTCACAGTGAGATTGGTGGTAAACAACTAATAAAAAAGAATATATTTTTTCTTTCCCTGATTTTTTATAAATCAAGTCTCACTCATTTTCTGTTAATAGCTCAATAGTGTCATCTGCTGGGCCTAGATGAACATGTAAGCATTTCAAACCAATAATTGATACTGTGTTTCCAGTAAAAGAGAATAAATAAAAATATAGATGTTTTACCAATTACAGCCATCCAAGCACTCAAGAAAAATTAGCAACACAAACTGCAGTGTAAAGGGAAAGTTCTATGTGATAATAAAACTAATGACAAAGTTTTCTGTTTACTCAGGATAATTACGGTAAATTTAATTGTGAGAAAAGAGAAACTCTTATAAGATTTAATGTTATTACTCTATCAAAAAGAATATTGGGACAATTAAAACTCTTAAAAGAGATATGGAAATGAGTATTAGTGATGCAAACAATTTAGAGATAATGTAATAAATTTAAGGAAACCTACAATGTAATAATCTGCCAATCCCTTCTCTGATGGACTTCTGCTCTGAGCAGAGGCTGCCTCTTCCTTGAGCCATCCAGAATAGTACTGATGACAGATGACAGTCTATCCAGCTAGGGAGCCCACATCGATTCAGGAGTAGCCCACGGCCTATGGTTGGAGCAGGAGGTATCAACAGACTGGAACTGCGCAGTCCGCCAAGCGCTCTAGGAGCTGAGCCGGCTAATGGTGGGAAAACACATACTAATCTCACCAATAACACCACAGCCAAGGCCCACATTAATAGGCAGTGGGGAACCCGGTCACCTGCCCTCATGGAAAAAGCCAGGGCTCTGGGCAGTTGGGCAGAACAACAATGTGTCTCCATCACAGTGGAGTACATTTCAGGGGAGGCCAATGTCCAGGCAGAGTGGAAGCTGCACCACGACCTCTTCCACCAACTCTGCAACAGATTCAGCAAGCCTCTTGTAGACCTCTTTGTGACCAGAGAGAACACTGAGCTGCCTCAGTTCTCCTGGTTCTGCTGTCAGTGAATGGAGGGTACGGGTGCTCCTGTATGTCTTTCCCCCACTCACACTGATCCCAAGCTGCTGAACGAGAGGGTGGAGATCTTGCTGACTCTGCACTGGCCATGCAGGGCGTGGTTTGCGGTCCTAATGACACTATCTGTCTGCCCTCCCTGGCGGATCCCTATGTTTGCCTCCACTCTCACCCAGGGGGCAATCTTCAACCCTGAGCCCCTTTGGATGCAATTGATCGCCTGGCAGTCAAGTGGTGCACCTTAATCAATCCTCAAGTGCCTCCTGGAGCCATTGACCTCATTTACCAATTGCATTTATACTGCCACCTGGACGACCTTCTGCAACTGGTGTAAAGGTGCCCAGTGTTCTCCTACAGATCTGTCAGTGGGCCAACTGTTGGGGCTCCTCAAGGAGAGGTTTGATAAAGGACTGTCACTTAACACACTCAGGAGACAAGTGGCAGCCTTGTCCTCAGTGCTGGCCTGTGGAGAACTTTCCTCCCTGACCCAATATCCCCTCATCAAATGCCTGCCATGTGGGGCCATTCTAAGTCGTCCTCCGGTGGTACATCATTTCTCTACCTGGGACTCAACCAAAGTGTTGGACTCATTGACTGGGGTTCTGTATGAGTTGCTCCAGGATTGCTCCCTCCACCCCCTCACAAAAAAGGTGGCCTTGCTGGTGGCCATCACCTCGGCCTGCAGGATTTCAGAGCTAGCAGCTCTTTCGGTCTGCAATGACTTGTGCCTCTTCTTCCTGGGCAGGGTGGTTCTTCACTTACACCCCACCTTCCCCACCAAGATTAATACCTGGTATCATAGGGCCCAGGAGCTTACACTACCTAGCTCCTGTCCCTGCCCCTTCCCTCCCTTGGAACGCAAGTGGCATACCCTAGATGTTAGAGAAGCACTATGCATCTATCTGAAGCGCTCTGAGGGAAGGCGTAGGTCAGAGGCCCTTTTTATCTCTTATTTTCCATCTTCTCTTGTGTATATGTCTGTTAGTATATGGGGTCTTTTATAAATCTTTAAATATTTTAAATTTGTCAGATTATTTATGATTTGTTCCACGTGTTGTGAGCCGCCCCGAGTCTTCGGAGAGGGGCGGCATACAAATCTAAGTAATAAACAAACAAACAAATAAATAAATAAATAATAAAAAGATTTCCTTAGCCACTGTGGGGAGGTGGATTCAGGCCGTAATAGCAAAGGCATTTGACATGGCGAACCTTTTTTTCCTTGGGTGCCGAAAGAGCATGTACGCACACTATCGTGCATGCGAGAGTGCCCACACCCAAAATTCAATGCCTGGGAAGGGCGGAAACAGCTTCCCCTGCTCTCCGGAAGCTCTCTGGAGACCGGAAATGGGCTGTTTCAAAACTTCTGGTGGGCCCAGTAGGCTCGTGTTTTGCCCTCCCCAGGCTCCAAAGGCTTCCCTGGAGCAAAGAGAAGGTAAAAATGTCCTCCTCCATCCCATCCGGAGGCTCTCTGGAAGCTAAAAACGCCCTCCCAAAGCCCGTGCAAGCCAAAATTGAGCTGGCCAGCACACACATGCACCTTGGAGCTGAGCTAGGGCAATGGCTCGTGTGCTAGCAGATATGGCTCCACGTGCCACCTGTGGTACCCGTGCCATAGGTTCACCATCACTGCCCTAGGGGCATAACCGCCCATTCTACTAAAGCACAGCAGTCTCCATGACTTGGTCCGCCCAGGCTTCCCTGGAATGGTTTGCAGGGCAGCCACCTAAGCTACTCCCTCCTCTTTCATCAGGCACTATAAAATTGATGCCTTTGCTTCAGCTGATGCAGCCTTTGGCCGCAGAGCCTTCAGCGGGTGCTGCCCTCAGCAGTAAGGGGACCTAAGCTCCTTCCCATGGGACTTAGCTTTGGCAGGTCCCACAGTGGCTGAAATCTCCACCCATATGGAGAATGAAACGTTGTTCCTACCTGATACGTTAATTTTCATAGGTGTGGAGATCTCAGCTAGATCCTCCCATTCTCTTAAGCTTAGGTCTTAGGGCCGTGGTCCACTTTGCATATAAGTCTGCATTAACTATCACTCCTGCCCTAATTATTTTGCCGCAAGAGTTGTTTGGGGCCCTATACGGACGCCTACCTTTCCGGGAATCTGCTGCGATGACTTCACCTTGACCACACGTTGAGCCTGTGCTGCGCCCTGCACCAAAAGCGGGCTTAGTGACGGAGGCAGAAAAAAATCATTAAAATAGGTTCAGTCCTCATTGCCTAATGGATAAGGTCAACCCACACTGGCTGAGATCTCCATACCTATGAGAATGAACATATCAGGTAGGAACGTTTCATTTTCCCTGAAAGTTAAAAGGATGAGGCACATCTTTTCATTATTAACATAATAGCATTTATTTTATAAATAAGATACTTTTTAAAAAAATATTGAACATATATTTCAGGGTCAGAAACAAACATTACTCTAATAATAATAGTTTAATCCCCAGCTGTTTGATGGTAATAAAATTTCTGTGCTGTCTAAAATGCAATCATGGAAATTTTGGCTTCTTTGCCTGCATGAGGAGTTCATAGGCAGCTTGCACTTCAATAAAACGTCTTTCAGCTTCTGCTATTTGATTTCGATTACGATCAGGATGCCAAAGCTTCACCAGCTTCCGGTAGCTTTTGGTGATTTCTTCTGGAGTGGCATCATAAGGAATACCTAAGATCTAGAGGGAGAGGAGAGAGGAATATCAGCATCCTATCAAAGATGTAAGTTCACTAATATTTTAATTCTGAATTGTCTAATCGATAATTAGTTGGCTGGGTGACTTTGGCCAATCATAGTCTCTTAGCCCAACCCACCTGATGGGGTTGTTGTGGGGAAAAGGAGGAATAGAATGGAGCATGTTTGCTGTCCTGAGGTTTTTATAAATAAAGGAAGGATAACATCTAAGAAAGAAAGAAACCAGCCATTTGTCTGTGATAGGTGGAGAGAACAAAGAATAATTTTCTTGCACTTGCTGTTACAACTTATTGAAAAATCTATAAAAGCCAAACATCCAATAAAGGATTATTTTTATGGGGTTTGAACTAATAGTAGAGCACATAATTTTGCAGACCTTTGGAAAGCTAAGCATAAAGGTCCTTTCTCTTTCTTGCAATTCTGCAAAACACAGTTTCCTTCCTTCCTTCCTTCCTTCCTTCCTTCCTTCCTTCCTTCCTTCCCTCCCTCCCTCCCTCCCTCCCTCCCTCCAAATGCATCAAAACCGAAGAGCCTTGATACTATCTCTCGTTATACATTTTGGGTAAAACTTTCAGCCAGCTAGATGATAATATTATACCATTCCCAACCTTTAAACACGGCATATTCTGTTGTAATATTTCAAATAATCTCAGAAAATTCCACAAAAAATCATGGTGGTCTTGTGTTAAGTCTAAGATTGCAGAATTCTAATTAATGGCTATACTCTGGGAATTTTAATTCTAAGACGTCAGGGAAATGTGCTCTAAATCGAAGAAACAGTCAATAATGGAGCAAATATGTATAACAGATAACACATTGTTGACTTCTTTTTCCTTTGAACTGTTTTCCTTACAATCAAAAAGTTCTGATTTCAGATATAATGTTATTCTTTTCACAAGTAGCATTTTAAACTGGTAAATCAATGTAAGTGTAAAATTATTGGCTAGGGTCTTCTGATGTATTTAGTTGTTTTTCTTTATTTTTATATACTGTTAAAATAGAATATTTTATTAATGAATTGAATAAGAATTTTTCAAACTGTTTCTAATTGGATTAAATATGATTTACATTTTGTTGTTTTATGTTGCACACTGTACAGTACTACCAGTAGTATTTGAGCTTCCTTTAATGCCATTTTATTATTCATACAAATAGCAGTCCTTTAATACATGCAAAGCAAGTTGTTTTATATGCAAGGTTTGAAGTGTATATTTTAGTCTGTCTGAGGACAAAAGAGTTTGAAACTGAGAGGATCTTTTAGTCCTGACTTAGATACAAAGCTAGTTGGGTGATCTTGAACCAGTCATTTTCTCTTAGCCATAGGAAGAAAGCAATGGCAAACCACTTCTGAAAGGCCGAAAATGGACGAAAACCAGGTAAATTCAACCCTGGCCCAGCACCGGCGTTCATGATTCCAGAGCTGGGCGCCTGCCCAGCACTGATGCTCACAATCCAGGTGCTGGTGGCCCAGTGGCCTGCCCAGTGCCAGCGATTTCAGCCCGCCCAGCCCCAGCAGCGCTTGCAGAACACTTTGCCCCAACCTTTACCTTTTGGAGAAAAGCTGCATGCTTTCTCGCTCTTTCGTACACCTTCTTCGCCCTTGCCACACCGAGAAGAGCAAGGCGGGCAGGTGGAATTCGGCAGGGCTGCTATTGCTGCTGCCTGCATGGTTCTGCAGCTCTAGGCGCTGCGGTGAGATTCGGCTGCTGTGCATGTGCAGCAACCAAAATCTTGCGCGAACGTCCCCTGTGCAGAGATTTCGGGGGAAATAGCAAAAAAAAGGTGATTTCCCCTGAATTCTGGCCAGTTGTGCGCATGCACGGCTGGCGGTGATGGAGCTGCGCGTGCAGCACCCTTTCCGTTACCCGAACGGAGCCCCCCCCCCATTCTGGCTGCTGCCCACCCCTGGATAGATTGTAGGAATTTCGAAACTTAACTGTTTCCAAAAGCTGAAAAATAATAAAATCCATTGTACCTTATATGCCATCAGCCGTCTTTCATCCTCGAAAGACTGCACAAATTTAAAAATGTTCTCCCATTCCTGGAAATAGCCATCAGTTAAACCCAGCATCTTTGCAGCACGGTAGGGGAGAAGCAGCACTGATTCCAATACTCTACTCAAGGATGGAAACACACTGAACAAATCCAGGACTGCTCCAATGTAGTTGGCACTGGCTGTTGTGTTGCTGAAGGCAGAGTAGGCCAGTGGCGTTGTGAATGCCAGATAGGCCAGACCTAATCGGCAAAGTCGGAGACTTAGCTTCTTCTTGGTGTGATTGTTTTGGGTTTTATAGCTTCGGTAGATCTGGGCTGTCACACTAGTGATGAGACTAATGATCAAGATCCCCAGTGGGTCGTCACAGAAAATTGGTGTGGTTATGAAGGCAGCCTTTAAGGTTGCTTGAAGATCGGAGGCTTGATTGCCCACCTCAGACACCAAATGAACTCCGAGACCCACAGCCAGAGGGAGAGCCAGAAGGTAAAAACCTGGCAGGGTAGAGAGACCAATCAAAGCCACTACCCCAAAATAGATGCCTACTAAAACCTGGCCAAGGAAACGCACAGGGTTGAAAGGTGGGGATTGGCCATTAGGCAAGTCGGGGCTACCATTTGCCTGTGTTACCCACCCCGGGAGTAGCCACAACTCCCAAAGCCATCCTATGCCAAAGCCTCCCAAAGTCAGCATCCAGAGTAAGGCATGGTTATCTCGGCCCAGGTAGAGATGGTGGAGCCCAGCAGGGCCTCCCAAAGCCCAGAGAGCAATAGCTACCAAAAGAGATTTGGCCATCTCATTTGTCCATAGCACCACGGGACATATCACTGCAGGCAATGCTGTTTTCTATATCCATCCTCCCTGGATGCCGAATAATAGTTCTGAGAAGAGAGAGGAAGAAAAATACCAATAAAATATAGCAGGAAGTTCCTAGGAAATGAAATATTTTAGGAAATATTAAAATGGTAGAATATTATATTTTCCTGACTAAAAACATGTTTTTAGGCAGGAAATACTCTCATTAGCCCCCACCTTTGTCAATGGACCATTAAGACCAGAACAAACTCACTCACCCCCCCCCCCATCCACCTTTGTCAATGAGCAGCCTATTCTACACAAAGAACCATAATAGGAATCCCAAAGCCATCTCACCACATGGCACCTGAGAAGATACATGAGCCAAGCTTGATGGGACACAGACAAAAGCCTACAGAGTTAGCTAAGAACCCCACCCCCACCCCCTGAGAGTCTAACAGCCAATGGGATATATTTTTCTTGTACAGGAACAGGAAACCTTTAAGGTAGAGCTCAACAGAGGGTAAGGAGGAAGAATGGTCAAAGGCAGCAGAGCAACACACTGTGTTACAGATAATATGAGAGAGAGAGATAGAGTGGTGGTGGAGGGAGGGAGATGGCTCTGTCGAGAATCTTTACTAGATCAGGGTGGAGAATTAAGCACTGGAGCTTAGAGCTTGGTGAAAATTACCTACCTACACTTTTCAGAGTTCATTTATATCAATCAAATTAAGAGGGGGATAGGTTATGTTTATGATTTTCTAAATTATCCAAAGTGTTGTGGTTAAAGGTATTAATCTAAGATGGAGGATGGGTAGTTGAGATCCAGATTCAAACTTATCCTCAGCCATATGTGGTGACTGAGTGATTTGGGGTGTGTCACTCTTCTCTCAAAGTATTGCTCTTACGGGGATAAAATGAAGGAAGAGACCCACATAAGCTGCCTTTTCTTGCAGGAAAAGTGTGATTTAAATCTAACAAATAAATTAAAGATAGTAATTCGTGTGTGTGTGTGTGTGTGTGTGTGTGTGTGTAACATATTTTGCTGATAATGAAAAGGAAGGGAGACTACTATAGATCTATTTCAGGCTTATTAGCCTTCATCAGGTAGCTACACTCCGGGTTCAAATCCCAGTTAAAAAAAAAAGGATGTGGCTACCTGATGAAGGCTAATAAGCCCGAAATAAATCTATAGTAGTCTCCTTTCCTTTTCATTATCAGCAAAATATGTTACACTTATATATTATAGTTGTTGGATATTAAAAAAACTTATCTGCCTTGGAATATGGCCCCTAATGGGGCTGAGAGGCAAAAAGGAGCTGTGACATTCCTTCAATATACCAGGGGGATTCTACAGAAAAATCATATACATAATACATACATACATACATACATACATACATACATACATACATACAAACATACATACATACATACATACATAAACATATATCTCCAACATGAAACATTATACCAGTAAAAATAAGTGATCTTGTGATTTGAATCTGAGGTTACTGTAGAGCAGGCGTATCCAAACCTTTCGCTTGCCTGGGTGCTTTGAATGAGGAAGAATTGTCTTGGGCTGCATATAAAAAAACTATAGTTAAAGTATACATAGATACAAATCATTTGTTGTGTGGCTAGCTGTCCAGGGTTGGACACACCTGCTGTAGAAGCTAAAGTGGAGCTTGAGATCACATGTGGTCACCAGTCATAAGTCCTCAATTCCTGGTTTCTTCGTTTGTTTATATCTTGCCTTTATAATTAAAAAAAAACTCAAGAGAGCAAATATTTAACACTCCTTCTTTCTCCCACTTTCCCAACAACACCCCTGTGATGTGGGCCAGGCAGACAGACAGTGTCTGGCCCAAGGTCAGCCAGAGAGCTTTCATGGCAAAGGCAGAACTTGAACTTACAAACTCCCATTTTATAGCCTGGTGTCTTAACTACTAGACTAGGGGTTGGCAACCCATAGCTGCAGAGCCGCATGTGGCTCTTTTAACCCTCTGCTGCGGCTCCCTCATTTCATCCCTCTGCTGTGGAGAAACAGCCAACCCCACTGCTGTTGCTGCCTCAATGCCCTGCTCGCTACTCTCACAGTTCCTTGTGCAGCAAAGTGAAATTTAGCGCACGTCAAAATGGGGGAGATGGGGTCCCCTCCTCCTCCTGGAGCATATGTGGGGGAGTGCAGGGTACAGGGTACAGGGAGCATTAAATTATTGGTGTGAACACACATGTGTACCCTTTCGGGATCTAAGGGAAAAAAGGTTTGCCATCACTGATCTATGTATCCAATAATTGCAGAAACCTGCCACTGTAGATCGATATATCCAAAGTTTTTGGTAGCCAATTTAGCAGCCAATAAATTTACTTTGAACCAAGACAGGAAATATGCCTTTGTCAGATTTGGTCCATTTTTTGCTTCATTCCGTGGTACTGAACAACAAAAAAGGTTTATCCTTTTCAAAGCCTGAACAACATCTCCGTTAAAACAGCAACATCTGGCTAATTGGCTTTTGAGTACTGTAGTCCCTTACCAAGCTATTTTAGTCTTGTTGATCACAAACATGAAGAGCTGTGCTTGTTCACAGTCTGCAACTTTCAATTACTTTCAAAGATGAGAAGGTAGAAATGTCACAGCTAATACAGTAGCAAAAGCCCTAAGGACCAAAACTATTTATTTCAACTTACTGTACATGCATCTTTGTAATCAGATAAATGTATTTCCTTTCATGGAGTGGGTTCACATTTCACATTAAAGCCACAAAACACAGTTAGTTTAGTACTGTGTGAATCGAGCTATATAATTAAATAGGAAAGCTCAGCCTCCAATCTTAGGACATTCTTTTCCTCTCTGTTTTGCCTTCATTTAACTTTTCAGCTTAATGAATATAATTCAATTCAGTCTAAAGCTGTGCTCCCAACAAGCTTCTCCGTCCCACTGGTGCTTTTTCCAAAAGGCAACTGGACTTTCCTGGGCAGCAGGAAGTCTAGTTGCCTTTTGAAACAAGTACTTTGGGACAGCCATGACCTAGATCAGTGATTTTAAACCTTTTTTGAGCCGCGGCACATTTTTTACATTTATGAAACCCTGGGGCACATTGAGCGGGGGAGGGGCAGCTAAAAAAAGTTTGGACAAAAAAATTCTCTCTCTCTCTACCTCCCCTTTGCTCTATTTCTTTTCCCCCTCCCTCTTTCTCTCCCTTCCTTCCTCTTTCACTTTCTCTCCATCCCTCTTTCTTTCTCTTCCTTCCTTCCTCTTTTTTTTGCTCTCTCTCTCTCCCTCCCTATGTCCCTCTATGTCTTTCTCTCTCTGTCCTTCCCTCCCCCCCTCTCTCTCTCTTGCTTTCTTTCTCTCTCTTTCTCTCTCTTGTTCTCTTTCTCTCTCTCTTGCTTTCTTTCTCTCTTGTTCTCTTTCTCTCTCTCTCTCTCTCTCTCTCTTGCTTTCTTTCTCCCTCTCTTGCTTTCTTTCTCTCTCTCTTGCTTTCTTTCTGTCTGTCTGTCTTTCTTTCTCTCTCTCTTGGTTTCTTTTTCTCTGAGCTTCCCGGCACACCTGACCATGTCTCGCGGCACACTAGTGTGCCACGGCACACTTGTTGAAAAACACTGACCTAGATGATGGGAGAATCTCCATAGACATCCAAGCTTCTCTGTTTTACCTTTTCATTACAAACAGGACACATCAGTGCATTGTCACCTTAGAATACCAATAACTATAATCCACTTCAGCAATAACCTATTTCATTCTTTAGCCACTGCAGCTTCCCTTTAAACACACATTTTTCAAATACTAAAACGCTCCAGGTCAGATGCAACTACCATATAGCAGGAGGCAATAGTTTACATTGCTAGGACAGAGCTACAACTTGCTTTTTCTCAACCTCTGTGAGTTCCCCATTGTTATTTTACCTCCTTCATCCTTCCATCCTCTCTCTCTCTGGTACTAGATGTGTGTTGCGGGGGGAGTGGGGGACAGTGGAATTAAAAGGTTTAGGGCAATGGTGGTGAACCTTTTTTTCTTCGGGTGCTGTAAGAGTGTGGACGTGCGCTCTTGCGTATGCGTGAGTGGCCCACACCCATAATTCAATGCCTGGGGGGGTGAAAACATCTTCTCTCACCTCCCAGAGGCTCTCTGGAGGCTGAAAACAGACTGTTTCCTAACTTCTAGTGGGCCCAGTAGGCTAGTATTTCGCCCTCCCCAGGCTCGAAAGAAGTCTCTGGAGCTGGGGAGGGTAAAAACATCCTCCCAGAGCTTCTGGGTGAGGCAAAAATCAGGTGGCCAGCACACACATGCATTTTGGAGCTGAGCTAGGGCAACGGCTCACATGCCAGCAGATATGGCTCCGCATGCCACTTGTTCCACCCTTGCCATAGGTTTGCCATCACTGGTTTAGGGCATGTGGGAACAACACTCTGATTCGGTCTAGAAAAAAAGTCCCTGGGCAAGTTCAGGACTTTCTCTGTCCTCCTTGAAGGCGTTTACCAGCTTGCTGGATGAGCGGTTCTCCTGACTGGGCAGAGCTTGCCCTGCAGCCTGTTTCGTAAAGGGTTCTTTGTGACTCGTCGTGGGAAAGAGGGCGTCCTTCTCCGCAAAGAACCCGAGTCTCCCTCTCTGTCTTCTTCACAAATCGAAGGCGTCTTCTACTCTTCCGCGTGGTCTTTTTTCCTTTTTCGTTCCTCTGCCGGGGAGAGTTGAGGGGAAGCCTTGCAAGGCTCCGGGCTGAGCTTCACTCTTGCCTGCCTGCCACATCGAAAAAGCCCCTCCTTCCACCGCCACATCGCCTCTGCGCCCTCCTGCCCGTCGACTGCCTGCCTCCGAGCCCACCCCTTAATCCCCCCAACACAGGGCCATTCCCTCGGCTGCCTGCGCCTCCTCCCCTTGTTTCCCCAGCGCCGCTGCTTCCAGCCTCCTCCCTCCGAGGCTCCTTTCCCCACATGCTTTGGGGGTTTTCCCCTCAGGACGCCCAGCCTCCCCTCCGCCCGGTCCTCGCCCACCGTCGTACCCACCTCGGCGGAAAACCTCGGCCAACCATCAAAGCCGCTCCGGTTTCCCTCCTCACCTGAGGCCGCCGCCAAGCGCCGGGGAAGGTGGAGCCCCGCCCACCCGTAAGGGAGACGAGAGAGAGAGAGAAATCGTCGCATGCTGCGCGAGTCCATCAACCAACCGGACACAGATGCCCTCTTTCCTTCAGCCAATGGGAAAGATGTTTCTCTTCTCTGTCTCCCCCCCCCCCCCCCCGGCAACCGCCGAAGTATTCCTTCATTTGAGTGGCTGCAGAGCTTTGCTGGAGGCGAAGGGCGTCTGCGCCCGATCCCTTGAACGCCGCACATACTTTTTTTAAAAAAGCATCGTGTATGCCCGTCTGCCGTTTCCTGTGAGAGATTCAGAACATCTGTCCCTGCAGATGTTGGCATGAGTGACATGACCTACTGAGTGTATGTATAGCAGTAGCATTTAGACTTAGTAGACTTCTATACCGCTTCACAATGCTTTTACACCCTTCTCTAAAGTGGTTTACAGAATCAGGCTATTGTCCCCCAACAATCCTGGTCCTGGGTAAGGATGAGTCAACTTTGGTCCTGGGTAAGATTCGAACTACCGGCAGCCATCAGTCAGCAAAAGTAGCCTGCAGTACTGCATTCTAACCACTGCGTCCCCCACCGCTCTTGCCTTAAAAGCTTCTAAACCCAATTTTCTGACTTCATCCAGCACATCAATTCATCATAATCGCCTTCTATGCTAGCTGCATGGTGTGGGCCACTGTTTTGTCTGAATGTGGGCTCTTTTATACAAATGCTTTTTCAGAAAAGGAACCTGCAAGTTTGCTGAGGTCACACAGGCCATGGTTGGCTGAATGTACGCAATTGTTCAAAACCACAAATGTTTACACGTAAGCAAAACCAAGCAGACCACATTAGTGTAGGTTGAAATCAATCTCAGAAGTACCCTGTACTCTGATTAGACAATCACACATTCCCAAGTCTCCTACTGTGAAGGATTCCACAGTGGTAACTATAATGAATTCAAGTCCTCACTGGATTTCTGTGATTTAAATTCTCCCCAAATCCTGTATCTTAGGCAAAGCATCACTTGCCTTTGAACCTCAAGGTATTTCTGGATATGGATGGAAATGCATTGTCTCCCCAGCCATAATATTTAGGGCATGCTGCTACTTCTAAAGTGTACGGGTAGCTAATAAAACTTTTTATAAAACTACATCCAGCCTGAAAATTTGAATGTTCCATAAATGAGAGACATTGCTATAAAATGCTAATTAAATTTCCAGCATCTCGTTCTTTTGCCCTTAGTTTGTTTAATATAGCCTTTCAGCCAATCATCATAATTTCACAGTGAGATTGGTACAAACAAATGTAATAAAAAGAATATATTTTTATATTCCGATCTGTGTCCTCAGAGGGGGGCGGCATACAAATCTAATAAATTATTATTATTATAAATTATTATTATTATATTTTTTTATTTCCCTGATTTTGTTAAAATCAAGTCTCATTCATTTTCTGTTAATAGCTCAATAGTGTCACCTGCTGGGCTTAGATGAACATGTAAACATTTCAAACCAATTATTGATATTGTGTTTCCAGTAAAAGATAATGAATAAGAAATATAGGTATATGTTTTACCAATTAGAGCCCTCCAAGTACTCAAGAAAAATTAGCAACACAAATTGCGGTGTGATGGGAAAGTACTCTTTCAAATGCTGTCATAATAAAACTAATGACAAAGTTTGCTGTTTACTCATAGGGAGGATAATTAAATGTTATTGTGGGAAAAGAGAAAACCTTATAAGATTTAATGTTATTGCTCTATCAAAAAGAATATGGGGACAATTAAAACTCTTAAAAGTGATATGGAAATGAGTGAAGCAAGCAATTTAGAGAGAATGTAACAAGTTTAAGGAAACCTACAATGTGTATAATGGATGTATGCATAGCATGAGGTTGTATACTACTGTAAACTGCTACCTTTGGCAACTCCTGTCTTGATTTTTATAATTTAAGAAATGCATGTCTGTAGTGTAAAGGTTTTCAATGTGGCTTAAAACTTTAGCTAAAGCAGTGTCATAACCAATCACTATAAAGTTTATCAGAAATCTAATCCAATAAAAAAATACTAAGAAAATTAGAACATTTTTCACTTACCGTATTTTTCAGAGCATAAGATGCACTTGGTTTTTGGGAGGAAAATAGGGGGGGGGGGTCTGCCTACCAGGTATTCATCTGGCTAGGGTCCTTATTTAAGTCAGCTTCAGCACATTATCCCTTGGTTAAAGTTTTAAAAAACCTTATTCGGAAAGAATAACATTGAAAGAGCTTGCAAGCCGATAAGAGCTGGGAACATCATTAGCACCTGGTTGGGGTTGGAAAGCAACATTTGAATAAGTAGTAGAGCAATGAACAAAAGGCTTTGCAGACTTAGGGCTTGGAAAACATTCTTTGCAAAGAGTAACAATGAAAAAACCTGCAAAGTAAGAGCTGGGAAGATTGTTAGCATCTAGTTAGGGCTGGAAAAAAAAGTTTGGGAGGGAAGAGTATAAGATGCACCCACATTTTCAGCCTCTTTTAGGGAGGAAAAGATGCATTTAATAC
This sequence comes from Erythrolamprus reginae, assembly GCF_031021105.1. Lineage (NCBI taxonomy): Eukaryota > Metazoa > Chordata > Lepidosauria > Squamata > Dipsadidae > Erythrolamprus > Erythrolamprus reginae. The sequence continues at coordinate 171,478,479 of NC_091951.1, read as the reverse complement.
TCTGAAAAATATGGTATTTATTAAATTTCTATGCCATCCATCTCCTCTGCCAGGTGACTATGCAATTCCTGCTTTATTTTTCCTGACCTTAAAAAGGATAACGTACATCTTCTCATTGTTATTTGATAAATAAAGACTTTAAAAAAAATATTGAACATATATTTCAGGGGCAGAAACCAGCAAATATCAGAGGATTGGCAATGTGAAAAGAAACTGGCAGTATCTCATAAAAAAAACAAGCCTAGTGAAAATACAGGTCAGTGATATGTTCCACTCCCCAATTTATCCAAAAAGTCCTGGAATTCTTACAAATATTTAATGAAAGATCATAAAACAGTTATGTTTGTAATCTTCATCTTCTAAGACATTTAACATACATAGAAAATTAACACATTTATAATTTGGTCCATGTTATTTTGAGAACCATTGCTTTAATAATAATAGTTTAATCCCCAGCTGTTTTATGGTAATAAAATTTCTGTGCTGTCTAAAATGCAATCATGCAAATTTTGACTTCTTTGCCTGCATGAGGAATTCATAGGCAGCTTGCACTTCAATAAAATGTCTTTCAGCTTCTGCTATTTGATGTTGATTATGATCAGGATGCCAAAGCTTCACCAGCTCCCGGTAGCTTTTGGTAATTTCTTCTGGAGTGGCATCATTAGGAATACCTAAGATCTAGAAGAAGAGGACAGAGGAATATCAGCATCCTATCAAAGATGTAAATTCATTAATATTTTAATTATCAATTATCAAATCAATAATTAGTTGGCTGGGTGACTTTGAGACAATCACTGTCTCTCAGCCCACCCCACCCGATGGGGTTGTTGTGGGGAAAATGAGGAAGAGGATGGAGCATGTTTGTTGTTCTGAGTTTCTTATAAAGTAATAAAGGAAGGGTAACATCTAAGAAATAAATAAAGTAGTCATTTGTCAGTGATGGAGCAGAGGGGGAGAGCACAAAGAATAATTTGCTGGCACTTGCTGTTACAACTTATTGAAAAAATATATAAAATCCAAAAATCCAATGAAAGATTATTTTTGTGGGGTTTGAACTAATAGGAGAGCACATAATTTTGTAGAGCTTTGGGAATCTAAGCATAAAGGTCCTTTCTCTTTCTTGCAATTCTGCAAAACACAGTTGGTTTTCTTTCTTTCTTTTTCTCTCCTTCCTTCCTTCCTTCCTTCCTTCCTTCACCCAAAGATATCAAAACTGAAGAGCCTTGATATTATCTCTGGTTATACATTTTGGGTAAAACTTTCAGCCAGCTGGATGATAATATTATACAATTCCCAACCTTTAAGCATGGCATATTCTGCTTTATATTTCAAATAATCCCAGAAAATTCTACTAAAATCAGTATGGTGGTCTTGTGTTAAGTCTAAGACTGCAGAATTCTAATTAATGGCTATACTAAAAATTCTGGAAAATTTTAATTCTAAGGTATCAGGGAAATATGCTCTAAATGGAAGAAACTGTTAATAATGGAACAAATATGTATGACAGATAACATTGTTGACTTCTTTGCCCTTTGAACCATTTTCCTTACAATCAAAAAGTTCTGATTTCAGTTAATGTTATTCTTTTCCCAAATAGCATTTTAAACTGGTAAATCAATGTAAGTGTAAAATTATTGGCTAGGGTCTTCTGATGTTTTTATTTAGTTGCTTTGTCTATTTATAAATGCTGTTAAAATAGAAGATTGTATTACTGAATTGAATAAGAATTTTTCACAAACTGTTTCTAATTAGATTTAACATGATTTACATTTTGTTAGTTGTTTTATCTTGCACACTGTACAGTGCTACCAGTAGTATTTGAGCTTCCTTTAGTGCAATTTTGTATTGATACAAATAGCAGTCCTTTAATACAGTGTTTTTCAACCAGTGTGCCGTGGCACACTAGTGTGCCGTGAGACATGGTCAGGTGTGCCACGAAGCTCAGAGAGAGAAAGAAAACAAGAGAAAGAACGAGAAAGAAAGAGCAAGAGAAAGAAAGCAAGAGAGAGAAAGAAAGAAAGCAGAGAGATAAAGAACAAGAGAGAGAGAAAGCAAGAGAGAGAGAAAGACACAGAGGGAAGTAGGGAAGGAGAGAGAGCAGAAAAGAGGAAAGAAGGAAGAGAGAAAGAAAGAAAGGGATGGAGAGAGAAAAAAGAGGGAGAGAGAAATAGAGTGAAAGGGAGGAAGACAGAATTTTTTTGTCCAAACTTTTTTAGCCGCGCCCCCCCCACATGTGCCCCATCGTTTTGTAAATGTAAAAAATGTGCCGCTGCTCAAAAAAGGTTGAAAATCACTGCTTTAATACATGCAAAGCAAGTTGTTTGATATGCAAGGCTTGAAGTGAATTTTAATCTGTCTGAGGACAAAAGAGTTTGATGTACTCATTAAGGCATCAGCTAGAAACTGAGAGGTTGTTTTAGTCCTGCCTTAAATACAAAGCTAGTTGGGTGATCTTGGACCAGTCATTTTCTCTCAGCCCTAGGAAGAAAGCAATGGCAAACCACTTCTGAAAGATCCTGTCTAGAAAAATGCAGAGGCTAGTCCGAGTAGTTGCCAGGAATCAAAAACTGACTTGAAGGCATACACAGACAGCTTGTCACACATGCAGAATCAAAGCTTATAAACACTGTTTTGGACATACAAAGGGGGCAGGGCTTTTATTGTGTAGTAATGACCAGCAGCTTGACTTTTTTAAAAATCCTTTCAGCAGATGATCCTTTGCTAGTCCAGATTTAGTGTTGTGAAATGCAGAAATTCTCATTTCCTATATTTGATTATATAATACTGGATTACTACAATGCACTCCACACAGGACTACCTTGAGATGCATTTAGAAGCTTCAGCTGGTGCAAAGTGTGGCTGTACAGGTGGTAAATAATGTTGGGTATGCCACGGGTCCTATCGGCTAAGAAATGTCAGCCGGCAGGGACTGTGAGATGTACCGTCTTTAAAGTAGCCCCTTCCTTTAGAGTTGAGGTTGACCTTGATCTTGTTGGCTAGGTTGTAGGAATCTTGAAACTTAACTGTTCCCAAAAGCTGAAAAATAATAAAATCCACTGTACCTGATATGCCATCAGCCGTCTTTCATCCTGGAAAGACTGCACAAATTTTAAAATGTTCTCCCATTCCTGGAAATAGCCACCAGTTAAACCCAGCATCTTCGCAGCACGGTAGGGGAGAAGCAGCACTGATTCCAATATTCTACTCAAGGATGGAAACACACTGACATAATCCAGGACTGCTCCAATGGTGCTGGCTATGTAGTTGGCAGTGGCTGCTGTGTTGCTGAAGGCAGAGTAGGCCAGTGGCGTTGTGAATGCCAGATAGGCCAGACCTAGTCGGTAAAGTCGGAGACTTAGCTTCTTCTTGGTGTGATTGTTTTGGGTTTTATAGCTTCGGTAATTCTGGGCTGTCACACTACTGGTAAGAGTAATGGGCAAGATCCCCAGAGAGTGGCCATAGAAGATTGGTGCAGTTATGAAGGCAGCCACTAAGGTTGCTTGAAGATCGGAGGCTTGATTGCCCACCTCGGACACCAAATGAACTCCGAGACCCACAGCCAGAGGGAGAGCCAGAAGGTAAAAACCTGGCAGGGTAGAGAGACCAATCAAAGCCACTATCCCAAAATAGATGCCTACTAAAGCTTGGCCAAGGAAACGCACAGGGTTGAAAGGTGGGGATTGACCTTTAGGCAAGTCTGGGCTACCATTTGCCTGTGCTACCCACCCCGGGAGCAGCCACAATTCCCAAAGCCACCCTAGGCCAAAGCCTCCCAAAGTCAGCATCCAGAGTAAGGCATGGTTATCTCGGCCCAGGTAGAGATGGTGGAGCCCAGCAAGGCCTCCCACAGCCCAGAGAGCAATAGCTACCACAAGGTATTTGGCCATCTCATTTGGCCTTAGCACCACCGGACGTATCACTGCAGGCAATGCTGTTTTCTATATCCATCCTCCCCGGATGCCGAATAATAGTTCTGAGAAGAGAGAGGGAGAAAAAAAACAATAAAATATAGCAGTCCTGTAGGAAGTTAACACCGATCCTAGGAAATAAAATATTTTAGAAGCTGATGGCACGATGGAATAAGGTGAAAAGTTATATCTTAAGTAGAATTTATGACGACAATGTGAAAAATAAATTCCGATCACTTTTTGTATGTAAAGAAATGTAAACTGGAGCTAAGGAAATAATTGGAAATAATTTAACCCCCTAAATGGTGGTGGGGTTTATTGGTGTTGGGCACTTTTTCTTTAAGATTTTTTCATTTGTTTGTTTGTTCTGTTGTAATAAAAATTTAATAAAAATATTTTTTTTTAAAAAGGAAATATTAAAATGGCAGAATATTATATTTTCCTGACGGAGAAATGGAGAAACATGTTTTTAGGTAGGAAATAGACTAACTCTTAATAATAATACCTCTTACCCCACCTTGTCATTAAGATCAGAGCAAATCCCCCCCACACCTTATGTTCTTATGTTTTGTCAATGGGCAGCCTATTCTACGTAACAAAGAATGACCGTAATGGGAATCCCAAAGTCATCTCACCACATGGCACCTGAGAAGATTACATGAGCCAAGCCTGATGGGACACAGACAAAAGCCTACAGAGTTAGCTAAGACCACCCCCACCCCCACCTGATGGGAGTCTGACAGCCAATGGGATGCATTTTTCTTGTACGGGAACAGGAAACATTTAAGGTAGAGCACAACAGAGGGTATAAAACTCAGGCACTCACAGCATCTCAGCCCATCTGTCTTCTTCAACATCTTTAAGGCATATGACCCTCCTATTCCGCAGGCTCTCTAGCCATGTAGTCCTGCTGGCCACCATTAAAACAGCCTCCATGCTTCCAGTGTCTTTTTCTCCACTTGGAAACTGAACCCAGAAAGGGCATTTCGTACAACAGTATCTACAGCACAGGGCTAGCCAAGTGTCTGGACTGTAAGTCATGATTTCTTCCTGTTGTCGAGCCGCACCCTCCCTGGTAGTGACTGCCTTCCCCCGCCAGATCTAGGTGTCTGCATTATGATAGTGTGCAGGAGAAGCTAGTGTAAGCTTCATTTTTCTGGCAGCTAATCCAGGGAACCATTGGTGCTTTCTTACAATTTATCACCGAAAAGATCAATCATTTCCTAATCAGAACATTGCTTCCATAGCCTCCCCAAACTTTCATCGGTTGAATCCTGCCATGTATTTCAGTGGCAGAGTATCAGCTTTTCAAGAAAAAGGTGTTACTTTTTCCAAGCAAAAGCATGTTTAAGGAGGACTAGGAAAGATTCCTGCTAAACACCCTGAAGATCCTTCCAGTAAGAAGAGATGGTTCGGGATGAGAGGGTGCAAAATGTTTGATTTCCAGAAATGTAATCACCTACCTTTCAGCTCATTTTCAGAGGGAACATCGGGAAAATGCAGGCAACTCTTAATGCCTCAGAAAGCCTTTGACCTCACAAGGCTAACAGACTTTGTCTCCCTTCTGGGGGAGGAGGTATGGTCAAAGGGCAGCAGAATACACACTGTGTTACTGATAACGACAGAGAGTGGGGAGAGAGAAGGAGAGAGAGACTGGAGCTTGGTCAAAATTATCATCTACCTAAACTTTTCAGAATTTGTTTATATCAATCAAATTAAGAGGGAGATAAGTTATGCTTATGATTTTCTAAATTATCCAAAGTGATGTTGTGGTTAAAGGTATTAATCTGAGACCTGGGTGTGGGTGTGTCCAGATTCAAACTTATCCTCGTCCATAAGTGGCGACTGAGTGATTTGGGGTGTGTCACTCCTCTCTCAAAGTATTGCTCTTACTGCTTTAATGACGGGGGAGTCATTCCCTACTTTTCCTGCCAAGCATCTTCAGGGCGCCTGAGTGGGGATTATATTTTCTGGCCACTTTGCACCAAGTTGCAGGATGCGGATGTGTGCCTGTATGAGTGTGTTGCTGCTTGTTGCTTCAGATGCTTCTCTGAAGTGTGTGCAGTGATCTAAGGCGACAACCTTGTGGCGCCGGGTTCTTCCCTTTCTCCCTCGCCCGCATCCCTGCCGCGGTGACTCACCAGGAGAAGGCTGGAGACCCACGCAGCTCCTCGGGGGGCCTTGCGGAAGGCGGCGGCGGAAGACCCCATGGCCGGCGCTGGATGCGAGGAAGGATGCTTTCTGCGCGGGCGGAGGCCGAGAGCTGAGAAGGGCGCGCCTTGCCCACCCTCGCTGGAAGAGCTGCCCATGTAGCAGTCCCGCTGCCCCATTGCCTGGCAGGGGATGATGGGCAAGGGACGCCTCGGGGAAGGAGGGCAGGGCGGGAAGGGAAGGAGGGGGCTGGCGGGGGTTTAAGAAAAGGGAGCCCGCCGGGCACGAGGGAACGCTGGCCGCGCGGGGCTCCGAGACCAGCCTTGCAACTCCGAGGCGGGAGGAGCTGAAAGCCACCGGGAGAGGACTGGGCTCAGCAGGAGAAGCACCGCCCCCCCCCCCCCATTATTCAATTTCCCTGGGCCCGGGACACCACTCCCAGTAATACCGGTCTATCGGCGGCCCTGAGAGAGACAGATGCAGATGCAGATACAGAGAAAGAAGGAGAGACAGTGACACAGAGACAGAGAAAGAGAGAGACGTGGCTGGGAGGGGAGGGGTGAGGCAGGGCAGGGCAAGGCAAATAATTTAACAAGTGAATCTCTGCCCTAATGACCGGTTGGGTAGATATGGCTGGAGGGGGAGTGTCATGTGACCAGGCGGGAATGAATGACATTGAGTTGGCCACACCGACACTGTCATACCAATAATTGTTAAATTATTGGCTTCCAATATTTTCTTTTTTGTGGGAAAAGGGTCCAAATGGCTCTTTGAGTGCTTAAGGTTGCAGACCCCTGTACGAGACCAAACTGATTCTATCTGATATAAACTCCCTAAGAACACAAAAACTTACATATTGTTCTGGGGACTTAGTTAATCTAATAAAGGGAACAGCCCAATATGGTTTTGGATGGGCTCCTCTGTTTGCTTTAACATTGGTTGTTGTTTCAAGTAAATGGGAAGTCCCCCAGAGGCTTAAATGTGACCACTCACGTCATGACAGTTAATTTGGTCAACCAACTATATCCGCCTAAATTCATCATTACCGAGTTGCCTTGTTTGATCACAAACCTCCAGAAATTGACAATACAGTGTTCCCTCAATTTTCGCGGGGGATGCGTTCTGAGACCGCCCGCGAAAGTTGAATTTCCGCAAAGTAGAGATGCGGAAGTAAATGTGCTATTTTTGGCTATGAACAGTATCACAAGCCTTCCCTTAACACTTTAAACCCCTAAATTACAATTTCCCATCCCCTTAGCAACCATTTAGATTATTGCTCAACATGTTTATTTATTAAACTTTATTAAAAAAATATTTATTAAAGGCAGATGAAAGTTTGGTGATGACATATGATGTCATCAGGCGGGAAAAACCGTGGTATAGAGAAAAAACCCACAAAGTATTTTTTAATTATTATTTTTGAAAAACCGTGGTATAGACTTTTCGCGAAGTTCGAACCCGCGAAAATCGAGGGAACACTGTACAAAGAATTTAGGCTAGATCCTTAATCCCCCTAATAACAGGAATAAATCTATAGCTGAAAGATTTACAACAGATGGTGAAATCTAGGGTATTGACACACACATTAAGAACAATTGTATTTTTTTTAAAAAAAGAAAATAAGCGAAGTACAGTGGAACTTAATTCGTTCTGTCACCAGGTTCGTAAGTAGAAAAGTTCGTAAGTAGAAGCAATTTTTCCAATAGGAATCAATGTAAAAGCAAATAATGTATGCAAATCCATTAGGAAAATCCAAACTTTAAGGCTTAAAAAAAAAGCGGCGGGCAAACAAAGTGAAGGCTAACGGAGTGGAGACTGACAGCGAGGAGAAGCCAGAAATGGAGGTCCTAACAAAGGCTAATGCCGCCCCAAATCACTCCCAAAATCACCCCTCCAGATGCTTCCTATGCCACCTCAAATCACTCCCAAAATCACCCCTCCAAAAGCTTCCTATGCCACCCCATTTGTACATTAAAAATTTTCTACCCCAAAAAAAATATTTTATTTATTTTCCTTTTCAACCCATTCATAAAATTTCCTCAAAATTTTATAAAACTCCAAGTCTTCTTTATCTTTAATTTTCATTGTAAGTCTATTCATTTCTGCACAATCCATTATCTTCCTTGTCTTCTGGCCCTGGGCTCACGTTGCTGCTGCTCAATGCCAGGTCGGTGGTAAATAAAGCTCTCCTCATCCGGGATTTAATCCTGGATGAGGAGGCCAACCTGGCATGTATTACGGAAACCTGGCTGGGCCCAGAGGGAGGAGTTCCTCTCTCTGAAATTTGCCCAGCCAGGTTTCAGATATGGCATCAACCTCGACCCCAGGGAAGGGGGGGAGGAGTGGCTATTATAGCCAGGGAGAGCCTTTGCCTACGTGGACTCATTGCTCCAGAGATTGCGGGTTGCGAGTCTCTCTTGATGAAGTTGGACTTAGGGGTTCAGGTGGGCTTGTTTCTCACATACCTGCCTCCCAGCTGCGTGTCAAAAGCCCTGCCTGTGCTACTCGAGGAAGTAGCCGGGTTGGCGGTGGAGTTCCCTGGACTTATTGTCTTGGGGGACTTCAACCTGCCGTCACTCGGCGAAGCCTCTGGACTGGCACAGGAGTTCATGGCCACCATGACAGCCATGGACCTGACTCAAGTAATACAGGGTCCGACTCACAAGGGAGGACATGCACCCGACATGGTATTCCTCTTCGAGCAATTGAGTAATGGTCTGAGACTAAGGGGCTTAGAAGCATTGCCTTTGTCTTGGTCGGACCATTTTCTACTACGGCTTGACTTCCTGGCTTCAATCCTTCCCCGCAGGGAGGCGGAACCAATGAAGATGTTCCGCCCCAGACACCTGATGGACCCAGAGGGCTTTCAGACGGCGCTTGGGGTTATTCCAGATGCACTCGTCCACAGTTCGGCGGAGTCTCTTGCGGAGGCCTGGAACAAGGCTGCAGTGGATGCTCTTGACCGGACTGCGCCTTTGCGACCTCTCCGTGGCGCCAGACCCCGTAGAGCTCCATGGTTCAACGAGGAGCTCCTGGAGTTGAAACGCCAGAAGAGACATCTAGAGAAGCGATGGAGGAAGAGTAAGTCTGAATCCGATCAAACACTTGTAAGAGCTTTTATTAAGACTTACAAAGTGGCGCTCAAGGCGGCAAGATGCGCGTATCATGCCACCTTGATTGCATCAGCGGAATCACGCCTGGCCGCTCGGTTTAGGGTGACCCGCTCCCTTCTTAACCAGGGGGGAGTTGGGGAACCCTTACAGAGCAGTGCCGAGGATTTTAACTCGTTTTTCACTGATAAAATCGCTCAAATCTGGGCCGACCTCGACTCCAATTGGAAAACAGAGTTGACTGACAATGAGTCAGTTGAGGTGACTGGGGCCCGTACTTGTCCACCTGTCTGGGAAGAGTTTGATCTGGTGACACCTGATGAAGTGGACAAGGCCATTGGAGCTGTGAGTTCCGCCACCTGTTTACTGGATCCGTGTCCCTCCTGGCTGGTTTCGGCCAGCGGGGAGGTGACACGGAGCTGGGTCCAGGAGATTGTCAACGCTTTCTTGGGGAGGGGATCCTTTCCAACACCCTATAAAGAGGCGCTCATGCGCCCCCTTCTCAAGAAGCCTTCCCTGGACCCAGCCGTACTTAATAACTATCGTCCAGTCTCCAACCTTCCCTTTATGGGGAAGGTTGTTGAGAAGGTGGTGGCACTCCAGCTCCAACGGTCCTTGGAAGAAGCCGATTATCTAGGTCCCCAGCAGTCGGGTTTCAGGCCCGGTTACAGCACGGAAACTGCTTTGGTCGCATTGATGGATGATCTCTGGCGGGCCCGGGACAGGGGTTTATCCTCTGTCCTGGTGCTTCTTGACCTCTCAGCGGCTTTCGATACCATCGGCCATGGTATCCTTCTGCACCGGCTGGAGGGGTTGGGGGTGGGGGTGGGAGGCACTGTTCTCCAGGGGTTCTCCTCATACCTCTCCGGTCGGTCGCAGTCGGTGTTAGTGGGGGGCCAGAGGTCGACCCTGAAGTCTCTCCCTTGTGGGGTACCTCAAGGGTCGGTCCTCTCCCCCCTGCTATTTAATATCTACATGAAACCACTGGGAGAGATCATCTAAGGGCATGGGGTGAGGTATCATCAGTACGCTGATGATATCCAGCTTTACATCTCCACCCCATGTCCAGTCAACGAAGCAGTGGAAGTGATGTGCCGGTGTCTGGAGGCTGTTGGGGCCTGGATGGGTGTCAACAGACTCAAACTCAACCCTGATAAGATGGAGTGGCTGTGGGTTCTGCCTCCCAAGGACAATCCCATCTGTCCGTCCATCACCCTGGGGGGGAATTATTGACCCCCTCGGAGAGGGTCCGCAACTTGGGCGTCCTCCTCGATCCACAGCTCACATAAGAGAACCATCTTTCAGCTGTGGCGAGGGGGGCGTTTGCCCAGGTTCGCCTGGTGCACCAGTTGCGGCCCTATCTGGACCGGGACTCACTGCTCACAGTCACTCATGCCCTCATCACCTCGAGGTTCGACTACTGTAATGCTCTCTACATGGGGCTACCTTTGAAAAGTGTTCGGAAACTCCAGATCGTGCAGAATGCAGCTGCGATAGCAGTCATGAGCTTACCTAGGTATGCCCATGTTTCACCAACACTCCGTAGTCTGCATTGGTTGCCGATCAATTTCCGGTCACAATTCAAAGTGTTGGTTATGACCTTTAAAGCCCTTCATGGCATTGGACCAGAATATCTCCGAGACCGCCTTCTGCCGCACGAATCCCAGCGACCGATTAGGTCCCACAGAGTGGGCCTTCTCCGGGTCCTGTCAACTAAACAATGTCAGTTGGCGTGCCCCAGGGGAAGAGCCTTTTCTGTGGTGGCCCTGACTCTCTGGAGCCAACTCCCCCCAGAGATTAGAACTGCCCCTACTCTCCTTGCCTTTCGTAAGCTCCTTAAAACCCACCTTTGTCGTCAGGCATGGGGGAACTGAGACATCTCCCCGGGGAATATACAGTTTATGCATGGTATGTTTGTATGTATGTTTGCTTAGTAAATGGGTTTTTTAAAATATTTTAAACTATAATTTAGATTTGTCATGAATTGTTTTATTTTGTTGTGAGCCGCCCCGAGTCTGCGGAGAGGGGCGGCATACAAATCTAAATAATAGATAGATAGATAGATAGATAGATAGATAGATAGATAGATAGATAGATAGATAGATAGATAGATAGATAGATAGATAGATAGTATAATGGTACATCTACTTAAGAACTTAATTCGTTCCGTGATCAGGTTCTTAAATAGAAAAGTTTGTAAGTAGAAGCAATTTTTCCCATATGAATCAATGTAAAAGCAAATAATGCATGCAAACCCATTAGGAAAGAAATAAAAACTTGGAATTAGGGTGGGAGGAGGAGGAGGAAGAAGAGGAGGAGGACAGTCTCTACTGAAGGAAGAAGGTGAGGTGAGGGGAATGAAAAAAATCCAAAACTTTAAGGCTTAAAAAGACAAAACAGGGACTCTGAGGCGGCAAGGAGGAGCACGTGCCTCCCATACACCTGGCGCGAGGCTGCCTCCCATACACTGCACCAGAGAGAGAAACCCAGTGGGAATGGCAGGAAGCTGGCCGGGCCTTTGTGTCGCTCTCAAATTTCCTGGGAATGTTTTTCAGGCTTGGGTTCTTAAGTAGAAAATGGTTCTTAAGAAGAGGCAAAAAAATCTTGAACACCCAGTTCTTATCTAGAAAGGTTCTTAAGTAGAGGCGTTCTTAGGTAGTACTTTACTTTCTGTTGATATTCTGTTCAACTTCCAATTTTGTGCATATACAATTCTAGCCGCAGTTACTATGCCGCCTCAAATATATATATAAAGAAGAAATAAGTATATTTCTTCTTTATTGAACTTTGCTGACAATATGCCTAATAAAAATATTTCAGGTTTTAAATCAATACTTTGTTTCAAAATCTTCTTGATCCACATTTGAACCTCTATCCAATATATTTTGGCTTCCGTGCAAGTCAACCACACATGATAAAAGGAGCCAGGTATGTGATTACATTTCCAACACTTCATCAATTTATTCTTAAATATTTTTGCTAGTTTCTCTGGAGACATGGGCCACCTGTAAAACATCTTACACATATATTCTTTAAATGTTGTTGCCAGATCAGAACACACTGCAAACTTTGGTTGAACAAGTCACCTATTGTAAAGAAATTATTGAGTGGCTACAGCACATTTATTAAAGGAATGGTAGGATACAAGCAGGAGAAACTCTAAGCAGAACAACCACAGGAACTGGCATGTCCCTACTTACAACTTTGGGATCTTGGATGAAAGCAGATTTGTTGAATTCCCAAATTTGTACAAAATACATTTGGGCTCACAGGTAGGAGCCAGCCTGCAAGACCTTCCTCTTGACTTACCAAGACTTGGCTGACGTAAGAGGCATTGAGAAAAGTAGACAGTTCATTGGAATCTGCTGCTCTGCTCAGAAGTTTGTATGTCTGTGATTGTGTAATGTTAGGATATGCATGTGGGTGTTGCCAACTCTAGCCTTGCCATCGTTGCCACGTTTCCTTACACCATTCGGAAAGCTTTGAATAAACAAGACCTTCAGGCAAAAAAGATTCCTTATTTCCTTTCTTAAAGCCTCAGCATGTGACCCAAACAGCTTGGAGAGGTATATGCAGCCTGCCATCACTAAAGACCAGCATCTGAACCGAATGCTATGTAGCCTTAAAGAGAGAAACAGGATGTCCAGACCAAAGAACGTTCAATGGAATCCAATAGTGCTCTTGTTTCTTATAGAGTTCCATAGATTTCACCCAGAACTAATGTCCCAGAGGCACTTTAGCTCCAACTTGGTGGAGCATTCAATACAGATGATCCTCGACTTACTACCACAATTGAGTCCAAATTTTCCATTGCCAAGCAAGGCAGTTGTTAAGTGAGTTTTGCCCCATTTTATGACCTTTTTCCCACAGTTGTTAAGCGAATCGCTGCAGTTGTTAAGTGAATCGTGTAATTGGTAAGCAAACCTGGCTTCCACATTTTGACTTTGCTGAAGCTGTCCGGGAAGGTCACAAATGGTGATCACATAACCCCAGGACACTGCAACTGTCATAAATACATGCCAGGTTGCTACATGCCCAAAGTTTGATCAAATGACCAGGCTGCAATGATTGTGTGAAAACTGGTCATGTCACTTTGCTCAGTGCGGTTATAACTTTGGTCACTAAACAAACGGTTGTAAATCAAGGACTACCTGAACATTCAAATCTGAGGTGCTGCTTGTTTTTCTGGATCCTGGTGGTGGTCTGTTGCGATGGAATAAAACACGATAGCTGAAACAACCTGTATTTTGCTTTGTTTCAGTTCAAGTAAAAAAAGACTCTCACTCGCCTAAAAACAGCATACTGACACCAGGTGGCAGTAGCAACACCACAATGAAGACTGCTTCTTCGCTAATGTCTTGCTGGGAAAGGATATAGTGGGGAATTGGAGGCAGCTTAAATTTTGTGTGATATTACGCGATTCAAGTACAATTTAAGTTGCCGGAGGTACAGTGGCTTTAACCTCTTGCAACCAAAATAACAGCAGCATGTCTCAACTAACATCTTTCAGGAGAAACATCTTTCAGATGTGGCGACGGGGGCGTTTGTCCATGTTCGCCTGGTGCAACAGTTGCGGCCCTATTTCAACCAGGAGTCACTGCTCATAGTCACTCATGCCCTCATCACCTCGAGGCTCGACTACTGTAATGCTCTCTACATGGGGCTAGCTTTGAAAAGTGTTCGGAAACTTCAGATCGTGCAGAATGCAGCTGCGAGAGCAATTATGGGCTTCTCTAAGTATGCCCATGTTACACCAACACTCCGCAGTCTGCATTGGTTGCCGATCAGTTTCCGGTCACAATTCAAAGTGTTGGTTATGACCTATAAAGCCCTTCATGGCATTGGACCAGAATATCTCCGGAACCGCCTTCTGCCGCACAAATCCCAGCGACCAGTTAGATCCCACAGAGTTGGCCTTCTCCAGGTCCCGTCGACGAAACAATGTCGTTTGGCGGGACCCAGGGGAAGAGCCTTTTCTGTGGCGGCCCTGACCCTCTGGAACCAGCTGCCCCCAGAGATCAGAATTGCCCCCACCCTCCTCGCCTTTCGTAAGCTCCTTAAAACCCACCTCTGTTGTCAGGCATGGGGGAATTGAGATATTCCTTTCCCCCCAGGCCTATACAATTTGTGCATGGTATGTTTGTGTGTATGTTTGGTTTTTAATAAGGGTTTTTAGTTATTTTAAATATTAGATTTGTCCTATGCTGTTTTATTATTGTTGTTAGCCGCCCCGAGTCTACGGAGAGGGGCGGCATACAAATCTAATAATAAATAAAATAAATAAATAAGTAAATAACCAGCTGAGTAAATGGTTTTTTTAAAATCATTTGGTCTATCCAACTATGGGATGGAGCATACTATGATACTTCGGCTTTCGCCATACTATGATACTTCGGCATTCACAATCCAGGGGCCTTCGGAGGCAGTTGCTTTCGCAATGAACTATTTTTGTGTTAAATTTATATTTACCAACAAAGTTTCTCTTTATTTCTTTGTCAGTAAATATAAACTGAACACAATAACTAGTAACTATAACTAGTTGAGTGTATCCATCGCCTACATTCTGCAGTTTATTCTTCCTATCCTTCCATTGACCAAGTTTATTATCTTACATATTTCATCTCTTGAGTTTAAGTCAGTGTACAAGAAGGTACTGTCTCCTCATTTTATTTTCATAATAGCAAGCTGGTCGAGCCAGTTTGGTTAAAATAGGGGAAGACTTGCTGAAGGTCATCGTCCAGTGAACTCCACAGTCAAATGGGGAGATGAGTTTGGGGCTTTCCGACTCCTGACCAGCTCCTTAGCCATGATGCTATCTTACTGGAGACTGCCTTGCATTCATAACAAGGGCTTTTTGAATAGGGCCACTCACTTGAAATGTATGAACATAATTGTGTAACAATGAGAATCTTTCCCATATCAAAATACCACCCAGGTCATGGAGTATATCCATTGTTTGTTTCCTTTTGTATATCATGATGATTCTCTCCTATGAGGCAGCAAGAAGGAGCATGGAGGTTGCTGCTCCGCCGGACTACGGTGTAACATCGCGACTTAATTTAACTTAAGTCAACAAGCTTGTTCTGGTTGTTCTGAGAGGTGAGATGTCCATGCCTCTGGAGACCTCAATTTGGCGTCTTTCCATGGCGGTTTAGAGTTATTTCAGCCGTGGACACACCAGGAGCCGATCAGCTGGGGTACGGAAAATGGCAGCCGCCATTAAGAACTGAGCTACACTGCTGAGAGATTGAGTTGAGATCAAACTGAGAGCTGAGATATCAAGTTGGGAGAGCGGGCCAGGAGGTGAGAGATACGGATGACTGGCACTGGAGGTGATTAACAGCCTAGGCAGCCCTGACCCACCGGGTGGACCCGGGACTCTGGGACGTTGTATGGTGGGAGCACTTGGCGTCGGAGGGTCTGTTGGATGGAGGGCCTGTATGGAGAGGTTGGACTGGCCACTGCCGTGGAGGAGGAGGCTGATGAGAAGGAAGAGGAGGCCGAGGAAACCCACCTATGTCGCCAGGCATGGGGTACTTGAGGTATTCCCTTGCTAATATGATTTATGTATCTATCATATGATTAAGTTGTATGGTTATTTTAATGATATGGGTTTTTTAAATGTCTTTTTAAGTAATGGATTTGTTACATTGTTTATTATTGTTGTGAGCTGCTCTGAGTCTTCGGAGAGGGGCGGCATACAAATCTAATAAGTTATTATTAAATTATTATTATTATCTGTTTTGTGATTGGGATGGGGGAAAAAATCTTAGTTTTGTGTCCGTGTGCATGCTTGTGTTTTAATGAAATGCAGGTCTCATTCAAAAACCATACCTGCTGTTGATAAGTGCCACATCTATTGACAAACTTGACTTTTAAAGCTGCCTCTTTAGTTTCCTCTCATACAATGCCATTTATTGTATTCCTACTAGTTCCAACTTTTATAAAGGTACAGAGGACAAGATGAGTAAAACAAATTGGACATTTGAATTTAAGACATTTACTTTTACTCTCACCGCACTACATACAAAAAGATATTAGAAAGGAAGATGCAACTGAGCCAAGCTTATGCTTGGATGGACATATAGGCAGAGGTGAGGGGAACAATCTTCCTAGAATTCAGTGTATCCATCTTCTACATTCTGCTGTTTGTTCTTCCTCTCCTTCCACTGACCAAGCGTAGTTTTAACAAGGTAGCTCCTATGATGGGCATCTCATTGTCCATGTAAATTTCATTCCGTAACCCCATAAAAATTAATGGCAGCACAAAGCCTTCTTCCCACAACCCCCGCGGGGAGCTGGGTTTGCCCATTGCGCCTTAGCAAGTTTCTATTTGCACAAGCACTCATAGTATTATCATCCTTATTTACATAGATTACTGAGTAGCAGGCCGCCAATTTGTCCTAATTCATAATTAATCAACCCAATCTCCTTCTATGTTGTTGACTCAGCCACCTGCTTCCTGACCTACGCAAATTGGGAGAATTTTGCATCAACTTTGGAAATGTATAGGGAGACTTTAATATTTCATTAAAAAAGAAAAGAAAAGAAGAAAACAGCTATCCACGCTATTACCCCAAAGGTTAGGAATTACCTGTGCGCTCTGAAGCATGAGACAGTAAACTGGGTTTTAGTTGGCCAAAGATTAGCAGATATAAACAGAAATTGGTCCTCCGTCTGTTCAAAGGTGCAGTTTTTGATCTAGAATTGGCTACAATTGCTGCTACTCTTTCATATCAAACTGGACCCCTAGATAATACAATCTCAGAACAATTTGAGTCAGTTTTGTCCAGCTGCATTTTGATTTGAATTGTTTTCTAAATAATCTCTCACTTTGTTCTTATGCACTGAGAAAATTGGGAATTAAAGGGGTTGTGTTTGTTTGGAACTAGATCCAGCATGTTTTAAATCAGTGTATAACAAGAGGGTAAAATACATGTTTTCGTTTGTTGTCCTTTTAACTCAACATTCTTTTAATATTTTTGTCCAATTTTGTTTTGTCTAATTTCTTTCCTTTTGGATTTTTTTTGTATTTTAATTCTCTGAATAAAATAAGTTTTTGAAAAAAAAAGATTAATTTGATATTTTGTGCAGAGGACAAAATGGTGTGTGCCCTCACCTCTGGCAACAGACTAGGCAGCTGAATTTTATTCTGGAATTAGCAAAATTGTGGTGCATAGATAGTCCTCTATGTATGACCACAATTGAGGTCAAAATTTCTGTTATTAAGCAAGACAGTTGTTCACATTTTGCCCCATTTTACAAACTTTCTTTCCCCAGCGTGAAACAAATCATTGTAGTTGTTAAGTTAATTACACGGTTGTTAATTGAATCTGGTTTCTCCATTGACTTTGCTTGTCAGAAGGTCACAGAATGTGATCACATGACTCTGAACCAGTTGCCAAGTGTCAAGGGCAGCGGTCCCCAAATTACGGCCCACGGGACGGATGCAGCCCGCCGAGGTCTTTTAACCAACCCGCGGCAGCACACAAGATTTTACCAATCGATATAATAAGCTCCCGAATCTCCTGTTCACTCACTGCGGTCGGCTGCTGAGCGAGGAGGAGGTGGAGAGGCAAGAGGCGGGGAGGAAAGTGGGCATCAACGGCTGCCACGGGGCCGTTGTTGTTGTCGCGGCGGCTGCCCTGTGCCGGCCAGGAAAGCCGGCTGCCCGGGAAAGGGAGGGAAAGGGAGGGAGGGAAGGAAGGAAGGAGAAATGGAGGGAGTTTGTTGGTTTAAGTTTAAATTTACTTGTTAATAAAGAAGTATAAATTACTTAATTACTTAATTACTTATTACTTCTTCTTTATTTTAAATACTGTATTTGTTCCCATTTTGTTTTTTACTTTAAATAAGGTATGTGCAGTGTGCATAGGGATTTGTTCATAGTTTTTTTTTATAGTCCAGCCCTCCAATAGTCTGAGGGACAGTGAACTGGTCCCCTGTGTAAAAAGTTTGGGGACCCCTGGTCAAGGGGATGCTACAGCGGTCATAATTGTGAACGATGGTCATAGGTCACTTTTTCCAGTGCTTTTTTTGTAACTTCAAATGATCACTAAATGAATGGTTGTAAGTTGAGAACTACTTGGAGTGATTATGGCATCTTGGCAGCTGGATTCCCAGGAATTCTGGGAATTGAAATCCACAGATCATAAAGGGGCCATAATCCCCCCACTCCTGATCTGTCAGTCCCTTTTGTCCAAATGGAATTGTAAGCCACCCAAGAGTCATTGATTGAGATAGGCGGCTATAGAAATCAAATGCATAAATAAATAATACCCAGTCCTTTTAAGGCTAGGATTTATTTATTTTTTGCAACATTTGTATATTCTACGGTACCAAATGACTGGATAGTTGTATTCAGTGGCCTAGCAGTGACAAGCAGTGTTCCCTCTAATTTTTTTGGGGGGGTGGGGGGAAAAGTATAGTGTCTGAGCGGCAGTCCCTTCGGGACTGGGCGGCACAGAAATATTAAATAAACAAACAAACAAACAAACAAATAAAAAACCCACCATGTTTTGCCTCAGAGAATTTCAAAATAAAATACTGTACTGTGTGTCTATAACAGTGAGCTCATAATAGGGCAACTCTATCAATATCAAAATGCCACTTAAATAGTTGAGCTAGTTTCAAACTAGATTTTGATTTTCTTTCTCTCTTCCTTACTCCCATTCTTTTTCTTTCTCTTTTCCTTCCTCTCTTTTTTCTATCTGTTTCTCTCTCTTCCTCTCTTCCTCTCTCTCTCCTTCCCTCTCACTCTTTCCCTCTCGGCTTCTGGGCAGGTTTGGAAAACTCTGAGTTGATGATGATTTTTAAATGAGCAATTGCTCACTGCTCAGCTTAGAGGGAACTATGGTGACAAGTGAGAAAAACGTGCTCTCAACCCGTGCACTTTGAGCAACAGGACTAGAACCAAAACTATATTACTTGTGAACATTTTTCAAAACCCCAGTTCCACTCTGCTGGCAAGAATCATCAGTGTCGGATCTCCATTAGAAAAGCGATGGGAATGAAGAGACACAATGAGGTCACTGAAAAAATGAGGAAATGGTCATCTGGAAAAAGAACAGGTTTTAACTGATTAGTTTGAGGGAAGGGGGGGGGAAAGAATTGCATATCTTATTCTCAAGTATGGAAGTGAACCAAAAACTAGCAGGTTAAAAGGATGATAGAGAAAGATAGTTGATGAGCTCCTTTGTGGGAACAGAGTCGGAAAGATTAGGGAAGAGTGTTAAATATTTAACAGGCTGATGAATTTTAATGAAAAAGTGGCGCCTCTTGTTGCCATTGTATTCCCACAAGAGACGGGGATGCGGCATGGCTCTGCATCAGCCTCAGTGATTAGCAGGTGGTCGTCTTGTGATTGACTCAGATGTTTGTGGTCATCATCTGTTTACAGGTCACCTGGATTTGAGACCTCCAGGCCTTATCCATGCCTGGCCTCTTCATGCATTGAAAACTCCATCATTAGAGATGTGAAGTTTAAGAAGAGGGCAATAAAGGAGGCTATCTGAATTCTGTCCAGAGCTCGGGAAAGGAAGAATAGGCCAAAGATTAAGACGAGGCTTGAAAAGGCAGCTGGAATGGCATGAAATAGTGCAATTATATCTTGTATTGACAAACACTGCACGATAATTCTGCATTCTGCTTTCCGTTAAGATGAAGAATCAAGGATACATTTTTTTAATGCAATTTGAAAGACTAGAGCCTTGTGTAAGGGAATGCGGAGATCAGACCTCTCCTTTTGGTTGTAAAGTTCTCCATTTACAAGGTTCTGGGAGATGGTACTATAAGAAACAGTACATTTGGGTATGATGAAACTCATATGTTTGAAGAAGAAAAAAACCACCACCCAGCAATTAGCCATGCCCACAATTCATGCTAAAAGTATCAATATTCCCTTTGAGCAGCCAGAGGTTTATAAACCTTTGTTAGTGAGTAAATTCCAGGGAACAAAGAGAGATTTATTTCTTGTAACAATAGGTTGTTGTAATACAGTATAGCTCTTAACCGAAGCTCCAGTCAAGCTATCCATTCTTTTTTTAAAATAGAATTTGTTAATTTCCAGTCTTTTTTGCAAAAACAGTAATACAATAATATAATAAATACAATAAGTGATTCTGCATTGTTACATCATTGCATCTTCTCTCTTTTTTTTAGTTACCTCACATTTTATATATTTGGACATATTGTACTGATATTACATTGTTGCAATAGCTAATTATTGCAATAGCATTCTTAACCATTTGATGTGATGGTATAATATTTGATAGAAACATAGAAACATAGAAGACTGACGGCAGAAAAAGACCTCATGATCCATCTAGTCTGCCCTTATACTATTTTCTGTATTTTATCTTAGGATGGATATATGTTTATCCCAGGCATGTTTAAATTCAGTTACTGTGGATTTATCAACCACGTCTGCTGGAAGTTTGTTCCAAGGATCTACTACTCTTTCAGTAAAATAATATTTTCTCATGTTGCTTTTGATCTTTCCCCCAACTAACTTCAGATTGTGTCCCCTTGTTCTTGTGTTCACTTTCCTATTAAAACCACTTCCCTCCTGGACCTTATTTAACCCTTTAACATATTTAAATGTTTCGATCATGTCCCCCCTTTTCCTTCTGTCCTCCAGACTATACAGATTGAGTTCATCAAGTCTTTCCTGATACGTTTTATGCTTAAGACCTTCCACCATTCTTGTAGCCCGTCTTTGGACCCGTTCAATTTTGTCAATATCTTTTTGTAGGTGAGGTCTCCAGAACTGAACACAGTATTCCAAATGTGGTCTCACCAGCGCTCTATATAGCGGGATCATAATCTCCCTCTTCCTGCTTGTTATACCTCTAGCTATTTTTTTAATTGATAATGAAAAAGACATCATACTTCCACATGCTGCAGGATAGAAAGGACTGATGTCCATCCTCACAAGCAGAACTGCTTAGAACTACTAAGTTCTTACAATTTAGAACTTGTGTAGAACAACTTAGGAGAAATTATTTTTAAAAGTTAAACATTTACCCTCTAGTTGTGTGCAACACTAGGGGCTGGGTGCTTATCATTGTTTCTTAGCTGATGGCATCAGTATGGTCTGAAGACACTTCTGTAGTCACATGGCCAGCATGAGTATATGCTGAAGGCATGTGGAATGTTATTACCTTCCCACTAAAGTGGTACCTATTTATCTATTTGAACTTGTATGCTTTTGAACTGCTAGGTTGGCAGGATCTGGAGCAAGAATGGGAGCTCACTCCATCATATGGTACTTGGGTCTCAAACTGTCAAATTTCGGGTTGGAGAACAGAACATCGGTTCAATTGCCCTCATAAAAGATGGGAAACTTATTGCCTTCCCATCATCCTTCATATTAGTCACACTAGCTAGAGATACTGTGAGTTGTAGTTTCAATGATCTTTAGGCAGTCAGAAGAATATCACCCTGCCATACAAAGAAAGCACTAAATAGCTCCAAATAGTTTTTAAAAATCAAGTCTTCGAGTTAGAAAAAGAAACTGGCAAGTCCATGGATAGCATAATGTAGATTTATGGCAGCAGTATGGAAGCAAGCTGCCATATTTTTGTCATTTTTTTCTTTCTACTTTCCAGTCTTAGTCTTGAGGTATCTTGGGGCTTTCCCTTTCAAATAATAACCATCTGCCCCAACTAAACTGTTTTCAACATGAGCCAAGATACGGTGGTTGCTACTTGATGAACTTAAACCAGAAGATACTTCAGTACAAACTTTTATATAGGTTAGTAGAACCACAAGATATTCTGGGACTCTTAAATGAGCCTAAATGTGTCTCCCTGTCATTTACTTTGGCTGTAAAATCATGCAACGTTTTTGTGAGTTCAAGAAAAATTTCCTCCCTTAGCAATTTAGTTAATTGTTTAACATAACTGACAAAATGAGGTCTATTGTGTCAAAAGCTCACTCCACAAAATCTTCACTTTTAAAGTGAGCCAAAAGTCTGCTCTTTTAGCCTAAATGAAACATGATTTTCATCATGAGAATATAATCAGAAATCCAAAGAAAATATATCCATAAGAAAGGGACTAGGGGGTTAGAAGAAACCGGAACAACATCTATAGAGGTGTGGAATCTTCCTGTCTATCTTCCCCACTTCTCCAACCCACCATCTTCACAACTATTGACTAGCGTTCGAAACTTAGCTTCTCTGCTCCAATTCCTACTTGTCTCTTTCTAGACAGGAAGTCCCAGGGGGACCCCTGAAGTAAGAACAGTCCTGGCACAAAGCACAAATCCTTGGTTGGTTTCAAGCCGCGCTGTCCCATGGGGGATCCCGTGGAAGCAGCCAAGGGTGGAATCCAGCCAAGCGCAGACAGTCTATGAAAGCTCTTCAAAAATCAGGCTTTCGCTCAGAAAGAGGGGAGAGGAGGGGAACTGAGCACTGCGATACCCAGCTTGGCTCTTGGTTTGCAGCTCAAAGCTTTTCTAAAGGGTCGCAATGCTAATCTTCGGCATTGCTCAGTTTCATTTCTCTAGCCTCAGAGAGACCAAGTCACAGATCCTGCTGGACCATTGCTGCACCCCATCCCAACCAGTGATTTTGAAAACACAAATACACATGTTGTTACACCCCAATGCAGTGGATTTTTTTTACATCCACTAAAGATTTCCTGCCCTGCTAGTTTGATAAGATCAATCATTGAAGGAGGAGGGGGGGTTTCTCTTCCAACTCTGTTCGATTCTGTAAAAGATCTGGCTTTAAGCCGTCAAATTTGCCTTTTTCTGCTGGGGGCTGGATTAGGAGAGAGAGGATGATGAGACGTCGACATTTGCGAAGGGCAGGCAGCCCCAACTTGGTGGGGCTCTGCCTTGCTCAGAATGAACTCCACATCTTGATGCCTCAAATTATCTGATTGCCGGCCTCACTTCATGCTCAACTCCTGCCCATCTTCTTGTCATCTGAGTAAGGCGAGCCCAGGCACCCCTTGCCCTCTTAAAGCAATTAGATAAGGATGTTTGGCTTAGCGTGCTTCCATCTCAGCCTCTCATTTCAATATAGATACTCCACTGGGGCAGATGGGAACCTTTCCTTCCAACTCCCTGTTTGTGTGTTGTCATGGAATACGATGCTGCCTTCCCACAACCAGGAGACAGATGCCTGACAGGTACCCAGGCAGGTGATCCGGCTGTCAGTCTGGTTTGGAGTGGGGAGGACTTGGGAGTAGAAGAGGGAAGTGTTGCTTGAGAGGTTGCCTTTGTCCTTTATATTTAAAGAAGCTAAACTTTCTTTATTTCACACTGCAAGTTTCTGCGAGATTATTCAATGGGATATATCCTGTAATGAGCCTTTTTAGAAGCAAAGCTTTAATTGTGTCCTTTATTTATTTTATTTTATTTATTTGTCAAACAATTATAGGGTGATAATTTGTACATATAAAACATTAGATAAGTAATGATTGAAAGTAAACAATAGGACAGGGACGGTAGGCACAATAGTGCGCTTATGCACGCCCCTTACAGACCTCTTAGAAAGGAGGAGAGATCAATTGTAGATAATCTAAGGTTAAAGGTTTTGGGGTTAGGAGTATAAACCACAGAATCAGGTAGTTGATTACTCTGTTGCTGAAGTTGTATTTTTTGCAGTCAAGTTTGGAGCAGTTGACATTTAGTATAAATCGATTTCGTGCTCGTGTGTTGTTGCGGTTGAAGGTGAAGTAGTTGTTAACAGGTAGGACATTTTGGTATATGATTTTATGAACTATAATTAAGTCGGAACGGAGACGACAGAGTTGTAAGTTGTCTAAACCAAGAATTTCAAGTCTGGCGGAGTAAGGTATTTTGTTGTGAGAAGAGGAGTGAAGGACTCTTCTTGTGAAATATTTCTGGACTCTCTCAATTGTGTTGATGTCAGATATGCAATGTGGGTTCCATACAGGCGAGCTGTATTCTAGGATTGGTCTGACAAATGTTTTGTAAGCTCTTGTTAGCAATTCAAAATTACCAGAGAAGAAGCTGCGAAGGATTAGGTTAACAACTCTTAAAGCCCTTTTGGCAATGTTGTTGCAGTGGGCTCTAGGACTTAGGTCATTGGATATGAATACACCAAGGTCTTTGACAGATTGAGGGTTATCAATAAGTTCAATTCCTCCAAGTTTATGTTTAGTATTCTGATTCTTTTTACCAATGTGTAAGACAGAGCATTTAGTGGTGGAGATTTGAAGTTGCCAGGTTTTAGACCATTCTGCTACGTGGTCAAGGTCTTTTTGAAGGGTAGCAGCATTGTCGGTGGTATTAAATAGTTTGACATCATCTGCAAAGAGAACGCAATTGCTAGTGATGCAATCGCAAAGATCGTTTATGTATAGTATGAATAGTGTGGGTCCTAAAATATTACCTTAAGGGACACCACTGTTAACAGGAGCAGGAAGAGAAGTGGCACTTCCTATTTTGACCATTTGTTGTCTGTTAGATAGGAATGCTGTTAACCAATTGTGTAGTAGTCCAGAGATGCCGTAGGATTTGAGTTTCAGAAGAAGTTTGTCGTGGACAACTGAGTCAAAGGCTTTGCAAAAGTCGATATAGATCGCATCAATTGGATTACCTTGGTCAAGTTGAGTGGTCCAAATGTTTTTACATTGTAAGAGTTGTAGATTACAGGATAATTTTTTTCTGAAACCAAATTGTTTATTGGAAAGTAGGTTATTAGCTTCAAGGTGGAGTTTAATGGATTGGTTTATGATTGATTCCATAACTTTGCAGGTGACACAACACAAAGAAATCGGTCTGTAATTTTCAACGTTGCTTGGATCTCCTTTTTTGAAGATAGGGATGACTTTATGCCTAAATATTATTACTAAAAACACAGTCTGCCTCTTATTCTTAAAACACAGCCAAAGGACTGCAAATACATCCAAATCTCTAAATATTAACATGCAGCATATAAACATGCAACCATATAGAGCCTTTCAGTCTATTCATTCTCACAGTGAGAACTAGAGATTTAACTGGCTATGACCCTGTTAGCCTTCAAGAAGGCTTTGAAGACTTGGATGTTCCCCCAGGTGTTGGGGCCACGAGGTTAGGTGGATTCATCCTAGCAGTTCATATATATGAGGTTATGCCCCAATTGTGTGATTTGTTGCTGGGGATTTTTCTGTTGGATATTATGATTTGCTTTATGGTTTGCACGCTGCCCAGAGTCACATTTTTGCGAGTTGGGCAGTCATACAAATCTTCAAATAAATGAAAGAAAATCTTAGTTTAATGTCAATTAAACATTCATGAAAAGGCAATATACAAAGACATGGGATAAAAGCCAAACCAGTGTTTGTCCACATTTGGCCATGTAGCATATTTAGAAGGCTGAATATTATATGGAATGAGACTTAATAGTGCTATGTGCAAAGGTTACTGATGTCCAGCCCAACAAGGAGGTAACAGCCCTTCCCAAAATTTCTTTCCCTTCCAGTAGATAAGATTATTTATGTCCTTAATCACATGTGTTTGGATGGAAATTGTCATAGAAGCAAAGGGGCTGGCATTTGGGGGCAGGCAGGAGACAGGTATCCCACCCCCACCCCCCACCCCCCCGGCAAGAAAGGGGTGAAATAATGTGATTTGCAAGTAGATAGCTCTGAAGATGGCAATGGGGTCAAGATGGGTCTCTTCAGATGAATACACAAACTATACCATCCTTAAAGTGGTAGAAAACAAACTGGTCTAAAACTCCCTGCCTCCACAGCCAATCCCTATCCTGCCTCCATAGCTTCTATTCTGCCCCTGCCCCTGTCCTAATTTAGGATGTACATCAAGCAAAATGGTCTGATTTTTCTGGCCGCCTGTCCCCTTCTTTATATCACCAACTCAAAGGAAGCCATGTTTAAGCATAATTTTTCTTGAGAATCATAAACAATATAAGCAATAACAAGGAGAAATGAATCTTTTTCATTCTAAGCTATGTCTTTAAAACAGTGACATGCTTTTACAAACACTAAATAATGCAAACCGAAAAAAGAAGGAAAAAAGTGAAACACTCACACCCATATATAATAATGCCATAGAATATTCCAATAGAGATTTTGGCAATAGAAAAAAACAGCCATATGAACCACTAAAATAGGAATTGTTGAAACAATAAATTAAATCTAGACCATTTGAAAATGTATCATCCCATCTGGCCCCTCTGCCAAAAAAGAGCTAGTTCAAAGGTTGAGCGTTGACAGGTTTCATTAAGCCAACCTTTAGAGTCCAGAGCACGCACATCCTTCCAAGCATACACAATCACCTTTTCTGCAACTTCCAAAAACAATATAGCCAGAGCACTTCAGAAACGGATGAAGTCCGAAGTACAAATGTTTGGAATATAATTCAGCATTACACAGATATCTTTCAGTTGTAATTTTCCCCAAGGACCTGCTGTCCCAAAAGGAACTACCAATAGACAGTTTCAGAGCATATGTTCTAAAGTTCTTTCAAATTTATTATAGCTCCAATGTATTTAAATTTTAATTCAATTTTATTCATTCAATAGAGATGCTATCCAATTCCAACTAGCCCAGGGTGCAATTAAAACTAATAGAATAAAAACAGAATACCATAAATATAAAATAAGAAACAAAAAGAGCCAACGATAAACCCAGCTACCCACAACCACACACAATCCGGCAGGGAACACAATTACTGTACCCTAGCCCACAACAGCCAAGTCTTTAAGGCATTCTGGAATGCCAATCAGAGCAAGAACAAATCTTTTTTAAACATCTATTGAGTAATTCAATAAACTCAAAAAAGATTTTTATAGGGTTGATTTAAATTCTTACTTTAAAAAACCCAAGCATTAAAAAACAGAGAAGAATAGAATATAATAGAATTCTTTATTGGCCAAGTGTGATTGGACACACAAGGAATTTGTCTTTGGTGCATATACTCTCAGTGTGCATAAAAGAAAATATACATTGGTCAAGAATCATGAGGTGCAACATTTAATGATTGTCATAGGGGTCAAATAAGCAATGATGAAATAATCAATATTAATAAAAATCTTAAGGATACAAGCAACAAGTTACAGTCATACGGTCATAAGTGAGAGGAGATGGGTGATAGGAGATAGGTAGGGAAGAGTGAGTGAGGAGACTGGGGAGGAACCTGGGCCTGGAGTCCGGAGAAGGCTCAGTGCCAGAGGCAGGAATCCAGCCAGGGCCATTGGGGAAGTCTATCTCACCTCCAGAACAGCCAGAAGCTGATATGAGTGAGGCAGAAGAACAGGAGGAGTCTGTTCTTGATGCGCACATGCATAGAGCTGCCAGAAGACCAATCCTGGGTCTTGAAAGCTTAGAACTACGACACCTTAAACATGATGCCTTAAACATGATCTAAGTATTGCCCACAAGATCATATGCTGCAATGTCCTGCCTGTCAAAGACTACTTCAGCTTCAAGCACCACAACAAAAGAGCACACAACAGATTCAAGCTTAATATTAACCACTCCAAACTTGACTGTAAAAAATACGACTTTAGTAATCGGGTTGTCGAAGCGTGGAACTCTTTACTGGACTCTGTAGTATCATCCCCTAACCCCCAACACTTTACCCTTAGACTATCCACAGTTGACCTCTCCAGATTCCTAAGAGGTCAGTAAGGGGTGTGCATAAGTGTACTAGAGTGCCTTCCTTCCCCTGTCCTATACTCTCTCCTATATCTCATATACAGTATCTCCTCTACTATATCTTTTATAACCTTCATTGTGTATTATTGTGTATTGGACAAAATACATAAATTAAATAAATAAATAAATAAGGCAAGAACAATTCCAGAGGAAAAGGACTACTCAGGAGTAAGGCTTGGGGATAATTGGTCACTCTAATAGGCTATATAAGTGGAGAACACGAAAGACTTCATTGCGAGAAGCAACTCAGTTCATCTCTAGATCTTGTCATTGCAACCCAGGACTCACATTAGACTTGCTAAATTTTTCCTGTAAATTGATCCTTGGCAGTTTGCCAAAGAAGAGCAAGTTTTGTATGTGTTATCTCCTTTCCCTGAAAGACTTTAGTCGGACTTGTTTTACTTTGCTTGGACTTTTAATACGCCTGCTAATGAAAATAATTAGCAGCCCTTGCAAATAAAAAGAGGTTTGTGAGATGCCATTTGTGCCATTTTACTTAATCAGAAAGCCTAGGTCAGAACAGGTAAGTAGAACTTATCCTTGGTTCACTGCTTTGATTGTACCAATTTCTTAACAATCAATTTCCTGATTGTTCCAATTTCTTGAATAAATTGTGAGTTGCCATAATAATTTTATCTGAGTCAAAGTGCAACCAAAGAAAGATGGATAGTAGCAGGAACTGAAATATTCCCATTGCAACTAGCAAATTTGATCATTGTTTTAGTAGCCTTTTGAGCCTGGCTTCACAAATATGACATAGCCAAGAAGAGGAGGACTCAAAATAAATGCCTAAATGCCTTTGCCTACTTCATTTATTTATCTTGTCTCTCAGTAAGGCATTATTCACTTAATCCCCAGAGGCTGCAATGAAACCCAACTTGAGTTAGAGAATAGCCATGCCGTAAGCATAGACAAGCAAGGAGATTAAACTGTACTTCAATGAAGGAAGGTGTGGAAATTTACATTAAAAGAAGCTTACACAATTCCTTTAATGTTGAATAAACAGGTGCAAAGATATTTGATTGTGCACAGATAGTAAGGACTGATATACCTCATGAAGCATAAAATGTAGCTGTAATAAACTGATCTAGATGGACCATGAGGTCTTTTTCTGCCGTCAGTCTTCTATGTGTCTATCTAGAGGCTCCTTCAGATACAAATGGCTCTAACGCTGTTATCCTTCAGATATGACCTGCTTTTACAACCAAATTTAATCTAAGGTGGGATGCGGGCCACTCTGGGAGGGATTTACAGATTTTTAGTAGAAGCGACTACTGTTATAGCAGAAGACATGTAAATTTCTGTTTCTATTTTTTGACTGTCTTAGATCTTTGTTTTTAATTCTGTATGCTATTCAGTCTTGCCAACCCAGAAGGTCTCTGTAGAGAGTAATCTGACACATAGAAATATGAATTAATAAATAAGTTATTAAACTAATAAATACTGCAGGGGTCATTGCATTTTTAGCCAATGTGGATGGCAGTCGTTTGATCTTGTACATGCTTCTGCGATTGGTAAGAGGGATTTAATGATTTATGAATGCATTTTAGCAGCTTGGTGGGCTTAAGTAAATTAAGTAATAGGAGTTCAGATAAGATTAGAAACTGAATGACTGCTACGGAAATTACATTAGACCACTTGAGTTGGGAATTATGTAGTCAACTTACAACCATTTGCTTAGTGATATTCGAAGTTACAATGGCACTGAAAAAAACCTGACTTATGATTGTATTTCAGAGTTATGATCATTGTAGCACCCCTGTGGGTGCTGATCAAAATTTGAGCATTTAGCAGTTGATCTGTATTTGTGACTGCTGCAGTGTCCCTGGGGGTCAAAGTCAATGGGGAAGCCAGATTCACTTAACAATCATGTTACTATTTTAACAATGGGCAGTGATTCACTTAACGGTTTTTGCAAGAAACATGAAATGGGGCAAAATTCACTTAACAACTGTCTTGTTTAGCAATGAAAATTTGGGGCTCAATTGTGGTCTTAAGCTGAGAACACTTTCTGAACCAAATCATTGCGAGATGAAATGCCCAAGGTGGTAGAAAGGGATCATAGTCAGAATGGAAACCTATTCATTCATTCATTCATTCATTCATTCATTCATTCATTCATTTATTGTTAGAGTTGGAAGGGACCATGTGGGTCATCAAGTCCAACCCCCTGCCTAAGCAGAAACCCTATAGCATCCTAGCCAAATGGCAGTCCAGAGTACCAACTTCCGCTGGTAGGTTGTTCCACTGGTTGATCGTTCTGACCGTCAGGAAGTTCTTCCTTATTTCCAGGTTGAATCTCTCCTTGGTCAGCTTCCAGCCGTTGTTCCTCATCCAGCCCTCCGGTGCCCTGGAGAATAAAGTGATCCCCTCCTCTCTGTGGCAACCCCTCGTATACCTGTAGACTGCTATCATGTCCGCTCTGGCCCTCCTATTCTCTAGGCTATCCATGCCCAGTTCCCGCAGTCTCTCTTCATAAGTCTTGGTTTCTAGACCCCTGATCATTTTGGTTGCTCTTTTCTGTACCTTCTCCAGAGTTTCAATGTCTTTTTTGAAGTGTGGTGACCAGAACTGAACACAGTACTCCAGGTGTGGTCTGACCAGGGCATAGTAGAGTGGTATTAAGACTTCCCTGGTCTTGGAGTGTATTCCCCTGTTGATGCAGCTTAGGATTGTATTGACTTTTTTGGCTGCTGCTGCACATTGTTGGCTCATGTTGTGCAGCATTTCAAGATCATAACTGCCAAGAAGAAGTGTGCTAGGTATCAATTATATAATCCATGCTAGGAATGCTCTTTTGGCCCCAAAGGGTGCATTCTCCTTCCAATCTTGAGAGGCTAAGCTCTTTAAAATTTGTAAGCAATGTTTAATAGACAAAAAAAATTAACTTGCAGCTTTCTGAAATGATGCATTTGTCTTTAGAACTCTCAGGGCCAGATTAAAATAGCTAGAGTAAAAAAATATATATTTTGCATTAAAGTGGGAAAGGAAAGGATTCATCATTGCATGGAACTATGGAGATGACCTTGGAGAAACCATCCAGAAAGTGTTATGACAATAACAGATGCAGAGCATGTGTTGGCTTGAAGAAGGTGGGAAAATACTTTCTAGTCTTCTTGTGGAAGCAGGTCTGGTCTTCATAGGAGTAAAAATCATTAGGACTGCCTACATTGATGTCTCTAGCTAAAATCAAGGCAAATTTGGATCTATGAGCTCAGTCCCAGTAAAAAGGTATCCAATGCACCTCAAGAAGAATTCATGGGGAGGAATATATACATTAACCAAGAACAGGTTTAGACCTCTTAGTTTTTATCTCTAGAGAAATGGCCAGGGAAATATTATTTACTAGGGAGAAAGAAATGCTTGGTGTTTGGTTACAGTCAGGATCATTATAACTCTAAACACATTGCAGAAAAAACAATTGCTGCCAATCTGCCTTCCATTGAGGACTTGTATACTGCACGAGTCAAAAAGAGGGCGGGTAAAATATTTACTGACCCCTCACATCCTGGACACAAATTGTTTCAACTCCTACCCTCAAAACGTCGCTACAGAGCACTGCACACCAAGACAACTAGACACAAGAACAGTTTTTTCCCGAACGCCATTACTCTACTAAACAAATAATTCCCTCAACACTGTCAGACTTTCTACTAAATCTGCACTTCTATTCTACTAGTTTTTCTCATCATTCCTATCACCCATTTCCTCCCATGTTGACTGTATGACTGTAACTTGTTGCGTATATCCTAAGATTTTTATTAATATTGCTTCTTCATTGCTTATTTGACCCCTATGACAATCATTAAGTGTTGTACCACATGATTCTTGACAAATGTATATTTTATTTTATGTACGTTGAGAGCATATGCACCAAGAAAAATTCCTTGTGTGTCCAATCACACTTGGCCAATAAAATTCTATTCTATTCTATTCTATTCTAATTTAGAATTATAGGAATGGAATCTTACATGATTGCAATTTAATAAAGATCAGCACAGTTGACTCAGCAATAAAACAGTAGTTCATATCAATCATTTGGAGGCTAGGAACAAAAATGCTTCCTTTTATTTCTGCCATCTACCTCCATAAACACTTGCTGAACCCTGTGGTTCCTTTCTTTGATTTAAGCAGCTAAAGAATCACTTCTCACATACTACAGCTTTCAGACTTCTGACCTAAGCTTAACCTACTGTTCATTTTCACTTTGCATGCCAGCTTATTTTTCATTATCATGATTAAGGATTTACCTTGTTGAGGTTAATTTATACAAGAGACAGAATATATAAAAACATCACCTTTGCAATGCCCCACATAGCATTTCATTTAATGAACTCTTAGCCTGTGTTCTAGCTTCTCTCTGCACCATTCATTCATCAGTAGCACAAAGTATCTCACATAGACAGGGGAGTCCAAGTTGCTTTTGTTTGCACAAGTAAGTACTTTTTCTAGCCATTTATGTTTTGAATAAATTATTTCTTACTTTATCATTAGCAGATGCTGGCACAGCACTTTATTTGTAGAGGAGAGAGACCAGAGTTTTTCAGCAACACTCCCTTGATTATTCAGGATGTTGAAAGTGTATTGGTGTGAGGCTAAAACACAAAAGAGCAATTTGTTAGCATTTTAAAGGCTAGACTGCAGACTTAGTCCATAACTCTGAAAGTTTAGCAGATGAGCTGAGTCAGGGAGTTTTGTTTCACAGCCTGAATTTCTTATACATAAAATTTGAGTAAGTTCAATAACACACCAGTACAGCATTCTCAATTCTCTAAAACACTGATTTCCTCTGCTGCCAATCTTGCATATTCTGGTTTGTTCAGCGTGTCTATATCTTTGCTGAGTTTGTGAATTCTTCATCCTTTTTGATTCAAGTTGTTTCAAAGGCTTACTTCTTCCAACAACTCCCTTTATTTTAAGTCCCTTTCCTATCATTATCTATCTTTATATTCTGGAGAAAATAAATCCTTTATTATTTAAAATATCATAAAGGACATTAGGATGAACGAAAGGTAAGTTCCAGACACCCTGGAACATACACCTTCAACTTTTTGGATTTCAAATGAAGAATATAAGAGCAGACGAGGGAAAGGGTAGACCTGATAAATATTTAGTCCTTGAGAAATTACGGTATATTGTTACGTAAAGAAGGCAAAAGACGATTTGTTTGAAGGAATGTTTACCTAAAGTCCCGGCTAGAACCCAGTGTGCTAAATGCCTATTCTGAAGGCCTTTACAACCCTATTACAAGATGCCTGTGCAAAGCTTTTCCTTTCATTCAATTAATCTCATTCCGGTAGTACATTCATGATTTGTGGCAATACCAACTATCTTTCAGGAAAAATATAACTGAAGTGATGGAGTCAGCAAAACAATGTAAGGCATCTGATGAAAGATTCAATGAGCATATAATAATTCAGCTAGTGGATACAGTGGGGAAGAC